>NC_091989.1:106491298-107691298 GCF_044704955.1 Pristiophorus japonicus | reverse complement strand
GGTGTAACATTGTGAGGATCAGGTATAGTGTGAGGTGTAACATTGTGAGGATCAGGTATAGTGTGAGGTGTAACACTGTGAGGATCAGGCATAGAGTGTGGTGTAACACTGTGAGGATCAGGCAGAGAGTGAGGTGTAACACTGTGAGGATCAGGCATAGAGTGAGGTGTAACACTGTGAGGATCAGGTATAGTGTCAGGTCTAACACTGTGAGGATCAGGAATAGAGTGAGGTGTAACACTGTGAGGATGAGTATAGTGTGAGGTGTAACACTGTGAGGATCAGGCATAGAGTGAGGTGTAACACTGTGAGGATCAGGCATAGTGTGAGGTGTAACACTGTGAGGATCAGGTATAGTGTGAGGTGTAACACTGTGAGGATCAGGCATAGTGTGAGGTGTAACACTGTGAGGATCAGGTATAGTGTGAGGTGTAACACTGTGAGGATCAGGTATAGTGTGAGGTGTAACACTGTGAGGATCAGGCATAGAGTGAGATGTAACACTGTGAGGATCAGGCATAGTGTGAGGTGTAACACTGTGAGGATCAGGTATAGTGTGAGGTGTAACACTGTGAGGATCAGTATAGTGTGAGGTGTAACACTGTGAGGATCAGGCATAGAGTGAGGTGTAACACTCTGAAGATCAGGTATAGAGTGAGGTGTAACACTGTGAGGATCAGGTATAGAGAGGTGTAACACTGTGAGGATCAGGTATAGTGTGAGGTGTAACACTGTGAGGATCAGGCACAGAGTGAGCTGTAACACTGTGAGGATCAGTATAGTGTGAGGTGTAACACTATGAGGATGAGGCATAGTGTGAGCTGTAACACTGTGAGGATCAGGCATAGAGTGAGGTGTAACACTGTGAGGATCAGGCATCGAGTGAGGTGTAACACTGTGAGGATCAGTATAGTGTGAGGTCTAACACTGAGAGCATCAGTATAGTGTGAGGTGTAACACTGTGAGGATCAGTATAGTGTGAGCTGTAACACTGTGAGGATCAGTATAATCTGAGCTGTAACACTGTCAGGATCAGTATAGTGTGAGGTGTAACATTGTGAGGATCAGTATAATGTGAGCTGTAACACTGTCAGGATCAGTATAGTGTGAGGTGTAACATTGTGAGGATCAGGTATAGTGTGAGCTGTAACACTGTGAGGATCAGGTATAGAGTGAGGTGTAACACTGTGAGGATCAGTATAGTGTGAGGTGTAACACTGTGAGGATCAGTATAGTGTGAGGTGTAACACTGTGAGGATCAGTATAGTGTGAGGTCTAACACTGTGAGGATCAAGCATAGTGTGAGGTGTAACACTGTGAGGATTAGGCATAGTGTGAGGTGTAACACTGTGAGGATCAGGTATAGAGTGAGGTGTAACACTGTGAGGATCAGCATAGTGTGAGGTCTAACACTGTGAGGATCAGGTATAGTGTGAGCTGTAACACTGTGAGGATCAGGCATAGAGTGAGGTGTAACACTGTGAGGATCAGTATAGTGTGAGGTTTAACACTGTGAGGATCAGGACTAGAGTGAGGTGTAACACTGTGAAGATCAGTACAGTGTGAGGTGTAACATTGTGACGATCAGTATAGTGTGAGCTGTAACACTGTGAGGATCAGGCATAGAGTGAGGTGTAACACTGTGAGGATCAGGTATAGTGTGAGGTGTAACACTGTGAGGATCAGGTAGAGTGTGAGGTGTAACACTGTGAGTATCAGGCATAGAGTGAGGTGTAACACTGTGAGGATCAGGTATAATGTGAGGTGTAACACTGTGACGATCAGTATAGTGTGAGGTCTAACACTGTGAGGATCAGTATAGTGTGAGGTGTAACATTGTGAGGATCAGGTATAGTGTGAGCTGTAACACTGTGAGGATCAGATATAGAGTGAGGTGTAACACTGTGAGGATCAGTATAGTGTGAGGTGTAACACTGTGAGGATCAGGTATAGTGTGAGGTGTAACACTGTGACGATCAGTATAGTGTGAGCTGTAACACTGAGGATCAGGCATAGAGTGAGGTGTAACACTGTGAGGATCAGGTATAGTGTGAGCTGTAACACTGTGAGGATCAGATATAGAGTGAGGTGTAACACTGTGAGGATCAGTATAGTGTGAGGTGTAACACTGTGAGGATCAGATATAGAGTGAGGTGTAACACTGTGAGGATCAGGCATAGTGTGAGCTGTAACACTGTGAGGATCAGATATAGAGTGAGGTGTAACACTGTGAGGATCAGGCATAGTGTGAGCTGTAACACTGTGAGGATCAGGCATAGAGTGAGGTGTAACACTGTGAGGATCAGTATAGTGTGAGGTGTAACACTGTGAGGATCAGTATAGTGTGAGGTCTAACACTGTGAGGATCAGGCATAGTGTGATGTGCAACACTGTGAGGATTAGGCATAGTGTGAGCTGTAACACTGTGAGGATCAGGCATAGAGTGAGGTGTAACACTGTGAGGATCAGGTATAGAGTGAGGTGTAACACTGTGACGATCAGTATAGTGTGAGGTGTAACAGTGTGAGGATCAGTATAGTGTGAGGTGTAACACTGTGAAGATCAGGCATAGAGTGAGGTGTAACACAGTGAGGATCAGTATAGTGTGAGGTCTAACACTGTGAGGATCAGTATAGTGTGAGGTCTAACACTGTGAGGATCAGTATAGTGTGAGGTGTAACACTGTGACGATCAGTAGAGTGTGAGCTGTAACACTGTGAGGATCAGGCATAGAGTGAGGTGTAACACTGTGAGGATCAGGTATAGAGTGAGGTGTAACACTGTGAGGATCAGTATAGTGTGAGGTGTAACAGTGTGAGGATCAGTATAGTGTGAGCTGTAACACTGTGAGGATCAGGCATAGAGTGAGGTGTAACACTGTGAGGATCAGGTATAGAGTGAGGTGTAACACTGTGAGGATCAGGTATAGAGTGAGGTGTTACACTCTGAGGATCAGGTACAGTGTGAGTTGTAACACTGTGAGGATCAGTATAGTGTGAGGTGTAACACTGTGAAGATCAGGTGTAGAGTGAGGTGTAACACTGTGAGGATCAGGTATAGAGAGGTGTAACACTGTGAGGATCAGGTATAGTGTGAGGTGTAACACTGTGAGGATCAGTACAGAGTGAGGTGTAACATTGTGAGGATCAGTATAGTGTGAGGTGTAACATTGTGAGGATCAGGTATAGCGTGAGGTGTAACACTGTGACGATCAGTATAGTGTGAGGTGTAACACTGTGAGGATCAGTATAGTGTGAGGTCTAACACTGTGAGGATCAGTATAGTGTGAGGTCTAACACTGTGAGGATCAGTATAGTGTGAGGTGTAACACTGTGAGGATCAGTATAATGTGAGCTGTAACACTGTGAGGATCAGTATAGTGTGAGGTGTAACACTGTGAGGATCAGTATAATGTGAGGTGTAACACTGTGAGGATCAGTATAGTGTGAGCTGTAACACTGAGGATCAGGTATAGTGTGAGGTGCAACATTGTGAGGATCAGTATAATGTGAGCTGTAACACTGTGAGGATCAGGCATAGAGTGAGGTGTAACACTGTGAGGATCAGTATAGTGTGAGGTGTAACATTGTGAGGATCAGTATAGTGTGAGCTGTAACACTGTGAGGATCAGGCATAGAGTGAGGTGTAACACTGTGAGGATCAGGTATAGTGTGAGGTGTAACACAGTGACGATCAGAATAGTGTGAGCTGTAACACTGTGAGGATCAGGCATAGAGTGAGGTGTAACACTGTGAGGATCAGGCATAGAGTGAGGTGTAACACTGTGAGGATCAGGTATAGTGTGAGGTGTAACACTGTGACGATCAGGTATAGTGTGAGGTGTAACACTGTGAGGATCAGGTATAGAATGAGGTGTAACACTGTTAGGATCAGTATAGTGTGAGGTCTAACACTGTGAGGATCAGGTATAGTGTGAGCTGTAACACTGTGAGGATCAGGCATAGAGTGAGGTGTAACACTGTGAGGATCAGTATAGTGTGAGGTCCAACACTGTGATGATTAGGACTAGAGTGAGGTGTAACACTGTGAGGATCAGTATAGTGTGAGGTGTAACATTGTGACGATCAGTATAGTGTGAGCTGTAACACTGTGAGGATCAGGCATAGAGTGAGGTGTAACACTGTGAGGAACAGGTATAGTGTGACGTGTAACACTGTGAGGATCAGGTATAGTGTGAGGTGTAACACTGTGAGGATCAGGCATAGAGTGAGTTGTAACACTGTGAGGATCACGTATAATGTGAGGTGTAACACTGTGAGGATCAGCTATAGTGTGAGGTGTAACACTGTGAGGATCAGGTATAGTGTGAGGTGCAACACTGTGAGGATCAGGTATAGTGTGAGGTGTAACACTGTGAGGATCAGGCATAGACTGTGGTGTAACACTGTGAGGATCAGGATAGTGTCAGGTGTAACACTGTGAGGATCAGTATAGTGTGAGGTGTAACACTGTGAGGATCAGTATAGTGTGACGTGTAACACTGTGAGGATCAGTATAGTGTGAGGTCTAACACTGTGAGGATCAGTATAGTGTGAGGTGTAATACTGTAAGGATCAGTATAATGTGAGCTGTAACACTGTGAGGATCAGGCATAGAGTGAGGTGTAACACTGTGAGGATCAGGCATAGAGTGAGGTGTAACACTGTGAGGATCAGGCATAGAGTGAGGTGTAACACTGTGAGGATCAGGTATAGTGTGAGGTGTGACACTGTGACGATCAGGTACAGTGTGAGGTGTAACACTGTGAGGATCAGGCATAGAGTGAGGTGAAACACTGTGAGGATCAGGTAGAGTGTGAGCTGTAACACTGTGAGGATCAGGCATAGAGTGAGGTGTAACACTGTGAGGATCAGTATAGTGTGAGCTGTAACACTGTGAGGATCAGTATAGTGTGAGGTGTAACATTGTGAGGATCAGGTATAGTGTGAGCTGTAACACTGTGAGGATCAGGTATAGAGTGAGGTGTAACACTGTGAGGATCAGTATAGTGTGAGGTCTAACACTGTGAGGATTAGTATAGTGTGAGGTCTAACACTGTGAGGATCAGGAATAGAGTGAGGTGTAACACTGTGAGGATCAGTATAGTGTGAGGTGTAACACTGTGAGGATCAGGTATAGTGTGAGGTGTAACACTGTGAGGATCAGGCCTAGAGTGAGGTGTAACACTGCGATGATCAGGTATAGTGTGAGGTGTAACACTGTGAGGATCAGGTATAGTGTGAGGTGTAACACTGTGAGGATCAGGTATAGTGTGAGGTGTAACACTGTGAGGATCAGGCATAGAGTGAGGTGTAACACTGTGACGATCAGTATAGTGTGAGGTGTAACACTGTGAGGATCAGGCATAGAGTGAGGTGTAACACTGTGAGGATCAGTATAGTGTGAGGTGTAACACTGTGAGGATCAGTATAGTGTGAGGTGTAACACTGTGAGGATCAGTATAGTGTGAGGTGTAACACTGTGAGGATCAGTATAGTGTGAGCTGTAACACTGTGAGGATCAGTATAGTGTGAGGTGTAACATTGTGAGGATCAGTATAATGTGAGCTGTAACACTGTGAGGATCAGGCATAGAGTGAGGTGTAACACTGTGACGATCAGTATAGTGTGAGGTGTAACACTGTGACGCTCAGTATAGTGTGAGCTGTAACACTGTGAGGATCAGGCATAGAGTGAGGTGTAACACTGTGACGATCAGTATAGTGTGAGCTGTAACACTGTGAGGATCAGGCATAGAGTGAGGTGTAACACTGTGAGGATCAGGCAGAGAGTGAGGTGTAACACTGTGAGGATCAGGTATAGTGTGAGCTGTAACACTGTGAGGATCAGGTATAGTGTGAGCTGTAACACTGTGAGGATCAGGCATAGAGTGAGGTGTAACACTGTGACGATCAGTATAGTGTGAGCTGTAACACTGTGAGGATCAGGCATAGAGTGAGGTGTAACACTGTGAGGATCAGGTATAGTGTGAGCTGTAACACTGTGAGGATCAGGCATAGAGTGAGGTGTAACACTGTGACGATCAGTATAGTGTGAGCTGTAACACTGTGAGGATCAGGCATAGAGTGAGCTGTAACACTGTGAGGATCAGGTACAGTGTGAGGTGTAACACTGTGAGGATCAGGTATAGTGTGAGGTGTAACACTGTGAGGATCAGGCATAGAGTGAGGTGTAACACTGTGAGGATCAGGTATAGTGTGAGGTGTAACACTGTGAGGATCAGTTATAGTGTGAGGTGTAACACTGTGAGGATCAGGTATAGTGTGAGGTGTAACACTGTGAGGATCAGGCATAGAGTGAGGTGTAACACTGTGACGATCAGTATAGTGTGAGCTGTAACACTGTGAGGATCAGGTATAGTGTGAGCTGTAACACTGTGAGGATCAGGCATAGAGTGAGGTGTAACACTGTGACGATCAGTATAGTGTGAGCTGTAACACTGTGAGGATCAGGCATAGAGTGAGGTGTAACACTGTGAGGATCAGGTATAGTGTGAGCTGTAACACTGTGAGGATCAGGCATAGAGTGAGGTGTAACACTGTGACGATCAGTATAGTGTGAGCTGTAACACTGTGAGGATCAGGCATAGAGTGAGCTGTAACACTGTGAGGATCAGGTACAGTGTGAGGTGTAACACTGTGAGGATCAGGTATAGTGTGAGGTGTAACACTGTGAGGATCAGGCATAGAGTGAGGTGTAACACTGTGAGGATCAGGTATAGTGTGAGGTGTAACACTGTGAGGATCAGGTATAGTGTGAGGTGTAACACTGTGAGGATCAGGTATAGTGTGAGGTGTAACACTGTGAGGATCAGGCATAGAGTGAGGTGTAACACTGTGACGATCAGTATAGTGTGAGGTGTAACACTGTGAGGATCAGGCATAGAGTGAGGTGTAACACTGTGAGGATCAGTATAGTGTGAGGTGTAACACTGTGAGGATCAGTATAGTGTGAGGTGAAACACTGTGAGGATCAGTATGGTGTGAGCTGTAACACTGCGAGGATCAGTATAATCTGAGCTGTAACACTGTCAGGATCAGTATAGTGTGACGTGTAACATTGTGAGGATCAGTATAATGTGAGCTGTAACACTGTGAGGATCAGGCATAGAGTGAGCTGTAACACTGTGACGATCAGTATAGTGTGAGGTGTAACACTGTGACGCTCAGTATAGAGTGAGGTGTAACACTGTGAGGATCAAGTATAGTGTGAGGTGTAACACAGTGAGGATCAGTATAGTGTGAGGTGTAACACTGTGACGATCAGGATAGTGTGAACTGTAACACTGTGAGGATCAGGCATAGAGTGAGGTGTAACACTGTGACGATCAGTATAGTGTGAGCTGTAACACTGTGAGGATCAGGCATAGAGTGAGGTGTAACACTGTGAGGATCAGGTATAGTGTGAGCTGTAACACTGTGAGGATCAGGCATAGAGTGAGGTGTAACACTGTGAGGATCAGTATAGTGTGAGCTGTAACACTGTGAGGATCAGGTATAGAGTGAGGTGTAACACTGTGAGGATCAGGTATAGTGTGAGGTGTAACACTTTGAGGATCAGGCATAGAGTGAGGTGTAACACTGTGAGGATCAGGTATAGTGTGAGGTGTAACACTTTGAGGATCAGGCATAGAGTGAGGTGTAACACTGTGAGGATCAGGTATAGTGTGAGCTGTAGCACTGTGAGGATCAGGCATAGAGTGAGGTGTAACACTGTGAGGATCAGTTTAGTGTGAGCTGTAACACTGTGAGGATCAGGTATAGTGTGAGGTGTAACACTGTGAGGATCAGTATAGTGTGAGGTCTAACACTGTGAGGATCAGTATAGTGTGAGCTGTAACACTGTGAGGATCAGGCATAGAGTGAAGTGTGACACTGTTTCAATCAGTATAGTGTGAGCTGTAACACTGTGAGGATCAGGTATAGTGTGAGGTGTAACACTGTGAGGATCAGTACAGTGTGAGGTGTAACACTGTGAGGATCAGTATAGAGTGAGGTGTAACATTGTGAGGATCAGTATAGTGTGAGGTGTAACACTGTGAGGATCAGGCATAGGGTGAAGTGTAACACTGTGAGGATCAGTATCGTCTGAGCTGTAACACTGTGAGGATCAGGTATAGTGTGAGCTGTAAAACTGTGAGGATCAGGTATATTGTGAGGTCTAACACTGTGAGGATCAGTATAGTGTGAGCTGTAACACTGTGAGGATCAGGTACAGTGTGAGGTGTAACACTGTGAGGATCAGTATCGTGTGAGCTGTAACACTGAGGATCAGGTATAGTGTGAGGTGTAATATTGTGAGGATCAGTGTAATGTGAGCTGTAACACTGTGAGTATCAGTATAGTGTGAGGTGTAACATTGTGAGGATCAGTATAATGTGAGCTGTAACACTGTGAGGATCAGGCATAGAGTGAGGTGTAACACTGTGACGATCAGTATAGTGTGAGGTGTAACACTGTGACTATCAGTATAGTGTGAGCTGTAACACTGTGAGGATCAGTATAGTGTGAGCTGTAACACTGCGAGGATCAGTATAGTGTGAGCTGTAACACTGTGAGGATCAGGTATAGAGTGAGGTGTAACACTGTGAGGTTCAGGCATAGTGTGAGCTGTAACACTGTGAGGATCAGGCATAGAGTGAGGTGTAACATTGTGAGGATCAGGTATAGTGTGAGCTGTAACACTGTGAGGATCAGGTATAGTGTGAGGTGTAACACTGCGAGGATCAGGCATAGAGTGAGGTGTAACACTGTGAGGATCAGGTATAATGTGAGGTGTAACACTGTGAGGATCAGGTATAGTGTGAGGTGTAACACTGTGAGGAACAGGTATGGTGTGAGGTGTAACACTGTGAGGATCAGGTATAGTGTGAGGTGTAACACTGTGAGGATCAGGCATAGAGTGAGGTGTAACACTGTGAGGATCAGTATAGTGTGAGGTGTAACACTGTGAGGATCAGTATAGTGTGAGGTGTAACACTGTGAGGATCAGTATAGTGTGAGGTGTAACACTGTGAGGATCAGTATAGTGTGAGGTGTAACACTGTGAGGATCAGGCATAGAGTGAGGTGTAACACTGTGAGGGTCAGTATAATGTGAGCTGTAACATTGTGAGGATCAGGTATAGTGTGAGGTGTAACACTGTGAGGATCAGTATAAAGTGAGCTGTAACACTGTGAGGATCAGTATAGTATGAGGTGTAACATTGTGAGGATCAGTATAGTGTGAGGTGTAACACTGTGACGATCAGTATAGTGTGAGGTGTAACACTGTGACGATCAGTATAGTGTGAGCTGCAACACTGTGAGGATCAGGCATAGAGTGAGGTGTAACACTGTGACGATCAGTATAGTGTGAGCTGTAACACTGTGAGGATCAGGCATAGAGTGAGGTGTAACACTTTGAGGATCAGGTATAGTGTGAGCTGTAACACTGTGAGAATCAGGCATAGAGTGAGGTGTAACACAGTGAGGATCAGTATAGTGTGAGGTGTAACACTGTGAGGATCAGCATGGAGTGAGGTGTAACACTTAGAGGATCAGGTACAGTGTGAGCTGTAACACTGTGAGGATCAGGCATAGAGTGAGGTGTAACACTGTGAGGATCAATATAGTGTGAGCTGTAACACTGTGAGGATCAGGTATAGTGTGAGGTGTAACACTGTGAGGATCAGTATAGTGTGAGGTCTAACACTGTGAGGATCAGTATAGTGTGAGCTGTAACACTGTGAGGATCAGGTATAGAGTGAAGTGTAACACTGTGATAATCAGTGTAGTGTGAGCTGTAACACTGTGAGGATCAGGTATAGTGTGAGGTGTAAAACTGTGAGGATCAAAACAGTGTGAGGTGTAACACTGTGAGGATCAGTATAGTGTGAGGTGTAACATTGTGAGGATCAGTATAGTGTGAGGTGTAACACTGTGAGGATCAGGCATAGGGTGAAGTGTAAGACTGTGAGGATCAGTATCGTCTGAGCTGTAACACTGTGAGGATCAGGCATAGAGTGAGGTGTAACACTGTGAGGATCAGGTATAGTGTGAGCTGTAACACTGTGAGGATCAGGCATAGAGTGAGGTGTAACACTGTGAGGATCAGTATAGTGTGAGGTCTAACACTGTGAGGATTAGTATAGTGTGAGGTCTAACACTGTGAGGATCAGGAATAGAGTGAGGTGTAACACTGTGAGGATCAGTATAGTGTGAGCTGTAACACTGTGAGGATCAGGCATAGAGTGAGGTGTAACACTGTGAGGATCAGGTATAGTGTGAGCTGTAACACTGTGAGGATCAGGCATAGAGTGAGGTGTAACACTGTGAGGATCAGTATAGTGTGAGCTGTAACACTGTGAGGATCAGGTATAGAGTGAGGTGTAACACTGTGAGGATCAGGTATAGTGTGAGGTGTAACACTTTGAGGATCAGGCATAGAGTGAGGTGTAACACTGTGAGGATCAGGTATAGTGTGAGGTGTAACACTTTGAGGATCAGGCATAGAGTGAGGTGTAACACTGTGAGGATCAGGTATAGTGTGAGCTGTAGCACTGTGAGGATCAGGCATAGAGTGAGGTGTAACACTGTGAGGATCAGTTTAGTGTGAGCTGTAACACTGTGAGGATCAGGTATAGTGTGAGGTGTAACACTGTGAGGATCAGTATAGTGTGAGGTCTAACACTGTGAGGATCAGTATAGTGAGAGCTGTAACACTGTGAGGATCAGGCATAGAGTGAAGTGTGACACTGTTTCAATCAGTATAGTGTGAGCTGTAACACTGTGAGGATCAGGTATAGTGTGAGGTGTAACACTGTGAGGATCAGTACAGTGTGAGGTGTAACACTGTGAGGATCAGTATAGAGTGAGGTGTAACATTGTGAGGATCAGTATAGTGTGAGGTGTAACACTGTGAGGATCAGGCATAGGGTGAAGTGTAACACTGTGAGGATCAGTATCGTCTGAGCTGTAACACTGTGAGGATCAGGTATAGTGTGAGCTGTAAAACTGTGAGGATCAGGTATATTGTGAGGTCTAACACTGTGAGGATCAGTATAGTGTGAGCTGTAACACTGTGAGGATCAGGTACAGTGTGAGGTGTAACACTGTGAGGATCAGTATCGTGTGAGCTGTAACACTGAGGATCAGGTATAGTGTGAGGTGTAATATTGTGAGGATCAGTGTAATGTGAGCTGTAACACTGTGAGTATCAGTATAGTGTGAGGTGTAACATTGTGAGGATCAGTATAATGTGAGCTGTAACACTGTGAGGATCAGGCATAGAGTGAGGTGTAACACTGTGACGATCAGTATAGTGTGAGGTGTAACACTGTGACTATCAGTATAGTGTGAGCTGTAACACTGTGAGGATCAGTATAGTGTGAGCTGTAACACTGCGAGGATCAGTATAGTGTGAGCTGTAACACTGTGAGGATCAGGTATAGAGTGAGGTGTAACACTGTGAGGTTCAGGCATAGTGTGAGCTGTAACACTGTGAGGATCAGGCATAGAGTGAGGTGTAACATTGTGAGGATCAGGTATAGTGTGAGCTGTAACACTGTGAGGATCAGGTATAGTGTGAGGTGTAACACTGTGAGGATCAGGCATAGAGTGAGGTGTAACACTGTGAGGATCAGGTATAATGTGAGGTGTAACACTGTGAGGATCAGGTATAGTGTGAGGTGTAACACTGTGAGGAACAGGTATGGTGTGAGGTGTAACACTGTGAGGATCAGGTATAGTGTGAGGTGTAACACTGTGAGGATCAGGCATAGAGTGAGGTGTAACACTGTGAGGATCAGTATAGTGTGAGGTGTAACACTGTGAGGATCAGTATAGTGTGAGGTGTAACACTGTGAGGATCAGTATAGTGTGAGGTGTAACACTGTGAGGATCAGTATAGTGTGAGGTGTAACACTGTGAGGATCAGGCATAGAGTGAGGTGTAACACTGTGAGGGTCAGTATAATGTGAGCTGTAACATTGTGAGGATCAGGTATAGTGTGAGGTGTAACACTGTGAGGATCAGTATAAAGTGAGCTGTAACACTGTGAGGATCAGTATAGTATGAGGTGTAACATTGTGAGGATCAGTATAGTGTGAGGTGTAACACTGTGACGATCAGTATAGTGTGAGGTGTAACACTGTGACGATCAGTATAGTGTGAGCTGTAACACTGTGAGGATCAGGCATAGAGTGAGGTGTAACACTGTGACGATCAGTATAAGTGTGAGCTGTAACACTGTGAGGATCAGGCATAGAGTGAGGTGTAACACTTTGAGGATCAGGTATAGTGTGAGCTGTAACACTGTGAGAATCAGGCATAGAGTGAGGTGTAACACAGTGAGGATCAGTATAGTGTGAGGTGTAACACTGTGAGGATCAGCATGGAGTGAGGTGTAACACTTAGAGGATCAGGTACAGTGTGAGCTGTAACACTGTGAGGATCAGGCATAGAGTGAGGTGTAACACTGTGAGGATCAATATAGTGTGAGCTGTAACACTGTGAGGATCAGGTATAGTGTGAGGTGTAACACTGTGAGGATCAGTATAGTGTGAGGTCTAACACTGTGAGGATCAGTATAGTGTGAGCTGTAACACTGTGAGGATCAGGTATAGAGTGAAGTGTAACACTGTGATAATCAGTGTAGTGTGAGCTGTAACACTGTGAGGATCAGGTATAGTGTGAGGTGTAAAACTGTGAGGATCAAAACAGTGTGAGGTGTAACACTGTGAGGATCAGTATAGTGTGAGGTGTAACATTGTGAGGATCAGTATAGTGTGAGGTGTAACACTGTGAGGATCAGGCATAGGGTGAAGTGTAAGACTGTGAGGATCAGTATCGTCTGAGCTGTAACACTGTGAGGATCAGGCATAGAGTGAGGTGTAACACTGTGAGGATCAGGTATAGTGTGAGCTGTAACACTGTGAGGATCAGGCATAGAGTGAGGTGTAACACTGTGAGGATCAGTATAGTGTGAGGTGTAACACTGTGAGGCTCAGGTATAGTGTGAGGTGTAACACTGTGAGGATCAGTATAATGTGAGGTGTAACACTGTGAGGATCAGTATAGTGTGAGGTGTAACACTGTGAGGATCAGTATCGTGTGAGGTGTAACACTGTGAGGATCAGTATAATATGAAGTGTAACATTGTGAGGATCAGTATAATGTGAGCTGTAACACTGTGAGGATCAGGCATAGAGTGAGGTGTAACACTGTGACGATCAGTATAGTGTGAGCTGTAACACTGTGAAGATCAGGCGTAGAGTGAGGTGTAACACTGTGAGGATCAGTATAGTGTGAGCTGTAACACTGTGATGATCAGGCATAGAGTGAGGTGTAATACTGTGAGGATCAGTATAGTGTGAGGTGTAACACTGTGAGGATCAGGCATAGAGTGAGGTGTAACACTGTGAGGATCAGTATAGTGTGAGGTGTAACACTGTGAGGATCAGGCATAGAGTGAGGTGTAACACTGTGAGGATCAGTATAGTGTGAGGTGTAACACTGTGAGGATCAGTATAGTGTGAGGTGTAACACTGTGAGGATCAGTATAGTGTGAGGTCTAACACTGTGAGGATCAGTATAGTGTGAGGTGTAACACTGTGAGGATCAGTATAGTGTGAGGTGTAACACTGTGAGGATCAGGCATAGAGTGAGGTGTAACACTGTGAGGATCAGTATAGTGTGAGGTGTAACACTGTGAGGATCAGTATAGTGTGAGGTGTAACACTGTGAGGATCAGTATAGTGTGAGGTCTAACACTGTGAGGATCAGTATAGTGTGAGCTGCAACACTGTGAGGATCAGGCATAGAGTGAGGTGTAACACTGTGAGGATCAGGCATAGAGTGAGGTGTAACACTGTGAGGATCAGGCATAGAGTGAGGTGTAACACTGAGGATCAGGTATAGTGTGAGGTGTAACACTGTGAGGATCAGGCATAGAGTGAGGTGTAACACTGTGAGGATCAGGTACAGTGTGAGGTGTAACACTGTGAGGATCAGTATAATGTGAGGTGTAACACTGTGAGGATCAGTATAGTGTGAGCTGTAACACTGTGAGGATCAGTATACTGTGAGGTATAACATTGTGAGGATCAGGTATAGTGTGAGCTGTAACACTGTGACGATCAGGTATAGAGTGAGGTGTAACACTGTGAGGATCAGTATAGTGTGAGGTCAAACACTGTGAGGATCAGGTATAGAGTGAGGTGTATCACTGTGAGGATGAGTATAGTGTGAGGTGTAACACTGTGACGATCAGTATAATGTGAGCTGTAACACTGTGAGGATCAGGCATAGAGTGAGGTGTAACACTGTGAGGATCAGGTATACTGTGAGGTGTAACACTGTGAGGATCAGGTATAGTGTGAGGTGTAACACTGTGAGGATCAGGCATAGAGTGAGGTGTAACACTGTGAGGATCAGGTATAATGTGAGGTGTAACACTGTGAGGATCAGGTATAGTGTGAGGTGTAACACTGTGAGGAACAGGAATAGTGTGAGGTGTAACACTGTGAGGATCTGGTATAGTGTGAGGTGTAACACTGTGAGGATCAGGCATAGAGTGAGGTGTAACACTGTGAGGATCAGTATAGTGTGAGGTGTAACACTGTGAGGATCAGGCATAGAGTGAGGTGTAACACTGTGAGGATCAGTGTAGTGTGAGGTGTAACACTGTGAGGATCAGTATAGTGTGAGTTGTAACACTGTGAGGATCAGGCATAGAATGAGGTGTAACACTGTGACGATCAGTATAGTGTGAGGTGTAACATTGTGAGGATCAGTATAATGTGAGCTGTAACACTGTGAGGATCAGGCATAGAATGAGGTGTAACACTGTGACGATCAGTATAGTGTGAGGTGTAACACTGTGACGATCAGTATAGTGTGAGCTGTAACACTGTGAGGATGATGCATAGTGAGAGTTGTAACACTGTGAGGATCAGTATAGTGTGAGGTGTAACACTGTGACGATCAGTATAGTGTGAGGTGTAACACTGTGACGATCAGTATAGTGTGAGCTGTAACACTGTGAGGATGATGCATAGTGTGAGGTGTAACACTGTGAGGATCAGGCATAGAGTGAGGTGTAACACTGTGACGATCTATATAGTGTGAGCTGCAACACTGTGAGGATCAGGCATAGAGTGAGGTGTAACACTGTGAGGATCAGGTACAGTGTGATCTGTAACACTGTGAGGATCAGGCATAGAGTGAGGTGTAACACTGTGACGATCAGTATAGTGTGAGCTGTAACACTGTGAGGATCAGGCATAGAGTGAGGTGTAACACTGTGACGATCTATATAGTGTGAGCTGCAACACTGTGAGGATCAGGCATAGAGTGGGGTGTAACACTGTGAGGATCAGGTACAGGGTGATCTGTAACACTGTGAGGATCAGGCATAGAGTGAGGTGTAACACTGTGAGGATCAGTATAGTGTGAGCTGTAACACTGTGAGGATCAGGTATAGAGTGAGTTGTAACACTGTGAGGATCTGGTATAGTGTGAGCTGTAACACAGTGAGGATCGGGCATAGAGTGAGCTGTAACACTGTGAGGATCAGTATAGTGTGAGCTGTAACACTGAGAGGATCAGGTATCGTGTGAGGTGTAACACTGTGAGGATCAGTATAGTGTGAGGTCTAACACTGTCAGGATCAGTATAGTGTGAGGTCTAACACTGTGAGGATCAGGTATAGAGTGAGGTGTAACACTGTGAGGATCAGCATAGTGTGAGGTGTAACACTGTGAGGATCAGGCATAGAGTGAGGTGTAACACTGTGCGGATCAGTATAGTGTGAGGTGTAACATTGTGAGGATCAGGTACATTGTGAGCTGTAACACTGTGAGGATCAGGTATAGTGTGAGGTGTAACACTGTGAGGATCAGGCATAGAG
This sequence comes from Pristiophorus japonicus, assembly GCF_044704955.1. Taxonomy (NCBI): domain Eukaryota; kingdom Metazoa; phylum Chordata; class Chondrichthyes; family Pristiophoridae; genus Pristiophorus; species Pristiophorus japonicus. The sequence continues at coordinate 107,675,391 of NC_091989.1, read as the reverse complement.
TGAGGTGTAACACTGTGATGATCAGGTATAGTGTGAGGTGTAACACTGTGAGGATCAGGCATAGAGTGAGGTGTAACACTGTGAGGATCAGGTATAGTGTGAGGTGTAACACTGTGACGATCAGTATAGTGTGAGCTGTAACACTGTGAGGATCAGGCATATAGTGAGGTGTAACACTGTGAGGAGCAAGCATAGAGTGAGGTGTAATTCTGTGAGGATCAGGTATAGTGTGAGGTGTAACACTGTGATGATCAGGTAGAGTGTGAGGTGTAACACTGTGAGGATCAGGCACCGAGTGAGGTGTAACACTGTGAGGATCAGGTATAGTGTGAGGTGTAACACTGTGAGGTTCAGGCATAGAGTGAGGTGTAACACTGTGAGGATCAGTATAGTGTGAGCTGTAACACTGTGAGGATCAGGTATAGTGTCAGGTGTAACACTGTGAGTATCAGTATAGTGTGAGGTGTAACATTGTGAGGATCAGTATAGTGTGAGGTGTAACACTGTGAGGATCAGGCATAGGGTGAAATGTAACACTGTGAGGATCAGTATCGTCTGAGCTGTAACACTGTGAGGATCAGGTATAGTGTGAGCTGTAACACTGTGAGGATCAGGTATAGTGTGAGGTCTAACACTGTGAGGATCAGTATAGTGTGAGCTGTAACACTGTGAGAATCAGGTACAGTGTGAGGTGTAACACTGTGAGGATCAGTATAGTGTGAGGTGTAACATTGTGAGGATCAGGCATAGAGTGAGGTGTAACACTGTGAGGATCAGTATAGTGTGAGCTGTAACACTGTGAGGATCAGGTATAGAGTGAGTTGTAACACTGTGAGCATCAGGTATAGTTTGAGGTGTAACACTGTGAGGATCAGGCATAGAGTGAGGTGTAACACTGTGAGGATCTGGTATAGTGTGAGCTGTAACACAGTGAGGATCAGGTATACTGTGAGGTGTAACACTGTGAGGATCAGTATAGTGTGAGGTCTAACACTGTGAGGATCAGTATAGTGTGAGGTCTAACACTGTGAGGATCAGGTATAGAGTGAGGTGTAACATTGTGCGGATCAGTATAGTGTGAGCTGTAACACTGTGAGGATCAGGCATATAGTGAGGTGTAACACTGTGAGGAGCAAGCATAGAGTGAGGTGTAACTCTGTGAGGATCAGGTATAGTGTGAGGTGTAACACTGTGACGATCAGGTATAGTGTGAGGTGTAACACTGTGAGGATCAGGCATCGAGTGAGGTGTAACACTGTGAGGATCAGGTATAGTGTGAGCTGTAACACTGTGAGGATCAGGCATAGAGTGAGGTGTAACACTGTGAGGATCAGTATAGTGTGAGCTGTAACACTGTGAGGATCAGGTATAGTGTGAGGTGTAACACTGTGAGGATCAGTATAGTGTGAGGTGTAACACTGTGAGGATCAGTACAGTGTGAGGTGTAACAATGTGAGTATCAGTATAGTGTGAGGTGTAACATTGTGAGGATCAGTATAGTGTGAGGTGTAACACTGTGAGGATCAGGCATAGGGTGAAGTGTAACACTGTGAGGAGCAGTATCGTCTGAGCTGTAACACTGTGAGGATCAGGTATAGTGTGAGCTGTAACACTGTGAGGATGAGGTATAGTGTGAGGTGTAACACTGTGAGGATCAGTATCGTGTGAGCTGTAACACTGTGAGAATCAGGTACAGTGTGAGGTGTAACACTGTGAGGATCAGTATAGTGTGAGCTGTAACACTGTGAGAATCAGGTACAGTGTGAGGTGTAACACTGTGAGGATCAGTATCGTGTGAGCTGTAACACTGTGAGGATCAGTATAGTGTGAGGTGTAACACTGTGAGGATCAGTATAGAGTGAGGTGTAACATTGTGAGGATCAGTATAGTGTGAGGTGTAACACTGTGAGGATCAGGTATAGAGTGAGGTGTAACACTGTGACGATCAGTATAGTGTGAGGTGTAACACTGTGAGGATCAGTATAATGTGAGGTGTAACACTGAGAGGATCAGTATAGTGTGAGCTGTAACACTGTGAGGATCAGGTATAGTGTGAGCTGTAACACTGAGGATCAGGTATAGTGTGAGGTGTAACATTGTGAGGATCAGTATAATGTGAGGTGTAACACTGTGAGGATCAGTATAGAGTGAGGTGTAACACTGTGAGGATCAGTATAATGTGAGGTGTAACACTGTGAGGATCAGTATCGTGTGAGCTGTAACACTGAGGATCAGGTACAGTGTGAGGTGTAACATTGTGAGGATCAGTATAATGTGAGCTGTAACACTGTGAGTATCAGTATAGTGTGAGGTGTAACATTGTGAGGATCAGTATAATGTGAGCTGTAACATTGTGAGGATCAGGCATAGAGTGAGGTGTAACACTGTGACTATCAGTAGAGTGTGAGCTGCAACACTGTGAGGATCAGTATCGTGTGAGCTGTAACACTGCGAGGATCAGTATAGTGTGAGCTGTAACACTGTGAGGATCAGGTATAGAGTGAGGTGTAACACTGTGAGGATCAGGCATAGTGTGAGCTGTAACACTGTGAGGATCAGGCATAGAGTGAGGTGCAACATTGTGAGGATTAGGTATAGTGTGAGGTGTAACACTGTAAGGATCAGGTATAGTGTGAGGTGTAACACTGTGAGGATCAGGCATAGAGTGAGGTGTAACACTGTGAGGATCAGGTATAATGTGAGGTGTAACACTGTGAGGATCAGGTATAGTGTGAGGTGTAACACTGTGAGGATCAGGTATAGTGTGAGCTGTAACACTGTGAGGATCAGGTATAGTGTGAGGTGTAACACTGTGAGGATCAGGCATAGAGTGAGGTGTAACACTGTGAGGATCAGTATCGTGTGAGCTGTAACACTGAGGATCAGGTATTGTGTGAGGTGTAACATTGTGAGGATCAGTATAATGTGAGCTGTAACACTGTGAGTATCAGTATAGTGTGAGGTGTAACATTGTGAGGATCAGTATAATGTGAGCTGCAACACTGTGAGGATCAGGCATAGAGTGAGGTGTAACACTGTGACTATCAGTATAGTGTGAGCTGTAACACTGTGAGGATCAGTATAGTGTGAGCTGTAACACTGCGAGGATCAGTATAGTGTGAGCTGTAACACTGTGAGGATCAGGTATAGAGTGAGGTGTAACACTGTGAGGATCAGGCATAGTGTGAGCTGTAACACTGTGAGGATCAGGCATAGAGTGAGGTGTAACATTGTGAGGATCAGGTATAGTGTGAGGTGTAACACTGTAAGGATCAGGTATAGTGTGAGGTGTAACACTGTGAGGATCAGGCATAGAGTGAGGTGTAACACTGTGAGGATCAGGTATAATGTGAGGTGTAACACTGTGAAGATCAGGTATAGTGTGAGGTGTAACACTGTGAGGATCAGGTATAGTGTGAGCTGTAACACTGTGAGGATCAGGTATAGTGTGAGGTGTAACACTGTGAGGATCAGGCATAGAGTGAGGTGTAACACTGTGAGGATCAGTAAAGTGTGAGGTGTAACATTGTGAGGATCAGGTACATTGTGAGCTGTAACACTGTGAGGATCAGGTATAGAGTGAGGTGTAACACTGTGAGGATCAGTATAGTGTGAGGTCTAACACTGTGAGGATCAGGTATAATGTGAGGTGTAACACTGTGAAGATCAGGTATAGTGTGAGGTGTAACACTGTGAAGATCAGGTATAGTGTGAGGTGTAACACTGTGAGGATCAGGTATAGTGTGAGCTGTAACATTGTGAGGATCAGGTATAGTGTGAGGTGTAACACTGTGAGGATCAGGCATAGAGTGAGGTGTAACACTGTGAGGATCAGGCATAGAGTGAGGTGTAACACTGTGAGGATCAGGTATAATGTAAGGTGTAACACTGTGAGGATCAGGTATAGTGTGAGGTGTAACACTGTGAGGAACAGGAATAGTGTGAGTTGTAACACTGTGAGCAACTGGTATAGTGTGAGGTGTAACACTGTGAGGATCAGGCATAGAGTGAGGTGTAAGACTGTGAGGATCAGTATAGTGTGAGGTGTAACACTGTGAGGATCAGGCATAGAGTGAGGTGTAACACTGTGAGGATCAGTGTAGTGTGAGGTGTAACACTGTGAGGATCAGTATAGTGTGAGTTGTAACACTGTGAGGATCAGTATAGTCTGCGGTCTAACACTGTGAGGATCAGTATAGTGTGAGGTGTAACACTGTGAGGATCAGTATAGTGTGAGCTGTAACACTGTGAGGATCAGTATAGTGTGAGGTGTAACACTGTGAGGATCAGGCATAAAGTGAGGTGTAACACTGTGAGGATCAGTATAATGTGAGCTGTAACATTGTGAGGATCAGGTATAGTGTGAGGTGTAACACTGTGAGGATCAGTATAATGTGAGGTGTAACACTGTGAGGATCAGTATAATGTGAGCTGTAACACTGTGAGGATCAGTATAGTGTGAGGTGTAACATTGTGAGGATCAGTATAATGTGAGCTGTAACACTGTGAGGAACAGGCATAGAATGAGGTGTAACACTGTGACGATCAGTATAGTGTGAGGTGTAACACTGTGACGATCAGTATAGTGTGAGCTGTAACACTGTGAGGATGATGCATAGTGTGAGTTGTAACACTGTGAGGATCAGTATAGTGTGAGGTGTAACACTGTGACGATCAGTATAGTGTGAGCTGTAACACTGTGAGGATCAGGCATAGAGTGAGGTGTAACACTGTGACGATCAGTATAGTGTGAGCTGTAACACTGTGAGGATCAGGCATAGAGTGAGGTGTAACACTGTGATGATCAGTATAGTGTGAGCTGCAACACTGTGAGGATCAGGCATAGAGTGAGGTGTAACACTGTGAGGATCAGGTACAGTGTGATCTGTAACACTGTGAGGATCAGGCATAGAGTGAGGTGTAACACTGTGAGGATCAGTATAGTGTGAGCTGTAACACTGTGAGATAAGGTATAGAGTGAGTTGTAACACTGTGAGCATCAGGTATAGTGTGAGGTGTAACACTGTGAGGATCATAGAAACATAGAAACATAGAAACATAGAAAATAGGTGCAGGAGCAGGCCATTCAGCCCTTCTAGCCTGCACCGCCATTCAATGAGTTCATGGCTGAACATGAAACTTCAGTACCCCCTTCCTGCTTTCTCGCCATAACCCTTGATCCCCCGAGTAGTAAGGACTTCATCTAACTCCCTTTTGAATATATTTAGTGAATTGGCCTCAACTACTTTCTGTGGTAGAGAATTCCACAGGTTCACCACTCTCTGGGTGAAGAAGTTTCTCCTCATCTCGGTCCTAAATGGCTTACCCCTTATCCTCAGACTGTGACCCCTGGTTCTGGACCTCCCCAACATTGGGAACATTCTTTCCTAATCTAACCTGTCTAAACCCGTCAGAATTTTAAACGTTTCTATGAGGTCCCCTCTCATTCTTCTGAACTCCAGTGAATATCAGGCATAGAGTGAGGTGTAACACTGTGAGGATCAGGTATAGAGTGAGGTGTAACACTGTGAGGATCAGTATAGTGTGAGGTCTAACACTGTGAGGATCAGGTATAGAGTGAGGTGTAACACTGTGAGGATCAGTATATTGTGAGGTGTAACACTGTGATGATCAGTATAGTCTGAGGTCTAATACTGTGAGGATCAGTATAGTGTGAGGTGTAACACTGTGAGGATCAGGTATAGTGTGAGCTGTAAAACTGTGAGGATCAGGTATAGTGTGAGGTGTAACAATGTGAGGATCAGGCATAGAGTGAGGTGTAACACTGTGAGGATCAGTATAATGTGAGGTGTAACACTGTGAGGATCAGTATCGTGTGAGCTGTAACACTGAGGATCAGGTACAGTGTGAGGTGTAACATTGTGAGGATCAGTATAATGTGAGCTGTAACACTGTGAGTATCAGTATAGTGTGAGGTGTAACATTGTGAGGATCAGTATAATGTGAGCTGTAACATTGTGAGGATCAGGCATAGAGTGAGGTGTAACACTGTGACTATCAGTAGAGTGTGAGCTGCAACACTGTGAGGATCAGTATCGTGTGAGCTGTAACACTGCGAGGATCAGTATAGTGTGAGCTGTAACACTGTGAGGATCAGGTATAGAGTGAGGTGTAACACTGTGAGGATCAGGCATAGTGTGAGCTGTAACACTGTGAGGATCAGGCATAGAGTGAGGTGCAACATTGTGAGGATTAGGTATAGTGTGAGGTGTAACACTGTAAGGATCAGGTATAGTGTGAGGTGTAACACTGTGAGGATCAGGCATAGAGTGAGGTGTAACACTGTGAGGATCAGGTATAATGTGAGGTGTAACACTGTGAGGATCAGGTATAGTGTGAGGTGTAACACTGTGAGGATCAGGTATAGTGTGAGCTGTAACACTGTGAGGATCAGGTATAGTGTGAGGTGTAACACTGTGAGGATCAGGCATAGAGTGAGGTGTAACACTGTGAGGATCAGTATCGTGTGAGCTGTAACACTGAGGATCAGGTATTGTGTGAGGTGTAACATTGTGAGGATCAGTATAATGTGAGCTGTAACACTGTGAGTATCAGTATAGTGTGAGGTGTAACATTGTGAGGATCAGTATAATGTGAGCTGCAACACTGTGAGGATCAGGCATAGAGTGAGGTGTAACACTGTGACTATCAGTATAGTGTGAGCTGTAACACTGTGAGGATCAGTATAGTGTGAGCTGTAACACTGCGAGGATCAGTATAGTGTGAGCTGTAACACTGTGAGGATCAGGTATAGAGTGAGGTGTAACACTGTGAGGATCAGGCATAGTGTGAGCTGTAACACTGTGAGGATCAGGCATAGAGTGAGGTGTAACATTGTGAGGATCAGGTATAGTGTGAGGTGTAACACTGTAAGGATCAGGTATAGTGTGAGGTGTAACACTGTGAGGATCAGGCATAGAGTGAGGTGTAACACTGTGAGGATCAGGTATAATGTGAGGTGTAACACTGTGAAGATCAGGTATAGTGTGAGGTGTAACACTGTGAGGATCAGGTATAGTGTGAGCTGTAACACTGTGAGGATCAGGTATAGTGTGAGGTGTAACACTGTGAGGATCAGGCATAGAGTGAGGTGTAACACTGTGAGGATCAGTAAAGTGTGAGGTGTAACATTGTGAGGATCAGGTACATTGTGAGCTGTAACACTGTGAGGATCAGGTATAGAGTGAGGTGTAACACTGTGAGGATCAGTATAGTGTGAGGTCTAACACTGTGAGGATCAGGTATAATGTGAGGTGTAACACTGTGAAGATCAGGTATAGTGTGAGGTGTAACACTGTGAAGATCAGGTATAGTGTGAGGTGTAACACTGTGAGGATCAGGTATAGTGTGAGCTGTAACATTGTGAGGATCAGGTATAGTGTGAGGTGTAACACTGTGAGGATCAGGCATAGAGTGAGGTGTAACACTGTGAGGATCAGGCATAGAGTGAGGTGTAACACTGTGAGGATCAGGTATAATGTAAGGTGTAACACTGTGAGGATCAGGTATAGTGTGAGGTGTAACACTGTGAGGAACAGGAATAGTGTGAGTTGTAACACTGTGAGCAACTGGTATAGTGTGAGGTGTAACACTGTGAGGATCAGGCATAGAGTGAGGTGTAAGACTGTGAGGATCAGTATAGTGTGAGGTGTAACACTGTGAGGATCAGGCATAGAGTGAGGTGTAACACTGTGAGGATCAGTGTAGTGTGAGGTGTAACACTGTGAGGATCAGTATAGTGTGAGTTGTAACACTGTGAGGATCAGTATAGTCTGCGGTCTAACACTGTGAGGATCAGTATAGTGTGAGGTGTAACACTGTGAGGATCAGTATAGTGTGAGCTGTAACACTGTGAGGATCAGTATAGTGTGAGGTGTAACACTGTGAGGATCAGGCATAAAGTGAGGTGTAACACTGTGAGGATCAGTATAATGTGAGCTGTAACATTGTGAGGATCAGGTATAGTGTGAGGTGTAACACTGTGAGGATCAGTATAATGTGAGGTGTAACACTGTGAGGATCAGTATAATGTGAGCTGTAACACTGTGAGGATCAGTATAGTGTGAGGTGTAACATTGTGAGGATCAGTATAATGTGAGCTGTAACACTGTGAGGAACAGGCATAGAATGAGGTGTAACACTGTGACGATCAGTATGGTGTGAGGTGTAACACTGTGACGATCAGTATAGTGTGAGCTGTAACACTGTGAGGATGATGCATAGTGTGAGTTGTAACACTGTGAGGATCAGTATAGTGTGAGGTGTAACACTGTGACGATCAGTATAGTGTGAGCTGTAACACTGTGAGGATCAGGCATAGAGTGAGGTGTAACACTGTGACGATCAGTATAGTGTGAGCTGTAACACTGTGAGGATCAGGCATAGAGTGAGGTGTAACACTGTGATGATCAGTATAGTGTGAGCTGCAACACTGTGAGGATCAGGCATAGAGTGAGGTGTAACACTGTGAGGATCAGGTACAGTGTGATCTGTAACACTGTGAGGATCAGGCATAGAGTGAGGTGTAACACTGTGAGGATCAGTATAGTGTGAGCTGTAACACTGTGAGATAAGGTATAGAGTGAGTTGTAACACTGTGAGCATCAGGTATAGTGTGAGGTGTAACACTGTGAGGATCAGGCATAGAGTGAGGTGTAACACTGTGAGGATCAGGTATAGAGTGAGGTGTAACACTGTGAGGATCAGTATAGTGTGAGGTCTAACACTGTGAGGATCAGGTATAGAGTGAGGTGTAACACTGTGAGGATCAGTATATTGTGAGGTGTAACACTGTGATGATCAGTATAGTCTGAGGTCTAATACTGTGAGGATCAGTATAGTGTGAGGTGTAACACTGTGAGGATCAGGTATAGTGTGAGCTGTAAAACTGTGAGGATCAGGTATAGTGTGAGGTGTAACAATGTGAGGATCAGGCATAGAGTGAGGTGTAACACTGTGAGGATCAGGCATAGAGTGAGGTGTAACACTGTGAGGATCAGGTATAGTGTGAGGTGTAACACTGTGAGGAACAGGAATAGTGTGAGGTGTAACACTGTGAGGATCTGGTATAGTGTGAGGTGTAACACTGTGAGGATCAGGCATAGAGTGAGGTGTAACACTGTGAGGATCAGTATAGTGTGAGGTGTAACACTGTGAGGATCAGTGTAGTGTGAGGTGTAACACTGTGAGGATCAGTATAGTGTGAGTTGTAACACTGTGAGGATCAGTATAGTGTGAGGTCTAACACTGTGAGGATCAGTATAGTGTGAGGTGTAACACTGTGAGGATCAGGCATAAAGTGAGGTGTAACACTGTGAGGATCAGTATAATGTGAGGTGTAACACTGAGGATCAGGCATAAAGTGAGGTGTAACACTGTGAGGATCAGTATAGTGTGAGTTGTAACACTGTGAGGATCAGTATAGTGTGAGGTCTAACACTGTGAGGATCAGTATAGTGTGAGGTGTAACACTGTGAGGATCAGGCATAAAGTGAGGTGTAACACTGTGAGGATCAGTATAATGTGAGCTGTAACATTGTGAGGATCAGGTATAGTGTGAGCTGTAACACTGTGAGGATCAGTATAGTGTGAGGTGTAACACTGTGAGGATCAGGCATAAAGTGAGGTGTAACACTGTGAGGATCAGTATAATGTGAGCTGTAACATTGTGAGGATCAGGTATAGTGTGAGGTGTAACACTGTGAGGATCAGTATAATGTGAGGTGTAACACTGTGAGGATCAGTATAATGTGAGCTGTAACACTGTGAGGATCAGTATAGTGTGAGGTGTAACATTGTGACGATCAGTATAGTGTGAGCTGTAACACTGTGAGGATGATGCATAGTGTGAGTTGTAACACTGTGAGGATCAGGCATAGAATGAGGTGTAACACTGTGAGGATCAGTATAATGTGAGCTGTAACATTGTGAGGATCAGGTATAGTGTGAGCTGTAACACTGTGAGGATCAGTATAGTGTGAGGTGTAACACTGTGAGGATCAGGCATAAAGTGAGGTGTAACACTGTGAGGATCAGTATAATGTGAGCTGTAACATTGTGAGGATCAGGTATAGTGTGAGGTGTAACACTGTGAGGATCAGTATAATGTGAGGTGTAACACTGTGAGGATCAGTATAATGTGAGCTGTAACACTGTGAGGATCAGTATAGTGTGAGGTGTAACATTGTGACGATCAGTATAGTGTGAGCTGTAACACTGTGAGGATGATGCATAGTGTGAGTTGTAACACTGTGAGGATCAGGCAAGGAATGAGGTGTAACACTGTGACGATCAGTATAGTGTGAGCTGTAACACTGTGACGATCAGTATAGTGTGAGCTGTAACACTGTGAGGATGATGCATAGTGTGAGTTGTAACACTGTGAGGATCAGTATAGTGTGAGGTGTAACACTGTGAGGATCAGGCATAGAGTGAGGTGTAACACTGTGAGGATCAGGTATAATGTGAGGTGTAACACTGTGAGGATCAGGTATAGTGTGAGGTGTAACACTGTGAGGATCAGGTATAGTGTGAGCTGTAACACTGTGAGGATCAGGTATAGTGTGAGGTGTAACACTGTGAGGATCAGGCATAGAGTGAGGTGTAACACTGTGAGGATCAGGTATAATGTGAGGTGTAACACTGTGAGGATCAGGTATAGTGTGAGGTGTAACACTGTGAGGATCAGGTATAGTGTGAGCTGTAACACTGTGAGGATCAGGTATAGTGTGAGGTGTAACACTGTGAGGATCAGGCATAGAGTGAGGTGTAACACTGTGAGGATCAGTATCGTGTGAGCTGTAACACTGAGGATCAGGTATTGTGTGAGGTGTAACATTGTGAGGATCAGTATAATGTGAGCTGTAACACTGTGAGTATCAGTATAGTGTGAGGTGTAACATTGTGAGGATCAGTATAATGTGAGCTGCAACACTGTGAGGATCAGGCATAGAGTGAGGTGTAACACTGTGACTATCAGTATAGTGTGAGCTGTAACACTGTGAGGATCAGTATAGTGTGAGCTGTAACACTGCGAGGATCAGTATAGTGTGAGCTGTAACACTGTGAGGATCAGGTATAGAGTGAGGTGTAACACTGTGAGGATCAGGCATAGTGTGAGCTGTAACACTGTGAGGATCAGGCATAGAGTGAGGTGTAACATTGTGAGGATCAGGTATAGTGTGAGGTGTAACACTGTAAGGATCAGGTATAGTGTGAGGTGTAACACTGTGAGGATCAGGCATAGAGTGAGGTGTAACACTGTGAGGATCAGGTATAATGTGAGGTGTAACACTGTGAAGATCAGGTATAGTGTGAGGTGTAACACTGTGAGGATCAGGTATAGTGTGAGCTGTAACACTGTGAGGATCAGGTATAGTGTGAGGTGTAACACTGTGAGGATCAGGCATAGAGTGAGGTGTAACACTGTGAGGATCAGTAAAGTGTGAGGTGTAACATTGTGAGGATCAGGTACATTGTGAGCTGTAACACTGTGAGGATCAGGTATAGAGTGAGGTGTAACACTGTGAGGATCAGTATAGTGTGAGGTCTAACACTGTGAGGATCAGGTATAATGTGAGGTGTAACACTGTGAAGATCAGGTATAGTGTGAGGTGTAACACTGTGAAGATCAGGTATAGTGTGAGGTGTAACACTGTGAGGATCAGGTATAGTGTGAGCTGTAACATTGTGAGGATCAGGTATAGTGTGAGGTGTAACACTGTGAGGATCAGGCATAGAGTGAGGTGTAACACTGTGAGGATCAGGCATAGAGTGAGGTGTAACACTGTGAGGATCAGGTATAATGTAAGGTGTAACACTGTGAGGATCAGGTATAGTGTGAGGTGTAACACTGTGAGGAACAGGAATAGTGTGAGTTGTAACACTGTGAGCAACTGGTATAGTGTGAGGTGTAACACTGTGAGGATCAGGCATAGAGTGAGGTGTAAGACTGTGAGGATCAGTATAGTGTGAGGTGTAACACTGTGAGGATCAGGCGTAGAGTGAGGTGTAACACTGTGAGGATCAGTGTAGTGTGAGGTGTAACACTGTGAGGATCAGTATAGTCTGAGTTGTAACACTGTGAGGATCAGTATAGTCTGCGGTCTAACACTGTGAGGATCAGTATAGTGTGAGGTGTAACACTGTGAGGATCAGTATAGTGTGAGCTGTAACACTGTGAGGATCAGTATAGTGTGAGGTGTAACACTGTGAGGATCAGGCATAAAGTGAGGTGTAACACTGTGAGGATCAGTATAATGTGAGCTGTAACATTGTGAGGATCAGGTATAGTGTGAGGTGTAACACTGTGAGGATCAGTATAATGTGAGGTGTAACACTGTGAGGATCAGTATAATGTGAGCTGTAACACTGTGAGGATCAGTATAGTGTGAGGTGTAACATTGTGAGGATCAGTATAATGTGAGCTGTAACACTGTGAGGAACAGGCATAGAATGAGGTGTAACACTGTGACGATCAGTATGGTGTGAGGTGTAACACTGTGACGATCAGTATAGTGTGAGCTGTAACACTGTGAGGATGATGCATAGTGTGAGTTGTAACACTGTGAGGATCAGTATAGTGTGAGGTGTAACACTGTGACGATCAGTATAGTGTGAGCTGTAACACTGTGAGGATCAGGCATAGAGTGAGGTGTAACACTGTGACGATCAGTATAGTGTGAGCTGTAACACTGTGAGGATCAGGCATAGAGTGAGGTGTAACACTGTGATGATCAGTATAGTGTGAGCTGCAACACTGTGAGGATCAGGCATAGAGTGAGGTGTAACACTGTGAGGATCAGGTACAGTGTGATCTGTAACACTGTGAGGATCAGGCATAGAGTGAGGTGTAACACTGTGAGGATCAGTATAGTGTGAGCTGTAACACTGTGAGATAAGGTATAGAGTGAGTTGTAACACTGTGAGCATCAGGTATAGTGTGAGGTGTAACACTGTGAGGATCAGGCATAGAGTGAGGTGTAACACTGTGAGGATCAGGTATAGAGTGAGGTGTAACACTGTGAGGATCAGTATAGTGTGAGGTCTAACACTGTGAGGATCAGGTATAGAGTGAGGTGTAACACTGTGAGGATCAGTATATTGTGAGGTGTAACACTGTGATGATCAGTATAGTCTGAGGTCTAATACTGTGAGGATCAGTATAGTGTGAGGTGTAACACTGTGAGGATCAGGTATAGTGTGAGCTGTAAAACTGTGAGGATCAGGTATAGTGTGAGGTGTAACAATGTGAGGATCAGGCATAGAGTGAGGTGTAACACTGTGAGGATCAGGCATAGAGTGAGGTGTAACACTGTGAGGATCAGGTATAGTGTGAGGTGTAACACTGTGAGGAACAGGAATAGTGTGAGGTGTAACACTGTGAGGATCTGGTATAGTGTGAGGTGTAACACTGTGAGGATCAGGCATAGAGTGAGGTGTAACACTGTGAGGATCAGTATAGTGTGAGGTGTAACACTGTGAGGATCAGTGTAGTGTGAGGTGTAACACTGTGAGGATCAGTATAGTGTGAGTTGTAACACTGTGAGGATCAGTATAGTGTGAGGTCTAACACTGTGAGGATCAGTATAGTGTGAGGTGTAACACTGTGAGGATCAGGCATAAAGTGAGGTGTAACACTGTGAGGATCAGTATAATGTGAGGTGTAACACTGAGGATCAGGCATAAAGTGAGGTGTAACACTGTGAGGATCAGTATAGTGTGAGTTGTAACACTGTGAGGATCAGTATAGTGTGAGGTCTAACACTGTGAGGATCAGTATAGTGTGAGGTGTAACACTGTGAGGATCAGGCATAAAGTGAGGTGTAACACTGTGAGGATCAGTATAATGTGAGCTGTAACATTGTGAGGATCAGGTATAGTGTGAGCTGTAACACTGTGAGGATCAGTATAGTGTGAGGTGTAACACTGTGAGGATCAGGCATAAAGTGAGGTGTAACACTGTGAGGATCAGTATAATGTGAGCTGTAACATTGTGAGGATCAGGTATAGTGTGAGGTGTAACACTGTGAGGATCAGTATAATGTGAGGTGTAACACTGTGAGGATCAGTATAATGTGAGCTGTAACACTGTGAGGATCAGTATAGTGTGAGGTGTAACATTGTGACGATCAGTATAGTGTGAGCTGTAACACTGTGAGGATGATGCATAGTGTGAGTTGTAACACTGTGAGGATCAGGCATAGAATGAGGTGTAACACTGTGCGGATCAGTATAATGTGAGCTGTAACATTGTGAGGATCAGGTATAGTGTGAGCTGTAACACTGTGAGGATCAGTATAGTGTGAGGTGTAACACTGTGAGGATCAGGCATAAAGTGAGGTGTAACACTGTGAGGATCAGTATAATGTGAGCTGTAACATTGTGAGGATCAGGTATAGTGTGAGGTGTAACACTGTGAGGATCAGTATAATGTGAGGTGTAACACTGTGAGGATCAGTATAATGTGAGCTGTAACACTGTGAGGATCAGTATAGTGTGAGGTGTAACATTGTGACGATCAGTATAGTGTGAGCTGTAACACTGTGAGGATGATGCATAGTGTGAGTTGTAACACTGTGAGGATCAGGCAAGGAATGAGGTGTAACACTGTGACGATCAGTATAGTGTGAGCTGTAGCACTGTGACGATCAGTATAGTGTGAGCTGTAACACTGTGAGGATGATGCATAGTGTGAGTTGTAACACTGTGAGGATCAGTATAGTGTGAGGTGTAACACTGTGACGATCAGTATAGTGTGAGCTGTAACACTGTGAGGATCAGGCATAGAGTGAGGTGTAACACTGTGATGATCAGTATAGTGTGAGCTGTAACACTGTGAGGATCAGGCATAGAGTGAGGTGTAACACTGTGACGATCAGTATAGTGTGAGCTGCAACACTGTGAGGATCAGGCATAGAGTGAGGTGTAACACTGTGAGGATCAGGTACAGTGTGATCTGTAACACTGTGAGGATCTGGCATAGAGTGAGGTGTAACACTGTGAGGATCAGTATAGTGTGAGCTGTAACACTGTGAGGATCAGGTATAGAGTGAGTTGTAACACTGTGAGCATCAGGTATAGTGTGAGGTGTAACACTGTGAGGATCAGGCATAGAGTGAGGTGTAACACTGTGAGGATCTGGTATAGTGTGAGCTGTAACACAGTGAGGATCAGGCATAGAGTGAGCTGTAACACTGTGAGGATCAGTATAGTGTGAGCTGTAACACTGAGAGGATCAGGTGT
This sequence comes from Pristiophorus japonicus, assembly GCF_044704955.1. Lineage (NCBI taxonomy): Eukaryota > Metazoa > Chordata > Chondrichthyes > Pristiophoridae > Pristiophorus > Pristiophorus japonicus. The sequence continues at coordinate 107,660,127 of NC_091989.1, read as the reverse complement.
ACTGTGAGGTGTAACACTGTGAGGATCAGTATAGTGTGAGGTCTAACACTGTGAGGATCAGTATAGTGTGAGGTCTAACACTGTGAGGATCAGGTATAGAGTGAGGTGTAACATTGTGCGGATCAGTATAATGTGAGGTGTAACATTGTGAGGATCAGGTACATTGTGAGCTGTAACACTGTGAGGATCAGGTATAGAGTGAGGTGTAACACTGTGATGATCAGGTATAGTGTGAGGTGTAACACTGTGAGGATCAGGCATAGAGTGAGGTGTAACACTGTGAGGATCAGGTATAGTGTGAGGTGTAACACTGTGACGATCAGTATAGTGTGAGCTGTAACACTGTGAGGATCAGGCATATAGTGAGGTGTAACACTGTGAGGAGCAAGCATAGAGTGAGGTGTAACTCTGTGAGGATCAGGTATAGTGTGAGGTGTAACACTGTGACGATCAGGTATAGTGTGAGGTGTAACACTGTGAGGATCAGGTACAGTGTGATCTGTAACACTGTGAGGATCAGGCATAGAGTGAGGTGTAACACTGTGAGGATCAGTATAGTGTGAGCTGTAACACTGTGAGATAAGGTATAGAGTGAGTTGTAACACTGTGAGCATCAGGTATAGTGTGAGGTGTAACACTGTGAGGATCAGGCATAGAGTGAGGTGTAACACTGTGAGGATCAGGTATAGAGTGAGGTGTAACACTGTGAGGATCAGTATAGTGTGAGGTCTAACACTGTGAGGATCAGGTATAGAGTGAGGTGTAACACTGTGAGGATCAGTATATTGTGAGGTGTAACACTGTGATGATCAGTATAGTCTGAGGTCTAATACTGTGAGGATCAGTATAGTGTGAGGTGTAACACTGTGAGGATCAGGTATAGTGTGAGCTGTAAAACTGTGAGGATCAGGTATAGTGTGAGGTGTAACAATGTGAGGATCAGGCATAGAGTGAGGTGTAACACTGTGAGGATCAGGCATAGAGTGAGGTGTAACACTGTGAGGATCAGGTATAGTGTGAGGTGTAACACTGTGAGGAACAGGAATAGTGTGAGGTGTAACACTGTGAGGATCTGGTATAGTGTGAGGTGTAACACTGTGAGGATCAGGCATAGAGTGAGGTGTAACACTGTGAGGATCAGTATAGTGTGAGGTGTAACACTGTGAGGATCAGTGTAGTGTGAGGTGTAACACTGTGAGGATCAGTATAGTGTGAGTTGTAACACTGTGAGGATCAGTATAGTGTGAGGTCTAACACTGTGAGGATCAGTATAGTGTGAGGTGTAACACTGTGAGGATCAGGCATAAAGTGAGGTGTAACACTGTGAGGATCAGTATAATGTGAGGTGTAACACTGAGGATCAGGCATAAAGTGAGGTGTAACACTGTGAGGATCAGTATAGTGTGAGTTGTAACACTGTGAGGATCAGTATAGTGTGAGGTCTAACACTGTGAGGATCAGTATAGTGTGAGGTGTAACACTGTGAGGATCAGGCATAAAGTGAGGTGTAACACTGTGAGGATCAGTATAATGTGAGCTGTAACATTGTGAGGATCAGGTATAGTGTGAGCTGTAACACTGTGAGGATCAGTATAGTGTGAGGTGTAACACTGTGAGGATCAGGCATAAAGTGAGGTGTAACACTGTGAGGATCAGTATAATGTGAGCTGTAACATTGTGAGGATCAGGTATAGTGTGAGGTGTAACACTGTGAGGATCAGTATAATGTGAGGTGTAACACTGTGAGGATCAGTATAATGTGAGCTGTAACACTGTGAGGATCAGTATAGTGTGAGGTGTAACATTGTGACGATCAGTATAGTGTGAGCTGTAACACTGTGAGGATGATGCATAGTGTGAGTTGTAACACTGTGAGGATCAGGCATAGAATGAGGTGTAACACTGTGCGGATCAGTATAATGTGAGCTGTAACATTGTGAGGATCAGGTATAGTGTGAGCTGTAACACTGTGAGGATCAGTATAGTGTGAGGTGTAACACTGTGAGGATCAGGCATAAAGTGAGGTGTAACACTGTGAGGATCAGTATAATGTGAGCTGTAACATTGTGAGGATCAGGTATAGTGTGAGGTGTAACACTGTGAGGATCAGTATAATGTGAGGTGTAACACTGTGAGGATCAGTATAATGTGAGCTGTAACACTGTGAGGATCAGTATAGTGTGAGGTGTAACATTGTGACGATCAGTATAGTGTGAGCTGTAACACTGTGAGGATGATGCATAGTGTGAGTTGTAACACTGTGAGGATCAGGCAAGGAATGAGGTGTAACACTGTGACGATCAGTATAGTGTGAGCTGTAGCACTGTGACGATCAGTATAGTGTGAGCTGTAACACTGTGAGGATGATGCATAGTGTGAGTTGTAACACTGTGAGGATCAGTATAGTGTGAGGTGTAACACTGTGACGATCAGTATAGTGTGAGCTGTAACACTGTGAGGATCAGGCATAGAGTGAGGTGTAACACTGTGATGATCAGTATAGTGTGAGCTGTAACACTGTGAGGATCAGGCATAGAGTGAGGTGTAACACTGTGACGATCAGTATAGTGTGAGCTGCAACACTGTGAGGATCAGGCATAGAGTGAGGTGTAACACTGTGAGGATCAGGTACAGTGTGATCTGTAACACTGTGAGGATCTGGCATAGAGTGAGGTGTAACACTGTGAGGATCAGTATAGTGTGAGCTGTAACACTGTGAGGATCAGGTATAGAGTGAGTTGTAACACTGTGAGCATCAGGTATAGTGTGAGGTGTAACACTGTGAGGATCAGGCATAGAGTGAGGTGTAACACTGTGAGGATCTGGTATAGTGTGAGCTGTAACACAGTGAGGATCAGGCATAGAGTGAGCTGTAACACTGTGAGGATCAGTATAGTGTGAGCTGTAACACTGAGAGGATCAGGTGTACTGTGAGGTGTAACACTGTGAGGATCAGTATAGTGTGAGGTCTAACACTGTGAGGATCAGTATAGTGTGAGGTCTAACACTGTGAGGATCAGGTATAGAGTGAGGTGTAACATTGTGCGGATCAGTATAATGTGAGGTGTAACATTGTGAGGATCAGGTACATTGTGAGCTGTAACACTGTGAGGATCAGGTATAGAGTGAGGTGTAACACTGTGATGATCAGGTATAGTGTGAGGTGTAACACTGTGAGGATCAGGCATAGAGTGAGGTGTAACACTGTGAGGATCAGGTATAGTGTGAGGTGTAACACTGTGACGATCAGTATAGTGTGAGCTGTAACACTGTGAGGATCAGGCATATAGTGAGGTGTAACACTGTGAGGAGCAAGCATAGAGTGAGGTGTAACTCTGTGAGGATCAGGTATAGTGTGAGGTGTAACACTGTGACGATCAGGTATAGTGTGAGGTGTAACACTGTGAGGATCAGGCATCGAGTGAGGTGTAACACTGTGAGGATCAGGTATAGTGTGAGCTGTAACACTGTGAGGATCAGGCATAGAGTGAGGTGTAACACTGTGAGGATCAGTATAGTGTGAGCTGTAACACTGTGAGGATCAGGTATAGAGTGAGTTGTAACACTGTGAGCATCAGGTATAGTGTGAGGTGTAACACTGTGAGGATCAGGCATAGAGTGAGGTGTAACACTGTGAGGATCTGGTATAGTGTGAGCTGTAACACAGTGAGGATCAGGCATAGAGTGAGCTGTAACACTGTGAGGATCAGTATAGTGTGAGCTGTAACACTGAGAGGATCAGGTGTACTGTGAGGTGTAACACTGTGAGGATCAGTATAGTGTGAGGTCTAACACTGTGAGGATCAGTATAGTGTGAGGTCTAACACTGTGAGGATCAGGTATAGAGTGAGGTGTAACATTGTGCGGTCAGTATAATGTGAGGTGTAACATTGTGAGGATCAGGTACATTGTGAGCTGTAACACTGTGAGGATCAGGTATAGAGTGAGGTGTAACACTGTGATGATCAGGTATAGTGTGAGGTGTAACACTGTGAGGATCAGTATCGTGTGAGCTGTAACACTGAGGATCAGGTATTGTGTGAGGTGTAACATTGTGAGGATCAGTATAATGTGAGCTGTAACACTGTGAGTATCAGTATAGTGTGAGGTGTAACATTGTGAGGATCAGTATAATGTGAGCTGCAACACTGTGAGGATCAGGCATAGAGTGAGGTGTAACACTGTGACTATCAGTATAGTGTGAGCTGTAACACTGTGAGGATCAGTATAGTGTGAGCTGTAACACTGCGAGGATCAGTATAGTGTGAGCTGTAACACTGTGAGGATCAGGTATAGAGTGAGGTGTAACACTGTGAGGATCAGGCATAGTGTGAGCTGTAACACTGTGAGGATCAGGCATAGAGTGAGGTGTAACATTGTGAGGATCAGGTATAGTGTGAGGTGTAACACTGTAAGGATCAGGTATAGTGTGAGGTGTAACACTGTGAGGATCAGGCATAGAGTGAGGTGTAACACTGTGAGGATCAGGTATAATGTGAGGTGTAACACTGTGAAGATCAGGTATAGTGTGAGGTGTAACACTGTGAGGATCAGGTATAGTGTGAGCTGTAACACTGTGAGGATCAGGTATAGTGTGAGGTGTAACACTGTGAGGATCAGGCATAGAGTGAGGTGTAACACTGTGAGGATCAGTAAAGTGTGAGGTGTAACATTGTGAGGATCAGGTACATTGTGAGCTGTAACACTGTGAGGATCAGGTATAGAGTGAGGTGTAACACTGTGAGGATCAGTATAGTGTGAGGTCTAACACTGTGAGGATCAGGTATAATGTGAGGTGTAACACTGTGAAGATCAGGTATAGTGTGAGGTGTAACACTGTGAAGATCAGGTATAGTGTGAGGTGTAACACTGTGAGGATCAGGTATAGTGTGAGCTGTAACATTGTGAGGATCAGGTATAGTGTGAGGTGTAACACTGTGAGGATCAGGCATAGAGTGAGGTGTAACACTGTGAGGATCAGGCATAGAGTGAGGTGTAACACTGTGAGGATCAGGTATAATGTAAGGTGTAACACTGTGAGGATCAGGTATAGTGTGAGGTGTAACACTGTGAGGAACAGGAATAGTGTGAGTTGTAACACTGTGAGCAACTGGTATAGTGTGAGGTGTAACACTGTGAGGATCAGGCATAGAGTGAGGTGTAAGACTGTGAGGATCAGTATAGTGTGAGGTGTAACACTGTGAGGATCAGGCGTAGAGTGAGGTGTAACACTGTGAGGATCAGTGTAGTGTGAGGTGTAACACTGTGAGGATCAGTATAGTCTGAGTTGTAACACTGTGAGGATCAGTATAGTCTGCGGTCTAACACTGTGAGGATCAGTATAGTGTGAGGTGTAACACTGTGAGGATCAGTATAGTGTGAGCTGTAACACTGTGAGGATCAGTATAGTGTGAGGTGTAACACTGTGAGGATCAGGCATAAAGTGAGGTGTAACACTGTGAGGATCAGTATAATGTGAGCTGTAACATTGTGAGGATCAGGTATAGTGTGAGGTGTAACACTGTGAGGATCAGTATAATGTGAGGTGTAACACTGTGAGGATCAGTATAATGTGAGCTGTAACACTGTGAGGATCAGTATAGTGTGAGGTGTAACATTGTGAGGATCAGTATAATGTGAGCTGTAACACTGTGAGGAACAGGCATAGAATGAGGTGTAACACTGTGACGATCAGTATGGTGTGAGGTGTAACACTGTGACGATCAGTATAGTGTGAGCTGTAACACTGTGAGGATGATGCATAGTGTGAGTTGTAACACTGTGAGGATCAGTATAGTGTGAGGTGTAACACTGTGACGATCAGTATAGTGTGAGCTGTAACACTGTGAGGATCAGGCATAGAGTGAGGTGTAACACTGTGACGATCAGTATAGTGTGAGCTGTAACACTGTGAGGATCAGGCATAGAGTGAGGTGTAACACTGTGATGATCAGTATAGTGTGAGCTGCAACACTGTGAGGATCAGGCATAGAGTGAGGTGTAACACTGTGAGGATCAGGTACAGTGTGATCTGTAACACTGTGAGGATCAGGCATAGAGTGAGGTGTAACACTGTGAGGATCAGTATAGTGTGAGCTGTAACACTGTGAGATAAGGTATAGAGTGAGTTGTAACACTGTGAGCATCAGGTATAGTGTGAGGTGTAACACTGTGAGGATCAGGCATAGAGTGAGGTGTAACACTGTGAGGATCAGGTATAGAGTGAGGTGTAACACTGTGAGGATCAGTATAGTGTGAGGTCTAACACTGTGAGGATCAGGTATAGAGTGAGGTGTAACACTGTGAGGATCAGTATATTGTGAGGTGTAACACTGTGATGATCAGTATAGTCTGAGGTCTAATACTGTGAGGATCAGTATAGTGTGAGGTGTAACACTGTGAGGATCAGGTATAGTGTGAGCTGTAAAACTGTGAGGATCAGGTATAGTGTGAGGTGTAACAATGTGAGGATCAGGCATAGAGTGAGGTGTAACACTGTGAGGATCAGGCATAGAGTGAGGTGTAACACTGTGAGGATCAGGTATAGTGTGAGGTGTAACACTGTGAGGAACAGGAATAGTGTGAGGTGTAACACTGTGAGGATCTGGTATAGTGTGAGGTGTAACACTGTGAGGATCAGGCATAGAGTGAGGTGTAACACTGTGAGGATCAGTATAGTGTGAGGTGTAACACTGTGAGGATCAGTGTAGTGTGAGGTGTAACACTGTGAGGATCAGTATAGTGTGAGTTGTAACACTGTGAGGATCAGTATAGTGTGAGGTCTAACACTGTGAGGATCAGTATAGTGTGAGGTGTAACACTGTGAGGATCAGGCATAAAGTGAGGTGTAACACTGTGAGGATCAGTATAATGTGAGGTGTAACACTGAGGATCAGGCATAAAGTGAGGTGTAACACTGTGAGGATCAGTATAGTGTGAGTTGTAACACTGTGAGGATCAGTATAGTGTGAGGTCTAACACTGTGAGGATCAGTATAGTGTGAGGTGTAACACTGTGAGGATCAGGCATAAAGTGAGGTGTAACACTGTGAGGATCAGTATAATGTGAGCTGTAACATTGTGAGGATCAGGTATAGTGTGAGCTGTAACACTGTGAGGATCAGTATAGTGTGAGGTGTAACACTGTGAGGATCAGGCATAAAGTGAGGTGTAACACTGTGAGGATCAGTATAATGTGAGCTGTAACATTGTGAGGATCAGGTATAGTGTGAGGTGTAACACTGTGAGGATCAGTATAATGTGAGGTGTAACACTGTGAGGATCAGTATAATGTGAGCTGTAACACTGTGAGGATCAGTATAGTGTGAGGTGTAACATTGTGACGATCAGTATAGTGTGAGCTGTAACACTGTGAGGATGATGCATAGTGTGAGTTGTAACACTGTGAGGATCAGGCATAGAATGAGGTGTAACACTGTGCGGATCAGTATAATGTGAGCTGTAACATTGTGAGGATCAGGTATAGTGTGAGCTGTAACACTGTGAGTATCAGTATAGTGTGAGGTGTAACACTGTGAGGATCAGGCATAAAGTGAGGTGTAACACTGTGAGGATCAGTATAATGTGAGCTGTAACATTGTGAGGATCAGGTATAGTGTGAGGTGTAACACTGTGAGGATCAGTATAATGTGAGGTGTAACACTGTGAGGATCAGTATAATGTGAGCTGTAACACTGTGAGGATCAGTATAGTGTGAGGTGTAACATTGTGACGATCAGTATAGTGTGAGCTGTAACACTGTGAGGATGATGCATAGTGTGAGTTGTAACACTGTGAGGATCAGGCAAGGAATGAGGTGTAACACTGTGACGATCAGTATAGTGTGAGCTGTAGCACTGTGACGATCAGTATAGTGTGAGCTGTAACACTGTGAGGATGATGCATAGTGTGAGTTGTAACACTGTGAGGATCAGTATAGTGTGAGGTGTAACACTGTGACGATCAGTATAGTGTGAGCTGTAACACTGTGAGGATCAGGCATAGAGTGAGGTGTAACACTGTGATGATCAGTATAGTGTGAGCTGTAACACTGTGAGGATCAGGCATAGAGTGAGGTGTAACACTGTGACGATCAGTATAGTGTGAGCTGCAACACTGTGAGGATCAGGCATAGAGTGAGGTGTAACACTGTGAGGATCAGGTACAGTGTGATCTGTAACACTGTGAGGATCTGGCATAGAGTGAGGTGTAACACTGTGAGGATCAGTATAGTGTGAGCTGTAACACTGTGAGGATCAGGTATAGAGTGAGTTGTAACACTGTGAGCATCAGGTATAGTGTGAGGTGTAACACTGTGAGGATCAGGCATAGAGTGAGGTGTAACACTGTGAGGATCTGGTATAGTGTGAGCTGTAACACAGTGAGGATCAGGCATAGAGTGAGCTGTAACACTGTGAGGATCAGTATAGTGTGAGCTGTAACACTGAGAGGATCAGGTGTACTGTGAGGTGTAACACTGTGAGGATCAGTATAGTGTGAGGTCTAACACTGTGAGGATCAGTATAGTGTGAGGTCTAACACTGTGAGGATCAGGTATAGAGTGAGGTGTAACATTGTGCGGATCAGTATAATGTGAGGTGTAACATTGTGAGGATCAGGTACATTGTGAGCTGTAACACTGTGAGGATCAGGTATAGAGTGAGGTGTAACACTGTGATGATCAGGTATAGTGTGAGGTGTAACACTGTGAGGATCAGGCATAGAGTGAGGTGTAACACTGTGAGGATCAGGTATAGTGTGAGGTGTAACACTGTGACGATCAGTATAGTGTGAGCTGTAACACTGTGAGGATCAGGCATATAGTGAGGTGTAACACTGTGAGGAGCAAGCATAGAGTGAGGTGTAACTCTGTGAGGATCAGGTATAGTGTGAGGTGTAACACTGTGACGATCAGGTATAGTGTGAGGTGTAACACTGTGAGGATCAGGCATCGAGTGAGGTGTAACACTGTGAGGATCAGGTATAGTGTGAGCTGTAACACTGTGAGGATCAGGCATAGAGTGAGGTGTAACACTGTGAGGATCAGTATAGTGTGAGCTGTAACACTGTGAGGATCAGGTATAGTGTGAGGTGTAACACTGTGAGGATCAGTATAGTGTGAGGTGTAACACTGTGAGGATCAGTACAGTGTGAGGTGTAACAATGTGAGTATCAGTATAGTGTGAGGTGTAACATTGTGAGGATCAGTATAGTGTGAGCTGTAACACTGTGAGGATGAGGTATAGTGTGAGGTCTAACACTGTGAGGATCAGTATAGTGTGAGCTGTAACACTGTGAGAATCAGGTACAGTGTGAGGTGTAACACTGTGAGGATCAGTATCGTGTGAGCTGTAACACTGTGAGGATCAGTATAGTGTGAGGTGTAACACTGTGAGGATCAGTATAGAGTGAGGTGTAACATTGTGAGGATCAGTATAGTGTGAGGTGTAACACTGTGAGGATCAGGTATAGAGTGAGGTGTAACACTGTGACGATCAGTATAGTGTGAGGTGTAACACTGTGAGGATCAGTATAGTGTGAGGTGTAACACTGTGAGGATCAGTATAATGTGAGGTGTAACACTGTGAGGATCAGTATCGTGTGAGCTGTAACACTGAGGATCAGGTACAGTGTGAGGTGTAACATTGTGAGGATCAGTATAATGTGAGCTGTAACACTGTGAGTATCAGTATAGTGTGAGGTGTAACATTGTGAGGATCAGTATAATGTGAGCTGTAACATTGTGAGGATCAGGCATAGAGTGAGGTGTAACACTGTGACTATCAGTATAGTGTGAGCTGCAACACTGTGAGGATCAGTATCGTGTGAGCTGTAACACTGCGAGGATCAGTATAGTGTGAGCTGTAACACTGTGAGGATCAGGTATAGAGTGAGGTGTAACACTGTGAGGATCAGGCATAGTGTGAGCTTTAACACTGTGAGGATCAGGCATAGAGTGAGGTGTAACATTGTGAGGATTAGGTATAGTGTGAGGTGTAACACTGTAAGGATCAGGTATAGTGTGAGGTGTAACACTGTGAGGATCAGGCATAGAGTGAGGTGTAACACTGTGAGGATCAGGTATAATGTGAGGTGTAACACTGTGAGGATCAGGTAAAGTGTGAGGTGTAACACTGTGAGGATCAGGTATAGTGTGAGCTGTAACACTGTGAGGATCAGGTATAGTGTGAGGTGTAACACTGTGAGGATCAGGCATAGAGTGAGGTGTAACACTGTGAGGATCAGTATAGTGTGAGGTGTAACATTGTGAGGATCAGGTACATTGTGAGCTGTAACACTGTGAGGATCAGGTATAGAGTGAGGTGTAACACTGTGAGGATCAGTATAGTGTGAGGTCTAACACTGTGAGGATCAGGTATAGAGTGAGGTGTAACACTGTGAGGATCAGTATATTGTGAGGTGTAACACTGTGATGATCAGTATAGTCTGAGGTCTAATACTGTGAGGATCAGTATAGTGTGAGGTGTAACACTGTGAGGATCAGGTATAGTGTGAGCTGTAACACTGTGAGGATCAGGTATAGTGTGAGGTGTAACACTGTGAGGATCAGGCATAGAGTGAGGTGTAACACTGTGAGGATCAGGCATAGAGTGAGGTGTAACACTGTGAGAATCAGGTATAATGTGAGGTGTAACACTGTGAGGATCAGGTATAGTGTGAGGTGTAACACTGTTAGGAACAGGAATAGTGTGAGGTGTAACACTGTGAGGATCTGGTATAGTGTGAGGTGTAACACTGTGAGGATCAGTGTAGTGTGAGTTGTAACACTGTGAGGATCAGTATAGTGTGAGGTCTAACACTGTGAGGATCAGTATAGTGTGAGGTGTAACACTGTGAGGATCAGTATAGTGTGAGCTGTAACACTGTGAGGATCAGTATAGTGTGAGGTGTAACACTGTGAGGATCAGTATAATGTGAGGTGTAACATTGTGACGATCAGTATAGTGTGAGCTGTAACACTGTGAGGATGATGCATAGTGTGAGTTGTAACACTGTGAGGATCAGTATAGTGTGAGGTGTAACACTGTGACGATCAGGCATAGAGTGAGGTGTAACACTGTGAGGATCAGGCATAGAGTGAGGTGTAACACTGTGAGAATCAGGTATAATGTGAGGTGTAACACTGTGAGGATCAGGTATAGTGTGAGGTGTAACACTGTTAGGAACAGGAATAGTGTGAGGTGTAACACTGTGAGGATCTGGTATAGTGTGAGGTGTAACACTGTGAGGATCAGTGTAGTGTGAGTTGTAACACTGTGAGGATCAGTATAGTGTGAGGTCTAACACTGTGAGGATCAGTATAGTGTGAGGTGTAACACTGTGAGGATCAGTATAGTGTGAGCTGTAACACTGTGAGGATCAGTATAGTGTGAGGTGTAACACTGTGAGGATCAGTATAATGTGAGGTGTAACATTGTGACGATCAGTATAGTGTGAGCTGTAACACTGTGAGGATCAGTATAGTGTGAGGTGTAACACTGTGACGATCAGTATAGTGTGAGCTGTAACACTGTGAGGATCAGGCATAGAGTGAGGTGTAACACTGTGACGATCAGTATAGTGTGAGCTGTAACACTGTGAGGATCAGGCATAGAGTGAGGTGTAACACTGTGACGATCAGTATAGTGTGAGCTGCAACACTGTGAGGATCAGGCATAGAGTGAGGTGTAACACTGTGAGGATCAGGTACAGTGCGATCTGTAACACTGTGAGGATCAGGCATAGAGTGAGGTGTAACACTGTGAGGATCAGTATAGTGTGAGCTGTAACACTGTGAAGATCAGGTATAGAGTGAGTTGTAACACTGTGAGCATCAGGTATAGTGTGAGGTGTAACACTGTGAGGATCAGGCATAGTGTGAGGTGTAACACTGTGAGGATCAGTATAGTGTGAGCTGTAACACTGTGAGGATCAGTATAATGTGAGCTGTAACACTGTGAGGATCAGTATAGTGTGAGGTGTAACATTGTGAGGATCAGTATAATGTGAGCTGTAACACTGTGAGGAACAGGCATAGAATGAGGTGTAACACTGTGACGATCAGTATAGTGTGAGGTGTAACACTGTGACGATCAGTATAGTGTGAGCTGTAACACTGTGAGGATGATGCATAGTGTGAGTTGTAACACTGTGAGGATCAGTATAGTGTGAGGTGTAACACTGTGACGATCAGTATAGTGTGAGCTGTAACACTGTGAGGATCAGGCATAGAGTGAGGTGTAACACTGTGACGATCAGTATAGTGTGAGCTGTAACACTGTGAGGATCAGGCATAGAGTGAGGTGTAACACTGTGACGATCAGTATAGTGTGAGCTGCAACACTGTGAGGATCAGGCATAGAGTGAGGTGTAACACTGTGAGGATCAGGTACAGTGCGATCTGTAACACTGTGAGGATCAGGCATAGAGTGAGGTGTAACACTGTGAGGATCAGTATAGTGTGAGCTGTAACACTGTGAAGATCAGGTATAGAGTGAGTTGTAACACTGTGAGCATCAGGTATAGTGTGAGGTGTAACACTGTGAGGATCAGGCATAGAGTGAGGTGTAACACTGTGAGGATCTGGTATAGTGTGAGCTGTAACACAGTGAGGATCAGGCATAGAGTGAGGTGTAACACTGTGAGGAACAGTATAGTGTGAGGTGTAACATTGTGAGGATCAGGTACATTGTGAGCTGTAACACTGTGAGGATCAGGTATAGAGTGAGGTGTAACACTGTGAGGATCAGTATAGTGTGAGGTCTAACACTGTGAGGATCAGGTATAGAGTGAGGTGTAACACTGTGAGGATCAGTATATTGTGAGGTGTAACACTGTGATGATCAGTATAGTCTGAGGTCTAATACTGTGAGGATCAGTATAGTGTGAGGTGTAACACTGTGAGGATCAGGTATAGTGTGAGCTGTAACACTGTGAGGATCAGGTATAGTGTGAGGTGTAACACTGTGAGGATCAGGCATAGAGTGAGGTGTAACACTGTGAGGATCAGTATAGTGTGAGGTGTAACATTGTGAGGATCAGGTACATTGTGAGCTGTAACACTGTGAGGATCAGGTATAGAGTGAGGTGTAACACTGTGAGGATCAGTATAGTGTGAGGTCTAACACTGTGAGGATCAGGTATAGAGTGAGGTGTAACACTGTGAGGATCAGTATATTGTGAGGTGTAACACTGTGATGATCAGTATAGTCTGAGGTCTAATACTGTGAGGATCAGTATAGTGTGATGTGTAACACTGTGAGGATCAGGTATAGTGTGAGCTGTAACACTGTGAGGATCAGGTATAGTGTGAGGTGTAACACTGTGAGGATCAGGCATAGAGTGAGGTGTAACACTGTGAGGATCAGGCATAGAGTGAGGTGTAACACTGTGAGAATCAGGTATAATGTGAGGTGTAACACTGTGAGGATCAGGTATAGTGTGAGGTGTAACACTGTTAGGAACAGGAATAGTGTGAGGTGTAACACTGTGAGGATCTGGTATAGTGTGAGGTGTAACACTGTGAGGATCAGTGTAGTGTGAGTTGTAACACTGTGAGGATCAGTATAGTGTGAGGTGTAACACTGTGAGGATCAGTATAGTGTGAGGTGTAACACTGTGAGGATCAGTATAGTGTGAGGTGTAACACTGTGAGGATCAGTATAGTGTGAGGTGTAACACTGTGAGGATCAGTATAGTGTGAGGTGTAACACTGTGAGGATCAGGCATAAAGTGAGGTGTAACACTGTGAGGATCTGTATAATGTGAGCTGTAACATTGTGAGGATCAGATATAGTGTGAGTTTTAACACTGTGAGGATCAGTATAATGTGAGGTGTAACACTGTGAGGATCAGTATAATGTGAGCTGTAACACTGTGAGGATCAGTATAGTGTGAGGTGTAACATTGTGAGGATCAGTATAATGTGAGCTGTAACACTGTGAGGAACAGGCATAGAATGAGGTGTAACACTGTGACGATCAGTATAGTGTGAGGTGTAACACTGTGACGATCAGTATAGTGTGAGCTGTAACACTGTGAGGATGATGCATAGTGTGAGTTGTAACACTGTGAGGATCAGTATAGTGTGAGGTGTAACACTGTGGCGATCAGTATAGTGTGAGCTGTAACACTGTGAGGATCAGGCATAGAGTGAGGTGTAACACTGTGACGATCAGTATAGTGTGAGCTGCAACACTGTGAGGATCAGGCATAGAGTGAGGTGTAACACTGTGAGGATCAGGTACAGTGCGATCTGTAACACTGTGAGGATCAGGCATAGAGTGAGGTGTAACACTGTGAGGATCAGTATAGTGTGAGCTGTAACACTGTGAAGATCAGGTATAGAGTGAGTTGTAACACTGTGAGGATCAGGTATAGTGTGAGGTGTAACACTGTGAGGATCAGGCATAGAGTGAGGTGTAACACTGTGAGGATCTGGTATAGTGTGAGCTGTAACACAGTGAGGATCAGGCATAGAGTGAGGTGTAACACTGTGAGGATCAGTATAGTGTGAGGTGTAACATTGTGAGGATCAGGTACATTGTGAGCTGTAACACTGTGAGGATCAGGTATAGAGTGAGGTGTAACACTGTGAGGATCAGTATAGTGTGAGGTCTAACACTGTGAGGATCAGGTATAGAGTGAGGTGTAACACTGTGAGGATCAGTATATTGTGAGGTGTAACACTGTGATGATCAGTATAGTCTGAGGTCTAATACTGTGAGGATCAGTATAGTGTGAGGTGTAACACTGTGAGGATCAGGTATAGTGTGAGCTGTAACACTGTGAGGATCAGGCATAGAGTGAGGTGTAACACTGTGAGGATCAGTATAGTGTGAGGTGTAACATTGTGAGGATCAGGTACATTGTGAGCTGTAACACTGTGAGGATCAGGTATAGAGTGAGGTGTAACACTGTGAGGAACAGGAATAGTGTGAGGTGTAACACTGTGAGGATCAGGTATAGTGTGAGGTGTAACACTGTGAGGATCAGGCTTAGAGTGAGGTGTAACACTGTGAGGATCAGTATAGTGTGAGGTGTAACACTGTGAGGATCAGGCATAGAGTGAGGTGTAACACTGTGAGGATCAGTGTAGTGTGAGGTGTAACACTGTGAGGATCAGTATAGTGTGAGTTGTAACACTGTGAGGATCAGTATAGTGTGAGGTCTAACACTGTGAGGATCAGTATAGTGTGAGGTGTAACACTGTGAGGATCAGTATAGTGTGAGCTGTAACACTGTGAGGATCAGTATAGTGTGAGGTGTAACACTGTGAGTATCAGGCATAAAGTGAGGTGTAACACTGTGAGGATCAGTATAATGTGAGCTGTAACATTGTGAGGATCAGGTATAGTGTGAGGTGTAACACTGTGAGGATCAGTATAATGTGAGGTGTAACACTGTGAGGATCAGTATAATGTGAGCTGTAACACTGTGAGGATCAGTATGGTGTGAGGTGTAACATTGTGAGGATCAGTATAATGTGAGCTGTAACACTGTGAGGAACAGGCATAGAATGAGGTGTAACACTGTGACGATCAGTATAGTGTGAGGTGTAACACTGTGACGATCAGTATAGTGTGAGCTGTAACACTGTGAGGATGATGCATAGTGTGAGTTGTAACACTGTGAGGATCAGTATAGTGTGAGGTGTAACACTGTGACGATCAGTATAGTGTGAGCTGTAACACTGTGAGGATCAGGCATAGAGTGAGGTGTAACACTGTGACGATCAGTATAGTGTGAGCTGTAACACTGTGAGGATCAGGCATAGAGTGAGGTGTAACACTGTGACGATCAGTATAGTGTGAGCTGCAACACTGTGCGGATCAGGCATAGAGTGAGGTGTAACACTGTGAGGATCAGGTACAGTGTGATCTGTAACACTGTGAGGATCAGGCATAGAGTGAGGTGTAACACTGTGAGGATCAGTATAGTGTGAGCTGTAACACTGTGAGGATCAGGTATAGAGTGAGTTGTAACACTGTGAGCATCAGGTATAGTGTGAGGTGTAACACTGTGAGGATCAGGCATAGAGTGAGGTGTAACACTGTGAGGATCTGGTATAGTGTGAGCTGTAACACTGTGAGGATCAGTATAGTGTGAGCTGTAACACTGAGAGGATCAGTATAGTGTGAGCTGTAACACTGTGAAGATCAGGTATAGAGTGAGTTGTAACACTGTGAGCATCAGGTATAGTGTGAGGTGTAACACTGTGAGGATCAGGCATAGAGTGAGGTGTAACACTGTGAGGATCTGGTATAGTGTGAGCTGTAACACAGTGAGGATCAGGCATAGAGTGAGGTGTAACACTGTGAGGAACAGTATAGTGTGAGGTGTAACATTGTGAGGATCAGGTACATTGTGAGCTGTAACACTGTGGGGATCAGGTATAGAGTGAGGTGTAACACTGTGAGGATCAGTATAGTGTGAGGTCTAACACTGTGAGGATCAGGTATAGAGTGAGGTGTAACACTGTGAGGATCAGTATATTGTGAGGTGTAACACTGTGATGATCAGTATAGTCTGAGGTCTAATACTGTGAGGATCAGTATAGTGTGAGGTGTAACACTGTGAGGATCAGGTATAGTGTGAGCTGTAACACTGTGAGGATCAGGTATAGTGTGAGGTGTAACACTGTGAGGATCAGGCATAGAGTGAGGTGTAACACTGTGAGGATCAGTATAGTGTGAGGTGTAACATTGTGAGGATCAGGTACATTGTGAGCTGTAACACTGTGAGGATCAGGTATAGAGTGAGGTGTAACACTGTGAGGATCAGTATAGTGTGAGGTCTAACACTGTGAGGATCAGGTATAGAGTGAGGTGTAACACTGTGAGGATCAGTATATTGTGAGGTGTAACACTGTGATGATCAGTATAGTCTGAGGTCTAATACTGTGAGGATCAGTATAGTGTGATGTGTAACACTGTGAGGATCAGGTATAGTGTGAGCTGTAACACTGTGAGGATCAGGTATAGTGTGAGGTGTAACACTGTGAGGATCAGGCATAGAGTGAGGTGTAACACTGTGAGGATCAGGCATAGAGTGAGGTGTAACACTGTGAGAATCAGGTATAATGTGAGGTGTAACACTGTGAGGATCAGGTATAGTGTGAGGTGTAACACTGTTAGGAACAGGAATAGTGTGAGGTGTAACACTGTGAGGATCTGGTATAGTGTGAGGTGTAACACTGTGAGGATCAGTGTAGTGTGAGTTGTAACACTGTGAGGATCAGTATAGTGTGAGGTGTAACACTGTGAGGATCAGTATAGTGTGAGGTCTAACACTGTGAGGATCAGTACAGTGTGAGGTGTAACACTGTGAGGATCAGTATAGTGTGAGGTGTAACACTGTGAGGATCAGTATAGTGTGAGGTGTAACACTGTGAGGATCAGTATAGTGTGAGGTGTAACACTGTGAGGATCAGGCATAAAGTGAGGTGTAACACTGTGAGGATCTGTATAATGTGAGCTGTAACATTGTGAGGATCAGATATAGTGTGAGTTTTAACACTGTGAGGATCAGTATAATGTGAGGTGTAACACTGTGAGGATCAGTATAATGTGAGCTGTAACACTGTGAGGATCAGTATAGTGTGAGGTGTAACATTGTGAGGATCAGTATAATGTGAGCTGTAACACTGTGAGGAACAGGCATAGAATGAGGTGTAACACTGTGACGATCAGTATAGTGTGAGGTGTAACACTGTGACGATCAGTATAGTGTGAGCTGTAACACTGTGAGGATGATGCATAGTGTGAGTTGTAACACTGTGAGGATCAGTATAGTGTGAGGTGTAACACTGTGACGATCAGTATAGTGTGAGCTGTAACACTGTGAGGATCAGGCATAGAGTGAGGTGTAACACTGTGGCGATCAGTATAGTGTGAGCTGTAACACTGTGAGGATCAGGCATAGAGTGAGGTGTAACACTGTGACGATCAGTATAGTGTGAGCTGCAACACTGTGAGGATCAGGCATAGAGTGAGGTGTAACACTGTGAGGATCAGGTACAGTGCGATCTGTAACACTGTGAGGATCAGGCATAGAGTGAGGTGTAACACTGTGAGGATCAGTATAGTGTGAGCTGTAACACTGTGAAGATCAGGTATAGAGTGAGTTGTAACACTGTGAGGATGAGGTATAGTGTGAGGTGTAACACTGTGAGGATCAGGCATAGAGTGAGGTGTAACACTGTGAGGATCTGGTATAATGTGAGCTGTAACACAGTGAGGATCAGGCATAGAGTGAGGTGTAACACTGTGAGGATCAGTATAGTGTGAGGTGTAACATTGTGAGGATCAGGTACATTGTGAGCTGTAACACTGTGAGGATCAGGTATAGAGTGAGGTGTAACACTGTGAGGATCAGTATAGTGTGAGGTCTAACACTGTGAGGATCAGGTATAGAGTGAGGTGTAACACTGTGAGGATCAGTATATTGTGAGGTGTAACACTGTGATGATCAGTATAGTCTGAGGTCTAATACTGTGAGGATCAGTATAGTGTGAGGTGTAACACTGTGAGGATCAGGTATAGTGTGAGCTGTAACACTGTGAGGATCAGGCATAGAGTGAGGTGTAACACTGTGAGGATCAGTATAGTGTGAGGTGTAACATTGTGAGGATCAGGTACATTGTGAGCTGTAACACTGTGAGGATCAGGTATAGAGTGAGGTGTAACACTGTGAGGAACAGGAATAGTGTGAAGTGTAACACTGTGAGGATCAGGTATAGTGTGAGGTGTAACACTGTGAGGATCAGGCTTAGAGTGAGGTGTAACACTGTGAGGATCAGTATAGTGTGAGGTGTAACACTGTGAGGATCAGGCATAGAGTGAGGTGTAACACTGTGAGGATCAGTGTAGTGTGAGGTGTAACACTGTGAGGATCAGTATAGTGTGAGTTGTAACACTGTGAGGATCAGTATAGTGTGAGGTCTAACACTGTGAGGATCAGTATAGTGTGAGGTGTAACACTGTGAGGATCAGTATAGTGTGAGCTGTAACACTGTGAGGATCAGTATAGTGTGAGGTGTAACACTGTGAGTATCAGGCATAAAGTGAGGTGTAACACTGTGAGGATCAGTATAATGTGAGCTGTAACATTGTGAGGATCAGGTATAGTGTGAGGTGTAACACTGTGAGGATCAGTATAATGTGAGGTGTAACACTGTGAGGATCAGTATAATGTGAGCTGTAACACTGTGAGGATCAGTATGGTGTGAGGTGTAACATTGTGAGGATCAGTATAATGTGAGCTGTAACACTGTGAGGAACAGGCATAGAATGAGGTGTAACACTGTGACGATCAGTATAGTGTGAGGTGTAACACTGTGACGATCAGTATAGTGTGAGCTGTAACACTGTGAGGATGATGCATAGTGTGAGTTGTAACACTGTGAGGATCAGTATAGTGTGAGGTGTAACACTGTGACGATCAGTATAGTGTGAGCTGTAACACTGTGAGGATCAGGCATAGAGTGAGGTGTAACACTGTGACGATCAGTATAGTGTGAGCTGTAACACTGTGAGGATCAGGCATAGAGTGAGGTGTAACACTGTGACGATCAGTATAGTGTGAGCTGCAACACTGTGCGGATCAGGCATAGAGTGAGGTGTAACACTGTGAGGATCAGGTACAGTGTGATCTGTAACACTGTGAGGATCAGGCATAGAGTGAGGTGTAACACTGTGAGGATCAGTATAGTGTGAGCTGTAACACTGTGAGGATCAGGTATAGAGTGAGTTGTAACACTGTGAGCATCAGGTATAGTGTGAGGTGTAACACTGTGAGGATCAGGCATAGAGTGAGGTGTAACACTGTGAGGATCTGGTATAGTGTGAGCTGTAACACTGTGAGGATCAGTATAGTGTGAGCTGTAACACTGAGAGGATCAGTATAGTGTGAGGTCTAACACTGTGAGGATCAGTATAGTGTGAGGTCTAACACTGTGAGGATCAGTATAGTGTGAGGTCTAACACTGTGAGGATCAGGTATAGTGTGAGGTGTAACACTGTGAGGATCAGGCTTAGAGTGAGGTGTAACACTGTGAGGATCAGTATAGTGTGAGGTGTAACACTGTGAGGATCAGGCATAGAGTGAGGTGTAACACTGTGAGGATCAGTGTAGTGTGAGGTGTAACACTGTGAGGATCAGTATAGTGTGAGTTGTAACACTGTGAGGATCAGTATAGTGTGAGGTCTAACACTGTGAGGATCAGTATAGTGTGAGGTGTAACACTGTGAGGATCAGTATAGTGTGAGGTGTAACACTGTGAGGATCAGTATAGTGTGAGGTGTAACACTGTGAGGATCAGTATAATGTGAGGTGTAACACTGTGAGTATCAGGCATAAAGTGAGGTGTAACACTGTGAGGATCAGTATAGTGTGAGGTGTAACACTGTGAGGATCAGTATAATGTGAGCTGTAACACTGTGAGGAACAGGCATAGAATGAGGTGTAACACTGTGACGATCAGTATAGTGTGAGGTGTAACACTGTGACGATCAGTATAGTGTGAGCTGTAACACTGTGAGGATGATGCATAGTGTGAGGTGTAACACTGTGACGATCAGTATAGTGTGAGTTGTAACACTGTGAGGATCAGTATAGTGTGAGCTGTAACACTGTGAGGATGATGCATAGTGTGAGGTGTAACACTGTGACGATCAGTATAGTGTGAGTTGTAACACTGTGAGGATCAGTATAGTGTGAGGTGTAACACTGTGACGATCAGTATAGTGTGAGCTGTAACACTGTGAGGATCAGGCATAGAGTGAGGTGTAACACTGTGACGATCAGTATAGTGTGAGCTGTAACACTGTGAGGATCAGGCATAGAGTGAGGTGTAACACTGTGACGATCAGTATAGTGTGAGCTGCAACACTGTGCGGATCAGGCATAGAGTGAGGTGTAACACTGTGAGGATCAGGTACAGTGTGATCTGTAACACTGTGAGGATCAGGCATAGAGTGAGGTGTAACACTGTGAGGATCAGTATAGTGTGAGCTGTAACACTGTGAGGATCAGGTATAGAGTGAGTTGTAACACTGTGAGCATCAGGTATAGTGTGAGGTGTAACACTGTGAGGATCAGGCATAGAGTGAGGTGTAACACTGTGAGGATCTGGTATAGTGTGAGCTGTAACACTGTGAGGATCAGTATAGTGTGAGCTGTAACACTGAGAGGATCAGTATAGTGTGAGGTCTAACACTGTGAGGATCAGTATAGTGTGAGGTCTAACACTGTGAGGATCAGTATAGTGTGAGGTCTAACACTGTGAGGATCAGTATAGTGTGAGGTGTAACATTGTGAGGATCAGGTACATTGTGAGCTGTAACACTGTGAGGATGAGGTATAGAGTGAGGTGTAACACTGTGATGATCAGGTATAGTGTGAGGTGTAACACTGTGAGGATCAGGCATAGAGTGAGGTGTAACACTGTGAGGATCAGGTATAGTGTGAGGTGTAACAGTGTGACGATCAGTATAGTGTGAGCTGTAACACTGTGAGGATCAGACATATAGTGAGGTGTAACACTGTGAGGAGCAAGCATAGAGTGAGGTGTAACTCTGTGAGGATCAGGTACAGTGTGAGGTGTAACACTGTGACAATCAGGTATAGTGTGAGGTGTAACACTGTGAGGATCAGGCATCGAGTGAGGTGTAACACTGTGAGGATCAGGTATAGTGTGAGCTGTAACACTGTGAGGATCAGGCATAGAGTGAGCTGTAACACTGTGAGGATCAGTATAGTGTGAGCTGTAACACTGTGAGGATCAGGTATAGTGTGAGGTGTAACACTGTGAGGATCAGTATAGTGTGAGCTGTAACACTGTGAGGATCAGTATAGTGTGAGGTGTAACACTGTGAGTATCAGTATAGTGTGAGGTGTAACATTGTGAGGATCAGTATAGTGTGAGGTGTAACACTGTGAGGATCAGGCATAGGGTGAAGTGTAACACTGTGAGGATCAGTATCGTCTGAGCTGTAACACTGTGAGGATCAGGTACAGTGTGAGCTGTAACACTGTGAGGATCAGGTATAGTGTGAGGTCCAACACTGTGAGGATCAGTATAGTGTGAGCTGTAACACTGTGAGAATCAGGTACAGTGTGAGGTGTAACACTGTGAGGATCAGTATCGTGTGAGCTGTAACACTGTGAGGATCAGTATAGTGTGAGGTGTAACACTGTGAGGATCAGTATAGAGTGAGGTGTAACATTGTGAGGATCAGTATAGTGTGAGGTGTAACACTCTGAGGATCAGGTATAGAGTGAGGTGTAACATTGTGAGGATCAGTATAATGTGAGGTGTAACACTGTGAGGATCAGTATAGTGTGAGGTGTAACACTGTGAGGATCAGTATAATGTGAGGTGTAACACTGTGAGGATCAGTATCGTGTGAGCTGTAACACTGAGGATCAGGTATAGTGTGAGGTGTAACATTGTGAGGATCAGTATAATGTGAATTGTAACACTGTGAGTATCAGTATAGTGTGAGGTGTAACATTGTGAGGATCAGTATAATGTGAGCTGTAACACTGTGAGGATCAGGCATAGAGTGAGGTGTAACACTGTGACTATCAGTATAGTGTGAGCTGTAACACTGTGAGGATCAGTATAGTGTGAGCTGTAACACTGCGAGGATCAGTATAGTGTGAGCTGTAACACTGTGAGGATCAGGTATAGAGTGAGGTGTAACACTGTGAGGATCAGGCATAGTGTGAGCTGTAACACTGTGAGGATCAGGCATAGAGTGAGGTGTAACACTGTGAGGAACAGGAATAGTGTGAGCTGTAACACTGTGAGGATCTGGTATAGTGTGAGGTGTAACACTGTGAGGATCAGGCATAGAGTGAGGTGTAACACTGTGACGATCAGTATAGTGTGAGCTGTAACACTGTGAGGATCAGGCATAGAGTGAGGTGTAACACTGTGACGATCAGTATAGTGTGAGCTGCAACACTGTGAGGATCAGGCATAGAGTGAGGTGTAACACTGTGAGGATCAGGTACAGTGTGATCTGTAACACTGTGAGGATCAGGCATAGAGTGAGGTGTAACACTGTGAGGATCAGTATAGTGTGAGCTGTAACACTGTGAGGATCAGGTATAGAGTGAGTTGTAACACTGTGAGCATCAGGTATAGTGTGAGGTGTAACGCTGTGAATATCAGGCATAGAGTGAGGTGTAACACTGTGAGGATCTGGTATAGTGTGAGCTGTAACACAGTGAGGATCAGGCATAGAGTGAGGTGTAACACTGTGAGGATCAGTATAGTGTGAGGTGTAACATTGTGAGGATCAGGTACATTGTGAGCTGTAACACTGTGAGGATCAGGTATAGAGTGAGGTGTAACACTGTGAGGATCAGTATAGTGTGAGGTCTAACACTGTGAGGATCAGGTATAGAGTGAGGTGTAACACTGTGAGGATCAGTATATTGTGAGGTGTAAAACTGTGATGATCAGTATAGTCTGAGGTCTAATACTGTGAGGATCAGTATAGTGTGAGGTGTAACACTGTGAGGATCAGGTGTAGTGTGAGCTGTAACACTGTGAGGATCAGGTATAGTGTGAGGTGTAACTCTGTGAGGATCAGGCATAGAGTGAGGTGTAACACTGTGAGGATCAGGCATAGAGTGAGGTGTAACACTGTGAGGATCAGGTATAATGTGAGGTGTAACACTGTGAGGATCAGGTATAGTGTGAGGTGTAACACTGTGAGGAACAGGAATAGTGTGAGGTGTAACACTGTGAGGATCTGGTATAGTGTGAGGTGTAACACTGTGAGGATCAGGCATAGAGTGAGGTGTAACACTGTGAGGATCAGTATAGTGTGAGGTGTAACACTGTGAGGATCAGGCATAGAGTGAGGTGTAACACTGTGAGGATCAGTATAGTGTGAGTTGTAACACTGTGAGGATCAGTATAGTGTGAGGTCTAACACTGTGAGGATCAGTATAGTGTGAGGTGTAACACTGTGAGGATCAGTATAGTGTGAGCTGTAACACTGTGAGGATCAGTATAGTGTGAGGTGTAACACTGTGAGGATCAGTATAATGTGAGCTGTAACACTGTGAGGATCAGTATATTGTGAGGTGTAACATTGTGAGGATCAGTATAATGTGAGCTGTAACACTGTGAGGAACAGGCATAGAATGAGGTGTAACACTGTGACGATCAGTATAGTGTGAGGTGTAACACTGTGACGATCAGTATAGTGTGAGCTGTAACACTGTGAGGATCAGGCATAGAGCGAGGTGTAACACTGTGAGGATCAGGCATAGAATGAGGTGTAACACTGTGACGATCAGTATAGTGTGAGCTGCAACACTGTGAGGATCAGGCATAGAGTGAGGTGTAACACTGTGAGGATCAGGTACAGTGTGATCTGTAACACTGTGAGGATCAGGCATAGAGTGAGGTGTAACACTGTGAGGATCAGTATAGTGTGAGCTGTAACACTGTGAGGATCAGGTATAGAGTGAGTTGTAACACTGTGAGCATCAGGTATAGTGTGAGGTGTAACACTGTGAGGATCAGGCATAGAGTGAGGTGTAACACTGTGAGGATCTGGTATAGTGTGAGCTGTAACACTGTGAGGATCAGTATAGTGTGAGGTCTAACACTGTGAGGATCAGGTATAGAGTGAGGTGTGACACTGTGCGGATCAGTATAGTGTGAGGTGTAACATTGTGAGGATCAGGTACATTGTGAGCTGTAACACTGTGAGGATCAGGTATAGAGTGAGGTGTAACACTGTGATGATCAGGTATAGTGTGAGGTGTAACACTGTGAGGATCAGGCATAGAGTGAGGTGTAACACTGTGAGGATCAGGTATAGTGTGAGGTGTAACACTGTGACGATCAGTATAGTGTGAGCTGTAACACTGTGAGGATCAGACATATAGTGAGGTGTAACACTGTGAGGAGCAAGCATAGAGTGAGGTGTAACTCTGTGAGGATCAGGTATAGTGTGAGGTGTAACACTGTGACAATCAGGTATAGTGTGAGGTGTAACACTGTGAGGATCAGGCATCGAGTGAGGTGTAACACTGTGAGGATCAGGTATAGTGTGAGCTGTAACACTGTGAGGATCAGGCATAGAGTGAGGTGTAACACTGTGAGGATCAGTATAGTGTGAGCTGTAACACTGTGAGGATCAGGTATAGTGTGAGGTGTAACACTGTGAGGATCATTACAGTGTGAGGTGTAACACTGTGAGTATCAGTATAGTGTGAGGTGTAACATTGTGAGGATCAGTATAGTGTGAGCTGTAACACTGTGAGAATCAGGTACAGTGTGAGGTGTAACACTGTGAGGATCAGTATCGTGTGAGCTGTAACACTGTGAGGATCAGTATAGTGTGAGGTGTAACACTGTGAGGATCAGTATAGAGTGAGGTGTAACATTGTGAGGATCAGTATAGTGTGAGCTGTAACACTGTGAGGATCAGGTATAGAGTGAGGTGTAACATTGTGAGGATCAGTATAATGTGAGGTGTAACACTGTGAGGATCAGTATAGTGTGAGGTGTAACACTGTGAGGATCAGTATAATGTGAGGTGTAACACTGAGGATCAGGTATAGTGTGAGGTGTAACATTGTGAGGATCAGTATAATGTGAGCTGTAACACTGTGAGTATCAGTATAGTGTGAGGTGTAACATTGTGAGGATCAGTATAATGTGAGCTGTAACACTGTGAGGATCAGGCATAGAGTGAGGTGTAACACTGTGACTATCAGTATAGTGTGAGCTGTAACACTGTGAGGATCAGTATAGTGTGAGCTGTAACACTGCGAGGATCAGTATAGTGTGAGCCTAACACTGTGAGGATCAGGTATAGAGTGAGGTGTAACACTGTGAGGATCAGGCATAGTGTGAGCTGTAACACTGTGAGGATCAGGCATAGAGTGAGGTGTAACATTGTGAGGATCAGGTATAGTGTGAGGTGTAACACTGTAAGGATCAGGTATAGTGTGAGGTGTAACACTGTGAGGATCAGGCATCGAGTGAGGTGTAACACTGTGAGGATCAGGTATAATGTGAGGTGTAACACTGTGAGGATCAGGTATAGTGTGAGGTGTAACACTGTGAGGATCAGGTATAGTGTGAGGTGTAACACTGTGAGGATCAGGTATAGTGTGAGCTGTAACACTGTGAGGATCAGGTATAGTGTGAGGTGTAACACTGTGAGGATCAGGCATAGAGTGAGGTGTAACACTGTGAGGATCAGTATAGTGTGAGGTGTAACATTGTGAGGATCAGGTACATTGTGAGCTGTAACACTGTGAGGATCAGGTATAGAGTGAGGTGTAACACTGAGGATCAGTATAGTGTGAGGTCTAACACTGTGAGGATCAGGTATAGAGTGAGGTGTAACACTGTGAGGATCAGTATATTGTGAGGTGTAACACTGTGATGATCAGTATAGTCTGAGGTCTAATACTGTGAGGATCAGTATAGTGTGAGCTGTAACACTGTGAGGATCAGTATAGTGTGAGGTGCAACACTGTGAGGATCAGTATCGTGTGAGGTGTAACTCTGTGATGATCAGTATCGTGTGAGGTGTAACACTGTGAGGATCAGTATAGAGTGAGGTGTAACACTGTGAGGATCAGTATAGAGTGAGGTGTAACACTGTGAGGATCAGTATATTGTGAGGTGTAACACTGTGATGATCAGTATAGAGTGAGGTGTGACATTGTGAGGATCAGTATAGAGTGAGGTGTGACATTGTGAGGATCAGTATAGAGTGAGGTGTAACACTGTGAGGATCAGGTATAGAGTGAGGTGTAACACTGTGAGGATCAGTATAGAGTGAGGTGTAACACTGTGAGGATCAGTATAGAGTGAGGTGTGACATTGTGAGGATCAGTATAGAGTGAGGTGTGACATTGTGAGGATCAGTATAGAGTGAGGTGTAACACTGTGAGGATCAGGTATAGAGTGAGGTGTAACACTGTGAGGATCAGTATATTGTGAGGTGTAACACTGTGATGATCAGTATAGAGTGAGGTGTGACATTGTGAGGATCAGTATCGTGTGAAGTGTCGATTGACTCTCTGTTTCTGCTGTGCTGCAACTCACACTATAGTTAATCCTGTCATGCAAGTGGGCGACTAAATTAAATTGCGAATCTTAAAAACCAAAGCAAATGGAGTTCTCCAGTAAATCATTTCATTAAAGTGGCATTAGCATCGGTTTAAAGAAGTTGATCCGCTATTGGACTCTCTTCTGTGGTTTGTGATTACCGATTATGTCCAAACAAATAATTATACACTGCATGTACATTTGGAATGAGTGGAGCTGACTGTAAGTGCACATTAGGTGGGTCAGGATCAGGCTCAGTTGTGATGTCCTCTACGGTTACATAGTTTAGCCTGAGTTCAGTCATAGTCTAGGCTCACACATGGTTGCCCTGGTGAGGTGCCAGGTAATATCCACTGGTGATGGACCCTCAGCCCAACACGTCGGTGCCTTCAAAGAAGAGGGGAGACAATGGACTCAGTGTAATATTGAAGGGGTGTGTCAACTGTGGCTCAGTGGGTAGCACTCTCGCCTTTGAGCAGAAGGTTGTAGGTTCAAGTCCCACTCCAGAAACGTGAGCACATATTCTCGGCTGACACTCCAGTGCAGTACTGAGGGTGTGCTATACAATTGGAGGTGCCGTCTTTCGGATGAGATGTTAGTCCTGCCTGGCCTTTCAGGTGAACATCAAAGAAACCATGGCAATATTGTGAAAAAAGAGCAGGGAAGTTCCCCTTGGTATTCTAGCCCATATTTATCCCTCAACCAACATCACTAAAACGGATTATCGGATTGCTGTTTATGGGATCTTGCTGTGTGCAAATTGGCTGACGCGTTTCCCACATTACGACAGTGACCACATTTCAAAAGTACTTCATTGGCTGTGACGTTCTGAGGTTGTGAAAGGTGCTATATAAATGCAAGTTCCTTCTTTCTATCATTGCATATCATTGTACTGCAGCTAGTGGGTTCTGTTCATGCTGAAAAGCATCAAAGGAAAATTACCAGAAGCAACTGTGCTTAACATTGCAACTTGCAAATGGCACCAGGTCCCAGATCCACATCAGCAGCAGTTAGCTATATACTTTTTATATGTATATATATATATATATATTATATAACTATATACTCTACCTCTCTTTCCTCCTTTAAGACACTTGTTAAAACCCACCTCTTTAATAAGCTTTTGATCATCTGCCTTAATTTCTCTTGTGGCTCGGTGTCATATTTATCTGTTTGTCTGTAACACTGTTGTGAAGCACCTTGGGATGTTTTACTACGTTAAAGGTGCTATATAAATAAAAGTTATTATTATTATTACACACACATTACCTTCAAATGGTGCTTTCCGACTGCTGATTTCCCACAGGACAATCCCGAGGCTGAAAGAGAAACCAAAACTCCATTTTAATTACGTGCTTTATTCAGAAGGTGCAGCCCCACAGTCAAAGAGGGCGAGCCGGGCAGCAGAAATTGCAGTTCCATTGATACTGAAGTGTGGAATGAGAAAAGACAATTTATCCCTCGGCAAACTGAACCCGCACAATCTCCAGAGAGAAGCAACCAGCCACAGACAAACCTCCACCAACATAAGGCTCGAGGAAATATCGCAGAATTCTTAAGCATTATCAAGTGAAATAGCAGGATATTAATCCAGCCTCATAACCTACAGTTACAGCTCAGGGCAGTTGCATTCCACAGCTTTTACAGTGAGAAACTCCAAGGCCCATAGTGCACGAAAGAAAGAATGACTTACATTTATAAGTAGACGCCTCAAAGCGCTTTACAGCCAATTAAGTACTTCTAAAGTGTAGTCACTGTTGTAATGTGGAAAACGCGGCAGACAATTTGCGCACAGCAAGCTCCCACAAACAGCAATGTGATAATGACCAGATAATCTGTTTTTTGTTATGTTGATTGAGGGATAAATATTAGCCAGCACACCGGGGATAACTCCTCTGCTCTTTCAAAAAAATGCCCTGGGATCTTTTACGTTCACCTGAGAGTGCAACCACCTCATCCAAAAGACGAAAGACGGCACCTCCAACAGTGCAGCACTCCTTCAGCACTGCATTGGAATATCAGCCTAGATTTATGTGCTCAAGTCCCTGGAGTGCTGCCCACTAAGCCACAGCTGACAATATAATCTAAACAGAGAACATCAAGGAAAGAGTACAAGAGAAAACAAGGTAATTCAGGCAAAAGAGACGGGAGTTACAATTGCATTGAGGGTTCAGGTTAGTGGAGTGGATGCACGAATGTCTTTGGCCACACTCTCCTGCTTCTGTTACGGGATGCTGCCAATGGTATTGGGGGTAATGTATGGATAGAGAACTGGTTGGCAGATAGGAAGCAGAGAGTCGGGATAAACGGGTCCTTCTCAGAATGGCAGGCAGTGAGTGACTAGTGGGGTGCAGCAGGGCTCAGTGCTGGGACCCCAGCTATTTACAATATGCAGTAATGATTTGGATGAAGGAATTGAGTGTAATATCTCCAAGTTTGCAGATGACACTAAACTGGGTGGCGGTGTGAGCTGTGAGGAGGATGCTAAGAGGCTGCAGGGTGACTTGGACAGGTTAGGCGAGTGGGCAAATGCATAGTAGATTTAGTATAATGTGGATAAATGTGAGATTATTCACTTTCGTGGCAAAAACATGAAGACTGAATATTATCTGAATGGCAGCAGATTAGGAAAAGGGGAGGTGCAACGAGACCTGGGTGTCATGGTACATCAGTCATTGAAAGTTGGCATGCAGGTACAGCAGGCAGTGAAGAAGGCAAATGGTATGTTGGCCTTCATAGCTAGGGGATTTGAGTATCGGAGCAGGGAGATCTTGCTGCAGTTGTACAGGGCCTTGGTGAGACCTCACTTGGAATATTGTGTTCAGTTTTGGTCTCCTAATCTGAGGAAGGACATTCTTGCTATTGAGGGAGTGCAGCGAAGGTTCGCCAGACTGATTCCCGGGATGGCAGGACTGACATATG
This sequence comes from Pristiophorus japonicus, assembly GCF_044704955.1. Lineage (NCBI taxonomy): Eukaryota > Metazoa > Chordata > Chondrichthyes > Pristiophoridae > Pristiophorus > Pristiophorus japonicus. Next base: position 107,630,109 of record NC_091989.1, on the reverse strand, counting down.
AGGAGAGACTGGATCGACTGGGCCTGTATTCACTGGAGTTTAGAAGAATGAGAGGGGATCTCCTAGAAACATATAAAATTCTGACAGGACTGGACAGGTTAGATGCAGGAAGAATATTCCTGATGTTGGGGCAGTCCAGAACCAGAGGTCACAGTCTAAGGATAAGGGGTAAGCCATTTAGGACTGAGATGAGGAGAAACTTCTTCACTCAGAGAGTTGTTAACCTGTGGAATTCCCTACAGCAGAGAGTTGTTGATGCCAGTTCATTGGATCTATTCAAGAGGGAGTTAGATATGGTCCTTATGACTAAAGGGATCAAGTGGTATGGAGAGAAAGCAGGAAAGGGGTATTGAGGGAATGATCAGCCATGATCTTATTGAATAGTGGTGCAGGCTCAAAGGGCCGAATGGCCTACTCCTCACCTATTTTCTATGTTTCTATATCCTCACCTGTACACCTCACATTCCTTATTGTAGTGATAATTGATATCATCCAGTTGCTGTGGTGAGAGGTACTTGGTTGTCGATGCTGAGCCTGTCTTTTTCGAGTTGTTACGTCTGATTGAGGTTTCAGTCTTCGTTAGCTCCAGTCCTGCTAACTAAACATGAAAAGAGAAAAATTTATTTTTGTATATAAAGTAAAAGAATAAGAAAGTCTTGGATTTATGTAGCGCCTTTCACGACCACCAGATGTCTCAAAGCGCTTTATAGTCAATGAAGTACTTTTGGAGTGTAGTCACTGTTGTAATGTGGGAAACGCGGCAGCCAATTTGCGCACAGCAAGCTCCCACAAGCAGCAATGTGATAATGACCAGATAATCTGTTTTCGTTATGTTGAGGGATAAATATTGGCCAGGACACCGGGGATAAACTCCCCTGCTCTTCTTCGAAATGGTGCCATAGGATCTTTTACATCCACCTGAGAGAGCAGACGGGCCTCGGTTTAACGTCTCATCTGAAAGACGGCGCCTCCGACAGTGCAGCAGTCGCTCGGCACTGCACCGGGGTATCAGCTTAGATTTTTGTGCGGAGTAGGACTTGAACCCAAAATCTTCTGACTCAGAGGTGAGTGTGCTACCCACTGAGCCACAGTTAAAGAAAAACAACAGGCACCATTTCTTCCTGAAAGTTGAGTGTGTGTCTGCTAGTCTTTTTAATGGTGTTCTTCTAAGACAGGCTGCTGTGGTGAAATTAAAAAAGAAAGAAATAACTGAGAAACATAGAAACATTGCATTTATATAGCACCTTTCACGGCCTCAGAATGTCTCAAAGCATTCACAGCCAATGAATTACTTTTGAAGTGTAGTCACTATTGTAATGTAGGAAACACAGCAGCCAATTTGTGCACAATTCTCATCTAAAACATAGATTTTCAAATTGAGATCAAATGGGCCCTGATGGGTTCCCTGGGACAGGGGTGCCCAAGCTTGTGAAGCAGAGAGCCAGAACCCCATGCCACAATTTTTCAGTGGGCCGCCTGTACCAGCCGTGGTGTCAGCCATGGCTCAGTGGTGACATTCTCGCCCCTGAGTCAGAAGGTCGTGGGTTCAAGTCCCACTCCAGAATCTACAGCACAAATTCTCGGCTAAGGCTCCAGCGCAGTACTGAGGGAGTACTGCACTGGCAGAGGGGCAGTACTGAGGAGCGCTGCACTGGCAGAGGGGCAGTACTGAGAGGGTGCTGCACTGGCGGAGGGGCAGTACTGAGAGGGTGCTGCCCTGGTGGAGGGGTAGTACTGAGGGAGCGCTGCACTGGCGGAGGGGTAGTACTGAGAGAGCGCTGCACTGGTGGAGGGGCAGTACTGAGAGGGTGCTGCACTGTCGGAGGGACAGTACTGAGGGGGTGCTGCACTGGTGGCGGGGCAGTACTGAGGGAGCGCTGCACTGGCGGAGGGGTAGTACTGAGAGAGCGCTGCACTGTCAATGGGGCAGTGCTGAGGGGGTGCTGCACTGGTGGAGAGGCAGTACTGAGAGAGTGCTGCACTAGTGGAGGGGTAGTACTGAGAGAGTGCTGCACTAGTGGAGGGGTAGTACTGAGAGAGTTAGTCACTGGCGGAGGGGCAGTACTGAGGGAGAGCTGCAATGGCGGAGGGGCAGTACTGAGGGAGCGCAGCACTGGTGGAGGGGCAGTACTGAGGGAGCGCTGCACTGGCGGAGGGGCAATACTGAGAGGGTGCTGCACTGGCAGAGGGGCAGTACTGAGGGAGCACTGCACTGGCGGAGGGGCAGTACTGAGAGGGTGCTGCACTGGTGGAGGGGCAGAACTGATGGGGTGCTGCACTGGTGGAGGGGTAGTACTGAGAGGGTGCTGCTCTGGTGGAGGGGCAGTACTGAGAGGGTGCTGCACTGTCGGAGGGACAGTACTGAGGGGGTGCTGCACTGGTTGCAGGGCAGTACTGAGGGAGCGCTGCACTGGCGGAGGGGTAGTACTGAGAGAGCGCTGCACTGGTGGAGGGGCAGTACTGAGAGAGTGCTGCACTAGTGGAGGGGTAGTACTGAGAGAGTTAGTCACTGGCGGAGGGGCAGTACTGAGAGAGAGCTGCACTGGCGGAGGGGCAGTACTGAGGGAGCGCAGCACTGGTGGAGGGGCAGTACTGAGGGAGCGCTGCACTGGCGGAGGGGCAGTACTGAGAGGGTGCTGCACTGGCGGAGGGGCAGTACTGAGGGAGCACTGCACTGGCGGAGGGGCAGTACTGAGAGGGTGCTGCTCTGGTGGAGGGCAGTACTGAGAGGGTGCTGCACTGTCGGAGGGACAGTACTGAGGGGGTGCTGCACTGGTGGCGGGGCAGTACTGAGGGAGCGCTGCACTGGCGGAGGGGTAGTACTGAGAGAGCGCTGCAATGGTGGAGGGGCAGTACTGAGAGAGTGCTGCACTGTCAGAGGGGCAGTGCTGAGGGGGTGCTGCACTGGTGGAGAGGCAGTACTGCGGGAGCGCTGCACTGGTGGAGGGGCAGTACTGAGAGAGCGCTGCACTGGTGGAGGGGCAGTTCTGAGGGAGCGCTGCACTGGCAGGGGAGCAGTACTGAGGGAGCGCGGCACTAGCGGAGGGGCAGTACTGAGGGTGTATCGCACTGGTGAAGGGGCAGTACTGAGGGAGCGCTGCACTGGTGGAGGGGCAGTACTGAGGGAGCGCTGCACTGGCAGAGGGGCAGTACTGAGGGAGCGCTGCACTGGTGGAGGGGCAGTACTGAGGGAGCGCTGCACTGGCGGAGGGGTAGTACTGAGAGGGTGCTGCTCTGGTGGAGGTGCAGTACTGAGAGGGTGCTGCACTGTCGGAGGGACAGTACTGAGGGGGTGCTGCACTGGTGGCGGGGCAGTACTGAGGGAGCGCTGCACTGGCGGAGGGGTAGTACTGAGAGAGCGCTGCACTGGTGGAGGGGCAGTACTGAGAGAGTGCTGCACTGTCAGAGGGGCAGTGCTGAGGGGGTGCTGCACTGGTGGAGAGGCAGTACTGAGGGAGCGCTGCACTGGCGGAGGGGCAGTACTGAGGGAGCGCTGCACTGGCAGAGGGGCAGTACTGCGGGAGCGCTGCACTGGTGGAGGGGCAGTACTGAGAGAGCGCTGCACTGGTGGAGGGGCAGTACTGAGGGAGCGCTGCACTGGCAGGGGAGCAGTACTGAGGGAGCGCGACACTAGCGGAGGGGCAGTACTGAGGGAGCATCGCACTGGTGAAGGGGCAGTACTGAGGGAGCGCTGCATTGGTGGAGGGGCAGTACTGAGAGAGCGCTGCACTGGTGGAGGGGCAGTACTGAGAGAGTGCTGCACTGTCAGAGGGGCAGTGCTGAGGGGGTGCTGCACTGGTGGAGAGGCAGTACTGAGGGAGCGCTGCACTGGCGGAGGGGCAGTACTGAGGGAGCGCTGCACTGGCAGAGGGGCAGTACTGCGGGAGCGCTGCACTGGTGGAGGGGCAGTACTGAGAGAGCGCTGCACTGGTGGAGGGGCAGTACTGAGGGAGCGCTGCACTGGCAGGGGAGCAGTACTGAGGGAGCGCGACACTAGCGGAGGGGCAGTACTGAGGGAGCATCGCACTGGTGAAGGGGCAGTACTGAGGGAGCACTGCACTGGCGGAGGGGCAGTACTGAGGGAGCGCTGCACTGGTGGAGGGGCAGTACTGAGGGAGCGCTGCACTGGCGGAGGGGCAGTACTGAGGGAGTGCTGCACTGGCGGAGTGGCAGTACTGAGGGAACGCTGCACTGATGGAGGGGCAGTAATGCGGAAGCGCTGCACTGTTGGAGGGGCAGTATTGAGGGAGTGCTGCACTGGCGGAGTGGCAGTACTGAGGGAACGCTGCACTGATGGAGGGGCAGTAATGCGGAAGCGCTGCACTGTTGGAGGGGCAGTATTGAGTGAGCGCTGTACTGGAGGAGGTGCTGTCTTTTGGATGAGATGTGAAACCAAGGCCCCGCCTTCCCTCTCAGGTGATTGTAAAAAGTCCCAGGGCATTATTGCGAAGAAGAGCAGGGAAGTTCTCCCCGGTGTCCCGGCCAATATTTATCCCTCAACCAACATCACTAAAAACAGATTATCTAACTGACTAACTTTTATTTAGATAGCACCTTTAATGCAGTAAAACGTGCAAAGGCACTTCACAGCAGTGTTACAAGACAAAACGGATAAATTTGACACCAAGTCACATAAGAAGAAATTATGGCAGATGATTAAAAGCTTGTAGGTTTTAAGGAGCGTCTTAAAGGAGGAAGAGAGGTAGAGAGACGGAGTGGTTTAGGGAGGGAGTTCCAGAGCTTAGGGCCCAGGCAGCTGAAGGCACGGCCACCGATGGTTGAGCAGTTATAATCAGGGATGCTCAAGAGGACAGAATTTGAGGAGCGCAGAATTTGAGGAGCGCAGACATCTCATGGAATTGTGAGGCTGAAAGAGATTACCGAGATAGGGAGGGGCAAGGCCATGGAGGGATTTGTATATATTGCTGTTCGTGGGACTATGCGGGACACAAATTGGCTGTCGCAGTTCCTGCATTACAACAGTGACTACACTTCAAAAAAAGTATTTAATTGGCTGTAAAGCGATTTGGGATGTCCTGAGGTAATGCAAGGCATGATATAAATGCAAGTCTTTCTTTCTGTTACCTCACTGGCTTTTTTTAATGCTCTTCATTTCCTGACTTGATCTATTGGCTGCCATCTGCTGCCTTCTCCAACGGCTTGACCTGGGTCTGGTCCAGTGTTGGCCATGGCCTCTACCACCTCCATGTTCCCCACCACTACCACCAGGTCTTCCCGCTGCTTTAGTGCCCTCTGCCAGTGGCAACCCCCTTCCCCCTCCCCCTCCCCCCTCCCCCTCCCCCCTCCACCCACCGCCCCCCCCGCCACTGCCACTGCTCAGTTTGGAAGTTTGGAAGCTGCAACCCAAGCTCTTGCAATTCAGACCCGGAGGACTTGTAACGGCTGCTCCCTGATGGCTTCTTCTTCATTGGTCTAAATCCTCCAGTCACATGAGCGAGTAGCCTTTTCCAAACCTCCAGGACCCGGTAGTTTAAAGAAGGAGATGCTGATCAGTGCTCAAAAGGCTTTTGATTTGGTTTAAGCACAAGAGGCCGGGATACGCCAAACTCCCAGCTCAACGCCCCCACCCACTATTCCATGGATATTTCCTGGCAGAGTGCACAGTTGGTGTCACAGTGGCACTGCGATCTCCACAAGGAGTCTCCAGGGCTTGGTTCTCCTACTCCTGTTCCTCATTTATGTCAATAATATTGCAATGAAGGAACAAATGGTTGGGCTTGCTCTCAGCTTGCTGATGACATCACCATCTGGGTGCCCTCCATGAGCTCGGAAATGGCATCAGTTAAGCTCTGGCCTCCCACCTTCCCTAAACTTCAGCTCATCCCAAACTCGACTGCCCGTGTCCTAACTTGCACCAAGTCCCGTTCACCCATCGCCCCTGTGCTCGCTGACTTACATTAACGCCTGGTCTGGCAATGCCTCATTTAAAATTCTCATTTTCGGGTTCAAATCCCTCCATGGCCTCGCCCCTCCCTATCTCTGTAACCTCCTTCAGTCCTACAACCATCAGCGATCTCTGTGCTCCTCCAATTCTGGCCTTTTGCACATCCCCAATTTTTATCATCCCAGTGTGAGTCACCAAGCGGGGAAACCTACAAAGGGATTAGTGATGAGAGCTGCTCAGCAAATATTTATTCGAGCTGCTAATGTTCCTTTACTCAGGTTGTGTCTCCTTCATTTGTTAGCACTTTTCGATGTAAGTGATCAGGACCCATGCTTAAGTAGTGGGTACTTAATCCTGGAGTATTTGACGGAATACCTGAGGGTAATTCTAACTTTTATTGCTGGGCCAAAAAAAAAGGCGATAGCAAATCTTGCCTTTGTTTTACACCCAGATCGATTTTCTCATTGAATGTAGACATATCTTATTATTATTGTTTAGATCAAGATACACCCCATAACCAAACATCCAGCTTCAGACAGACTCCATAACCATTCCCCAGACACGGACTGATCCCCGTTATCACTGGTACTCAGACAGACCTCATTGCTACATTATTATCGGCCAAACTCAGACAGACCCATAGCCGTTGCCCAGGCCGGATAGAGTCCGCTGTTATTTCCCAATTCAAACGTACCTTTACTCGATAATCTTCGTTGACGAGGAAGCTGGTGCTACTGACAGAGCAATGAAGTCTGGCTTTCTTTTGAGACTGATGCAGCCTGAAATTAAACACAAGTCATCTTTCCATGGGAGCCACAGAGCCTCTCTGCAGATACTTCCCCCACATTCTAAGATGCAAAGCAATGCACCAGATAATAGTCATTAGCAAAGAAGTAGCATCTTCCCCAGAGAGACGTTCCCTGTGTAATCACGGATTGGCAAAAGGTTGGGCTGCGGAGAAGTACATCGCTGTGTAGTGGGGCGCCCACAGTCACACTCTGCCTCAGGGCACACACTGACCCACTTTTCATTACCAAGCTCAGATGGACGTTGAACGCTACAACAACAACTTGCATTTATATAGCAGATTTAACATAGTAAAACGTTTCAAGACACTTCACAGAAGTGTTATCAAACAAAATTTGACACCGAGCCACATAAAGAGATATTAAGACAGGGCGGTCAGAATTGGCAGAACCGAGTAAGCCAGTTTGCTGAGACATGGAACAGGTTTGTGTAATGATACTGTTGTTGCTGGAGTCCAAAGGGGCATAAGATCTAATTAGGTTAAGGAAATATCCAGAGGGAGAGATGAGCCCTGGGAAAGTAATGACCAAACTTGTACACTGTTTGCTCGATCTGGTGCCGGCAGATCAGTCACGCTCTTCTGGTTGCCAGAGACACACAATTACCACGAATAAAGGGGAGGAGACTCTGTCTCTGCAGCTTTACATTTATGTGGAGATCTAAACTAGGGGTCATAAATATAAGATAGTCACTAGTAAATCCAATAATGAATTCAGGAGAAACATTTTTAGCCTGAGAATGGTTAGAATGTGGAACTCGCTACCATAAGGAGCAGTTGAGTCGAATAGCATAGATGTATTTAAGGGGAAGCTGGATCCCACTAATGATGTCTCCGCAAGATCCTGCAAACCCCCTGGGAGGATAGATGCAACAACGTTAGTGTCCTCGATCAGGCCAACATCCCCAGCATCGAAGCACTAACTACACTCGACCAGCTCCGTTGGGCGGGCCACATCGTCCGCATGCCTGACACAAGACTCCCAAAGCAAGCACTCTACTCGGAACTCCTACACAGCAAGCGAGCCCCAGGTGGGCAGAGGAAACGTTTCAAGGACACCCTCAAAGCCTCCTTGATAAAATGCAACATCCCCACCGACACCTGGGAGTCCCTGGCCAAAGACTGCCCTAAGTGGAGGAAGAACATCCGGGAGGGCGCTGAGCACCTCCAGTCTCATGACCGAGAGCATGCAGAAAGCAAGTGCAGGTAGTGGAAGGAGCGTGCGGCAAACCAGACTGCCCATCCACCCTTTCCTTCAACCACTGTCTGTCCTACCTGTGACAGAGACTGTAATTCTCGTATTGGACTATTTAATCACCTAAAAAGTCACTTTTAGAGTGGAAGCAAGTCTTCCTTGATTTTGAGGGACTGCCTATGATGGTGATGGATAAACTCATGAGGGAGAAAGGATGTGCTGATAGGGTGAAATGAAGTAGGGTGGGAGGAGGCTCGTGTGGAGCATAAACACCAGCATAGACCAGTTGGGCCTGTTTCTGTGCTGTAAACTCTATGTAATTCTGAAGCTCCCACACTTTATATTGGAGTGTCCCTGGCTGCAGAGGTTTGAGTCTTCCCCAAAGTTGATATGTTCACTAAGGGCCACTGTGGCGCTTTCTACAGAGTCGGATATTACATGGGGAGGGATTTCAGAAGATGCAGTCAGTTTTCCAAAATAGCCGCTTGGCTTACCAGTAAACGCCTCTGGCAGTGTCCAGTGACATCCGAACCCGCGTTGGCCAAGAGAGTGGCTGTTCGCCACCCAGAACTTTCTTCAGGGTCCCGTTTTCACAGTGCTCCATCACAATCAAAAACTCGGACTTGTGAGCTAAGAGCACAGAGACACGTTGTTAACTCACGATGCAAGAGGCTTCTGCCTGCTTTTCAATTACAATTCTCTGAGTAGTGGGACTCAGAGAGTGGGGGGGAACCAGTATTGCGGGTATCTCCCACTGAGGCCCTCAGCTTTCTCTATGTAATTAGGTTGCCATTTGTCCAGTTTTGAGCGAAATCCTCCAGCCTTTGATTGGGGCCTATAACCCATGTGAGCTAACTGAGTTACAGGACACAGTTAAGGGTACGGGAGCAGAAAGTAGCCACTGCAAATTCCTAAAATATTCAATAAGGCCCAAATCTGGGCCGTGGCACCGTGGGGTGAGATTTGCTCACGCCCATTTACAAAGTGTTAATTTGGTGCTGCCCGCTGATTCGAATGATTTTCGAGCACAGTCCAGCGACGAAGGCGCTGCTTCAGGCTGTACGCTCGGCAGAAGGCCCAATATCGCGTCGCTGTAGCTGAAGCGAGGCTGCATTTTCTTAAAACAAGACCGTCATTTCTGAAAGCAGTCTCGAGCCCTTAAAGGTGAACCGCCTTCTGAAGAAAAAAATTTCAATCATAGGTAGTCTTCAGCTCTTAAAGCCGAACTGCCTCCTGCACGTAAAATAGTAAAAGTGCTTCAGCATTAACAGCAATAGCTCAACTGGCGAGGGAAAGGGCACCCAGGGTCTCAGAAGCAGCACTCCAGCTTTGTGCATGAGGTCAACACTGGAAGACAGGTCCTCTACCCACAGGGAGCCAGGAAACCCTCCAAAAAGAAGGATGTGGGACCAGATCTCCGAGGCCGTCACTGCCAACAGTATCGCCCCCAGGACCTGGCTTCAGTGTCCAAAGAAGTTTCATGACGTCAGACGACTGGTCAAGGTCAGTGAATGAACCTTCAAAAGCCATCTCCTACTAACTACACCACTAACCTCACATACTTCTCAATGCACAAATCCCCCATCACTCACCCACCAACAACCTCTACCAAACACAAGGTACACTTCACATTCCTAGCTTCACCTCACCCCCTTGGTAGAAATGGTGCTGGCCATTCTTGGCAGAGCCCTTGGCCAGTGGCGGGGTTGAAAGAATTTTAGATGCCAGTATCTTCACATCTTATCCTCCTTCTCGCATCCCACTTTCGCTTCATCCCACAATATCTTCTAATATACAAGCTACACATGATGCAAACATGCACCTCTTGCTTTCCCGCCTTCCCCTCACCACAACTCCACCCTTGTACCTTCCTTATTTCACACATCCAAGAAATGCAGCCTGCCCGGCCAGTGGTTGACCAAGAAGAGGGAGAGGAGAGGGAAGAAGAAGAAGAAACACCATTACTTGATTTCACACTCACAGCCACCAGCAACTTGAGGTTGACCTGCAAAGCCATCCTCAGTGTCCCCCACAACCTTCCACCAGCCATGCTGCAGCCACTGGGGTAGCATTGCATTTGCATGCCTGGGTTCCATATACTTTAATACCGTTCCCCAATAGAAATCTATTGTTGTGTATCTGTAAAGCATGCACTCCCATGTTCCGCCACCAGGGAGTGCATCCCCTGAAGTCCCAAGGGATCCCAGCATCCCTTGGGAACACTTTATATAAGCCAGCCCCTAAGGCGTGTTCCTCATTCTGGAGTGTCTTAATAAAGACTGAGGTAACTGTTACTTTAACCTCCCTGTGTGCAGTCTCATCTGTGTTATGGACATAATAACTGGCGACAAGTATACAAATCCAACGCAAAGATGCAGCAAACTGTGGGCATCCTGGAAAAGTTCTTGGAGGGTGAGGACTGGGAAGCCGATGTCGAATGGCTAGACCAGTACTTTGTAGCCAACGATTTGGACGGAGAAGGAAGCACTGCAAAAAGGAGAGAGGTCCTCCTCATGGTCTACAGCCTCATGAAGAATCTTCTGGTTCCAGTGAAATCCACAGATAAGTCATATGAGGAGCTGTGTACACTGGTTAGGGAGCATCTTAACCCGAGGGAGAGTGTGCTGATGGCGAGGTATCGGTGCTACACGTGCCAGCGATCTGAAGGTCAGGAAGTGGCGAGCTATGTCGCTGAGCTAAGGCGACTTGCAGGACAATGTGAGTTTGATGGCGACCTGGAGTAGATGCTCAGAAACTTTTTTGTACTGGGCATTGGCCACGAGACCACCCTATGAAAACTTTTGACTGCAGAGACACCGACCCTCAATAAGGCCATTGCGATACCAGTGTCCACCAGTGATAACACCAAACAAATCTCTTAGCACACAAGTGGTAGCAATGTTCATAAATTAACTGGAACTGTGTTTGCGAGCAGAAATGTACAGGGCAGAAACCACGAGTCTGCAACTGCCAGCAGGCCTCAGGTGACCCAGATGACTCAGAATACCCAACAAAGGATGAATGCAAGGCAATTCACACCTTGTTGGCGTTGTGGAGGCTTCCATTCAGCCTATTCATGCCGCTTCAAAGGGTATGTTTGCAAAAGCTGTGGAACAATGGGGCACCTCCAACGAGCTTGCAGACAAGCTGCAAGGTCTGCAAAACCTGCTAACCACCACATGGCAGAGGAAGATCGGTCCATGGTGGATCAAAGCAATTTCGAGGCTCAGAGAGAGGAGGCAGATGCTGAAGTACACGGTGTGCACACATTTTCGACGAAATGTCCACCTATAATGTTAAATATAAAATTGAATGGCTTACCCGTAGCCATGGAACTGGACACTGGCGCTAGCCAATCCATCATGAGTAAAAAGTTGTTTAAGAGACTGTGGTCCGACAAGGCACTCAGACCAGCCCTGAGCCTCATCCAGACGAAATGAAGAACATACACCAAAGAGCTAATCACTCTCCTGGGCAGCGCCATGGTCAAGGTCACCTACGAGGGCACGGTGCACGAACTGCCAATCTGGATTGTCTCGGGCGATGGCCCCACATTGCTTGGAAGGAGCTGGCTGGGTGAAATCCGCTGGAACTGGGGTGACATCCGAGCGCTATCACATGTCGATGAGGTCTCATGTACCCAGGTTCTTAACAAATTTCCTTCCCTTTTTGAGCCAGGCATTGGAAACTTTTCCGAGGCGAAGGTGCGGATCCACTTGGTCTCAGAGGCACGACCCATTCACCACAAGGCGCGAGCGGTAACTCACATGATGAGTGAGAGAGTGGAAATCGAGCTGGACAGGCTGCAACGTGAGGGCATCATCTCCCCAGTGGAATTCAGCGAGTGGGCCAGCCCGATTGTTCCAGTACTCAAAAGTGATGGCACGGTCGGGATTTGCAGTGATTATAAAGTAACTATTAATCAATTCTCGTTACAGGAACAATACCCGCTACCGAAGCCAGACGATCTATTTGCGACGCTGGCAGGAGGCAAGACATTCATCAAGCTCGACCTGAGTTCAGCCTACATGACGCAGGAGCTGGAGGAGTCTTCGAAGGGCCTCACCTGCATCAACACGCACAAGGGACTGTTCATCCACAACAGATGCCCGTTTGGAATTCGGTTGGCTGCAGCGATCTTCCAGAGAAACATGGAGAGCCTACTCAAGTCGGTACCACGCACGGTGGTTTTTCAGGCCGACATATTGGTCACGGGTCGGGACACCGTCGAGCACCTACAAAACCTGGAGGAGGTCCTCCAGCGACTGGATCGTGTAGGGCTGCAGCTGAAGAGGTCGAAATGCGTCTTCATGGGAACAGAAGTGGAGTTTTTGGGGAGAAAGATCGCGGCGGACGACATTCGGCCCACAGACGCTAAGACAGAGGCTATCAGGAACGCGCCCAGTCCACAGAACGTCACGGAGCTGCTGAGACTCCTCAACTATTTTGGTAACTTCCTATTGGGGTTAAGCACCCCCTTAGAGTCCCTACTTGTGTTATTGCGTAAAGGTGAGAACTGGGTATGGGGAAAAAAACCAAGTAAGTGCTTTTGAGCAAGCCAGAAACATTTTATGCCCCAACAAGCTGCTTGTATTGTATAACCCATGTATCAGACTTGTGCTAGCATGTGATGCGTCGTCGTACAGTCGGGTGTGTATTACAACAAGCTAACGTGGCGGGGAAGTTGCAACCTGTCGCCTATGCTTCTAGGAGCTTGTCTAAGGCCGAGAGGGCCTACAGCATGATTGAGAAAGAGGCATTAGTGTGTGTGTTTGGGGTAAAGAAAATGCATCAGTACCTGTTTGGCCTCAAATTTGAGCTGGAAACCGATCACAAGCCCCTCATATCCCTGTTCGCTGAAAACAAGGGGATAAATACAAATTCCTCAGCCCGCATACAAAGGTGGGCACTCGCGCTATCAGCGTATAACTATACCATCCGCCACAGGCCAGGCACCGAGAACTGTGCGGATGCTCTCAGTCGGCTAGATCCTCTGCTGACCCTAGTAAAAAAACTGTGTGCTGCTTGGGAGCTGGGCCAGCATCCCTGTTGAAATGCAAGAGCTAATCAAGCCGTTCCAGCGGCGAAAGGATGAGCTGTCCATTCAGGCAGACTGCCTGTTGTGGGGTAACCGCGTAGTGCTACCCAAAAAGGGCAGGGAGACATTCATCTCGGATCTCCACAGCACACACCCTGGTATAGTAATGGTGAAAGTGATAGCCAGATCCCACGTGTGGTGGCCCGGTATCGACGCTGACTTACAGTCCTGTCTACAGCAATGCAGCGTGTGTACTCAGCTGAGCAACGCGCTCAGAGAGGCACCACTAAGTTTATGGTCCTGGCCCTCCAGACCATGGTCGAGGATCCATGTCGACTATGCAGGCCCGTTTCTCGGTAAAATGTTCCTGGCTGTGGTGGATGCTTTTTCAAAATGCATTGAATGTGAAATAATGTCGGGAAGCACCGCCACCATTGAAAGCCTGAGGGCCATGTTTGCCACCCACAGCCTGCCTGACATACTGGTCAGTGACAATGGGCCAAGTTTCACCAGTGCCGAATTTAAAGAATTCATGACCCGCAATGGGATCAAACATGTCACCTCGGCCCCGTTTAAACCAGTCTCCAAGGCAGGCAGAGCAGGCAGTACAAACAATCAAACAGAGCCTTAAACGAGTCACAGATGGCTCACTCCAAACCCGCCTGTCCCGAGTACTGCTCAGCTCCCGTACGAGACCCCACTCACTCACAGGGGTGCCCCCGGCTGAGCTACTCATGAAAAGGACACTTAAAACCAGACTCTCGCTGGTTCACCCCAACCTGCATAATCAGGTAGAGAGCAGGCGGCAGGAACAAAATGTTAACGATGGTCGCACCACTGTGTCACGGGAAATTGATCTGAATGACCCTGTGCATGTGCTAAACTGTGAACATGGTCCCAAGTGGATCGCGGGCACGGTGATAGCTGAAGAAGGGAGTAGGGTGTTTGTAGTCAAACTCTTCAATGGACAAATTTGCAGAAAGCACCTGGACCAAACGAGGCTGTGGTTCACAGACTGCCCTGAACAAATCACAGCAGACACCACCTTTTTTGACCCCACAACACATACCCAAAGGATCAACGACACCACCCTGGTCCAGGAAATCATGCCCAACAGTCCAGCAAGGCCAGGCTCACCCAGCAGCCCTGCAGGGCCAACAACACGCCAGCCCAGCGAGGGCACAGCCAACACACCAGAACAGACATTTGTACTGAGGCGGTCCACCAGGGAAAGAAAGGCTCCTGACTGCCTCACCTTGTAAATAGTTTTCATTTTGACTTTTGGGGGGAGTGATGTTGTATATCTGTAAAGCATGCACTCCCATGTTCTGCCACCAGTGGCTTGAGCAGTGGTGCAGCAGGGAGGGATTCAAATTCCTGGGGCATTGAAACCGGTTCTGGGGGAGGTGGGACCAGTAGAAACCGGACGGTCTGCACCTGGGCAGAATCGGAACCAATGTCCTCAGGGGAGTGTTTGCTAGTGCTGTTGGGGAGGAGTGAAACTAATATGGCAGGGGGATGGAACCAATGCAGGGAGACAGAAGGAAACAAAAAGGAGGCAAAAGCAAAAGACAGAAAGGAGATGAGGAAAAGTGGAGGGCAGAGAAACCCAAGGCAAAGAACAAAAAGGGCCATTGTACAGCAAAATTCTAAAAGGACAAAGGGTGTTAAAAAAACAAGCCTGAAGGCTTTGTGTCTTAATGCAAGGAGCATCCGCAATAAGGTGGATGAATTAACTGTGCAAATAGATGTTAACAAATATGATGTGATTGGGATTACAGAGACGTGGCTCCAGGATGATCAGGGCTGGGAACTCAACATCCAGGGGTATTCAACTTTCAGGAAGGATAGAATAAAAGGAAAAGGAGGTGGGGTAGCATTGCTGGTTAAGGAGGAGATTAAAGCAAAAGTTAGGAAGGACATTAGCTTGGATGATGTGGAATCTATATGGGTAGAGCTGCAGAACACCAAAGGGCAAAAAACATTAGTGGGAGTTGTGTACAGACCTCCAAACAGTAGTAGTGATGTTGGGGAGGGCATCAAACAGGAAATTAGGAGTGCATGCAATAAAGGTGCAGCAGTTATAATGGGTGACTTTAATATGCACATAGATTGGGCTAACCAAACTGGAAGCAATATGGTGGAGGAGGAATTCCTGGAGTGCATAAGGGATGGTTTTTTAGACCAATATGTCGAGGAACCAACTAGGGGGGAGGCCATCTTAGACTAGGTGTTGTGTAATGAGAGAGGATTAATTAGCAATCTCGTTGTGCGAGGCCCTTGGGGAAGAGTGACCATAATATGGTGGAATTCTGCATTAGGATGGAGAATGAAACAGTTAATTCAGAGACCATGGTCCAGAACTTAAAGAAGGCTAACTTTGAAGGTATGAGGCGTGAATTGGCTGGGATAGATTGGCGAATGATACTTAAGGGGTTGACTGTGGATGGCAATGGCAGACATTTAGAGACCGCATGGATGAACTACAACAATTGTACATTCCTGTCTGGCGTAAAAATAAAAAAGGGAAGGTGGCTCAATAGTGGCTATCAAGGGAAATCAGGGATAGTATTAAAGCCAAGGAAGTGGCATACAAATTGGCCAGAAATAGCAGCGAACCCGGGGACTGGGAGAAATTTAGAACTCAGCAGAGAAGGACAAAGGGTTTGATTAGGGCAGGGAAAATGGAGTACGAGAAGAAGCTTGCAGGGAACATTAAGACGGATTGCAAAAGTTTCTATAGATATGTAAAGAGAAAAAGGTTAGTAAAGACAAACGTAGGTCCCCTGCAGTCAGAATCAGGGGAAGTCATAACGGGGAACAAAGAAATGATGGACCAATTGAACAAGTACTTTGGTTCGATATTCACTAAGGAGGACACAAACAACCTTCCGGATATAAAAGGGGTCGGAGGTTCTAGTAAGGAGGAGGAACTGAGGGAAATCCTTATTAGTCGGGAAATTGTGTTGGGGAAATTGATGGTATTGAAGGCCGATAAATCCCCAGGGCCTGATGGACTGCATCCCAGAGTACTTAAGGAGGTGGCCTTGGAAATAGCGGATGCATTGACAGTCATTTTCCAACATTCCATTGACTCTGGATCAGTTCCTATGGAGTGGAGGGTAGCCAATGTAACCCCACTTTTTAAAAAATGAGGGAGAGAGAAAACAGGGAATTACAGACCGGTCAGCCTGACATCTGTCGTGGGTAAAATGATGGAATCAATTATTAAGGATGTCATAGCAGTGCATTTGGAAAGAGGTGACATGATAGGTCCAAGTCAGCATGGATTTGTGAAAGGGAAATCATGCTTGACAAATCTTCTGGAATTTTTTGAGGATGTTTCCAGCAAAGTGGACAAGGGAGAACCAGTTGATGTGGTATATTTGGACTTTCAGAAGGCTTTCGACAAGGTCCCACACAAGAGATTAATGTGCAAAGTTAAAGCACATGGGATTGGGGGTAGTGTGCTGACATGGATTGAGAACTGGTTGTCAGACAGGAAGCAAAGAGTAGGAGTAAATGGGGACTTTTCAGAATGGCAGGCGGTGACTAGTGGGGTACCGCAAGGTTCTGTGCTGGGGCCCCAGCTGTTTACACTGTACATTAATGATTTAGACGAGGGGATTAAATGTAGTATCTCCAAATTTGCGGATGACACTAAGTTGGGTGGCAGTGTGAGCTGCGAGGGGGATGCTATGAGGCTGCAGAGTGACTTGGATAGGTTAGGTGAGTGGGCAAATGCATGGCAGATGAAGTATAATGTGGATAAATGTGAGGTTATCCACTTTGGTGGTAAAAACAGAGAGACAGTCTATTATCTGAATGGTGACAGATTAGGAAAAGGGGAGGTGCAAAGAGACCTGGGTGTCATGGTACATCAGTCATTGAAAGTTGGCATGCAGGTACAGCAGGCGGTTAAGAAAGCAAATGGCATGTTGGCCTTCCTAGCGAGGGGATTTGAGTACAGGGGCAGGGAGGTGTTGCTACAGTTGTACAGGGCCTTGGTGAGGCCACACCTGGAGTATTGTGTACAGTTTTACTCTCCTAACTTGAGGAAGGACATTCTTGCTACTGAGGGAAGGTTCACCAGACTGATTCCCGGGATGGCGGGACTGACATATCAAGAAAGACTGGATCAACTGGGCTTGTATTCACTGGGGTTCAGAAGAATGAGAAGGGATCTCATAGAAACGTTTAAGATTCTGACGGGTCTAGACAGGTTAGATGCAGGAAGAATGTTCCCAATGTTGGGGAAGTCCAGAACCAGGGGTCACAGTCTAAGGATAAGGGGTAAGCCATTTAGGACCGAGATGAGGAGAAACTTCACCCAAAGAGAGGTGAACCTGTGGAATTCTCTACCGCAGAAAGTTGTTGAGGCCAATTCACTAAATATATTCAAAAAGTAGTTAGATATAGTCCTTACTACTAGGGGGATCAAGGGGTATGGCAAGAAAGCAGGAATGGAGTACTGAAGTTGCATGTTCAGCCATGAACTCATTGAATGGCGGTGCAGGCTAGAAGGGCCGAATGGCCTACTCCTGCACCTATTTTCTATGTTTCTATGTTTCTATGCCCTGAAGTCCCAAGGGATCCCAGCATCCCTTGGGAGCACTGTTTATAAGCCGGCCCCTAAGGACTGTTCCTCACTCTGGAGTGCCTTAATAAAGACTGAGGTCACTGTTACTTTAACCTCCCTGTGTGCAGCCTCATCTGTGTTAGGAACATAATATCTATCAATCTCAAGTTTGAAATTTTCAATTGACCCCCAGCTTCAACAGCTTATTAGGGGGGAGAGAGTTCCAGATTTCCATTACCCTTTGTGTGAGGAAGTGCTTCCTGACATCGCCCTGAATGTTCTAGCTCTAATTTTAAGGTTATGCCCTGTTATTCAGGACTCCCCCCCCGCCCCGGCCCCCCACCCCCGGCCCCCATCAGAGGGAGTTGTTTCTCTCTAAGTACCAGATCAAATCCTTTAATCATCTTAAAACACCTCAATTAGTTCACCCTTTAATCTTCTGTACATGCGGGAACACAAACCGAGTCTATGCAACCTGCCCTTTTAGCCACAGCATCACTCAGCAGTTATCCAACAGCCATGGAATCAGCAATGGAACCCTGAGCCTAGGGAACGGAAAATGGAACTCACTTCATCCTGGGAGTTCTGAGACTGAAACCCCAGGGAGGGCAGTGGGACAGGGGGAGGGGTTGGCAGACAGACCTAGCCAGTAATTTAACAGCAGATGGAACAGTACTGTTATTACTATAAACGCACAAGCACTCTGCAGTCACGTTGTAAATTCACACACTCGCACTTGTACCTGGCTGCACTCACCTTCCCTATTCATACAGATTCCATAAATATGAACAATGTTGTTCGACCTGAACTGATTCATGGTTTCAGCTTCTCTCAGGAAAATGTTCTGAACCTTGCTGGGGTGGAAAAAGCACAGTTATTCAATGGTGAAGAGAGGGTAGTGAGAAGGTTCAGAGGATAAGTTGCTGGTAATGTGTGCCACAGAGTGGTCGGCCACAGAAGGGCATCGAGGGTCAAAGAATCATACAATCTTACAGCACAGAGGGAGGCCATTCAGCCCGGAGTTCCTGTGCCTGCTGTTTGAAAGAGCTATCCAATTTAGTCTCGCATCCCAGATTTTTCCCCATAACTCTGCACATTAGTCCTTTCAAGAACATGTCCAATTGCCTCTTAAGAGTTGCTATGGAATCTGATTCCACCACCTTTCAGGCAGTGCGTTCCAGATCTTAGCAATCCTCTGTGTGAAGAAATGTCTCCCCATTTCCCCTCTGGTTCCTTTGCCAATTATTTTAAAGCTATGACCGTTGGTTACCAATCAACTTGCCAGAGGAAATAGTTTATATCGGAATCGCTTTTACGTCACAAACAGTCTGCCATATACATATCTGTACCCCAATCCAAATAGGATCAAAACCTCACAAAACCTTTATTAGGTCTCCCCTTAACCTTCTCTGCTCTCGGGAGAACAGTCCCAGGATCTCCAGGCTCTCCACATAACTGAAATCCTTCATCCCTGATATCATCCTGGTTAACCTTTCATGCCCCCTCCCCAGGGCCTTGACATCAATGTTCCCTGTAAGCTGTGAGCCCATGCAGCGCTCCAGGGAACCGGCACAGCCGGCTTTTCAATGTAAAAACTGCACCTGCACAGTGTATTGAATGGCCCACGCAGTCCCTTAAAGGAGCTGCGCAGGGCCAAAAAATCTGCAGCGAACATTGCTTGACATCCGTCCTAAAGTGTGGTGCCCAGATCTGAGATCGAAGCAGAGATTTGCAAAAGTTTAGCATGACTTCCTTTTTCTTAATTGCCTTATCAACGTACCCTGCCACATTCAAAGATTTGTGAATATGCAGCGCAAGGTCCCTCTGTTCTTGTGCCCCCCTCAATATAGTAACATTTAGATTTTACTGCCTCTCCATATTGTTCTTCCCAAAGTGCAACACTTATTCATTTTAAATTGCATCTGCCATGAGTCTGTCCATTTCACCAGTCTGTCGATGTGCTCCTGAAGCCTGCTACTGTCCTGCTCACAATTTACAGTGATGGCAAGTTTTGTATCATCCGCAAGCTTTGAAATTGCACTCCCTATACCGAAGTCCAGATCACTTATATATAACAAGAAAAGCAATGGTCCTAATACTGATCCCTGGGGTACTCCATCGCAGACTTCTCGCCAGTCAGAAAAACATCCCTTCACCACTACTCTCTGTCTCCTATCCCTCTTCGTACCCAAGTTACCACTGTCTCTTTAATACCATGTGCTTCTATTTTATGAGTAAGCCTGTTATGTGAAACTTTATCAAATGCCTTTTGTAAGTCCATGCATACATCTACTGCATTACCTTCATCAACTCTCTCTGTTACTTCATCAAAGAATTACATCAGGTTCGTCAGACATGATTTTCCTTTAACAAACCCGTGCCGCCTGTCCCTTATTAACCTATGCATCTCCAAATGAGAACTCATTTTGTCCTTGACACTGGCCTCAAGTCATGATCATAGGCAGTCTCTCAAAATTGAGGAAGACTTGTTTCCACTCTAAAAGTGAGTTCTCAGGTGACTGTACAGTCCAATACAGGAACCACAGTCTCTGTCAAAGGTGGGACAAACAGTGGTTGAAGGAAAGGGTGGGTGGGGAGTCTGGTTTGCCGCACGCTCCTTCTGCTGCCTGCGCTTGATTTCTGCATGCTCTTGGCGACGAGACTCGAGGTGCTCAGTGCCCTCCTCAATGCTCTTCCTCCACTTAGGGCGGTCTTGGGCCAGGGATTCCCAGGTGTTGGTGGGGATGTTGCACTTTATCAGGGAGGCTTTGAGGGTGTCCTTGAAACGTTACCTCTACCCACCTGGGGCTCGCTTGCTGTGTAGGAGTTCCGACTAGAGCGCTTGCTTTGGGAGTCTTGTGTTGGGTGCATGTGGACAATGTGGCCCGCCCAACGGAGTTGATCGAGTGTGGTCAATGCTTCGATGCTGGGGGTGTTGGCCTGATCGAGAACACCATGGTTGGTGTTGGCACGTCTATCCTCTCAGTGGATTTGCAGGATCTTGCGGAGACATCATTGGTGGTATTTCTCCAGCGCTTTGAGGTATCTACTGTATATGGTCCACATCTCTGAGCCATATAGGAGGGCAGGTATCACTTCTGCCCTGTAGACCATAAACTTGGTGCCAGATTTGAGGTCCTGGTCTTCAAACACTCTTTTCCTCAGGCGACCGAAGGCTGCACTGACACATTGAAGGCGCTGTTGGACCTCGTTGTCGATGACTGCCCTATATGGCTCCCGAGGTATGGAAAATGGTCCATGTTTGATGACCGGGGGGCAGTGCTGTGTGGCGGGGTCAGGTTGGCGGAGGGCCTTTGTCTTACGGATATTTAGTGTAAGGCCCATGCTTTCATACGCCTCGGTGAAGATGTTGGCGATGGTTTGGAGTTCGGCCTCTAAATGTGCGCAGACGCAAGCATCATCCGCGTACTGTAGTTCGACGACAGAGGATGGGACGACCTTGGATCTAGCCTGGAGGTGACGAAGGTTGAACAGGTTCCTATTGGTTCTATAGTTTAGTTCCACTCCAGCGGGGAGCTTGTTGAGAGTGAAATGGAGCATTGCAGCGAGGAAGATCGAGAAGAGCGTTGGTGCGATGACGCAGCCCTGCTTGACCCCGGTCCGGACGTGGATTGGATCTGTGGTGGATCCATTGACCAGGATCACGGCCTGCATGTCATCATGGAGCAGGTGGAGGATGGCGACAAACTTTTGAGGGCAGCCGAAACGGAGGAGGACGCTCCATAGTCCCTCAAGGTTGACAGTGTCAAAGGCCTATTTGAGGTCAAAAAAGGCCAGGTATAAGGGTTGGTGCTGTTCCCTGCATTTCTTTTGTAGTTGTCGCGCGGTGAAGATCATGTCCGTTGTATACCTTAGTGGGTACGCATTATGACTCTTGCAGGTGCTCTTCAGCCACAGGGAGAAGACGGTTGAGGAGGATTCTAGCTATGACTTTCCCAGTGACTGACAGCAGGGAGATTCCTCGTTAGTTGCCGCAGTCGGACTTGCCCCCCTTTTTGAAGATGGCCATGATTACTGCATCTCTGACATCTCCCGGCATGCTCTCCTCCTTCCAGATAAGAGAGATGAGGTCATGCATTCAAGCCAACAGTGCCTCTCCGCCATACTTTAGTGCCTCGGCGGGGATTCCATCTGCATTTAATGCCTTGTTGTTCTTGAGCTGACAGATGGCCTGTGCAGAGCTGGGATTTTGCTGAGATGGTGGCGTGTAGCATACTGCGGGATGGAGTCGAGAGCACTCGAGTCAAAGGCAGAATCTCGATTGAGGAGATCTTCAAAGTGCACCTTCCAGTGGGCCCTGACTGCCTCGGTGTCCTTAATGAGTGTCTCCCCATTCTTGGCCAGCAGTGGGGTGGGACCTTGGGTGCTTGGGCCGTAGGTAGACTTGACTGCGATGAAGAATCCTCACACGTCATGGCTGTTGGCCAGCTGCTGAATCTCCTGTGCTTTCTCCACCCACCATCTATTCTTTAGGTCCCGGGTTTTTTGTTGAACCTCGGCATTCAGCTGTCTGTAGAGTTGCTTTGCTGATCCCAATTTGGATTGTTGCTTTAAGTTCAGAAATGAGCTTGCGGTTTATTAGCTCCTGTAGTTATCAAGTAGTTATCCCACCACTGACATTAGGCTGACTGGCCTGTAGTTACCAGGTTTATCCCTCTCCTCTTTTGTGTACAGGGGTGTACATTTGGAATCCTCCAGTCCTCTGGCACCACTACAACATCCTCTGCACAGTAACTTACCCAACCAACCTGTCCACAGGGGCTGCTGACCGGGAGGTCCCAGTGTCCTCTCAGTGAGACAGAGAGAGAGAGAGAAATTTTTAAAAGAGGGCATGAGGAAGATCCAGCTCATCTTATTCCTCAGTTCTACGTTCTTCTTAAACCATTTTCATACCTCTCCTGCCTTGAAAGCAATACTTTATATTCATGTATGTACAACATTCCTACAATGAAAATGTAGTGTCCAGTAGCACCCCATACAGACGCTGAGATCCAACAATGCTCTATTCTGTAACATAAACCTGGCTGATTACAAAAGCAAAATATTGTGGATGCTGGAAATCTGAAATGAAAACAGAAAATGCTGGAAATACTCAGCAGGTCAGGCAGAACCTGTGGAGAGAGAAACAGAGTTAACGCTTCAGCCCAATGACCCTCCATCAGAACATTCTGACGAAGGAACATTGACCTGAAACATTAAGTTTTTCTCGCTCCACAGATGCTGCCTGACCTGCTGAGTATTTCCAGCGTTTTCTGTCTATTTGATTGTTTAGTTGTTCATTATATTTTGCATCAAGTGAAGGGTTTCCGCTGGCCATTACCTCATGCCTTCAGCACTTGGCTGAGTCTCATAAGAATTTCTCCGATTAAACATTCTGCAGCAAAACATGTAACCTAATGGGGATCAATATCCACATGCTCATTGGCTGACTATCCCATCTAAACTCACTGCCAATTGACTGATGGTACGTACACTCGCTGCCCATTGGATGACTGTACAACCCAAACTCGCTAGTAATTGGTTACTTTCACTGCTCACAGTTGCTACCCATTGGCTGACTGTAGCACCCATGCTCAAACATTCCCCACACCTCCGTCACGATCTCTCGCCACATCTCAGCCACAATTTTTCACCGCTCCTCCGCCTCAATCATTCGCCGCACCTCTGCCACGATCTCTCGCCGCTCATCTGCCCCGACCTTCTTCCTCCTCTGCGGTACCTAGGCCCCGTCAATGTTCCTGCCCACGCTCCAAATGGCAACCTGAATTTTGATGATGTCATCCAGTCGCCCACCTTGAAATCATCGCAGAGGAGCGATGAGAGATCATGGCTGAGATTTGGCGAGTAATCGTGGTGGAGGTGCGACGAATGTTTGGTGCGGAGGTGCGGCAAATGAAGTTATGGGGCCCAGAAGAGCCAAGGGCCCAGGGGCAGCACTGGCCAACCCACACTGCGATATGTTGGCGCACTAGGTCCATGCAGCAGAGCAGGTCTCCAGTTGTCCTGGTTAACCCTTGCCACTGGATAAAGAACTAGCTGTCGAGCCCATGTGGTGGATGATGTGCAACGGACGCCACATATTAAAAAACCCATGCACAGGCATCTTCCACTCCTGGAGTTCAGGACTGGAACATCGGGTCCTTCATTGAAACATCTGTGAACTCATCCCTTTTGGTGTGGAAGCAAGTCATCCTCGTTCGAGGGACGCCTATGTTGATGACAATCCATACTTACCTTAGGTTGGCGGAGTCACTGGTGAAGCGCTTAATGGCAACGGACTGTTTCAAGAACACTCCCTTGTAATATTTGTAGGTGTCGGCTTCCAAGAAGGGTTTACTGTCCTTCTTCAACTCGCTCATGTTGATCATTCGGATCATATCCACCGGCGGATGGGAGGCTTTCTCTTTAGCTGAATCTGGAAAGAAGTTGGAGAGAGCAGAAAGAATGGGACGGTTACTGGAGAATTAAATCACTGTCCTGGTTGTGTAGTCACCTCCGCACATCCGAAACCTCTCGACAAGATTCCAGCTTTCACAGCGTATAACAGACTGCACGTGTAGGCTTTGTGGTGATAAATGGTGCCAAGGATTATATGGGCCGTGTCCTGTGGGAACAGGGAGGGGGTCAGGGTCAGATGAGCAGACGTGTTGAATTGGAAGTAAGCATTGGGAGGCAAGTTGGTGGAGGAGGAGGAGGACGAAGGGGTCAGAGCCACATATACATCATATGCCCTAAACAGTAGTTACCTATTTAGGCAGTGAATCCCCATTTTTTCCTATACTGATGGAAGTATTAATAAATTGGGAAGGATCAGCTGATAGACTACACCAAGATAGGCAGATACCAAGATGTGGTTTAATTTTGTTTAATATTTGTAGTGATTGTACCAAAGTAAGGAGTGTAAAAAAAAATAATTATCTGTGTGTGTGTTGGAATGTGTGTGTGTATTTGTGGGTAGGTGTGTTGCAGATAGCTGCATGGGTTTATGGGGGAGTGTGCGTAAGTGTGGGTGTATCTGTGTGTACATGTGAACGTGTGTAGGTGGAGGCATGGGTATGTGTTTGTGTGTGTTGGGGTGGGTGTTGGTGTGTTCCTAGTTTGCACGTATGGAACATGATTGCATACAGAACTCGATCCCTCCTAGATCAGCCTACAGCTTCCCTCCGTAACTCTCTTGGCAACCTATAAAGGGCCCATCGAGGCACTCGTTGCTGCTTCCTTACGAGCACCAATCCCAATTGAACATCCTACTCTCTCGCCGACCTTCCTACCCAGCGTGCCCACTGGGGGCTAATCTTGCCAATCTCCTACCCGTCCAACTCATCTCCCCCCAGCGCTGACTCTGTGGATGCAGGCAGTGGGGCAGCCTCACCGACCCTCTTCGCATCTCCCTCCGGATGTCCGTTTGCTTGCGAACAAGGCCCTTGTCATCCATGAGCTTATAGTAGATGATGGCATCGATGTCATGGCCCTGACAGAAACTTATTTGAGGGGTGATGACATCATACCCTTGAATGAAGCCTCCCTGCCTTCTACCATTTTTCACCAATTTTCTCCAATTGAATATTGGGAAGACTGAAACCATTGTTTTCGGTCCCCACTACAAACTACGCTCCCTAGCCATTGACTCCATTCCTCTCCCCAACATCTGTCTGAGGCCGAATCAGACTGTTTACAACCTTGGTGTAATATTTCACCCTGATACGAGCTTTCAACCCCATATCCATAGCATAACTAAGACCGCCTATTTCTACCTCCGTAACATCGCTCGTCCGCTGCTGAAGTCCCCATTCATGCCTTTGAATAAGACCAATTTTCAAGGCAATGGCCTTAGGGAGAGCATGACCTCAGGTGGGGTTTAAGAGGGAAGATAGATTATGAAAGTAAACTAGAACAAAATATAAAAACAGATAGTAAAAGTTTCTACAGGTACATAAAAAGGAAAAGAGTGGCTAAAGTAAATGTTGGTCCCCTGGAGGATGAGACTGGGGAATTAATAATGCAGAACAGGGAAATGGCAGAGACGTTGAACAAATATTTTGTATCGGTCTTCATGACAGAAGACAGTAAAAACATCCCAATAGTGGATAATCAAGGGGCTACAGGGAGGGAGGAACATAATACTATCACCATCACTAATGAAGTAGTACTAGGTAAAATAATGGGATTAAAGGCAGACAAGTCCCCTGGACCTGATGGCTTACATCCTAGGGTCTTAAAAGAAGTGGCAGCAGAGATAGTGGATGCATTGGTTGCAATCTACTAAAATTCCCTGGAATTTGGGGCAGTCCCAGCAAATTGGAAAACTGAAAATGTAACGCCGCCCCTATTTAAAAAAGGAGGCAGACAAAAAGCAGGAAACTATAGACCAGTTTGCCTAACATCTGTCGTTGGGAAAATGCTGGAGTCCATTATTAACGAAGCAGTAGTGGGACATTTGTAAAAACATAATTCAATTAAGCAGAGTCAGCATGGTTTTAAGAAAGGGAAATCACGTTTGACAAATTTGTTGGAGTTCTTTGAGGATGTAACGAGCAGGGTGGATAAGGGGGAACCAGTGGATGAGGTGCAGTTGGATTACCAGAAGGCATTCGATAAGGTGCCACATAAAAGGTTACTGCACAAGATAACAGTTCATGGGGTTGGGGGTAATATATTAGCATGGATAGAGGATTGGCTAACTAACAGAGAACAGAGAGTCGGGATACATGGGTCATTTTCCGATTGGCAAACAGTGACTAGTGGGGTGCCGCAGGGATCTGTGCTGGGTCCTCAACTATTTACAATCTATATTAAAGACTTGGATGAAGGGACTGAGTGTAATGTGGCCAAGTTTGCTGATGATACAAAGATGGGTGGGAAAGCAAGTTGTGAGGAGGACACAAAAAATATGCAAAGGGATATAGACAGACTAAGTGAGTGGGCAAAAATTTGGCAGATGGAGTATAATGTGTGAAAATGTGAGGTTATCCACTTTGGCAGAAATAATAGAGAAGCAAATTATAATTTAAATGGAGAAAAATTGCAAAGTGCTGCAGTATAGAGAGACTTGGAGGTCCTTGTGCATGAAACACAAAGTGAGTATGCAGGTACAGTAAATAATCAGGAAGGCAAATGGAATGTTGGCCTTTATTGCAAGGGGGATAGAGTATAAAAGCAGAGACGTCCTGCTACAACTGTACAGGGTATTGGTGAGGCCACACCTGGAGTACTGGGTACAGTTTTGGTCTCCGTATTTCAGGAAGGATATACTTGCATTGGAGGCTGTTGAGAGAAGGTTCACTAGGTTGATTCCGGAGATGAGGGGGTTGACTTATGAGAATAGATTGTGTAGGTTGGGCCTACACTCATTGGAGTTCAGAAGAATGAGAGGTGATCTTATTGAAACTTATAAGATAATGAGGGGTTCGACAAGATGGATGCAGAGAGGATATTGGCACATGGGGCAAACTAAAAATAGGGGACATAGTCTCAGAATAAGGGATCGCCCATTTAAAACTGAGATGAGGAGGAATTTCTTCTCTCAGAGGGTTGTAAATCTTTGGAATTCTCTGCCCCAGAGTGCTGTGGAGGCTGGGCCATTGAATATGTTTAAGGTGGAGATAGACAGATTTTTGAGCTCTAAGGGAATACAGGGTTATGGGCAACAGGCAGGGAAGTGGAGCTGAGTCCATGATCAGATCAGTCATGATCTTATTGAATGACGGAGCAGGCTCGAGAAATCGAATGGCCTACTCCTGCTCCTATTTCTTATGTAATCTGTGGGATTATTAGCTGCGGCTAAACTCCAATCCATCAGCCCCACAAGGACCATGGGGCCGAATGAACTCACTGCACTGTTGTCGGTTGTGAACCAGCACGGCCGTCTCAGTCACCTGCACCCCTTTCTCTGACAGGGCACTCTTGACATTGTCTACCCGGCGCTTCCTTGGCTTATTGGTGCATGTACCTCTGTGTACAGGGCCCTGAAAGGTATTCTGCAGGACTGTTACTTGGGGATAAATCGAGTCTGTAGGGGCTATAATTTAAGGGCAGTGACCTGGTCTCATTACTGCCCCTCACGTTCGTCATTACCTTCCTCCACTGCTTTCACGTCTTCCTTGTCAGACTTCTTATCCTGCTCTCGATCCTTCTTGTCCTCCATTTTCCGGGTCTTTTCCTGAAAGGTACTCTGTATTTGCGTCAGGCTGACCTGCAGGGCCAGCATTAGTTGCTGCGCCGCGTCATTCAGGCGGTCGTTGATGTGTTCGAATTTTTCACAGAATACCGCAGCTTTTATGACCTTTGTGAAGCTTCCCCGGCTGGTGAAGCTCCTCACCAGTGCCTCTGCGTTTTGCAACGTAATTTCCAGCTCTTTCAGGACCTTGTTGATCTTATCCAGGAAATTTGTGTTCTGCACCATTTTCACTGATACCATCAGCATCTCGATCCGACTTCCCAGGCGCTGACACTGCTTCTTGTTCTTCTTCACCTTCTGCAGGTGAGAGTGAATGGTTGTAACCAGGCTGATGATTTTGGGAATGTAGTCCATCTGAGGAAAAGGGAGCAAGCAGAACAGTAATGGATACAAAGGTAGGAACACACAGTTCTTCCCAACCCCAATCACACCTAGATGAGATGGACACATACACACAATGTTACATCGAGACTTACACCATTAACTCCGCAGGTGTGGCCCAATCATCTGCTGTAACTGGAAGAAGCTCCACAGAAACCATGGAGAAATGGCGTTAATTGCATTTTTCTATGATAACAGTGATATATAAATGTTGTTTTATTTGAGGTATTGACAATGTAAGGTTGAGTAAATTTGAGGTATTGACAATGTAAGGTTGGGTATATTTGAGATGTTGACAATGTACGGTTGGGTATATTTGAGACGTTGACAATGTACGGTTGGGTATACTTGAGACGTTGACAATGTACGGTTGGGTATATTTGAGATGTTGACAATGTACGGTTGGGTATATTTGAGACGTTGACAATGTACGGTTGGGTATATTTGAGATGTTGACAATGTAAAGTTGAGTAAATTTGAGGTATTGACAATGTAAGGTTGGGTATATTTGAGATGTTGACAATGTACGGTTGGGTATATTTGAGATGTTGACAATGTACGGTTGGGTATATTTGAGGTATTGACAATACCAGGATGGGTATATTTGAGATATCAACAACATCTGGTCTTGCCAGCGCGTCCACATCCCAAGAATGAATTATAAAATGATGTCTATATATATCACTTTATGCTCACAGATACACTATATATTTATATATATCTATATATATATAGATATATATTTGTTTTTAACTATTTATTTACAAAACCAGCGGGAGAGAAGGCCTCGGGCAGAGTGGCCCTGAGCGGCGGTACAGATACAGCGGAGGGAAGGCCTCGGGCAGAGCGGTGGTACAGATACAGCGGAGGGAAGGCCCCAGGCAGAGCGGTGGTACAGATACAGTGGGAGGGAAGGCCTCGGGCAGAGCGGTGGCACAGATACAGTGGGAGGGAAGGCCTCGGGCAGAGCGGTGGTACAGATACAGTGGGAGGGAAGGCCTCGGGCAGAGCGGTGGTACAGATACAGTGGGAGGGAAGGCCTCGGGCAGAGCGGTGGTACAGATACAGCGGGAGGGAAGGCCTCGGGCAGAGCGGTGGTACAGATACAGCGGAGGGAAGGCCCCAGGCAGAGCGGTGGTACAGATACAGTGGGAGGGAAGGCCTCGGGCAGAGCGGTGGCACAGATACAGTGGGAGGGAAGGCCTCGGGCAGAGCGGTGGTACAGATACAGTGGGAGGGAAGGCCTCGGGCAGAGCGGTGGCACAGATACAGTGGGAGGGAAGGCCTCGGGCAGAGCGGTGGTACAGATACAGCGGGAGGGAAGGCCTCGGGCAGAGCGGTGGCACAGATACAGTGGGAGGGAAGGCCTCGGGCAAAGCGGTGGTACAGATACAGCGGGAGGGAAGGCCTCGGGCAGAGCGGTGGTACAGATACAGCGGGAGGGAAGGCCTGAGCGGTGACAAGAGGAGGAGTGGGAGTACATTCGAATTCCAAATGAACAGCAAAAGCAAGGAGTGATGTCACAGGACTGCAGGTAGGTGATTGGTTGGTGAGCACTACAGTTTTTTTAGTCTCTAAGCTAGCTAAGAAACTGTAAATTGCTACAACTTTACTTTATTAAATGAATAACTAAACTAGATAAACCAATTAAGTAATAAAACTAAAATAATTGATAAAATAATGAAGTAACTTATCAAATAAATAAAGAAGGTTAGACATGTCTGGGCAGGTGGGGTGCTGTAACTGCAGCATATGGGAGTTGGTGGAGAGCATCGCGATCCCAAACAACCACATCTGCAGTAAGTGTCTGCAGCTCGAGGAACTTCGGCTCAAGAGTTGTTGAGCTAGAATTCGAGGTGCAGACATTGCGGAGCATCAGGGAGGGGGAGAGTTACCTGGACACTTTGTTCCACGAAGCTGTCACACCCCTTAGGTTAAGTAGTAATTAGCAGGGACAGGAGGGTGTGACTGCGAGTCAGGAAGGTATGGGGACCCAGGATGCAGTGATGGAGGAGCCTCAGCCCTTGACCTTGTCCAACAGGTATGAGGTACTTGCTGCCTGTATGGATGAGGAAAAGGACTACAGGAAGGATGGGCAAACTGACAAGGGCACCGTGGTACAGGAGGCCATTTAAATAGGGGTGAGTAAAAAGCAATGTGGTAATGGTACGCAACAGTATAGTCAAGGGGATAGATACTGTTCTCTGCAGCCGAACAGGGAGTTCCAGATGCCCTGATAATAAAGGATGGGATAAAGACAGTAGAGAGAAAGGATCTTAGCTCTAAAAATCAAGACATAGAATCAGTTTGGGTGGAGCTAAGAAACAGTAAGGAGCAGAAAACATTGGTGGGAGTTGTTTATAGGCCCCCAAACAGTAGTGGTAATGTAGAGCAGAGCATAAATCAGGAAATTAGAAACGCATGTAATAAGGGTAATAGAGTAATTATGGGGGACTTTGATCTACATATAGACTGGGCAAACCAAATTTGCAGTAATAGTGTAGAGAATGAATTCATGGAATGTATACAAGGTAATTTTCTAAATCAGTATGTTGAGGAACCAACTAGTGAACAGGCTATTTTAGATCTAGTATTGTTCAATGAGAAGCGGTTAATTAATAAGCTTGTAGTAAAGGGGCCTTTAGGGAAGAGTGACCATAATATGATAGAATTTTATATTGAGTTTGAAAGTGATTTAGTTAAATCCAAAACTAGAGTCTTAAAAATCTAAACAAAGAAAACTACGTAGGTATGAGGGGCGAGTTGGCTAAGGTAGATTGGGAAACTAGATTAAAAGGTATGATGGTAGACAAGCAATGGATAGCATTTAAAGAATTAGTAGATAATTTACAACAAATATACATTCCTTTAAGGCACAAACCCCACAGGAATTAACAAGAGAAGTTAAAAATAGTATTAGATTAAAGGAAGTGGCTTATAATATTGTCAGAAACAGTAGTAAGCCTGAGGATTGGGAGGATTTTAGAATTCAGCAAAGGAGGACCAAGAAATTGATAAAGAAAGGGAAAATAGAATATGAGAGTAAACTAGCAAGAGACATAAAAACAGACTGTAAAAGCTACTACATGTTGAGCGTCCGAAATCCAGAATTCCAAAGTTCGGAATGTTCCGGAATCTGGACATCGGGCCGATCGGTGGCGGGATCGTCCGGAATCCGGAAAATGTTCCGAAATCCGGACATTTTTTAAAACCGATTATTGCTACGAGGGGGAAAAACACCGCCCATAAATTCCAAAAAACAAAAAATAAAAATTCACACAACATTCACAAAACTCTTCCCGACTAAATCGCTGAAAAAGAATGAAAAAAATAAAACTTTAACTTACCTTTTTTGCAGGTCTTCAATGCAGGTTTTTCCTGGCCACCGACCCTCCACTGCCGACCCCCCGCTGCTGATCCCCCCAATCTACCGACCCCCCCCCCGGCTGCCCACCCCCGGTCCACGCACCCCCCTGTTCCACCGACCGACCCCCCCGCTCCACCAACCCCCCTGCTCCACTGACCCCCCCGCTACTGACCCCCCGCTCCACCAACCCCCCTGCTCCACTGACCCCCCGCTACTGACCCCCCGCTCCACCAACCCCCCTGCTCCACTGACCCCCCCGCTACTGACCCCCCGCTCCACCGACTCCCCTGCTCCACTGACCCCCCCGCTACTGACCCCCCGCTCCGCCGACCCCCCTGCTCCACTGACCCCCCCGCTACTGACCCCCCGCTCCACCGACTCCCCTGCTCCACTGACCCCCCCGCTACCGACCCCCCGCTCCACCAAGCCCCCTGCTCC
Source organism: Pristiophorus japonicus (assembly GCF_044704955.1). Lineage (NCBI taxonomy): Eukaryota > Metazoa > Chordata > Chondrichthyes > Pristiophoridae > Pristiophorus > Pristiophorus japonicus. The sequence goes on along the minus strand of NC_091989.1, from coordinate 107,598,203 downwards.
ACTGACCCCCCCGCTACTGACCCCCCGCTCCACCAACCCCCCTGCTCCACTGACCCCCCCGCTACTGACCCCCCGCTCCGCCGACTCCCCTGCTCCACTGACCCCCCCGCTACTGACCCCCCGCTCCACCAACCCCCCTGCTCCACTGACCCCCCCGCTACTGACCCCCCGCTCCACCAACCCCCCTGCTCCACTGACCCCCCCGCTACTGACCCCCCGCTCCGCCGACTCCCCCGCTCCACCGACCCCCGACAGAAAGACATTCCGAAATCCGGAAATCCAGAACAGCCTCGGTCCCAAGGTTTCCGGATTTCAGACGCTCTGCCTGTATAGGTCAGCTAAAAGTAAAAGATTAGTGAAAGTAAATGTGGATCCTTTACAGGCTGAGATAGGAAAAGTTATAATTGGAAATAAGGAAATGGTAGAGAAATTAAACAAATACTTTGTGTCTGTCTTCACGGAAGACGCAAAAAACTTGCCGGAAATAGTGGAGAACCAAAGGTCTAGCGAGAATGAGGAACTGAAAGAAATTAGTATTAGTAAAAAAATAGTACCCTGTTCTGGAGAAATTATCGGCCCGAATTTGGTGAAGGTCCCCGCCCGCCCAAAGGACCACCAATGGCCGCCAAGGTAACTGACGGTATTTTGGGCGGAATTTTCATCAACAAGGTCCCTCGAAGGTCTGCGGGAGGCAAAAGAGGGACTTACGCTGCCAATCTGGGCGGCAGCCGGCGGGAGCCCCCAATCTCGGCGGTAAGGCACTTGCCACCCAAGTGCCGCCAAGGATGGAGTCGAGCCCACGGAGGGTCGAAGACCTGAAAAGAAAAAGCATTAAAAAAACCCATCGGAACACCTTCAGGGGACTGCATCCAGGTAAGTCCCTGTAAAGAAAATAGTAAAAAAATGTTTACTCACGTTTTGTTTCAGCTCTTTATACCTACCGTTGGGGACAGACCAGCCTCCTCAGTCCGCCCCTGTTCTGGTGCCGACTCCCACCCGCACCAATCTGACATCTCGGCGGATGGGAGTCCACTTACGCCACTCGGCCGCTCGCTGACATCAGCGGGCGGTTCTCGGCGCTTCTCCCCTCCCGCCCGCTGCAGACCAGATCGAGGCTGGCACTGGGTGGAACCTGAGGGGGAATGTCGGCGGCAGTGGGCGGTAAGTGCATCAATTTCGGGTCCTTTGGGACTGAAAGCCGATATATACCCTGGACCTGATGGCTTACAACCTAGGGTTTTGAAAGAGGTGGCTATATAAATAGTGGATGCATTGGTTGTCACTTTCCAAAACGCCATAGATTCTAGAACGGGAAAGTAGTTAATGTAACCCCGCTATTTAAGAAAGGAGGGAGAGAGAAATCAGGGAACTACAGACCAGTTAGCAGGGAAAATGCAGGAATGTATTATTAAGGACATGGTAGCAGCGCACTTAGAAAACAATAATATAATTGGGCAGAGTCAACACAGATTTATGAAAGAGAAATCATGTTTGACAAATCTATTTTTTGAGAATGTAACTAGCAGAATAGATAAGGGGGAATGAGTGGATGTGGTGTATTTGGAGTTTCAGAAGGCATTAAATAAGGTGCCACACAAGAGGTTATTAAACATAATGAGGGCTCATGGGCTTGGGGGTAATATACCAGCATGGATTGAGGATTGGTTAGCGGTCAGAAAACATAGGGTAGGTATAAACGGGTCATTTTCAGGTTGGCAGACTGTAACTAGTGAGGTACCGCAAGGATCAGTGCTTGGGCCTCAGCTATTCACAATCTATATCAATGATTTGGATGAGGGGACCAAATGTAATATGTCCAAGTTTGCTGATGATACATAGAATCATATAAACATAGGAAATAGGTGTAGGAGTATGTCATTTGGCCCTTCGAGCCTGCACCACCATTCAATAAGATCATGGCTGATCATTCACCCTCAGTACCCCTTTCCTGCTTTCTCTCCATGCCCCATGATCTCTTTAGCCGTAAGGGCCATATCTAACTCCCTCTTGAATATATCTAACGAACTGGCATCAACAACTCTCTGCGGTAGAGAATTCCACAGGTTAACAACTCTGTGAGTGAAGAAGTTTCTCCTTATCTCAGTCCTAAATGGCTTACCCCTTAATCCTTAGAATATGATCCCTATTTTTAGACTTTCCCAGCATCGGGAACATTCTTCCTGCCTCTAACCTGTCCAATCCCGTCAGAATTTTGTATGTTTCTATGGGACCCCTCTTACTCTTCAAACTCCAGTGAATACAGGTCCAGTTGATCCAGTCTCTCCTCATATGTCAGTCCTGCCATTCCGGGAATCAGTCTGGTGAACCTTCGCTGCACGCCCTCAATAGCAAGAACATCTTTCCTCAGATTAGGAGACCATAACTGAACACAATATTCCAGGTGTGGCCTCACCAAGGCCCTGTATAACTGCAGTAAGATGTCCCTGCTGCTATACTCAAATCCTCTAGCTATGAAGGCCAACATGCCATTTGTCTTCTTCACCGCCTGCTGCATCTGCTTGCCAACTTTCAATGACTGATATACCATGACACCCAGGTCTCATTGCACCTCCACTTTTTCTAATCTGTCACTATTCAGATAATATTCTGCCTTCCTTTTGTGCCACCAAAGTGGATAACCTCACATTTATCCACATTATACTGCATCTGCCATGTGTTTGCCCACTCATCTAACCTGTTCAAGTGACCCTGCAGCCTCTTAGCATCCTCCTCACAGCTCACACTGCCACCCAGCTTAGTGTCATCTGCAAACTTGGAGATATTACACTCAATTCCTTCATCTAAGTCATTGATGTATATTGTAAATAGCTGGGGTCCCAGCACTGAGCCCTGCTGCACCCCACTAGTCACTGCCTGCCATTCTGAAAAGGACCCGTTTATCCCGACTCTCTGCTTCCTGTCTGACAACGAGTTCTCTATCCACATCAATACATTACCCCTAATACCATGTGCTTTAATTTTGCACACCAATCTCTTGTGTGGGACCTTGTCAAAAGCCTTTTGAAAGTCCAAATACACCACATCCATTGGTTCTCCCTTGTCCATCCTCAAAAAATTCCAGAAGATTTGTCAAGCATGATTTCCCTTTCATAAATCCATGCTGACTTGGACCGATCCTGTCACTGCTTTCCAAATGCGCTGCTATTTCATCGTTAATAATTGATTCCAACATTTTCACCACTACTGATGTCAGGCTAACCAGTCTATAATTCCCAGTTTTCTCTCTCCTCCCTTTTTAAAAAAGTGGTGTTACATTAGCTACCCTCTGGTCCATAGCAATTGATCCAGAGTCGATAGACTGCTGGAAAATGATCACCAATGCATCCACTATTTCTAGGGCCACTGGGATGCAGACTATGAGGCCCTGGGGATTTATCGGCCTTCAATCCCATCAATTTCCCAAACACAATTTCCTGACTAATAAGGATTTCCTTCAGTTCCTTCTTCTCGCTAGACCCTCGGACCCCTGAAGGTTATTTTTGTCTTCCTTAGTGAAGACAGAACCAAAGTATTTGTTCAATTAGTCTGCCAATTCTTTGTTCCCCATTATAAATTCAACTGATTCTGACTGCAAGGGACCTACGTTTGTCTTCACTAATCTTGTTCTCTTCACATATCACATATCACATACAAAGGTATGTGTAAGTTGAGAGGAGGATGCAAAGAGGCTAAGTGAGTGGGCAAGAACATGGCAAATGGAATATACTGTGGAGAAATGTGAAAATTATCCACTTTGGTAGGAAAAATAGAAAAGCAGAGTATTTTTTAAAATTGTGAGAGATTGGGAAATGTTGGTGTTCAGAGGGACCTGGGTGATTATACACGAATCATTGAAAGTTAACATGCAGGTACAGCAAGCAATTAATAAAGCAAATGGTATGTTGGCCTTTATCAAAAAATACAATACAAAGATGGGAGGAAAAGCAATGTGTGAGGAGGACATAAAAAAGCTGCAAAAGGACATAGACAGGCTAAATGAGTGGGCAAAAATTTGGCAGATGGAGTATAATGTTGGGAAGTGTGAGGTCATGCACTTTGGCAGAAAAAAATCAAAGAGCAAGTTATTATTTAAATGGAGAAAGATTGCAAAGTGCTGCAGTACAGCGGAACCTGGGGGTATTGTGCATGAAACACAAAAGGATAGTATGCAGGTACAGCAAGTGATCAGGAAGGCCAATGGTATCTTGGCCTTTATTGCAAAGGGGATGGAGTATAAAAGCAGGGAAGTCTTGCTACAGCTATACAGGGTATTGGTGAGGCCACGCCTGGAATACTGCGTGCAGTTTTGGTTTCTATATTTACGAAAGGATATGCTTGCTTTGGAGGCAGTTCAGAGAAGGTTCACTAGATTGATTCCGGAGATGAGGGGGTTGACTTATGAGGAAAGGTTGAGTAGGTTGGGCCTCTACTCATTAGAATTTAGAAGAATGCGAGGTGATCTTATCGAAAAGTATAAGATTATGAGGGGGCTTGACAAGGTGGATGTAAAGAGCATGTTTCCACTGATAGGGGAGACTAGAACTAGAGGGCATAATCTTAGAATAAGGGGCCCCTCATTTATAAATGAGATGAGGAGAAATTTCTTCTCTCAGAGAGCTGTGGAAGCTGGGACATTGAATAAATTTAAGACAGAAATAGACAGTTTCTTAAACGATAAGGGGTTAAGGGGAGCGGTCGGGGAAGTGGAGCTGAGTCCATGATGAGATCAGCCATGATCTTATTGAATGGCGGAGCAGGCTCAAGGGGCCGTATCGCCTCCTCCTGCTCCTATTCTTATGTTCTTACATGCAAATCTTTGAGAACATTTGTCTCATTACAAACATTACATCTTACATAAAACACAACAAATCGCAATTGTATAACCTTAAAAGAAAGTCAGAAAGAAAAGGAAGGCCAATGGTTTCCTGTTGTGTAGTTTTTTTTCTGATGTTGAGAAAGGCAACAAACACACGCCCGACTGCAGAAACCACTAAAACTAATATTTGGCCTCTTATTGAGCTCTACAAATCTACAATAGCTCTACAATACTCTGCACGGATTTGTTCACAGTTGATTTGACCCCAATTGTTTTGCCTGAATTGAAAACCCAGGAAGTTGTATACATACCTTTTGAATTTATCGCAATCCTTTTCTCTGCCTTCTGTCTAACAAGAGAAGCTCCGATGGCCGACAGCCAGGTTTCCAAGCTCACTTCCTGAAAACACTTTCTAAGTTTTTCCCCTATGTGTTGGCAATTCTGTCCCCGCCTCATTACCTCTAACCTCAGCAGTTATTGAATACTCACTGGAAACGCCCCTGGCTTCCACGTGCAATTTGCTATTTGCACAGAGCACATTTGCTCCATTCACTGCTGCCTGTCACTCCCAAACCATCCTCAGCCTCCACCTAGTGGGACTTTGTGGTTACCGCAGGCAGACAGCAGACAATTCTATCAGAAACTTTTACGGGTTTAAATTGCGATAGCCCCCAAAAACGGGCATGGGGATTGCGATACGCGATGACTCTATGCCTGGTCAGTTTAATGCAGCCAGCACGTCAACTTTGTGCTGCCTGCTCATTATCGCAACAAAAATATATCCCAATGAGAAGGAAAGACTGTAAGGGATAACTATCCGTGGCTAACGAAGGAAATAAGGGATGGTATCAAATTTAATACAAGGGCATACAATGTGGCCATACTAGTGGGAGGCCAGAGGATTGGGAAACTTTTAAAAGCCAACAAAGAATGACTAAAAAAATTCATAAAGAGAGGGAAGATAGATTATAAGAGTAAACTAGCGTGAAATATAAAAACAGATAGTAAGAGTTTCTACAGGTACATAAAAAGGAAAAGAGTGGCTAAAGTAAATGTTGGTCCCCTGGAGGATGAGACTGGGGAATTAATAATGGAGAACAGGGAAATGGTAGAGACGTTGAACAAATATTTTGTATCGGGTCTTCACGATGGAAGACACTAAAAACATCTTAATAATGGATAATCAAGGAGCGAAAGGGAGGGAGGAACTTAATACAATCACTATCACTAATAAAGTAGTACTCGATAAAATAATGGGACTAAAGGTGGACAAGTTCCCTAGACCTGAAGGCTTACATCCTCGTGTCTTAAAAGAGGTGGCTGCAGAGACAGTGGATCCATCGGTTGTAATCTACCAAAATTCCCTGGATTCTGGGGCGGTCCCAGCGAATTGGAAAACCGCAAATGTAACACCCCTATTTAAAAAAAGAGGCAGACAAAAAGCAGGAAACTATAGACCAGTTAGCCTAACATCTGTTGTTGGGAAAATGCTGGAATCCATTATTAATGAGGCAGTTGCGGGACATTTGGAAAAGCATAATTCAATCAAGCAGAGTCAGCATGGTTTTATGAAAGGGAAATCATGTTTGACAAATTTGCTGGAGTTCTATAAGGATGTAACAAGCAAGGTGGATAAGGGGGAACCAGTGGATGTGGTATATTTGGATTTCCAGAAAGCGTTTGATAAGGTGCAACATAAAAGATTTCCGCACAAGATAAAAGTTCACGAGGTTGGGGGTAACAGAGGATTGGCTAACTGTCAGAAAACAGAGAGTCGGGATAAATGGGTCATTTTCCGGTTGGAAAACAGTGACCAGTGGGGTGCTGCAGGGATTGGTGCTGGGTCCTTAACTATTTACAATCTATATTAATGACTTGGATGAAGTGACTGAGTGTAATGTAGCCAGGTTTGCTGATGATACAAAGATGGGTGGGAAAACAAATTGTGAGGAGGACACAAAAAATCTACAAAGGGCGTGGGCAAATATTTGGCAGATGGAGTATAATGTGGAAAAAGGTGAGGTTATCCTCTTTGGCAGAAAAAATGGAAAAGCAAATTATAATTTAAATGAAGAAAAATTGCAAAGTACTGCAGTACAGAAGGACCTGGAGGTCTTTGTGCATGAAACACAAAGTTAGTGTGCAGGTACAGCAAGTAATCAGGAAGGCAAATGGAATGTTGGCTTTTATTGCAAGGGGGATAGAGTATAAAAGCAGAGAAGTCCTGCTACAACTGTACATGGTATTGGTAAGGCCACACCGAGAGTACTGTGTACAGTTTTGGTTTCCGCATTTAAGGAAGGATATACTTGCATTGGAGGCTGTTCAGAGAAGGTTCATTACGTTGATTCCGGAGATGAGAGGCTTGATTTATGAAGATAGGCCTGAGGACTGGGAGAAATTTAGAATTCAGCAGAGGAGGCCAAAGAGTTTAATTTGGAGGGGGGAAATAGAGAATGAGAGGAAACTTGCTTTGAACATTAAAAACTGACTGCAAAAGCTTCGATAGATATGTGAAGAGAAAAAGATAAGTGAAGACAAATCTTTTTGTCCCATGCAGTCAGAATCAGGTGAATTTATAATGGGGAACAAAGAAATGGCAGACCAATTGAACAAATACTTTGGTTCTGTCTTCACGAAGGAAGACACAAATAACCTTCCGGAAATATTAGGGGACTGAGGGTCTAGCGAGAAGGAGGAACTCCTTATTAGTCAGGAAATTGTGTCAGGGAAATTGATGGGATTGAAGGCCGATAAATCCCCAGAGCCTGATAGGCTGCATTCCAGTGGCCCTAGAAATAGTGGATGCATTGGTGATCATTTTCCAGCAGTCTATCGACTCTGGATCAATTGCTATGGACTAGAGGGTAGCTAATGTAACACCACTTTTTAAAAAAGGGAGGAGAGAGAAAACTGGGAATTATAGACTGGTTAGCCTGACATCAGTAGTGGGGAAAATGTTGGAATCAATTATTAAAGATGAAATAGCAGCATGTTTGGAAAGCAGTGACAGGATGGGTCCAAGTCAGCATGGATTTATGAAAGGGAAATCATGCTTGACAAATCTTCTGGAATTTGGTGAGGATGTAACTAGTCGAGTGGACAAGGGAGAACCAATGGATGTGGTGTATTTGGACTTTCAAAAGGCTTTTGACAAGGTCCCACACAAGAGATTGGTGTGCAAAATTAAAGCACATGGTATTGGGGGTAATGTATTGATGTGGATAGAGAACTGGTTGGCAGACAGGAAGCAGAGAGTCGGGATAAATGGGTCCTTTTCAGAATGGCAGACAGTGACTAGTGGGGTGCAGCAGGGCTCAGTGCTGGGACCCCAGCTATTTACAATATACATCAATGACTTAGATGAAGGAATTGAGTGTAATATCTCCAAGTTTGCAGATGACACTTAGCTGGGTGGCGGTTTGAGCTGTGAGGAGGGTGCTAAGAGGCTGCAGGGTCACTAGGACAGGTTAGATGAGTGGGCAAACGCATGGCAGATGCAGTATTATGTGGATAAATGTGAGGTTATCCACTTTGGGGGCAAAAACATGAAGGCAGAATATTATCTGAATGGCGGCAGATTAGGAAAAGGGGAGGTGCAATGAGACCTGGGTGTCATGGTACATCAGTCACTGAAGGTTGGCATGCAGGTGCAGCAGGCGGTGAAGAAGGCAAATGGCATGTTGGCCTTCATAGCGAGAGGATTTGAGTATAGGAGCAGGGAGGTCTCACCGCAGTTGTACAGGGCCTTGGTGAGGCCTCATCTGGAATATTGTGTTCAGTTTTGGTCTCCTAATCTGAGGAAGGACATTCTTGCTATTGAGGGAGTGCAGCGAAGGTTCACCAGACTGATTCCCGGAATGGCAGGACTGACATATGAGGAGAGACTGGATCAACTGGGCCTGTATTCACTGGGTTTTAGAAGAATGAGAGGGGATCTCATAGAAACATATAAAATTCTGACTGGACTGGACAGGTTAGATGCAGGAAGAATGTTCCCGATATTGGGCAAGTCCAGAACCAGGGGTTCTAGTCTAAGAATAAGGGGTAAGCCATTTAGGACTGAGATAAGGAGAAACTTCTTCACTCAGAGAGTTGTTAACCTGTGGAATTCTCTACCACAGAGTTGTTGATGCCAGTTCGTTAAGTATATTCAAGAGGGAGTTAGATATGGCCCTTACGGCTAAGGGGATCAAGGGATATGGAAAGCAGGAAAGGGGTACTGAGGTGAATGATCAACCATGATCTTATCGAAGGGCTGAATGGCCTACTCCTGCACCTATTTTCTATGTTTCAATGCACATTGAAGTTCAGAAGAATGAGAGGTGATCTTATCGAAACATATAAGATAATAAGGGGATTCGACAAGGTGGATGCAGAAAGGATATTTCCACTCATTGGGGAAACTAAAACCAGGGGACATAGTCTCAGATTAAGGGGCCGCCCATTTAAAACTGAGATGAGGAGAAATTTCTTCTCTCAGAGGGTTGTAAATCTGTGGAATTCTCTGCCCCTGAGAGCTGTGGAGGCTGGGTCATTGAATATGTTTAAAGCGGAGATAGACAGATTTTTGAGCGATAAGGGAGTAAAGGATTATGGGGAGCAGGCAGGGAAGTGGAACTGAGTCCATGATCAGATTGGCCATGATCTTATTGAATGGTGGAGCAGGCTCGATGGGCCAAATGGCCTACTCCTACTCCTATTTCTTATGTACTTATAACGATCCCTGTGTGCGCTAACCGCACTGTTCATTGGCTGCACGCATCGGTAGGGGGCCCGATATGGTTACCTCCGAGCACTACTTAAAACGAGCCTGCACTGCTTAAAGCTAGCCTGCACCTCTTAAAGGGAAGGTGTATTGTGGCTGCTGAAGGTGCTGAGATCATTCGGTGTAGTGTGCTGTGCAACAATCAACAATGGCTGACCATGGGACAGAGCGGGCACCAAGGTTTTCGGACGCTACTTTGGAGACCTTGGTGGAGGACATGGAAAGGACGAGAGACGTCCTGTATCCGCAGGTGGGCAGGAGGCCCTCCAGACACACTGTGAGAAGGCAGTGGGAACAGATAGCCGCAGAAGTCAATGCCAGGGCTCTAGCCCCGGGGAACTAGATGCAGTGCCGCAAGAAGTTCAATGACCTCACACGAGTGATCAAGGTGAGTGAATGTTATATCCTACCACTAGCCTCACACTGCTCAATCCACCACACCTCCATCATTTACCAACCACAATCTCTGTCAATCAGGACTCATAGCTCCCATTCAATGGGACCCACAGTTTTAATATGAAACATTCATATGCTTCTCCTCACTTTCACACACTTAGCACTGCTGAAAGCCTCACACCCCCCGCTCACAGCTTGCACACACTGCCAGCTATTCAACCATGACAGGCACATCACTCAGACATATTGCACGACACTCACTGACACACTTCCTTCTTTCTTGCAGGAGAAAGTGGCACACACCCGAGGCAGCACGAACTAACTGGAGGGTTAGAGGCGTGCCTGCATGTTCTAGCCCCCCCTCCCCCCCCCCCATGGAGGAGACGGTGCTCGCCATTATCGGAAGGGCCATTGCTGAGGGCTGTGGCCAGCAGCAAGGCTGAAACCACTGAAGAGGACGGTGTCCTCATACCTGATGCTCCTTCTCACATCCCACTTCCCCCTCATTCCACAATCTCTTCTGAATTACAAGCTGCAGCAGGTGCAACAATGCACCTCTTACTTTACCCTCTCCCCTCACCACAACCTTACCCTAGTCCCTTTTTCCTTTCAGATACCCAAGAACTGCAAATTGCACAGGTGGTGGCGGAGGAGCAAGAGGAGCGATGATGAAGGCACGTCACTCGATCTCACACTCGCAGCCACTGGCTGACACTGCGCATATCTGAGAGGATAGCCTGGAGGCGGGATCTGTACATGGTGAGACACCTGGGCACAAGTGCACTGCACCCAGGGCAGGGTGCAAGGACAGAGCCAAGAGCACTTCACCACCTGACACCCCACTCCCTGTAGACTGTTGAAATTTGAAACAACTATGGAAAGATTCAAAAACGTATCGAATTGAAGCAACAGCCAGAATAAGTAAACCAGATACTAGTTTGTGAGTAGTTGACGATCCCGTTAAATAGCACTGGTGGGGGGATCCAGCATGCTGTTTAACATGGTGTTCAGCTGTGTGATGTTGAGAGGGAGTTGGCTGCAGCATGGAGCTCCACAATGGCAGCACAGGCACCAGATCAGCGTTGCAGGCTGCTTGACGTCATGATCTGCCTGCTCTGCATACCTTCGGTGGATGGTAAGTGCGCGCGCTAACACCTATACCAAGATGGCGTCAGGCACACTTCGCATCAGTGCGTGCAGCATCACGAGGGCCATTTTGGAACTCAAAGGGGCTTCATTGCGCCCAAAAAGGCGCTACTGAGCTCAATTTCACCCCCCACTTCTTTCTTCCCATTTCTGCGTCCTATCATTTAAATGTTCTCCCTTTCTCTCTTCTGAAGGCGGCGATCATTGCTGAATTGCTACGCCACAGGCACCCGCTGTTCTCTGGGGGATCTTGAGCATTCTTCATGTGAGGATGTGGACAGTGAATGCCGGCGCAAAGAGAGCTGCATTTATATAGCATCTCTCACAACCTCAGGATGTCCCAAAGTATTTTACAGCCTATGAAGTACTTTTGAAGTGTTGTAAGGTAGGAAACGCGGCAGCACACCACAATTTGCACACAGCACGGTCACACAAATATTAATCAGATAGGTGACCAGATGATCTATTTTTCGTGATGTTGGTTGAGGGATAAATATCACCAAGCTCTTCAAACTGGTGCTATGGGATCTTTTACGTCCACCTGAGAGGGAAGACGGGGCATTGGTTTAACATCTCATCCAAAAGATGACTCCTGTGACAGTGCAGCACTTCCTCAGTACTGCATTGAAGTGTCAGCCTGGATTACATGCTCAAATCTCTGGAGTGGGGCTTGAACCCACGACCTTCTGACTCGAAGGTCAGAACGCTACCACACACCTTAGAGTACAGGAAAACGAAGGTTTTACCTCGACTGTCTGCGATCCTGCACTGGGTCCCAGACTGGCTGCTCCTCCACAGTTCGATGCAACTTTGCTAGTGAATGGCACTGCTCCCACCCTGTCTCATTGTTCCACTTCCTTCACCAGAATCTCCCCAAAATCCCGGTGGGAATTCCAGCCATTCAGAAGTCCTGGGAATTTCCAGATTCTATTTGTCCTGTTTAGTAACTTGTATTGGCTGCTCGCTGATTGAGACTGTGATGATGACAGGTGGCAATTGGCTTCCGGCCCCCTCAAAAGAGCACTGAGAGGCAGGTAGACACAACCCATGGGGAGGGCAGCTATGTAAATGCACCCAGCAACACTGAAATGCTCCCCAGAATAGCCCCAGGCACGTGCACTGCTGTAAAGTATGCACCTGTGAGTATGCTCACGGGTTTGTAGAGCTGTTTTCCCGGTGTCCACCGGTACGCTCGCGGCCTTCCGCGAGAGGTGGGCGCTGGAGGGACTGGAGTGCATCATCACCCCCGACAACCAAATTTTAATTTGATTTTATATGATTTAAAGTTTAATTTGTTTTAATTGCTGGGTTTTTAGTGTCCCCCCTCCCCTTTTATAGGGGGCACTTGTATAATTTGTAGTTTTAGTGCCCAAAGAAAACCCACAAAAAAACAAAAAAGGGCACTTGAAAAGTATTTGGAGTGTCCCCCTCCTTTAATCAGGGGGCACTTGAACTAATTGTTTAATTTGTCTTCAACTAAAAGAGTTGTAGAGCTGTTTTCGATCAGAAGGCCTCCTCGTGATCCTGCTCCTGGGCATGGCCAAGGTGGCCATCAGTCTGTCCAGGCAGCGGGCGGTCGAGGGGGTCGTTCAGCCCAACTGCCTGCCTCTCTTCTGTTACATCTGAGCCAGAATGTCCCTGGAGATGGAGCACGCGGTGTCCACCGGTATGCTCGCGGCCTTCCGAGAGAAGTGGGCGCTGGAGGGACTGGAGTGCATCATCACCCCCGGCAACCAAATTTTAATTTGATTAAAGGTTTTCGTTACAGTTTTAAATTGTTAATTTATGGGTTCTAGTGCCAAAAGGGGGCACTTGATTAAAAGTTTTTTACTAAAATAGTTGTAGCGATGTTCATGGACTCCCACGCTGTCTGCAATTTCTGGGGTCTGGAAGAGTCTGTGTTCAGTGCGTGAGGTTGCAGCCCCCATTCCATTATTTGAAGGGGCTGCTCCTTGATTTTTGGCTGCACTTCAGTCCCGTGCTCCTGATCTTTGGGCACCCTTTGCAGAGGGGAGCGGGCAGGTCGGAAGGCCTCCTCGTAGGACTGCTCCTGGGCATGGCCAAGGTGGCCTTTAACCGGTCCAGGCAGCGGGTAGTCGAGGGGGTCGTTCAGCCCAACTGCCTGCCTCTCTTCCGTGGTTACATCCAAGCCAGGGTGTCCCTGGAGATGGAGCACGCGGTGTCCACCGGTACACTCGCAGCCTTCCGTGAAAGGTGGGCGCCGGAGGGACTGGAGTGCATCATTACTCTCAGTCAAACAAATTTTAATTTGATTTAAGTTTCTGTAAAAGTTTAATTTGAAATTTATGGGCTCGAGTGCCCTTGCCAAAAGGGGGCACTTGATTTTACATTTTACTAAAATAGTTCCAGAGCTATTGAGTTGGCAGTGGCTTAGCCAGTCACAGGAGGTTTACAAGATTCAATAAAACCCCAAGCCAGTTGGATTCAAGGGATACGCGATGAGGCAAGTGGTTGTGAGCCTGGTGGCTGAACTGGTAATGTGTAGTGTGATTATTGAACCTTTGTTAATAAACCAACTAGTTCTTAATAGCAATGTGTTGCTATGAATTCTTAAGCAAATAACCAATTAAGCAAAATACAGGTGTTCAGTTTCACATCAGGCAGTGAAACTGAACAACACGAATCAGGAAGATCCCCGGTTCAATTCATGTTGATACCCTGATCAAGACCCTGGAAACCCGGCCTCTAAGCTTCTGTTAGTTTGGTTGGGCCTCACATTAGGTCATTTTATTAGTGGCGCCTTCCTCAGTCTGAGGGGGCAATTGTGGTGCTAGTGTGCCTGATCCTGGCTAGGAACTCCACGGCTGTGGGCATCAGGGAAGGATATGATCGTGTTCAGCTGTGATGCTCTCCTTGGTCGAGTGGCTGACTGATATTCACTGCCAAGCCGACATGCATGAAGAATGGCTGCTTGAGTAAGTTGTGAACTATATTGTAGCAAGCAGTTAGCATCTTGAAAGAGAGAGAGAGAAGGAAGCCACCTTTGCACGTTTACTGCATCTGGACAATGTTTTACAGAAATAAATTTATTTTCATTGTTTTGGTGTGATCGTGATGCAATCTTATACTTCGTGGCCAAATTTCAGGATACACTTCCAGTCCAAAGTTTCCGGGACTGTTTTGTGAACTAAAACATAAAACAACAACAACAATAACTTGCATTTATATAGCACCTTTAACGTAGTAAAATGTCCACGCCACTTCATTGGAATGTTTTAAGACAAAACAAATAAATTGGACACCAAGCCACATCAGAAGAAATTATGGCAGGTGATCAAAAGCTTGGTCAAAGTGGTAGGTTTTAAGGAGCGTCTTAACGGAGGAAAGAGAGGTAGAGAGGCGGAGACGTTTAGGGAGGGAGTTCCAGAGCTTGGGGCCTAGGCAGCTGAAGGCACGGCCACCAATGGTTGAGCAGTTATAATCAGGGATGCTCAAGAGGGCAGAATATGAGTTACAAGTGCGCCTCCAATTAGGTCACCACTCATGCACAAATAGTCCACCTGAACTAAAATAAAAACAGAAACGAAATCATAATCTGTTTCGTTGATAATAGTTAACATCCTTCAGTAGCCATCGGTCAGGCCTAATCCCTGGTTAGGGCACTGCTTGATCCCTCTCCAGGGCCACTCGAGCACGGATAAGACCGAGGAAGAGAGACCAGGCAGTCGGGGTTTCCAGCCGGGCCCATTTTACCCCAGTGACACCGGGACATACACTAGCACCACAATTGCCCCCTCAGACTGAGGAAGGCTCCACTAACAGAACGATCGAACGTGAGGCCCAACCAAACTAACAGAAGCGTAGAGGCTGGGTTTCCAGCCAGGTGATGCGCTCATTCTCATACTCTGGAAGGTTAGGAGACATTGCTTCAGACGTGAGAGTGAGTTACAGGCTGGAATCTAATCGAGGGGTTCAGATAGTTTATATACAGAATAATGGATATCTGGGAGTAAGTTACAGGCTGCAATTTAATCGAGGAGTTCAGATGGTTTATACAGTGGATACTCAGGAGTGAGTTACAGGCTGGAATCTAATAGAGAGGTTTAGATGGTTTATATACAGAATAATGGGCAATCAGTGAGCTGCTCTGAGTTGCCCAATAATCCAGACCCAATGAATAAGGCAGGTACTCGAGCAAACACTGCTCTGTGAACAGTAAGGAACTCACTTGGACAATTGGAGAATAACAAGCACTTTATTGCAATTAGCTAACTGCTGTTGCCCCTTTATAGGGTATGAGAGAGAAGTTCTCAGACATTAATGTATCGACATTACGGAAAGCCAGATTGGGAGTGAGGTTTGTGTGGGGCCAGTGTGAATGTCGAGACCCGGAACTGGTGCTAAGGATTGTGGAACACGGAGACCGGGATGCTGGGATTCAGTCCCTTGATTCCTTGGTTACTGCGGAAATTCTCTTCAGAATGTTCTTCAGCCTGTCGACGATAGCTGAAAGAAAGAGGAGAGAGGATGTGTCACGTTCTGCCTACCACTGCGATGTGTGTGTGCACTGGGTCCGTGCAGCAGAGCAGGTCTCCAGTCGTCCTGGCTAACACTTGCCACTGGATAAAGAACATAAGAACATAAGAATTAGGAACAGGAGTAGGCCATCTAGCCCCTCGAGCCTGCTCCGCCATTCAATAAGATCATGGCTGATCTGGCCGTGGACTCAGCTCCACTTACCCGCCCTCTCCCCGTAACCCTTAATTCCCTTATTGCTTAAAAATCTATCTATCTTTGACTTGAAATCATTCAATGAGCTAGCCTCAACTGCTTCCTTGGGCAGAGAATTCCACAGATTCACAACCCTCTGGGAGAAGAAATTCTTTCTCAACTCGGTTTTAAATTGGCTCCTCCGTATTTTGAGGCTGTGCCCCCTAGTTCTAGTCTCCCCCACCAATGGAAACAACCTCTCTGCCTCTATCTTGTCTATCCCTTTCATGATTTTAAATGTTTCTATAAGATCACCCCTCATCCTTCTGAACTCCAAGGAGTAAAGACCCAGTCTACTCAATCTATCATCATAAGATAACCCCCTCATTTCTGGAATCAGCCTAGTGAATCGTCTCTGTACCCCTTCCAAAGCTAGTATATCCTTCCTTAAGTAAGGTGACCAAAATTGCACGCAGTACTCCAGGTGCGGCCTTACCAATACCTTATACAGTTGCAGCTAGACCTCCCTGCTTTTGTACTCCATCCCTCTCGCAATGAAGGCCAACATTCCATTTGCCTTCCTGATTACCTGCTGCACCTGCAAACTAACCTTTTGGGATTCATGCACAAGGACCCCCAGGTCCCTCTGCACCACAGCATGTTGTAATTTCTCCCCATTCAAATAATATTCCCTTTTACTGTTTTTTTTCCCAAGGTGGATGACCTCACACTTTCTGACATTGTATTCCATCTGCCAAACCTTAGCCCATTCGCTTAACCTATCCAAATCTCCTTGCAGCCTCTCTGAGTCCTCTACACAACCCGCTTTCCCACTAATCTTTGTGTCATCTGCAAATTTTGTTACACTACACTCTGTCCCCTCCTCTAGGTCATCTGTGTATATTGTAAACAGTTGTGGTCCCAGCACTGATCCCTGTGGCACACCACTAACCACTGATTTCCAACCGGAAAAGGACCCATTTATCCCGACTCTCTGCTTTCTGTTCGCCAGCCAATTCTCTATCCATGCTAATACATTTCCTCTGACTCCGCGTACCTTTATCTTCTGCAGTAACCTTTTGTGTGGCACCTTATCGAATGCCTTTTGGAAATCTAAATACACCACATCCATCGGTACACCTCTATCCACCATGCTCGTTATATCCTCAAAGAATTCCAGTAAGTTAGTTAAACATGATTTCCCTTTCATGAATCCATGCTGCGTCTGCTTGATTGCACTATTCCTATCCAGATGTCCCGCTATTTCTTCCTTAATGCTAGTTTCAAGCATTTTCCCCACTACAGATGTTAAACGAACCGGCCTATAGTTACCTGCCTTTTGCCTGCCCCCTTTTTTAAACAGAGGCGTTACATTAGCTGCTCTCCAATCCGCTGGTACCTCCCCAGAATCCAGAGATTTTTGGTAGATTATAACAAATGCATCCGCTATAACTTCCGCCATCTCTTTTAATACCCTGGGATGCATTTCATCAGGACCAGGGGACTTGTCTACCTTCAGTCCCATTAGTCTGTCCAGCACTACCTCCCTAGTGATAGTGATCATCTCAAGGTCCTCCCTTCCCACATTCCTATGACCAGCAATTTTTGGCATGGTTTTTGTGTCTTCCACTGTGAAGACGGAAGCAAAATAATTGTTTAAGATCTCAGCCATTTCCACATTTCCCATTATTAAATGCCCCTTTTCATCTTCTAAGGGAGCAACATTTACTTTCGTCACTCTTTTCCGTTTTATATATCTGTAAAAGCTTTTACTATCTGTTTTTATGTTTTGCGCAAGTTTACCTTCGTAATCTATCTTCCCTTTCTTTATTGCTTTTTTAGTCATTCTTTGCTGTTGCTTAAAATCTTCCCAATCCTCTAGTTTCCCACTAACCTTGGCCACCTTATACGCATTGGTCTTTGATTTGATACTTTCCTTTATTTCTTTGGTTATCCACGGAAATAAAGGCTTAGCTC
Source organism: Pristiophorus japonicus (assembly GCF_044704955.1). NCBI lineage: Eukaryota > Metazoa > Chordata > Chondrichthyes > Pristiophoridae > Pristiophorus > Pristiophorus japonicus. Next base: position 107,580,429 of record NC_091989.1, on the reverse strand, counting down.
TGTCAAGCCCGTGTGGTGGCTGATGTGCAATGGTCACCACACGTTAAAAAAATCCACGCATAGGCATCTTCTACCCCCTCAATTGGAGTTCAGGACTGGAACATCGGGTCCTTCATTGAAGCATCTGTGAACCCACGTGGAAGCAAGTCATCCTCGTTCAAGGGGCCGCCTATGATGATGATGGGTAATACGAGGAGCATTGAGGGAGTTCATGCTCTCACTGCCAGGATATCAGGCAGAGCCCCTCACGCCACATGCACCACCTCACGCAGAGCACATGACAGTCTTAGCTTGGACACTGGCCTGTGCCGGCTCCTTCAGCGTTGTAGTGCGCAGACCAGGGAAGTGTTCTGGACCACTTCAACCCCCCCCCTCCCCCCGCACACAGTGATCAGAAGGTATGGTGAACTGTGTGGTGCCTGGGCGTGTTCTCGCCTGGGAGGTTTCAATTGGTGTCCTTAGGCGTGGCGGTTCGATCACATGACCTCCGGCCTCCAACCGCCCCGCCCCCACACTCCCGCCATTGGTCGCCCAGCACGCCCTTCTTCGTGACTCACCGCCTTCCCACAGCCAATTGGAAAGCAAACAGACTCTTCCTTACCCGATTGGATGATTCGTGACTGCCACTCAGACATTTACCCTGCCTTGTCCAATATTTTTGTAACTGATGAATGAAAGTGTTAAAAAAAAAGAAAGAAAAGACTCTGGATTTTTCTTGCCGGTTACCGACAGCAGTGTCCTGGAGACTAACTGTTAATTCTTGGAGATTGGGTTGGCAACCCGGGGTGACTCCCTCACTCATATCGGGTTTAGGGCGTGCCATTCAGGCGGTGAGCTGTTGATCTGTGCTGGAGACACCTGGGGGTTGAAGTTCGTTCCCGCCGCTTTAAGGCGGTGACACTGGCTGAGTGCTGATTTTAACGGCAGGCGGTTGGTGCCGCCTCAAACGGCAAAATTCAGTTTTGCTGCCCAAAACTGAGAGAGCAACGCTAAAAGTGGCGTTGCACACTCGCCCTTGGGCACCAACGGGGCGGGAGCTCAGGAGGCCGACCGAATTTCCCGACGGTAGGCTGCCTCACCCATAGCCACACTTCCCCACTGGTCCCATTAATACATAAATGCTAAAAAAAAACATGAACGTTATCGCCCCGCGATCCCTGATGTCCCACCATCTTTCCCGGCTGTATGGACGCCTGCCAGTAAGGCCACCGTACTTAACTAATTTCGGAGCCATAGCGGCAAGGGGGCGTTGCACGCTCGATGATGTCAGCACGTGGGTGGTGATGATGTCAGCACGTGGGTGGTGATGATGTCAGCACGTGGGTGGTGGTCGAGCGCGCAGCGGTACATCTTGGTGCTGTCTCCACCGCCCAACTAAATTTAGCATGAGGCGAGGGACCTGGTCGCCGCCGACAGTAAGGACTTAGCCACCCGTTAGCTGCCCTTCACGCTGGACTAGTAATGATCCAGAGATGTGAGTTCAAATTCTACCATGGTAGGTGGTAACGGGTGGCGTTAAAAGACGGATTTTGACCCCCTGTAGTTACTGCCCGGCGTGGTGAGTGCAACAGCGCACACACCCTTACGGTTCACAGAAGTTCGTGAGCAAGACAAACTCAACATGCTGCCCGCACTTGACCTGAACCTCCCATTTGGACACCCAGCTATAAAAGCACTGCCTACCTCCAGCTTGTGGCCGCTCGAAGGGGTCGAAGGCACGGCATTCGTCGATCAGGTCACACAGGTCCTTGGGACAGTCGTCCGGCAGAGGCTCACGGACCCTTTCCTCGCAGACCTTTTGGCGGATCATCTTGTCGTTACAATCTGCTCGAGAATAAAGAAGGACTTTAAGCTAGTTGTGCTGACTCAGTGCGATGTAAAGTCTGCGACTGCACGTCAGCGAGATGGGTCTGCTTGTCCTACAGTATACCGGAAAGTTAGCATCGTGGCAATGTTTCTGGACTAGTAACAAACCGCTACAGAAAATAATAATAAAACCGGACCGACCACCCGACAACGGCACACCCAGCGCAGGCAACTCCGCAAATTCCTCCTCACTGACATCTGGGAACTTGTGTCAAAATTGCCAGACATAGTTATACTCACAGAATCATACTTTTCAGCCAATGTCCCAGACTGCTCTATTACCTCCCCACCGGCAGGACAGACCCACTAGTGGTATACAGTCAGGAGGGTATGGCCCTGGAAGTCCTCAACATTGACTCCAGACCCCATGAAATCTCATGGCTTCAGGTCAATCACAGACAAGGAAACCTCCTGCTGATTACCACTTACCACCCTCCTCAGCTGATGAATCAGTAATCCTCCATCTCAAGAAGCACTAAGGGTGGCAAGGGCACAGAATGTATTCTGGGTGGGGGAACTTCAATGTCCATCACCAAGGGTGGCCTGTAATTGGACCTGCGGCAGGTGGTGAGAGAACCAACACGAGGGGAAAAACCTACTTGAACTCGTCCTCACCAATGTGCTTGTCGCAGATGCATCTGTCCACGACAGCATTGGTAGCAGTGATCATCGCTCAGTCATTGTGGAGACGAAGACACCCTCCATCATGTTGTGTGGCACTACCACCGTGCTAAATGGGATAGATTCAGAACAGATCTAGCAGCTCAAAACTGGGCATCCATGAAACACTGTGGGTCATCAGCAGCAGCAGAATTGTATTCCACTACAACCTGTAACCTCATGGCCTGGCATATCCCTCACTCTACCATTACCATCAAACCAGGAGACCAACCCTGCTTCAATGAGGAGCAGCACCAGGTGCACCTAAAAATGAGGTACCTGTCATGTATGTAACCATCATGCAATGGTAATCTTCATGTAACTGTAACCTTCATGCAACTCCTGTGCACTGTACTTATACCCTAAAAATGCACACCCTGACCACAGTGGGTGGACTTGTGGGAGACACTCCTCACCTGGGTTTCCAGGTATAAAAGGGGAGGTCCCACCTAGGGTCAGCACTCCTTGGTCCTGGGAATAAAGGTTAAGGTCACGTAGTGACTGTGTCTACAGTACATGCCTCATGTGAGATTGTAGTATGGTGCAGGGACACTACATTTGGCGACGAGAAACGGGAATCACCGAACCACGAGGATGGCCACCGGTAGCACAGAGGAACGTTACTGTGTGGGTGAGGACTGGGACGACTTTGTGGAAAGATTCCAGCAGAGCTTTGTCACAAAGGACTGGCTGGGAGCCACAGCAGCTGACAAGCGGAGGACGCATCTGCTGACCAGCTGCTGACCACAGATGTATGCGCTGATGAAAGACCTGCTCGCACCCCAAAAGTCAGTGGACAAGTCCTTTGAAGAGCTCAGCCAGCTGATCAGTGAGCATCTCAAGCCGGAGAGTAGCGTACACATGGCCCGGCACCGGTTCTACACACACTGGCGTCGGGAGGGACAATACATCTCGGATTTCGTTGCGGACCTGCGGCGCTTGGCCAGTCTCTAAGTTCACAGACGCAAGGGGGAGCTGTTAAGGAACTTTTTCATTGAGGGCATTAATCATGCCGGGATTTTCAGGAAGCTCATAGAGGCCAAGGACTTGACTTTAGAAGGGGCGGCGTTGATAGCTCAGACCTTCATGGCAGGGGAAGAGGAGACCAAGCAAATTTACGCGCACAGCCCTGGTCCTAACATGGCGATGGACCAAGGAGTTAACATTGTGAACACGGCCAGGGACCCCGCAGGCAGGCAAGGGCATTTCGAAACCGCCCAGGCAGCAACATACACTAGGGTGGGCCCGCAACAGGGACAATGGAAAGGGGATTGGCAATTCACGCCATCTCGAGGAACAATGCGTTCCGCGATGGGACCATTAACACCCACCATCAGAATGCTTAGAAACAACCAAATGGGCAATGAGAGGGGAATGCCTCGTAACAGTCCCTTTGTTAACAGCAATCTCAGCTCATGCTGGAGATGCGGGGGTAGACATACTGCGAAAAGCTGCAGGTTCCAGCAATATACCTGTAGGATTTGTAACATCAGTGGACACTTGGCCAAGATATGTAAAAAGGCTGTGGCGAGGCTAATCTGCGAGACAGAGGAACCAGATGAGGGGTCTGCAATGCAGGATGATGCCTGGGGAAAAGCCATGGATGCTGAAGTTCAGCGGGTTCACGTGGCTGACGTCCACAGCTCATACACTAAAACGCCACCCATGATGATGAAAGTTTTATTGAATGGCATCCCGGTGTGCATGGAGCTGGATACGGGAGCTAGCCAGTCAGTTATGAACGCCCAACAATTTGAGAGACTATGGCCACACAGAGCTAGCAGGCCCAAACTGGAATGCATTGACACACAGCTAAGGACGTACACCAAAGAGATCATCCCAGTGCTGGGCAGTGCAAACTTGGTGGTAACACATAATGGATCACAGAACCGGCTGTCACTCTGGATCGTCCCGGGGAATGGCCCCGTGCTCTTGGGGAGGAGCTGGCTAGCCGAGATGAATTGGAAATGGGGGGATGTGTACGCCATTTCATCTGTGGAGCGAAGTTCATGCTCACAGGTCCTACAAAAATTCGGGTCACTGTTTCAACCCGGTGTCGGAACGTTCAAGGGCACTAAAGTAGTGATACGCATCACTCCGGATGCCACAACAGTGCACCACAAAGCCAGAGCGGTGCCATATGTGATGCGTGAGAAAATTGAAAGTGAATTGGACAGGCTGCTCAGAGAGGGCATAATTTTGGCCGTTGAATTCAGCGACTGGGCAAGTCCCATTGTTCCCGTCCTCAAACTAGATAGCTCGGTCAGAATTTGTGGCGGCTACAAAGCCACCATCAACCGAGTGTCGCTGCAAGACCAATACCCGCTCCTGAGAGCGGAGGACCTTTTTGCCACGCTGGCAGGCGGCAAGCTGTTCACGAAGCTGGACCTCACTTCGGCCTACATGACTCAGGAACTGGCTGAAGAATCCAAGCTTCTGACCATCATCACGACGCACAAGGGATTATTTATCTACAACAGGTGTCCGTTTGGCATTCGTTCGGCGGCAGCTATCTTTCAGCGGAACATGGAGAGCTTGCTCAAATCCATTCCTGGAACAATCGTATTCCAAGACGACATCTTATAACGGGTCGAGACACCGAGGAACACCTCCACAACTTGGAGGAGGTGTTACGCCGACTGGATCGGGTAGGCATGCGGCTGAAAAAGACCAAGTGTGTGTTTTTGGCCCCAGAGGTCGAGTTCCTGGGCAGGAGGGTTGCCGCAGACGGGATCAGGCCCACTGAATCAGAAACAAAGGCGATCCACCAGGCGCCCAGGCCCGGTAACATGTCGGAGTTGCAATCATTCCTGGGACTTTTGAACTATTTCGGGAAGTTTCTGCCGAACTTAAGCACATTGTTGGAGCCGTTACACATGCTCCTGCGTAAAGGTTGTGAATGGCTTTGGGGGGACTGTCAAGAACGGGCTTTCAATAAGGCGAGGAACCCGCTGTGCTCTAACAAACTGTTGACTTTCTATGACCTCTGTAAAAAACTGGTTTTAACATGCGATGCATCGTCCTACGGGGTTGGGTGTGTGCTGCAGCAGGGTAACGATGACGGCCGACTCCAACCGGTGGCGTATGCCTCCAGGTCACTCTCCCAGGCAGAGCGTGGATACGGCATGGTCGAAAAGGAAGCACTCGCTTGTGTTTACGGTGTGAAAAAGATGCACCAGTACCTTTTCGGTAGACGGTTTGAGCTAGAGACGGATCACAAGCCGTTAACATCCCTGTTGTCCGACAGCAAGGCTGTCAATGCCAATGCGTCAGCTCGCATACAACGAAGGACTCTCACGCTAGCTGCATATGAGTACACCATACGGCACCGGCCAGACACCGAAAATTGCGCTGACACGCTCAGCAGGCTCCCACAGACCACCACCGAGGGGGCAGCGGAGCAAAGCGCTGAGATGGTCATGGCCGTTGAGGCTTTTGACACCGCAGGCTCCCCCATCACAGCCCGCCAGATCAAACTCTGGACCAACAGAGACCCCCTCCTATCCATGATAAAGAAATGTGTCCTGACTGGGGATTGGGTGCCTGCACACAGGGCATGCCCCCGAGGAGGTCAGACCGTTTCAGAGACGGATGGATGAGCTCTCCATCCAAGCCGACTGCCTATTATGGGGCAGCCGGATAGTCATGCCCCAGAAAGAAAGGGAAGCGTTCATCAGGGAACTCCACAGCGAGCACCCTGGCATCGTGTTAATGAAGGCCATTGCCCGGTCAAGTGTATGGTGGCCGGGGATTGACTCAGACCTGGAACACTGGGTTCGCAGGTGCACGACGTGTGCCCAGCTGGGCAATGCCCCCAGGGAGGCCCCACTCAGCCCGTGGCCCTGGCCCACCAGGTCATGGTCACGCATTCACGTAGACTACGCGGGCCCGTTCATGGAGAAAATGTTCCTTATCGTTGTCAATGCATACTCAAAATGGATCGAGTGCATCATATTAAACTCGTGCACGACATCCATCACCGTGGAGAGTCTGCGTATGGTTTTCGCAACCCACGATTTGCCGGACATTTTGGTCAGCGACAATGGCCCGTGTTTCACCAGCCATGAATTCCAGCAGTTTATGTCGGGCAATGGTATCAAACACGTCCAGACAGTGTTGTTCAAGCCGGCTTCCAATGGCCAGTCGGAACGTGCGGTCCAAGTCATAAAACAGGGCATGCTATGCATCCAAGGGCCCTCCCTTCAGTACCGCCTATCGCGCCTCCTGCTGGCCTACAGGTCCCGCCTGTACTCGCTCACGGGAGTCCCGCCAGCGGAACTCCTCATGAAACGCACGCTTAAAACGCGGCTGTCCCTCATTCACCCAGCCCTGGCAGACATTGTCGAGGGCAAGCGCCAGTCCCAAACCGAGTTTCATGATCGAAACTCAAGGGGGAGGTGTATAGAAATGGATGACCCGATATTTGTTCTTAACCATGCTTTGGGATCCAAGTGGCTTGAGGGCACATTAATTGGCAAAGAAGGGAATAGGGTCATCGTGGTCAGACTAAACAATGGGCAGATATGCCGCAAACACTTGGACCAAGTAAAGAAAAGGTTCAGCATAGACACGGAGGAACCTGAAGAAGAGCATGAGATGTCACCCACATCACTGCCAGTGGACGAGCAACGAGGACAATCACCAGCATGCACAGTCCCTGCGGCCAGCCCGGACATGCCGGAATCACCTCAGGTGATAGAGATGCGTGCCAAGGCTCAGCCACCAGAGCCACAACTGCGGCGCTCCACGAGAGAGCGTCGACCACCTGAAAGACTTAACCTTTGACACAAAAAGACGTAAGGGGGAGGTGATGTCATGTATGTAACCATCATGCAACGGTAATCTTCATGTAACTGTAACCTTCATGCAACTCCTGTACACTGTACTCATACCCTAGAAATGCACACCCTGACCACAGGGGGTGAACTTGTGGGAGACACTCCTCACCTGGGCTTCCAGGTATAAAAGGGGAGGTCCACCCAGGGTCAGCACTCCTTGGTCCTGGGAATAAAGGTTAAGGTCCCGTAGTGACTGTGTCTACAGTACATGCCTCGTGTGAGTTTGTAGTTCGGTGCAGGGACACTACAGTACCAACCTGGGGAAGCTGCAACACAGGACTACATGCACGCTAAGCAGCAGAAGCAGTATGCTATAGACAGAGTTAAGCGATCCATCAATCAACGGATCAGATCAAAGCTCTGCAGTCCTGCCACATTCAGTCATGAATGGTGGTGTACAATTAAACAACTAACGGGAGGAGGAGGCTCCATGAATATCCCCATCGTGCCGAGTGGATGATCCATATCGGCCCCCTCCTGAGGTCCCCTCCTTCACAGAAGCCAATCCTCAGCCAATTTGATTTACTCCACTTGATATCAAGAAATGGCTGAGCGCACTGGATACAGCAAAGGCTATGGGTCCTGACAACATCCCGGCTATCGTGCTGAAGACTTATGCTCCAGAAGTAGCCGCGTCTCTAGCCAATCAGTTCCAGTACACTGGCATCTATCCGACTATGTGGAAACTGCCCAGGTGTGTCCTGCAGGAGCTCCTCAGGGCAGTGTCCTAGGCCCTACCATCTTCAGCTGCTTCATCAATGACCTTCCCTCCATCATAAGGTTAGAAGTGGGGATGTTCATTGATAATTGCACAGTGTTCAGTTCCATTCACAACTCCTCAGATAATGAAACAGTCCATGCCCGCATGCAGCAAGACCTGAACGACATTCAGGCTTGGGCTGATAAGTGGCAATTAACATTCGTGCCACACAAGTGTCAAGCTCCAACACGAGAGTCTAACCATCGCTCCTTAACATTCAACAACATTACCATCGCCGAATCCCACACCATCAATATCCTGGGGCTCACCATTGACCAGAAACTGGACCAGCCACATAAATACTGTGGAAACAAGAGCAGGTCAGAGGCTGGGTATTCTGCGGCAAGTGTCTCACACCTCCTGACTCCCCAAAGTTTTCCACCATCTACAAGGCACAAGTCAGGAGTGTAATGGAATACTCTGCACTTGCCTGGATGAGTGCAGCTCCCACAACACTCAAGAAGCTCGACACCATTCAGGACAGAGCAGCCCACTTGATCAGCAGCCCATTCACCACCTGAAACATTCACTCCCTCCAGTGTAGCTGCAGTGTGTACCATCTACAGGTTGCACTGCAGCAACTCGCACCTGCTTCTTCAGCAGCACCTCCCAAACCCGCGGCCTCTGCCACCTAGGTGGTCAAGGGCAGCAGGTGCATGGGAGCACCATCACCTCCATGTTCCCCCCCAAGTCACACACTATCCTGACTTGGAAATATATCGCTATTCCTTGTTGGGTCAAAATCCTGGAACTCCCTCCCTAACAGCACTGTGGGAGTACCTTCACCACAAGGACTGCAGCGGTTCAAGAAGGCAGCTCATCACCACCTTCTTGAGGGCAATAAGGATGGGCAATAACTGCTGGCCTTGCTGGCGACTCACATCCTAGGAATGAATTTAAAAAAAATCTCTACTTACAGCATGAACCCACCCAAACTCCACTTTACCTCATGCTCTATGGAATCCCTTACGCCACGAGGCCCCCTCCATAAATCCCATGAACCTCGATTTCACACACTGTGGGGCCAATCAGGATGTCAAGTCCAGATTTACAAAAACCTGACATAGGATGGAATGAAAACAAGAAAAATGTCTGACAGGAATTTGAGGGGGTGATGAAGGACTGAGAGGAGTCTGAGGGAGCTGGATGCAGGGAAGACTGGACTCGGAGATGAATGGAAGAAACTGGACATGGGGGACTGGACCGGACCAGCTGAATACAGGAACTTGGATGAAGGGAGCTGATTATATTTTACACTGGTGTGATTTATGAAGCACAACACTCGACATCAATTGTTACATGATCAGCTCGCTATGTCAAATTGAAACCTTCACTCAAGGCAGTTCGTAAATCCATTCTTGTAATTCTCCCTCGTGAATCCAAGCCATAAAGTTTAATTCAGCATTTACCGTCTCCTTCTCAAGACAGCCCAGCAATCACCTCACTCCCCCAAGCACCAGCTATCATTGCAATTCAGGTCCACCCTGCCTGAACGCAGTACTGCCCAGACACAATGCACTCATTCAACACTGATCCAGACCTAGCAAAAGTAAAGAGAGTCTGCATCAAAACAAAGCATAGCACACAGGGCCAGACAGCACCCAGGGGCCAGACAGCACATAGAGCCAGGCAGCACCCAGGGCCAGGCAGCACCCAGGGTCAGGCAGCACATAGAGCCTGACAGACAGCACATAGAGCCAGACAGCACCCAGAGCCAGACAGCAAACAACACCAGATAATACCCATCCATTACAAAGTAGCACTCACCCAGCACCAGACATTATCCAGCACCAGACAGCATTCATCCAGTATCAGAGACAACCTCGTGGCACAGTGCCCACAATATCTATCCAGTGAAACGGAAGGAAAGATTAGTGGGATGCAGAAGATTTTACACTTTACCTTTAAATGGTGTTTTACGGCTGGCAATCTCCCACAGGACAATCCCAAAACTGAAAGGGAAAAGACAGATAAAACTAGGGAATCAAGCACCAATCAATCACCTGTCAATCATCATCCACAAGGCTTCAGTAACACCCTCAGTGCACACTGAATGGTTACACACCAAAACCCCAATACACACTGACTCCCCACAATCTGGTATGCACTGAACCCCTTATTGTAGTCTGATCCTCTTTCTAGATTGAACCCCTGTTACACACTGATTTTGTTGCCCAGTTACAGACTTTTCCCCAATATGAACCTAACCCCTGTTACACTCTGACCCCCAACCTGTTACAGTCTGATCACCATTACACATTGAGCCCCCAGTTCACGTTGACACAGCCGCCCTGTTGCACACTCAGACAGTAGAAGCTACAATACCATCCTTCTCTGCTGCAGTTCGAACCTTATTTTCTCCATTCTCCAACTGCAATGGCTGCACTGAAACCCTTACCTGTACACCTCGCAGGGCTTGTCATATTGGTGGTGGATGCTTTCCAGCTGCTGTGGTGAGATATATGATAACGCATGGGATCTCTGACTGGTGCCGATGTTCCGTCGGATCGAGGTCTCCGTCTTTGCCAGGTCCAAGCCTCCCAACTAAACACAGGAGGGGAGAAAGAATGAGACAAAAGCTGGGATGGACATCACACCCTTAATACCGGGCTCTCAATCTACACTCTGCATGCGGTGAGACAAGTCTGTGCCCGTTGAGCAAGACACCTTCCTCAGCGACCAGACATCCAGATTAGAAAGGCTCTGCTCCTGTTGCTCCACATTCACCCAGCAGGTCAAGGTCACCCGGCCAAACAGCCCGGCCTTCCCAATTTAAAGGAGTCTGTTTGGACAGTCTCAGCTGGCTCAGGAATCACGTGGCTCCTTGGAGCATAACCTTGGATTCCGACACTCTGGGGAAGATCGGAAGGAAGTTCTGAGAATGACCCTCATGATCTCCACTTCCAGCGGAATGATTGAGTCTGTCAACTACTTACCTCACCCACACAAGGTGAAAACATTTCAAACAGCCCAAGAGGATAAGCGCAAATGGAACAGTGGGCACAAGGGCACAGGACTCCGTAAATTCTGGTCCTGGGCATATTAGAGTCCTGTCTAACTTCTGGTCCTGCACATATTACGATGCTGAGAATGACGTGAGTATCACGTGTAGCGAGCTGGTCTTACCGCAGGAGAAGGGTCCACAGCCAGCGAGGGAATGGAAGACCAGCAGGAAGAGTAGTGCAAGGAAGGTAGTGCAGGGGTCCCCTGTGGTCATCCCACTGCAAAACAGATACACTGCTTTGAGTGCTGTTGAGGGGGATGACTCATCAGGAGCGGGCAGCAGCAGCCAAGTTCATGGCACCGTGGCTGGCTCTGTTGCACAGGAGGGCAGGAAAAAGAGTGGGCGAGCGATAGTGATAGGGGATTCAATTGTAAGGGGAATAGATAGGCGTTTCTGCGGCCGCAACCGAGACTCCAGGATGGTATGTTGCCTCACTGGTGCAAGGGTCAAGGATGTCTCGGAGCGGGTGCAGGACATTCTAAAAAGGGAGGGAGAACAGCCAGTTGTCGTGGTGCACGTTGGTACCAATGACATAGGTAAAAAAAGGGATGAGTTCCTACGAAATGAATTTAAGGAGCTAGGAGCTAAATTAAAAAGTAGGACCTCAAAAGTAGTAATCTCGGGATTGCTACCAGTGCCACGTGCTAGTCAGAGTAGGAATCGCAGGATAGCTCAGATGAATACGTGGCTTGAGCAATGGTGCAGCAGGGAGGGATTCAAATTCCTGGGGCATTGGAACCGGTTCTGGGGGAGGTGGGACCAGTACAATCCGGACGGTCTGCACCTGGGCAGAATCGGAACCAATGTCCTCGGGGAGTGTTTGCTAGTGCTGTTGGGGAGGAGTTAAACTAATATGGCAGGGGGATGGGAACCAATGCAGGGAGATAGAGGGAAACAAAAAGGAGGCAAAAACAAAAGACAGAAAGGAGATGAGGAAAAGTGGAGGGCAGAGAAACCCAAGGCAAAGAACAAAAAGGGCCATTGTACAGCAAAATTCTAAAAGGACAGAGGGTGTTAAAAAAACAAGCCTAAAGGCTTTGTGTCTTAATGCAAGGAGTATCCGCAATAAGGTGGATGAATTAACTGTGCAAATAGATGTTAACAAATATGATGCGATTGGTATTACGGAGACGTGGCTCCAGGATGATCAGGGCTGGGAACTCAACATCCAGGGGTATTCAACATTCAAGAAGGATAGAATAAAAGGAAAAGGAGGTGGGGTAGCATTGCTGGTTAAGGAGGAGATTAAGGTAATAGTTAGGAAGGACATTAGCTTGGATGATGTGGAATCTATATGGGTAGAGCTGCAGAACACCAAAGGGCAAAAAACGTTAGTAGGAGTTGTGTACAGACCTCCAAACAGTAGTAGTGATGTTGGGGAGGGCATCAAACATGAAATTAGGGGTGCGTGCAATAAAGGTGCAGCAGTTATAATGGGTGACTTTAATATGCACATAGATTGGGCTAACCAAACTGGAAGCAATACGGTGGAGGAGGATTTTCTGGAGTGCATAAGGGATGGTTTTTTAGACCAATATGTCGAGGAACCAACTAGGGGGGAGGCCATCTTAGACTGGGTGTTATGTAATGAGAGAGGATTAATTAGCAATCGCGTTGTGCGAGGCCCCTTGGGGAAGAGTGACCATAATATGGTGGAATTCTGCATTGGGATGGAGAATGAAACAGTTAATTCAGAGACCATGGTCCAGAACTTAAAGAAGGCTAACTTTGAAGGTATGAGGCGTGAATTGGCTGGGATGGATTGGCGAATGATACTTAAGGGGTTGACTGTGGATGGGCAATGGCAGACATTTAGAGACCGCATGGATGAACTACAACAATTGTACATTCCTGTCTGGCATAAAGATAAAAAAGGGAAGGTGGCTCAACCGTGGCTATCAAGGGAAATCAGGGATAGTATTAAAGCCAAGGAAGTGGCATACAAATTGGCCAGAAATAGCAGCGAACCTGGGGACTGGGAGAAATTTAGAACTCAGCAGAGGAGGACAAAGGGTTTGATTAGGGCAGGGAAAATGGAGTATGAGAAGAAGCTTGCAGGGAACATTAAGACGGATTGCAAAAGTTTCTATAGATATGTAAAGAGAAAAAGGTTAGTAAAGACAAACGTAGGTCCGCTGCAGTCAGAATCAGGGGAAGTCATAACGGGGAACAAAGAAATGGCGGACCAATTGAACAAGTACTTTGGTTCGGTATTCACGAAGGAGGACACGAACAACCTTCCGGTTATAAAAGGGGTCGGGGGGTCTAGTAAGGAGGAGGAACTGAGGGAAATCCTTATTAGCCGGGAAATTGTGTTGGGGAAATTGATGGGATTGAAGGCCGATAAATCCCCAGGGCCTGATGGACTGCATCCCAGAGTACTTAAGGAGGTGGCCTTGGAAATAGTGGATGCGTTGACAGTCATTTTCCAACATTCCATTGACTCTGGATCAGTTCCTATGGAGTGGAGGGTAGCCAATGTAACCCCACTTTTTAAAAAAGGAGGGAGAGAGAAAACAGGGAATTATAGACCGGTCAGCCTGACATCGGTAGTGGGTAAAATGATGGAATCAATTATTAAGGATGTCATAGCAGTGCATTTGGAAAGAGGTGACATGATAGGTCCAAGTCAGCATGGATTTGTGAAAGGGAAATCATGCTTGACAAATCTTCTGGAATTTTTTGAGGATGTTTCCAGTAGAGTGGATAAGGGAGAACCAGTTGATGTGGTATATTTGGACTTTCAGAAGGCGTTCGACAAGGTCCCACACAAGAGATTGATGTGCAAAGTTAGAGCACATGGGATTGGGGGTAGTGTACTGACATGGATTGAGAACTGGTTGTCAGACAGGAAGCAAAGAGTAGGAGTAAATGGGTACTTTTCAGAATGGCAGGCAGTGACTAGTGGGGTACCGCAAGGTTCTGTGCTGGGGCCCCAGCTGTTTACACTGTACATTAATGATTTAGATGAGGGGATTAAATGTAGTATCTCCAAATTTGCGGATGACACTAAGTTGGGTGGCAGTGTGAGCTGCGAGGAGGATGCTGTGAGGCTGCAGAGCGACTTGAATAGGTTAGGTGAGTGGGCAAATGCATGGCAGATGAAGTATAATGTGGATAAATGTGAGGTTATCCACTTTGGTGGTAAAAACAGAGAGACAGACTATTATCTGAATGATGACAGATTAGGAAAAGAGGAGGTGCAAAGAGACCTGGGTGTCATGGTACATCAGTCATTGAAGGTTGGCATGCAGGTGCAGCAGGCGGTTAAGAAAGCAAATGGCATGTTGGCCTTCATAGCAAGGGGATTTGAGTACAAGGGCAGGGAGGTGTTGCTACAGTTGTACAGGGCATTGGTGAGGCCACACCTGGAGTATTGTGTACAGTTTTGGTCTCCTAACCTGAGGAAGGACATTCTTGCTATTGAGGGAGTGCAGCGAAGGTTCACCAGACTGATTCCCGGGATGGCGGGACTGACCTATCAAGAAAGACTGGATCAACTGGGCTTGTATTCACTGGAGTTCAGAAGAATGAGAGGGGACCTCATAGAAACATTTAAAATTCTGACGGGGTTAGACAGGTTAGATGCAGGAAGAATGTTCCCAATGTTGGGGAAGTCCAGAACCAGAGGTCACAGTCTAAGGATAAGGGGTAAGCCATTTAGGACCGAGATGCGGAGGAACTTCTTCACCCAGAGAGTGGTGAACCTGTGGAATTCTCTACCACAGAAAGTTGTTGAGGCCAATTCACTAAATATATTCAAAAAGGAGTTAGATGAGGTCCTTACTACTAGGGGGATCAAGGGGTATGGCGAGAAAGCAGGAATGGGGTACTGAAGTTGAATGTTCAGCCATGAACTCATTGAATGGCGGTGCAGGCTAGAAGGGCCGAATGGCCTACTCCTGCACCTATTTTCTATGTTTCTATTACAGTCCTGCATAACTTTTGGTCCTGCGTATATTACAGTCTTGCGTATCTTACAGACCTGCGTATATTAGTCCTGTGTATATTACAGTCCTGTATAACTTCTGGTCCTGTGTATATTACAATTCTGCATATATTACAGTCCTGTGTATATTACAGTCCTGTGCATATTACAATCCTATGTATATTACAGTCCTGCGCAACTTCTGATCCTGCATATATTACAGTCCTGCGTAACTTCTGGTCCTGTGCATATTACAGTCCTGCGTAACTTCTGGTCCTGCGTATAGTATGGTCCCGTGTATATTCTGCCACAGCCCAAAACTCTTTTGGATACTGGTGCTGATGTTCTAACTGTCAACCTGAGCAAAAAGCAAAACTGCAGATACTGGAAATCTGAAACAAAAACGGAAAAAAATGCTGTAAATGTTCAGCAGGTCAGGCAGCATCTATGGAGAGAACAGAGGAGTTAACCTTTTCGGTATGGAACTTTTGTCAAAACTGCTGTGCGTTTCCAACTTTCCAAATATTTACCTGTCAGCTCGACTCAGTTGGTAGCAGTTTCACCTCGAAGTCAGGAGGCTGTGGATTCAAATTCCAGTCCAGGATATGAACACATAATCTAGATTCACTAGGTTCAATGCAGTACTGAGGGAGTGTCAGGGTTTTTTTTTTACACAGGACAAGCCCCTGCTCCCCCCCACCCCACCCCACCCCACCACCATCCAGTCAAAGTGGCCTCTCCCTCATCAGGACATTTTTAACTTCGGGAGTGACCCTTTTAAAAAAAACCTTTAATCTCCGGTTTCTTTTTTTCCATTTTGCTGACTGTTTCTGGAAGCCCTGGTTCAAGCAGCTGATGTTGATGACATCACAGGAGGTGGACACAGACACAATGGGGACGGGACATTTCTTGTGCAAAGGGAGAGAAAGAAAGAAAGACTTGCATTTATATAGCGCCTTTCACGACCATCGGACGTCTCAAAGTGCTTTACAGCCAATGAAGTACTTTTGGAGTGTAGTCACTGTTGTAATGTGGGAAACGGAGCAGCCAGTTTGCATACAGAAAACTCCCACAAACAGCAATGTGATAATGACCAGATAATCTGTTTTTTAGTGATGTTGATTGAGAGATAAATATTGGCCAGGACACCGGGGATAACTCCCCTGCTCTTCTTCGAAATAGTGCCTTGGGATCTTTTACATCCACCTGAGAGAGCAGACGGCTGCTATGGAAACAAGCTTCTGAGAACGGAGCTTTGGAAAGATACAAAACTATCAGGAATGAGCTTACAGTCACTGGGCCAGGAGGAGCAGAGAATTTAGTTCCAATGCTGCAATCTACATAGTGCTCCTGAATAGACAAAATGTCAGCACTAGAGTTAATATTAATCTTCATCATTTCCATCAACCAACCTTTACTCTGAAACCTTTGTCTACCAGGAACCTGGTACTGTCAATACAGCAGTGAAGTTTGAACTTCTCAGTTGAGTGGTGCATCCTGCAACAAAGCAAAGCACAAGGACATTATTGTAACACTGGACACACCAATAATGATCTTCCATTCAACCCACTGGTAGGAAAACCAGGAAATCCTGGATGAACTGGAGTGCTCCAAGTGTTTTTATTAAACTGCAAGGACCTTGGAATAAACCAGGAACTGGCTAAGAGAACTAAGGGCTGGATTTTCCAGTCTTCTGCGCTCCGATTTTCACCCCGGAGCGGCAGCAATGGCGGTGGTGAGGTCTTCTGTGTCCCGCAGCAATCCTCGGGTCCGGTTTTGCGACAGCGCTGAGCAGCACTGCCCGGAAGAGCTGCGTCGGGTGTGCAACGGCCCTGGATTGCCACACCGACGCGAGTTAGAGCACCTGCCCGACACATGCGCCCGGAAGTGCGCCCGCAGTGACCGCCTGGGAAATCAGGGCGATCCAGCCATGCCGGTGAGTATGAAGTAAGTAATGGACTCCGAAGGTAAGTGTGGTTGTTTTTCTTTTAATTTTTTTAGCGATTTATGTAGTGGTAGCATGGGCAATGTTTTGGGAATGCCCACGATAATGGAGAAGTCCAGAACCAGGGGACACAGTCTTTCCTCCCCCCACAGGCGTCTCGTGGAGCGCTCCCGGGCTGGCTCTTTAGCTCAGGAGTTTCCCATCGCAGCGCCCAGAGAGGTGTACAATGCCTCCCTTAGTGCTGCACTCCCTGACGCAGGGCCCAGATGCCCAAACTTAACTATAAAAGCGCAAACTATTCCCCACCGCCATTATCCCTTGGAAATATAATAGCCTAAAATCCAGCCCTAAATGCCTGAAAGGGACAGGAACATGGGCTGCCACACTGATCTGCAGGGGAGCAGCACCACGGCAGCTGTTCTGGATCCAGGGTCCAGAAGGGAAGCAGCAGGTGTTGGTCAGACAGGTATCAGATAACATCGAAAACCATCAGCATGTTTAAGAGCCTCTGTCCAACATACTGAGGAATCCACACCAGGAGATTTTTCTTTAGCCCGATGGGAGTACGTTCCCCACTTACCCAAGTCCAGAGAGATTAGGCACAGGTTTAGGGGCCCCCCACAAGTGTGCGTGGGGGTACTGCTGAAATTTAACCAGCAGGGCACTGGCCGGCAGGGTTATCTGGAGCCGAGTGGGAAGAATCCCAGCTCCTAGTGACTAGGCTACCCCTCCAAGTTCCGTTAGTGAGCCAAGCTGGCTGGTTGATCATCAGAGTTCATACTGCAGACCAACCTAGTGAAGTCAGGTATGGAGGACGGACGTGGTTCCAAATTTCTGGCACCGCATGTGTCATCTTGAAGCCACTACAACCCCATACAGATCCCACCTACTTTCCCTCAGGATAATCACTAGTAGTTGTTAGTCTGAAGCCAGAACTAGGTACCACAATCAATCAGCTTCTGGACAAGCTACAATCTTTTCCTAATAACAGTAGTCATGGTGAAACTTGACCAGTGAGCTGAGCCTTTATTTCCTACATTGCAACAGTGACTACACTCCAAAAGTACTTCATTGTAAAGTACTTTGAGACGTCTGGTGGTCGTGAAAGGCGCTATATAAATCCAAGTCTTTCTTCTGAAGGGCTAAACCTTTTAATGTCTTTAAGTCCATGATATTCCTATATGCAGTGGTGAACTCTTTGTTCAGCATCCAGTCAAGGATGTTTGCGATGTCTGATTTTATGCGGTGGATAGTGTCGTGTATTTAACTGCCATTGTAACCCATGTATAAACTGACTAGTTGTACACTGTGAGAAAATTGACCACTAGGTGGTGAACTTGTGGGAGACACCCCTAACCTGGTCTTTCAGGTATAAAAGGGGAGGCTCCACCCACATTCATCACTTCAGTGCTGGAATAAAAGTTGCTGGTCACAGAGTGACCTTCTCTCAAGCATGGGCCTCGTGTGCCTTTGTACTGTACAGTAAGGTCATATCATTGGCGACGAGAAACTGGGATTTAAACCACGCGAGCATGGCCACTAGCAGCACAGACAAGAGTTACTGTGTTGGTGATGATTGGGACGACTTTATGGAGAGACTACAGCAAAGCTTCGTCACTAAGGAACGGTTGGGACAGGATTCGGCCGACAAACGCAGGGCTCATCTCCTGACGGTTTGTGGGTCCAGGACATACTCCCTGATGAAGGACCTTCTAGCGCCAGAGAAGCTGGCGGACAAGACTTTTGAAGAGCTCAGTAAGTTGATCGGGGAACATTTTAAACTGGCGAGCAGCATGCACATGGCGATACACCGGTTTTATACGCACCGATGGTGAGAAGGGCAAAGTGTTCCAGACTTCGTGGCAGACCTCAGGCAATTGGTGAGCCTTTGTAAGTTCCCAGATGCATGCAGGGCGGAGATGCTGTGAGACTTTTTTATTGGGGGCATCGGGCACGCTGGGGATTTCAGGAAACTGATTGAGACCAGAGACTTGACCCTGGAAACAGCGGCTTTGATGACCCAGACATTTATCTCAGGGGAGGAAGAGACCAGAATGATGTTTGACAAAAATCTTGGTTTAAATGCAGCAAATGGATAGGGAGTCAACATTGTTAACACGGCACACAGTTCTCCAGGCAGTCAGTGGCAATCTGAAATGCCCGAGCATGTAGTCGAGTCCAAAGGGGGAATTCAACAGAGACAATGGCTAGCTGAACGGCGATTCAGGCCATCGCAAGGGACAATGCAGCCAGTAATGGGGCCATCAACACCTGTTAATGATGCGCTTATAAACAGTTACACAGACAGTCAGAAATGATCGACTGGTAATGGGCCTTTTGTTTCCAACACCGGCTCATGTTGGAGGTGTGGAGGCAAACACACATCCAGAGCTTGCAGGTATCAACAATACACCTGCAGAAATTGCAACGTCAGCGGTCACTTGGCGCGTATGTGCAGGAAGCCTGCAGCCAGGTTGATGTACGAGGAGGACAGGGACAATGTAAGCCCTACGGGGTCAAATGGACACTGGGGGAAATCGCTGGAAGCTGAAGTTCAGCGAGTTCATGTGGAGCACGTATACAGTTCATACACCAGGACGCCACCGATAATGATGAAAGTGTTCCTCAATGGCATCCCACTATCAATGGAGCTAGACACAGGGGCTAGCCAGTCCCTGATGAGTATCAAACAGTTCGACAAGTTGTGGGCGTCCAAGGCCAGGAGGCCAAAATTATTGCCGATTGATGCACAGCTACGGACATATACAAAGGAGATCATTCCGGTGCTAGGCAGCGCCACGGTAGTTGTGACTCACAAAGATTCGGAGAACAGGTTGCCACTCTGGATTGTTCCGGGGGATGGTCCCGCACTACTGGGGAGGAGTTGGCTGGCTGTCATGAACTGGAAATGGGGTGATGTCAATGCAATTTCTTCTGTGGAGCGAATATCATGCTCACAGGTCCTAGACAAATTTGACTCACTATTTCAGCCCGGCATTGGCACTTTCATGGGGACCAAGGTAGTGATTCACAAAAACCCGGAAGTCAGGCCAGTACACCACAAGGCCAGAGCAGTGCCGTACGTGATGCAGGAAAAGATAGAAGGCGAATTGGACCGCCTGCTGAGGGAAGGCATCATCTTACCAGTCGAATTCAGTGACTGGGCGAGCCCGATTGTGCCGGTGCTCAAGGCGGATGGGTCGGTCAGGATATGTGGTGATTACAAGGCCACCATCAATCGGGTGTCATTCTAAGACCAGTAACCATTACCGAGAGCGGAGGACCTCTTTGCGACGCTATCCGGTGGCAAACATTTTTCAAAATTGGACCTAACCTCAGCTTACATGACCCAGGAGCTGGCGTGTGAGTCGAAGAAGCTGACCACCATCACGACACACAAGGGGTTGTTTGAGTACAACAGATGTCCGTTTGGGATTCGCTCAGCCGCTATCTTTCAATGCAATATGGAAAGCCTCCTCAAGTCGATTCCAAGGACTGTGGTTTGTCAAGACAACATTCTCATCACCAGTTGTGATACTGAAGAACACCTCCGCAACCTGGAGGAGGTGCTACGCAGACTGGACCGGGTAGGTCTGCGACTGAAAAAGGCGAAGTGCGTCTTCCTAGCTCCAGAGGTAGAATTCCTGGGGATGAGGGTAGCAGCAGACGGGATCAGACCTACTGCATCCAAAACAGAAGCGATCCAGAGAGCACCCAGCGGTCACTTGGCGCGTATGTGCAGGAAGCCTGCAGCCAGGTTGATGTACGAGGAGGACAGAGACAATGTAAGCCCTACGGGGTCAAATGGACACTGGGGGAAATCGCTGGAAGCTGAAGTTCAGCGAGTTCATGTGGAGCACGTATACAGTTCATACACCAGGACCATACAACACGACGGAGCTGCGTTCGTTCCTGGGGCGCCTGAACTATTTTGGTAACTTTCTTCCCAAATTGAGCACGCTGTTAGAGCCGCTACACGTGCTCCTACGCAAAGGTCATGAATGGGTCTGGGGGGGACAGCCAGGAAAGGGCTTTTGATACAGCACAAAATTTTCTATGCTCCAACCATCTGTTAACGCTACATGACCCATGTAAGAAACTTGTTTTAACGTGCGACGCGTCGTCCTATGGGGTCGGGTGTGTGTTGCAGCATGTTAATGCCAAGGGTCAGTTACAGCTGGTAGCTTATGCCTCCAGAAGTCTGTCCCAGGCAGAACGGGGCTACCAAGAAAAGGAAGCGTTTGCGTCTGTAAAAAAAATGCACCAGTACCTGTTCAGCAGGAAATTTGAGCTGGAGACAGATCACAAACCCCTAACGTCCTTTTTGGCCGACAACAAGGCCATAAATGCAAATGCATCGGCCCGCATACAGAGGTGGGCACTCACGTTAGCCGCCTATGACTATACAATTCAGCACAGACCGGGCACTGAAAACTGTGCCGATGCACTCAGCAGGCTCCCACTAGCCACCACCGAGGGGGCAACCGAGCATGCTGCTGAGATAGTCATGGCTGTGGAAGCTTTCGAAAGCGAAAGCTCACCCGTGACAGCCCGTCAAATCAAAGTCTGGACAAATAGAGACCCCCGCTACTGTCTTTAGTCAAGAAATGTGTCCTAAATGCGGCAGTTGGTGAGAGGGGAGCGGCCTATAAAAGGCCCAGCGGCAGATCGAGAGCCAGCGGCAGTTGGTGAGAGGGGAGCGGCCTATAAAAGGCCCAGCGGGAGATCGAGAGCCAGCGGCAGTTGGTGAGAGGGGAGCGGCCTATCAAAGGCCTAGCGGGAGATCGAGAGCCAGCGGCAGTTGGTGAGAGGGGAGCGGCCTATAAAAGGCCCAGCGGGAGATCGAGAGCCAGCGGCAGTTGGTGAGAGGGGAGCGGCCTATAAAGGCCCAGCGGGAGATCGAGAGCCAGCGGCAGTTGGTGAGAGGGGAGCAGCCTATAAAGGCCCAGCGGGAGATCGAGAGCCGGCGGCAGTTGGTGAGAGGGGAGCGGCCTATAAAAGGCCCAGCGGGAGATCGAGAGCCAGCGGCAGTTGGTGAGAGGGGAGCAGCCGATAAAAGGCCCAGCGGGAGATCGAGAGCCAGTGGCAGTTGGTGAGAGGGGAGCAGCCTATAAAGGCCCAGCGGGTATCGAGAGCCAGCGGCAGTTGGTGAGAGGGGAGCGACCTATAAAAGGCCCAGCGGAAGATCGAGAGCCAGCGGCAGTTGGTGAGAGGGGAGCGACCTTTTAAAGGCCCAGCGGGAGATCGAGAGCCAGCGGCAGTTGGTGAGAGGCGGGAGCAGTGTCGGAGCGGCCTATAAAAGGCGTACCGGTGCAGCTACAGTGGGAGAGAAAGCAAAATAGAAGTAGAAAGGAATCAAAAAGTGAGGTCACAGCCAATGGGGTAAGTGATTGGCTGGTGATTGGTGAGTAGCTTTTCTTTTTATTTTTTATATCAGTAAGTGAACTTTAGCATTGTTACTACCAATTTAAGGGTATCTAAGGTTAAGGCATGGCAGGAGAGCTCGGTCACGTGATATGCTCCTCCTGTACCATGTGGGAACTCGGGGACACTTCTGGTGTCCCTGGGCGCTACGTGTGTGGGAAGTGTATCCGCCTCGAGCTCTTGATGGTCCGCGTTGCGGAATTGGAGCTGAGGGTGGATTCACTCTGGAGCATCCAAGATGCTGAGAATGACGTGAGTATCACGTGTAGTGAGCTGGTCTTACCGCAGGAGAAGGGTCCACAGCCAGATAGGGAATGGAAGACCAGCAGGAAGAGCAGTGCAAGAAAGATAGTGCAGGAGTCCCCTGTGGTCATCCCCCTGCAAAACAGATACACTGCTTTGAGTACTGTTGTGGGGGATGACTCATCAGGGGAGGGCAGCAGCAGCCAAGTTCATGGCACCGTGGCTGGCTCTGCTGCACAGGAGGGCAGGAAAAAGATTGGGAGCGCGATAGTGATAGGGGATTCGATGGTGAGGGGAATAGATAGGCGGATATAAAAGGGGTCGGAGGGTCTAGTAAGGAGGAGGAACTGAGGGAAATCCTTATTAGTCGGGAAATTGTGTTGGGGAAATTGATGGGATTGAAGGCCGATAAATCCCCAGGGCCTGATGGACTGCATCCCAGAGTACTTAAGGAGGTGGCCTTGGAAATAGTGGATGCATTGACAGTCATTTTCCAACATTCCATTGACTCTGGATCAGTTCCTATGGAGTGGAGGGTAGCCAATGTAACCCCACTTTTTAAAAAAGGAGGGAGAGAGAAAACAGGGAATTACAGACCGGTCAGCCTGACATCGGTAGTGGGTAAAATGATGGAATCAATTATTAAGGATGTCATAGCAGTGCATTTGGAAAGAGGTAATATGATAGGTCCAAGTCAGCATGGATTTGTGAAAGAGAAATCATGCTTGACAAATCTTCTGGAATTTTTTGAGGATGTTTCCAGTAGAGTGGACAAGGTAGAACCAGTTGATGTGGTATATTTGGACTTTCAGAAGGCTTTCGACAAGGTCCCACACAAGAGATTAATGTGCAAAGTTAAAGCACATGGGATTGGGGGTAGTGTGCTGACATGGATTGAGAACTGGTTGTCAGACAGGAAGCAAAGAGTAGGAGTAAATGGGGACTTTTCAGAATGGCAGGCAGTGACTAGTGGGGTACCGCAAGGTTCTGTGCTGGGGCCCCAGCTGTTTACACTGTACATTAATGATTTAGACGAGGGGATTAAATGTAGTATCTCCAAATTTGCGGATGACACTAAATTGAGTGGCAGTGTGAGCTGCAAGGAGGATTCTATGAGGCTGCAGAGTGACTTGGATAGGTTAGGTGAGTGGGCAAATGCATGGCAGATGAAGTATAATGTGGATAAATGTGAGGTTATCCACTTTGGTGGTAAAAACAGAGAGACAGACTATTATCTGAATGGTGACAGATTAGGAAAAGGGGAGGTGCAACGAGACCTGGGTGTCATGGTACATCAGTCATTGAAGGTTGGCATGCAGATACAGCAGGTGGTTAAGAAAGCAAATGGCATGTTGGCCTTCATAGCGAGGGGATTCGAGTACAAGGGCAGGGAGGTGTTGCTACAATTGTACAGGGCCTTGGTGAGGCCACACCTGGAGTATTGTGTACAGTTTTGGTCTCCTAGCCTGAGGAAGGACATTCTTGCTATTGAGGGAGTGCAGCGAAGGTTCACCAGACTGATTCCCGGGATGGCGGGACTGACCTATCAAGAAAGACTGGATCAACTGGGCTTGTATTCACTGGAGTTCAGAAGAATGAGAGGGGACCTCATAGAAACATTTAAAATTCTGACGGGGTTAGACAGGTTAGATGCAGGAAGAATGTTCCCAATGTTGGGGAAGTCCAGAACCAGGGGACACAGTCTAAGGATAAGGGGGAAGCCATTTAGGACCGAGATGAGGAGGAATTTCTTCACCCAGAGAGTGGTGAACCTGTGGAATTCTCTACCACAGAAAGTTGTTGAGGCCAATTCACTAAATATATTCAAAAAGGAGTTAGATGAAGTCCTTACTACTAGGGGAATCAAGGGGTATGGTGAGAAAGCAGGAATGGGGTACTGAAGTTGCATGTTCAGCCATGAACTCATTGAATGGCGGTGCAGGCTAGAAGGGCCGAATGGCCTACTCCTGCACCTATTTTCTATGTTTCTATGTTTCTATGTTTCTGCGGCCGCAACCGAGACTCCAGGATGGTATGTTGCCTCCCTGGTGCAAGGGTCAAAGATGTCTCGGAGCGGGTGCAGGACATTCTGAAATGGGAGGGAGAACAGCCAGTTGTCGTGGTGCACATTGGTACCAACGACATAGGTGAAAAAAGGGATGAGGTCCTACGAAAAGAATTTAAGGAGCTAGGAGCTAAATTAAAAAGTAGGACCTCAAAAGTAGTAATCTCGGGATTGCTACCAGTGCCACGTGCTAGTCAGAGTAGGAATCGCAGGATAGCGCAGATGAATACGTGGCTCGAGCAGTGGTGCAGCAGGGAGGGATTCAAATTTCTGGGCAGGACCGGAACCAATGTTCTAGGGGGAGTGTTTGCTAGTGCTGTTGGGGAGGAGTTAAACTAATATTGCAGGGGGATGGGAACTTATACAGGGAGACAGAAGGAGACAAAAATGAGGCAAAAGCAAAAGACAGAAAGGAGATGAGGAAAAGTGGAGGGCAGAGAAACCCAAGGCAAAGAACAAAAAGGGCCACTGTACAGCAAAATTCTAAAAGGACAAAGGGTGTTAAAAAAGCAAGCCTGAAGGCTTTGTGTCTTAATGCAAGGAGCATCCGCAATAAGGTGGATGAATTAACTGTGCAAATAGATGTTAACAAATATGATGTGATTGGGATTACGGAGATGTGGCTCCAGGATGATCAGGGCTGGGAACTCAACATCCAGGGGTATTCAACATTCAGGAAGGATAGAATAAAAGGAAAAGTAGGTGGGGTAGCATTGCTGGTTAAAGAGGAGATTAATGCAATAGTTAGGAAAGACATTAGCTTGGATGATGTGGAATCTATATGGGTAGAGCTGCAGAACACTAAAGGGTAAAAAACGTTAGTGGGAGTTGTGTACAGACCTCCAAACAGTAGTAGTGATGTTGGGGAGGGCATCAAACAGGAAATTAGGAGTGCATGCAATAAAGGTGCAGCAGTTATAATGGGTGACTTTAATATGCACATAGATTGGGCTAGCCAAACTGGAAGCAATGCGGTGGAGGAGGATTTCCTGGAATGCATAAGGGATGGTTTTCTAGACCAATATGTCGAGGAACCAACTAGGGGGGAGGTCATCTTAGACTGGGTGTTGTGTAATGAGAGGGGATTAATTAACAATCTCATTGTGCGAGGCCCCTTGGGGAAGAGTGACCATAATATGGTGGAATTCTGCATTAGGATGGAGAATGAAACAGTTAATTCAGAGACCATGGTCCAGAACTTAAAGAAGGGTAACTTTGAAGGTATGAGGCGTGAATTGGCTAAGATAGATTGGCAAATGATACTTAAGGGGTTGACTGTGGATGGGCAATGGCAGACATTTAGAGACCGCATGGATGAATTACAACAATTGTACATTCCTGTCTGGCGTAAAAATAAAAAAGGGAAGGTGGCTCAACCGTGGCTATCTAGGGAAATCAGGGATAGTATTAAAGCCAAGGAAGTGGCATACAAATTGGCCAGAAATAGCAGCGAACCTGGGGACTGGGAGAAATTTAGAACTCAGCAGAGGAGGACAAAGGGTTTGATTAGGGCAGGGAAAATGGAGTACGAGAAGAAGCTTGCAGGGAACATTAAGGCGGATTGCAAAAGTTTCTATAGGTATGTAAAGAGAAAAAGGTTAGTAAAGACAAACGTAGGTCCCCTGCAGTCAGAATCAGGGGAAATCATAACGGGGAACAAAGAAATGGCAGACCAATTGAACAAGTACTTTGGTTCAGTATTCACTAAGGAGGACACAAACAACCTTCCGGATATAAAAGGGGTCAGAGGGTCTAGTAAGGAGGAGGAACTGAGGGAAATCTTTATTAGTCGGGAAATTGTGTTGGGGAAATTGATGGGATTGAAGGCCGATAAATCCCCAGGGCCTGATGGACTGCATCCCAGAGTACTTAAGGAGGTGGCCTTGGAAATAGCATTGACAGTCATTTTCCAACATTCCATTGACTCTGGATCAGTTCCTATGGAGTGGAGGGTAGCCAATGTAACCCCACTTTTTAAAAAAGGAGGGAGAGAGAAAACAGGGAATTATAGACCGGTCAGCCGGACCTCAGTCGTGGGTAAAATGATGGAATCAATTATTAAGGATGTCATAGCAGCGCATTTGGAAAATGGTGACATGATAGGTCCAAGTCAGCATGGATTTGTGAAAGGGAGATCATGCTTGACAAATCTTCTGGAATTTTTTGAGGATGTTTCCAGTAAAGTGGACAAAGGAGAACCAGTTGATGTGGTATATTTGGACTTTCAGAAGGCTTTCGACAAGGTCCCACACAGGAGATTAATGTGCAAAGTTAAAGCACATGGGATTGGGGGTAGTGTGCTGACGTGGATTGAGAACTGGTTGTCAGACAGGAAGCAAAGAGTAGGAGTAAATGGGTACTTTTCAGAATGGCAGGCAGTGACTAGTGGGGTACCGCAAGGTTCTGTGCTGGGGCCCCAGCTGTTTACATTGTACATTAATGATTTAGACGAGAGGATTAAATGTAGTATCTCCAAATTTGCGGATGACACTAATTTGGGTGGCAGTGTGAGCTGCGAGGAGGATGCTATGAGGCTGCAGAGTGACTTGGATAGGTTAGGTGAGTGGGCAAATGCGTGGCAGATGAAGTATAATGTGGATAAATGTGAGGTTATCCACTTTGGTGGTGAAAACAGAGAGACAGACTATTATCTGAATGGTGACAGATTAGGAAAAGGGAAGGTGCAACGAGACCTGGGTGTCATGGTACATCAGTCATTGAAGGTTGGCATGCAGCTACAGCAGGCGGTTAAGAAAGCAAATGGCATGTTGGCCTTCATAGCGAGGGGATTTGAGTACAGGGGCAGGGAGGTGTTGCTACAGTTGTACAGGGCCTTGGTGAGGCCACACCTGGAGTATTGTGTACAGTTTTGGTCTCCTAACTTGAGGAAGGACATTCTTGCTATTGAGGGAGTGCAGCGAAGATTCACCAGACTGATTCCTGGGATGGTGGGACTAACCTATCAAGAAAGACTGGATCAACTGGGCTTGTATTCACTGGAGTTCAGAAGAGTGAGAGGGGACCTCATAGAAACGTTTAAAATTCTGACGGGTTTGGACAGGTTGGATGCAGGAAGAATGTTCCCAATGTTGGGGAAGTCTAGAACCAGGGGTCACAGTCTAAGGATAATGGGTAAGCCATTTAGGACCGAGATGAGGAGAAACTTCTTCACCCAGAGAGTGGTGAACCTGTGGAATTCTCTACCACAGAAAGTAGTTGAGGCCAATTCACTAAATATATTCAAAAGGGAGTTAGATGAAGTCCTTACTACTCGGGGGATCAAGGGGTATGGCGTGAAAGCAGGAAGGGGGTACTGAAGTTTCATGTTCAGCCATGAACTCATTGAATGGCTAGAAGGGCTGAATGGCCTGCTCCTGCACCTATTTTCTATGTTTCTATGTTTCTAATGGGGACTCTGCAGCCACATACGGGGCATGCCCTGAGGAATTCAAACCATTTCACAGGCGCAAGGATGAACTCTCGATTCAGGCCAATTGCTTACTATGGGGAAACCGAGTAGTCATGCCCCAGGTGGGCAGAGAGATGTTCATCAGAGAACTCCACAATGAGCACCCGGGCATTGTCATGATGAAGGCAAGTGCCAGGTCACAGGTTTGGTGGCCAGGGATAGATGCAGGCCTGGAACTTTGTGTTCGCAGGTGCAACACTGGCGCCCAGCTGGGCAATGCGCCTAGGGAAGCCCCCTTAGCCCCTGGTCCTGGCCTGCCAAACCACGGTCACGCATCCATGAGGACTACGCAGGTCCTTTCATGGGAAAAATGTTTTTGGTTGTAATAGACGCCTACTCCAAATGGATCGACTGTGACATTCTCAATTTAAGCACATCTTCGGCCACGGTAGAAAGTCTACGGGCAATGTTTGCCGCCCATGGTCTACCTGACGTCTTGGTCAGTGACAATGCTTTACAAGCATTGAATTCCAGGACTTCATGGCAGGAAATGGTATCAACCATGTCAGAACGGCACCATTCAAGCCGGCCTCAAACGGCCAGGCAGAACGAGCAGTGCAGATAATCAAACAGGGGATGCTCAGAATCCAAGGGGGTTTCCTACAAAGCCGCTTATCATGCCTCCTGTTGGCCAATATATTCCGACCACAGTCGCTCACAGGGGTCCCACCCGCAGAGCTGCTAATGAAAAGGACGCTCAAAACCAGGTTATTCCTTATACACCCTATGAAAGAAATTGTTGACAGCAGGCGCCAGTCACAATGTGACTACCACGTTGGGAATGCGAGGGCGCGATGTATTGATGTCAATGACCCTGTCTTTGTTCTCAACAATGCTGCAGGGCTAAATGGCTCACAGGCACTGTGATTGCCAAAGAGGGAAATAGAATTCTGGTAGTTAAACTTACCAGTGGACAAATCTGCCACAAATACGTGAATCAAACAAAAAGGAGGTTCAGCAACCCCATAGAAGAAGCAGAGGAAGAACACGAGGTAGAGTTCACTCCTCCACAGGTGGCCGAACACCGGAACCCAGGTGGAGGAGAGCCCAGTCACTGTGGGCAGTCCGGACAGGCCTGAGGCACCGCAAACAGCAGACACTCAGGCCAGTGCCCAACAACCGGAGCCCCAACTCAGGCGCTCTACAAGGGAGCGTAAACCACCAGAGAGACTTAACCTGTGATCCCAATAAGACTTTGGGGGGGGAGGTGATGTCGTGTATTTAACTGTCATTGTAACCAATGTATAAACTGATTGGTAGTACACTGCGAGAACATTGACCAATAAGTGGTAAACTTGTGGGAGACACTCCTAACCTGGTCTTTCAGGTATAAAAGGGGAAGCTTCACCCACCTTCATCACGTCAGTGCTGGAATAAAAGTTTACAGAGTGACCTTCTCTCAAGCATGGGCCACGTGCATTTGTACTGTATAGTAAGGACATATCAGACAGCATGAACCATGAACTCCTGATGAGTGGCATGGTGAGCAGCACAATTCACGACAGGATGTGTGATTGTATCACCACCATCTTCCTCACCAGAGCAATGCATCCCATCGATCAGTGGTTGCAACCAGTTAGTGTTGTGGAACTTCAGCACCAGCTGCTTGCCTCTTTGCTGCCCAATCATCAGATGTTCTGAATCGAAGCCTCTGCTGGGATGTGCTCGGTGGAACATCTGGGGCCAGTTGTGCCATAAAAAAATGTAAGATATCGCGGAACAAGAAAATTGACCTTTTCGGCCATCAAGCCCATACTCTCTAACAGAGTACACGGATTGGCCCTGAAATGACAGCCTCGCCGAGACCGTATGGAGTGCGCATGGACCTGGCGAGGCCTCACAAAAGCCGGTTTTTGGTGCGCAATGTGCTTGTGCTGAAAACTGGCTTTTCCGATCTGTCAAGATATCTCTTGACAGATCCTCCGCATCCCCGGGAGAAGGACATCCGCACGGGAGAGATTAGGCAATTTGCCCATCTCATGCCCAGTGAATGTCCTTCAAACTTTTACGCCTGGTAAAAGCAGGCACGTAGCTTACTTTTACCAGCCTAAGAGTTTTAAAACATAAACATAAAATTTAAATACATATTTTTATAGTAAAAACCCGGTTCACTAAGGTAAGTTTATTTTAAACCCTATTTAAACACATTAAAAAAAATCCAAAAAATATATATTTTTTCGAAAACATTTAATTAACTTTAACTTCAATTAATTTTAAATATGTGTGATGTTTTTTCTATTTATTATGTTGTGTTTGGGTCTTTTAGGGGGTTATTCTCATTGATAGTAATGGGAACTCGTAAAATCGGAGTTCCCATTACTGTCAATGAGAATACTGTACTGTGATTGGTTGTCCAGGCCTATGTGACTCTAGCTTCTCCGTCCATATCGCGAAGACGTGGACACATTGCGAAGCGTGTGGAAAGAAGGCCTCCAACTGGAACCCACAGCGCTTCCGGGACCACCAGGTACATCTATAGAGAAATTTCAGGTCGGAGGCATTCAACCGAAAGAAGCTTCCAACCGGAATTTCAGGGCCAGTATATCAGTGGTGGCCAGCTGCAGCCCGCAAATTTAACGTGGGGCCTTGGGTCGCTGAGGGGGCCTCAAACAGTCGTCATTAGTCCCCCTACCTATTTGTATTTGCAAAGGACCTAGTGACCATTTCAGGCACGGGCCTCGGATGCCTATGCAGAAGCCGCTACCAAAATGGCGGGAAGAGCACCTCTGGCGCACGTGCGTGCACACGCCGCCCGCCATGTTGGACACTTATATGCCTGTTTTACGCCTGTAAAATGAGTGGTGCCAACAAATTCCAAGGCCATTATCTGCAGGCATGAGGTCAGCTCGCACACGCTTGCTATTGACACCCAGTTCTATCTCTTCATCATCACTTTCAACTTCATAGAATGCCGGCCCAACATAAAATCATGGATGAACTTCCTCCAATTGAACATTGAGACTTAAGCCACCCAATTCAGACCCTGTCAAAAACTTCAATCCCTTCCTCCCCCAGCTGCTAACTCAGGGTGAACTCAAGGGTTCCTAACCTCAGTATCCTATTTGACCTTGAAGTGAGTTTCAAACCCCACATTCTAACTTTTTACTTCCACCTCTGCAACATCACTTGCTGCCACCCTTACCTCACCCCGAACCGCCACTGAGATCCTTATTCTAGCTATCATTACCCTCACACTTGATTTCTTCGTGGGCTTCCTGAGGTCTACCCCGCACAAGTTTGTCTCGCACCATCCATACCTTGCCCCATACAAGGTCCTGCTCACCCATTACCCCTGTCCTCGCCCGCCTCCCGACTCACCAAATCTAAAATCCTTGTCCTGCTTCATAAATCCCTTTATGGGATCACCCCATCCCGACCTCTGCAACCTCCTTCAGCCCCATGCCCTTTTCCATACTCTAAAGCCCTCCGACTAGGGCTTCCTGTAAACCCACCCTCATTTTGCTCCATCATCAATGACAGAATTTTCAGTTGCTTGAGCTTCTACTCTTTGTAACATCCTCCTGTAATGAGTATGTTCATGGGTCTGAGGAGCTGTTGAAACTGGCACGGCGCCTATCCTGGGCCGACGTCCGGCGTGCGGCCAATGTCATCGAGTTGCTAAAAACAACATTGGGCCCTGACTCCGTTAGGTGGAAGATGCTCAAGCATGTGGGGCGATCCCGTCGGAACTGACCCACGTCTGGACAGAATTCCTCATTGGCGCCATGCCCTAAAACCTCCCTCGGGTGCCGGCACCTCACAACTTGAGCCTCCTCCGGGAAATCCCCTCCGTGCCTTTCAGTTTTGTGTGGAGAGGATTTCTGCTCTTGCACACTCTACACTTTGACACCCAGACACGCCATGGCACACCAGCTTGCCGTCCGGAGGAGGCAGGGGTCCCCAATGGAGTGCTCTCTACGTGGGAGTCCTCCCCTTATTTATTGGGGACTTGGCCTGGAGGGCAAGGCACCGGGCAGTCCCATGCAATCGGTTTTTAAGTCGGTTCATGGACTCCCAGGCTGCCTGTAATTTCTGTGGTCCAGAGGAGTCCGTGTTCCATGTATATGTAGAGTGTGTGAGGTTGCAGCCCCTATTCCATTACTTGAAGGGGCTGCTCCTCAAATTCTGGTTGCACTTCAGTCCTACGCTTCTGATCTTTGGGCACCCTGTGCGGAGGTGAGTGGGCAGGTCAGAAGGCCTTCTCGTAGGACTGCTCCTGGGCATGGCCAAGGTGGCCATCAGCCAGTACAGGCAGCGGGTGGTCGTTCAGCTCGACTGCCTTCCTCTCTTCCACGGTTACATCCGAGCCAGGGTGTCCCTGGAGATGGAGCATGCGGTGTCCACCGGTACGCTCGCGGCCTTCTGCGAGAGGTGGGCGCCGGAAGGACTGGAGTGCATTGTCACCCCCAGCAACCAAATTTTAATTTGATCCAATAATGTAAAAAGTTTAAATGATTTAATTTGTTGATTTTAGTGTCCCTTTTAAGGGGGGCTCTTGATTTATAGTTTTCACTAAAATAGTGTACAGCTGTTGAGATGTGAGTGGCTTAGCCAGTCACGTGAGGTTCACAAGACTGAATAAAACCCCAGCCAGTTGGGTTCAGGGAATCCACGATGAGGCAGGTGGTTGTGAGCCTGGTGGATGAACTGGTAATGTGTGGTGTGATTGTTAAACCTTTTGCTAATAAACCAACTAGTTCTTAATAGCAATGTGTTGCTATGAATTCTTAAACAAAGAACCCATGAAACAATTATATTACACCTCCCTTAAGCAATTATGCCTTTAGATGTCCCCTCAAAAGCTATGATATAGGAACATAGGAACTGGAGTAGGTCATTCATCCACTTGAGCTTGTTTTGCCATTCAGTTAGATCATGGCTGATGAGTACCTCATTTACCCACCTTTGCTCTATATAAGAATTAGGAACAGGAGTAGGCCATCTAGCCCCTCGAGCCTGCTCCGCCACTCAACAAGATCATGGCTGATCTGGCCGTGGACTCAGCTCCACTTACCCGCCCGCTCCCCATAACCCTTAATTTCCTTATTGGTTAAAAATCTATCTATCTGTGATTTGAATACATTCAATGAGCTAGCCTCAACTGCTTCCCTGGGCAGAGAATTCCACAGATTCACAACCCTCTGGGAGAAGATATTCCTTCTCAACTCGGTTTTAAATTGGCTCCCCCGTATTTTGAGGCTGTGCCCCCTAGTTCTAGTCTCCCCGACCAGTGGAAACAACCTCTCTGCCTCTATCTTGTCTATCCGTTTCATTATTTTAAATGTTTCTATAAGATCACCCCTCGTCCTTCTGAACTCCAATGAGTAAAGACCCAGCCTACTTAATCTATCATCATAAGGTAACCCCCTCATCTCCGGAATCAGCCTAGTCTCTGTCCCCACTCCAAAGCTAGTATATCCTTCCTTAAGTAAGGTGACCAAAACTGTACGCAGTACTCCAGGTGCGGCCTTACCAATATCCTGTACAGCTGCAGCAGGACTTCCCTGCTTTTGTACTCCATCCGTCTCTCAATGAAGGCCAACATTCCATTCGCCTTCCTGATTACCTGCTGCACCTGCAAACTAACTTTTTGGGATTCATGCACAAGGACCCCCAGGTCCCTCTGTACCGCAGCATGTTGTAATTTCTCCCCATTCAAATAATATTCCCCTTTACTGTTTTTTTTTCCAAGGTGGATGACCTCACATTTTCCGACATTGTATTCCATCTGCCAAACCTTAGCCCATTCGCTTAACCTATCTAAATCTCTTTGCAGCCTCTCTGTGTCCTCTACACAACCTGCTTTCCCACTAATCTTTGTGTCATCTGCAAATTTTGTTACACTACACTCTGTCCCCTCTTCCAGGTCATCTATGTATATTGTAAACAGTTGTGGTCCTAGCACCGATCCCTGTGGCACAACACTAACCACCGATTTCCAACCCGAAAAGGACCTATTTTTCCCGACTCTCTGTTAGCCAGCCAATTCTCTATCCATGCTAATACATTTCCTCTGACTCCGCGTACCTTTATCTTCTGCAGTAACCTTTTGTGTGGCACCTTATCGAATGCCTTTTGGAAATCTAAATACACCACATCCATCGGTACACCTCAATCCACGATGCTCGTTATATCCTCAAAGAATTCCAGTAAATTAGTTAAACATGATTTCCCCTTCATGAATCCATGTTGCGTCTGCTTGATTGCACTATTCCTATCTAGATGTCCTGTTATTTCTTCCTTAATGATAGCTTCAAGCATTTTCCCCACTACAGATGTTAAACTAACCGGCCTATAGTTACCTGCCTTTTGTCTGCCCCCTTTTTTAAACAGAGGCGTTACATTAGCTGCTTTGCAATCCGATGGTACCTCCCCAGAGTCCAGAGAATTTTGGTAGATTATAACGAATGCATCTGCTATAACTTCCGCCATCTCTTTTAGTACCCTGGGTTGCATTTCATCAGGACCAGGGGACTTGTCTACCTTGAGATCCATTAGCCTGTCCAGCACTACCCCCCTAGTGATAGTGATTGTCTCAAGTTCCTCCCTTCCCACATTCCCGTGACCAGCAATTTTTGGCATGGTTTTTGTGTCTTCCACTGTGAAGACCGAAGCAAAATAATTGTTTAAGGTCTCAACCATTTCCACATTCCCCATTATTAAATCCCTCTTCTCATCT
Source organism: Pristiophorus japonicus (assembly GCF_044704955.1). Lineage (NCBI taxonomy): Eukaryota > Metazoa > Chordata > Chondrichthyes > Pristiophoridae > Pristiophorus > Pristiophorus japonicus. Next base: position 107,545,548 of record NC_091989.1, on the reverse strand, counting down.
TCTAAGGGACCAACATTTACTTTAGTCACTCTTTTCCGTTTTATATATCGGTAAAAGCTTTTACACTCTGTTTTTATGTTTTGCACAAGTTTACTTTCGTAATCTATCTTTCCTTTCTTTATTGCTTTCTTAGTCATTCTTTGCTGTCGTTTAAAATTTTCCCAATCTTCTAGTTTCCTACTAACCTTAGCCACCTTATACGCATTGGTTTTTAATTTGATACTCTCCTTTATTTCCTTGGTTATCCACGGCTGGTTATCCCTTTTCTTACCGCCCTTCTTTTTCACTGGAATATATTTTTGTTGAGCACTATGAAAGAGCTCCTTAAAAGTCCTCCACTGTTCCTCAATTGTGCCACCGTTTAGTCTGTGTTCCCAGTCTACTTTAGCCAACTCTGCCCTCATACCACTGTAGTGCCCTTTGTTTAAGCATAGTACGCTCGTTTGAGAGACTACTTCCTCACCCTCAATCTGTATTACAAATTCAACCATACTGTGATCACTCATTCCGAGAGGATCTTTTACTAGGAGATCGTTTATTATTCCTGTCTCATTACACAGGACCAGATCTAAGATAGCTTGCTCCCTTGTAGATTCTGTAACATACTGTTCTAAGAAACAATCTCGTATGCATTCTATGAATTCCTCCTCAAGGCTACCCCGTGCGGTTTGATTTGACCAATCGATACATAGGTTAAAATCCCCCATGATTACTGCCGTTCCTTTTTCACATGCCTCCATTATTCCCTTGATTATTTTCCGCCCCATCGTGAAGTTATTATCTGGGGGCCTATAAACTATGCCCACCAGTGACTTTTTCCCCTTACTATCCCTAATCTCCACCCACAATGATTCAACATTTTGTTCATTAGAGCCAATATCATCTCTCACAACTGCCCTGATATCATCCTTTATTAACAGAGCTACCCCACCTTCTTTCCCTTCTTGTCTATCTTTCCGAATTGTCAGATACCCCTGTATGTTTAATTCCCAGTCTTGGCCACCTTGCAACCATGTTTCTGTAATGGCCACCAAATCATACCCATTTGTAATGATTTGTGCCGTCAACTCATTTACTTTGTTTCTAATGCTGCATGCGTTTAGATAAAGTGTTTTAATACTAGTTTTTAAACCATGATTTTTCGTTTTGACCCTTCCTGCAGCCCTTTTATATTCATACATATTGTCCCTTCCTATCACCTTGTGGTTTACACTTACCCCAGTGCTACTCTGCTCTGTTGCCTCCTGCCTTTTGCATCCTTTCTTGGGGTTCTGTTCATCTGAGCTCTCACCCACTCTAACTAGCTCAGAGCCCTCTCCTGGGTTCCCATCCCTTCATATCCTTATCCAATAAAAATGTGTTGATCTCAGTCTTGAACTTTCAATTAATCCAGCATTCTCAGCCTTTTGGGGAAGAGAGCCCCAGATTTCAACCAACCTGTGTCTGAAAAAGTGCTTCCTGACTTCACTCCTGAATGGCCCAGCTCTTATTTTGTGATTGTGCCATCTTGTTTTGGATTTCCCCACAAGAGGAAATAGTTTCTCTGCCTCTTCCCTGATCGATTCCCTTTATCATGTGAAACACCTCGATTTGATCGCCCTTTAACCTTCGACCACACTGTTGATCGTCTCTCCTATCTGTTACTTCCTGTTTCTCCTCCGTGGCATCTTCCACGGTTTTGAAACGCGCCATGATTGTAAATTCCTGTTGTTGACTCGGAATCAGACGGGTGGAATCAGAGTCGGGTCGCAACACAACCCCCATCCACCCTCCCTTGTCCCATTGCCATTATCTCTATATTGATAAAGGGTAAGCCAGACCCCTGGGATAAAGCAGACGGCCGAGATACAGTCTGATCTAATTCTCCATTCTCCCAATCACCTGAACCTCACTACCAAAGCCAGCCTACCTGTACAGGCCACTGGCAGCATCCAGTGCCATGTGAATGCGACGCTGCCAGCTGAGCTGCCATTTTCCCTCCAGCACGCTGCGCAGGCTCCCATGCTCGCAGTACTCCATGACGATCAGGAACTCCGGACTGGCACCTGCGAGAAACAGCGGCAGGTTGGCCAATTTTAAGAGTATAGATGCGGGATGCAGTAGGGTCCCGGTGGTGATGTGACCCTGAGCTGGCACTGCCGGTTCCTGGCACGCTTCCTGAGGCAGCAGGTGGGCAGCACAGAGTCACCTTGCCGGACCAGTGGGATCTGGTGAAGAAACAGCAACACCAGCCATGGCACATCACCCAATGCAAGCGGCTTCTGACGGTCAGGACGAGAATGTTTGAAGGAGGCCAAGTAACATGTGGGTTTTATATTTGATGATGAAAGATCACTGACCTGAAACGTTAACTCTGTTTCTCTCTCCACAGATGCTGCCTGACCTGCAGAGTGTTTCCAGCATTTCCTGTTTTTATTTCAGATTTCCAGCATCCGCAGTATTTTGCTTTTGGTTTTATATCTTAATTTGTTTTGATCCTGCCCGGGGAGAGTGACTTCTGTGCACTGCTCCCCAGCCCTCCCACTGCCCCCCACGCCCCCCCCCCCCCACCCCGCCCCACCCCCCGGCCCCCACCCTCACTCCAAAACCACTTACACTGTTGCTTTGTTATGCCTTCCTCAATGCCTGTCGGAGATTGTTTCAGGGCGTGAGCTCGGGGCGGGGTTGAGGGCACTGTGTCCCGTCGCACTTGCAGCAATGGGCAAGCCAAGGGCTTTGTTGCTGATCCCATCTCGTGCCCTGGCCTGGTGCTTCTAGCAGATCAAACACCAGACTCATTATTCCGATAGCTTTATCGAGGCTGGAAGAAGTTATTCCACCTTATCTGGAGTCAGATGTCTGACAGCAGATATTTCGCCCCGCCATCAGCTGTAGTTGTTATCTTATGAATGCAGCTGATGGGTGGGGGGGGGGGTTGAGGAAGGTGGGGGGTGGGGAGGGGGGTGAGATGTCTTTTACCAGCTCCATTCATCTAATGTAAAAATGCCTACAGATTTTGTCCCCTTACCCGAATCCCTAGGTTGTGACCCCGTGCAGACAGAGCAGGTGAAGGGCTGTGTTATCCCTTATTAGGTCAAAAGTAAACTGCTGCCAAATTCACCTTCTTCAGCAGCAGTACTCCCATAACAGTAATCTTTCATTAACTGACAGGTTGTGAGACATACTGGTCAATGAATCATAGAAATTTACAGCACAGAAGGAGGCCATTTCGGCCCATTATGTCCACGCTGGCCGACCAAGAACTATCCAGCCTAATCCCACCTTTCAGCTCTAGGTCCGTAGTCCTGTAGGTTACTGCACTTTAAATGCATATCCATGTATTTTTTAAATGTGGTGAGGGTTTCTGCCTCTACCACCCTTTCAGGCAGTGAGTTCCAGAACCCCACTACCCTCTGGGTAAAGAGATTTCCCCTCAGATCCCCTCTAAACCTCCTACCAATTACTTTAAATCTATGCCCCCTGTTGTTGACCCCTCTGCCAAGGGAACAATTCCTTCCTATCCACTCTATCCAGGCCCCTCATAATTTTATACACCTCAATCAGATCTCCCCTCTGTCTCCAAAGAGCAGACCCAACATCTCCAATCTTTCCTCATTGCCAAAATTCTCCAGTCCAGGCAAGATTCTTGTAAATCTCTGCTGCATCCTTTCCAGTGCAATCACATATTTCCTGTAATGTTGTGACCAGAACTGCACACAGTATTCCAGCTGGTGTTACTACAGTTGTATAGGGCCTTGGTGAGGTCACACCTGGAGTATTGTATACAGTTTTGGTCTCCTAACTTGAGGAAGGATATTCTTGCTGTTGAGGGAGTGCAGCGAAGGTTCACCAGACTGATTCCCGGGATGGCGGGACTGCCCCTGTACTCAAATCCTCTCGCTATGAAGGCCAACATACCATTTGCTTTCTTAACCGCCTGCTGTACCTGCATGCCAACCTTCAATGACTGATGTACCATGACACCCAGGTCTCGTTGCACCTCCCCTTTACCTAATCTGTCACCATTCAGATAATAGTCTGTCTCTCTGTTTTTACCACCAAAGTGGATAACCTCACATGTGAGAGAGAGTCGGACAGTGAGACAGACTGGACAGTGGAGAGAGAGTCAGACAGTGAGACAGACTGGACAGTGGAGAGAGAGTCAGACAGTGAGACAGACTGGACAGTGGAGAGAGAGTCAGACAGTGAGACAGACTGGACAGTGGAGGGAGAGTCAGACAGTGAGACAGACTGGACAGTGGAGGGAGAATCAGACAGTGAGACAGACTGGACAGTGGAGAGAGAGTCGGACAGTGAGACAGACTGGACAGTGGAGGGAGAGTCAGACAGTGAGACAGACTGGACAGTGGAGGGAGAGTCAGACAGTGAGACAGACTGGACAGTGGAGGGAGAGTCAGACAGTGAGACAGACTGGACAGTGGAGAGAGAGTCGGACAGTGAGACAGACTGGACAGTGGAGAAAGAGTCGGACAGTGACACAGACTGGACAGTGGAGGGAGAGTCAGACAGTGAGACAGACTGGACAGTGGAGGGAGAGTCAGACAGTGAGACAGACTGGACAGTGGAGAGAGAGTCGGACAGTGACACAGACTGGACAGTGGAGGGAGAGTCAGACAGTGAGACAGACTGGACAGTGGAGAGAGAGTCGGACAGTGACACAGACTGGACAGTGGAGAGAGAGTCAGACAGTGAGACAGACTGGACAGTGGGGAGAGAGTCAGACAGTGAGACAGACTGGACAGTGGAGAGAGAGTCGGACAGTGAGACAGACTGGACAGTGGAGGGAGAACTGGTTGCTGAGTAAAAATGGACAGTGCAGAGAGATTTATCCCCACTCCCTTTAACCTCCCCCACCAAATACCTCACATGATTCCTCAGCTGGGTGATGGGCAGGTGATTTGCCTCGTGGGTCTACCAAAGCCATTATCAATGTCGCTGCCAGGAAGTGCTGGGAGAATTGCTCAGACCGTCTCCTTCGCTCCTCCCTGTGCACTTCCTGCCAGGGCTGACAAAGATCACAGCTTACCACAAAGGGAAGTACAAGAACTGTACAGAATCTCAGCTGGGAACAGATACTACGTGGGCTTATGTTATTCGCTGGAATCAAATGGGAAGGATCGTCTATTTTCTTGTACTTTCAGCAGCGCCATAAGAAATGGGGAAGTGGGAGCCCAGTACTTGCAGGTTGCCACATCTTATTCTAATTATACTGCCAGCACATGCAACCTAACGAGTCCTCCCAGCATAACGAAATAAAAGAACTTGCATTTCTATCGTGCCTTTCATGACCTCAGGGCACCCCAAAGCGCTTTACAGACAGTGAAGTACTTTTGAAGTGTAGTCACTGTTGTAATGTAGGAAACATGGCAGCCAATATGCGCACAGCAAGCTCCCACACACAGCAATGTGATAATGACCAGATCATTTGATTTTAGTGATGTTGGTCGAGGGATAAATATTGGGCAGGACACCGGGGAGAACTGCCCTGCTACTCTTCGAATAGTGCCATGGGATCTTTTACATCCACCTGAGAGCGCAGATGCGGCCGCGGTTAAAAGTCTCATCTGACAGACGGCACCTTGACAGTGCAGCACTCCTTCTGTCCATCCTGGAACCTCAGCCTAGATTTTGTGCTCAATTTTCTGGAGTGGGATTTGAGCCAACTCAGAAGTGAGCATACCCTGAACAACAACAACAACTTATATTTATATAGCAACTGTAACGTAATAAGATGTCACAGGAGCATTACCAAAAAAAATTCGACACCGAGCCACATAAAGAGATGTTCGGGCAGATGACCAAAAGCTTGGTCGAAGAGGTAGGTAGTTTCAGCTGTGACTCAGTGGGTAGCACTCTCGCCTCTGAGTCAGAAGGTTGTGGGTTCAAGTCCCACTCCAGGGACTTGAGCACAAATATCTAGGCTGGCACTCCAGTGCAGTGCTGAGGGAGCGCTGCACTGTCAGAGGTGCTGTCTTTCATTTGAGACGTTAAACCGAGGCTCCGTCTGCACTCTCAGGCGGATGTAAAAGATCCCATGGTGCTATTTTGAAGAAGAGCAGGTGAGTTCTCCCCAGTGCCCTGGCCAATATTTATCTCTCAATAAATATCAAAATGATCATCTGTTCATTATCACATTGCTGTTTGTGGGAGCTTGCTATGCGCAAATTGGTTGCCACGTTTCCCACATTGCAACAGTGACCACACTTCAAAACTACTTCATTGGCTGTAAAGCTCTTTGAGATGTCCGGTGGTCGTGAAAGGCGCTATATAAATGTAAGTCTTTCTTCTTTAAGGAGCATCTTAAAGGAGAAAAGAGAGGTGGAGAGATTTAGGCATGGAATTCCAGAGCTTAGGATCTAGGCAACTGAAGGCATGACGATAGTGGAACAAGTAAAATTGGAGATGTTCAATAGGTCAGAATAGCAGAGCATAGAGGTCTAAGGGAATTAAAGGGCTGGAGGAGATTACAGAGATAAGGAGGGGTGAGGCCATGGAGGGATTTGAAAACAAGGATAAGAATTTTTACATTGAGGCATTGTTTATTGGGAGCTTTCCTCTCCTGCTCTCCTGACAGTAGTGATCCTGATCCCTGGCTAGTTTTCAATCTCCTTCCCAGCCCGGGGTACTGAGGCCTATTATGAGGCCACTACACTGAGACCAGTTAACTCAGCACAGACCTGAAATGGCTCAATACCCATACCGGGCGGTACATTTACCAACCAAGCCTTGAGGCAACCCAAAACTTCACTTTCAAAGCAATACCCCAATGGTCATTAACAGGCAAACTAGACAGCCAAACAGGAGAGTGTGTAATGCAATAGAGACAGAGAGACCATATGGGAACACGGAGCAAGGAATAGGAATAACATGGAAAGTGGCTTTTATTTAAATGTCCTACATTACAACAATGATTATACTTCCAAAGTACTTCATTGTACTTTGTAAAGAAATCAATTGGTTGGGCAGAAAGCAGAGAGTAGGTAAAAATGGGTCATTTTCGGATTGGCAGACTGTAACTAGTGGGGTGCCGCAAGGATCAGTGCTTGGGCCTCAGCTATTCACAATCTATATCAATGATTTGGATGAGGGGACAAAATGTAATATATCCAAGTTTGCTGATGATACAAAGCCAGGTGGGAATGTAAGTTGGGAGGAGGATGCAAAGAGGCTCCAAGAGGATAAGTGAATGGGCAAGAACATGGCAAATGGAATATAATGTGGAGAAATGTGAAGTTATCCACTTTGGTAGGAAAAATAGAAAAGCAGAGTACTTTTTAAATGGTGAGAGATTGCAAAATGTTGGTGTTCAGAGGGACCCGGGTGTCCTTGTACACAAATTAATGAAAGTTAACATGCAGGTACAGCAAGCAATTAAGAAAGAAAATGGTATGTTGGCCTTTATTATAAGAGGATTTGAGAACAAGAATAAAGACATCTTACTGCAATTATAAAGGGCCCTGGTGATACCGCACCTGGAGTATTGTGTACGAGTTTTGGTCTCCTTACCTAAGGAAGAATATACTTGCCATACAGGGAGTGCAACGAAGGTTCACCAGACTGATTCCTGCGATGGGGGGATTGTCCTATGAGGAGAGATTGAGTAGACTCGGCCTATATTCTCTAGAGTTTAGAAGAATGAGAGGTGATCTCATTGAAACATACAAAATTCTTACAGGGCTTGACGGTAGATGCAGGGAGGATGTTTCCTCTGACTGGGGAGTCTCGAAATAGGGGTCACAGTCTCAGAATAAGGGGTCGGCCATTTAGGACTGAGATGAGGAGAAACTTCTTCACTCAGAGGGTAGTGAATCTTTGGAATTCTCTACCCCAGAGGGCTGAGGAGGCACAGTCTTTGAGTATATTCAAGACAGAGATCAATATATTGTTGGATATTAAGGGAATCAAGGGATATGGGGATAGTGCAGGAAAGTGAGGTAGATCAGCCATGCTATTGATTGGCGGAGCAGGCTCAAGAGGTCGAGTGGCTTACTCCTGCTCCTAATTACATAAGAACATAAGAAATAAGAACAGGAGTAGGCCATACGGCCCCTCGATCCTGCTCCGCCATTCAATAAGATCATGGCTGATCTGATCATGGACTCAGCTCCACTTCACTGCCCGCTCCCCATAATCCCTTATCCCCTTATCGTTTAAGAAACTGTCTATTTCTGTCTTAAATTTATTCAACGTCCCAGCATCCACAGCTCTCTGAGGCAGCGAATTCCACAGATTTACAACCCTCTGGAAGAAGAAATTTCTCCTCATCTCTGTTTTAAATGGGCGGCCCCTTATTCTAAGATCATGCCCTCTAGTTCTAGTCTCCCCCACCAGTGGAAACATCCTCTCTGCATCCACCTTGTCAAGCCCCCTCATAATCTTATACGTGTTGATAAGATCACACCTCATTCTTCTGAATTTCAATGAGTAGAGACCCAACCTACTCAACCTTTCCTCATAAGTCAACCCCCCTCATCTCCGGAATCAACCTAGTGAACCTTCTCTGAACTGCCTCCAAAGCAAGTATATCCTTTCGTAAACATGGAAACTAAAACTGCACGCAGTATTCCAGGTGTGGCCTCATCAATACCTTATATAGCTGTAGCAAGGCTTCCCTGCTTTTATACTCCAAACCCTTTGCAATAAAGGCCAAGATTCCATTGGCCTTCCTGATCACCTGCTGTTCCTGCATACTATCCTTTTGTGTTTCATGCACAAGTACTCCCAGGTTCCGCTGTACTGCGGCACTTTGCAATCTTTCTCCATTTAAATAATAACTTGCTCTTTGATTTTTTTCTGTCGAAGTGCATGATCTCACACTTTTCGACATTATACTCCATCTGCCAAATTTTTGCCACTCACTTAGCCTGTCTATGTCCTTTTGCAGATTTTTTATGTCCTTCTCAATCATTGCTTTTCCTCCCATCTTTGTATCGTCAGCAAACTTGGCTACGTTACACTCAGTCCCTTGTTCCAAGTTGCTAATCTAGATTATAAATAGTTGGGATCCCAGCACTGATCCCTGCGGCACTCCACTAGTTACTGGTTGCCAACCAGAGAATGAACCATTTATCCTGACTCTCTGTTTCCTGTTAGTCAATCCTCTATCCATGCTAATATATTACCACCAATCCCGTGAACTTTTATCTTGTGCAGTAACCTTTTCTGTGGCACCTTGTCAAATGCATTCTGGAAGTCCAAATGCACCACATCCACTGGTTCCCCTTTATCCACCCTGTTCGTTACATCCTCAAAGAATTCCAGTAAATTTGTCAAACATGACTTCCCCTTCATAAATCCATGCTGACTCTGCCTGACCGAATTTTGCTTTTCCAAATGTCCTGCTACTGCTTCTTTAATAATGGACTCCAACATTTTCCCAACCACAGATGTTAGGCTAACTGGTCTATAGTTTCCTGCTTTTTGTTTGCCTCCTTTTTTTAAATAGGGGCGTTACATTTACAGATTTCCAATCTGCTGGGACCTCCCCAGAATCCATGCTTTTGTTCTTAAAGCACTTTGGGGTGTCCTGAGGTTGTGAAAGGTGCTACATAAATGCAAGACTTTGTTTTCTGTTCCTTCATTAACTCCATGCCTGGGACTAACTTACCCGTTTCATCAATGCAGATTCCATAAGTTCGCACGATGTTTGGCGATTCAAAATGCTTCATGGTTCCAGCCTCTTTGCGAAAACTTTTCCGAATTTCCCTGCAGGGGAAGGAAAAAAGATCAAATCATGAATCACTGCTCCAACGCAGCAGAGAGAGAATGTACTCAAGTCAGCGAGAGTATGCAATCCATACTCACTCCACATTGGACAATCCAATGTTCAGAAAACGTTTAATGGCCACTGGGGATTTATGCAACGTTCCCGTATAACACTTGAAGTTGCCGGTTTCCATGAAAGGCTTGCTATGAACGTCGATGTCCTCTCGTCTCAATTCCGAAATATGCTCCACTGGGTGAACAGATGCCTTCGCCTGATCTACAAGAGAAGGAGCGAGACATTTCAGCACAAGGTCTGGGTCAACGCAAGAAAATACCATTTCTGTCGTATTTTTGCTAATTTCAGTCAATCACTCCCAAGTCAGGATCGGTTAGATGCAGAATGCTGCTCCCTCTACTCTGTCCCAAACAATCTACCACAACCCCTACCTTAGACCACCCCCTAGTTCCCACACCAGCTGTCCTATGGCTTCTCTGAGTGAATTGCCAACTTAGTGTCCCTGCCCATTGGAGTGAGACAGCCAAAACTCACCTATTTTCATCACCAGCAAGCTCAAGGGGCCGAATGGCCTGCTCCTGTTCCTATTTGCTATGTTCTTCTGTTCCTGCCATCAGTCTGGGCTGTATATGAGCCCAGATCATGGAGGTGAAAAGCCAATGTCCAGCACAAGACACCACCTGGGCAGTTACAGAGGTATAGAAGCAAGTTCTGGAGGCACACTGAGGGGCAGTGACAGGGGCTGAAGCTCAGATATAAACACCATCCATTATTGTTTTCCTGCTATTGGCCCTTTACAGTCTCATTGACTTTTTGGTGGATACCTTCGCTGTTCTGTTGACACACAGACTGAGTCCTGTTGCTAGGATTGCAGTTTAAGTAAATCAGGTTCATTTACTGAACACGTAACTGGCCCCATTGTTTTTGATATTTTCCTGTCACACAGATGCACAGAAAGATCACCGTATCTCACAAGGGTTGAAAATGCTTCCCAGCCAGCAGCTGTCCTATTCCTGAAGGGGGCGACGTGTGCTCGGAATGGTCCCGAGTGAAGGAGCCACTCTTCATATATGGGCCTGGATACTGAGTGTCACTGGGCTTTTTGACTATTGGCTTAATCCTGTTCACATCTGACCTCCACACAAACTTGTCATCCTTCCTGACAAGGTCATGGATCAGAATCCCATTTCGCTTTGTGCCTTTATCTGAGTTGCAGTGTTCCCCGATTCAGTGATTGGGTAGGGATTGGGGTGTTAGTCAATTCTGTAACTGGGTCAGGGATTGGGGAAGTTAGTGGATTGTGTGACTGGGTCGGAGATTGGGAAGTTAGTCGGCTCTCAGGATAAGGGGTTGGCTATTTAGGACTGAGATGAGGAGAAATTGGAAGTTTTGGTCTCCTTAAGGATGGATCCACTTGCATGGAGGTAGTTCAGAGAAGGTTCATTAGGTTGATTCCGGAGATAAAGGGATTGTCTTAAGAAAGTTTGAGCAGGTTGGGCCTATACTCAATGGAGTTTAGAAGAATGAGAGGTGATCTTATTGAAACATATAATATTCTGAGGGGGCTTGACAGGGTAAATGCAGAGAGGATGTTTTCGTGGGGGAATCTACAACTAAGGGGCATAGTTTCAGAATAAGGGGTCGTCCATTTAAAATGAAGATGAGGAGGAATTTTTTCTATCGGAGGGTCGTGAATCTTTGGAATTCGTTTCCCCAGAGAGGTGTGGAGGCTGGGTCATTGAATATATTTAAGGTGGAGATAGACAGATTTTTGAACTACAGGAGAGTCAAGAGTTATGAGGAGCGGGCAGGGAAGTGGAATTGAGGCCAAGATCAGATCAACCATGATCTTATTGAATGGCGGAGCAGGCTCAAGGGGCCAAATGGCCTACTCCTGCTCCTATTTCTTATGTTCTTATGTAAATTTCTTCATCTAGATTGTGAATCTTTGGAATTCTCTACCCCAGAGAGCTGTGGATGCTCAGTCATTTAATCCTGCAAAATTCTGGCCTAATCCTGCTCCTATTTCTTATGTTCTTATGTTGACTGGATCTGGATTGGACTGCTAGTCAGTTGTGTGACTGGGTGTGGATTGAGGTGTTCGTATTGTTGCAGACGACTTGGCTCAGCTCACTAAGAAGCTACTTTAATTTATTTGCTGAATCTGTTGCAGAACGTTATCCTCCTGTGCACTCACATGACTCAATTATACGTTTGATGTCCTTCAAGTCTATTTTCACTTCCTCCATGCCATCACTCACAGTCTCCACGGCCTGTTGGATCCTGTTCTCCATGGAATGCAATGCTGCCAAATAAGAGGAAGTCAAGAGCTCTTAAGAAACTCATTCTCTCACCAGGAACAATGACAACACACAAAGCTAGCAGAGAAATAACCATACACAAAGCCATCTCGTTTCGCCCGACTTTAAGGTGATGCATCTTCCTCGAAACCTGTTTGGCATTTGTTATATTTTGGGGCGGGAGAAGTAGCAGACGTTTCCAGCACTGCATCATGTTTGTGAACAGATGAGAAATGATTTGCCAAGTATTTTTCCCCATGAAAATGGTGCCCCTTTTCTTCCTCTTTTGTTTCCTTGGTCCCTGCTATGTTTTAGGATTCTTTGACCATTTTTCTGCAAAAAGGATGTAGGAGAGAGTTATTTTAAAATGTGGCTCGAGTGAAACTTGCTGTAAAGTGGTTACGTTCCAGGTCAGATGAAAGGCGATTAACATGCTAAATGGGAAGTTGCTCATCGCAGAGACTGAACAATTGTCAATTCATGAGCTTGTTTGGGTATTTAGGAAGAATCCTCCATCATGGTGTTGGAAAACCCTTTGAACTTTGTTGGTCCGTGCGAGAAACTTTTCAAAATCAGACACCAAGAGGCAGAAACACATTGTGGGAAGATCGGGGAAACAAAACAGGAGACTAAAAGCAGAGAGGTTCTGCCCTGGGCTGTTGAATAGGGTGTAGAGAGATTATTCTGCTGAAGTTAGGTAAGGTGACCCACTGGTGTTGGAGTATCATTGTGGGTTCTTTAGGGGTGAAATTTGGCACCTTTGCACCTCCTGTTTGTGCTCCTGAACAGCGACTCCACCTAAATTCGGCGGGAGCTTTGCGGTGGCGGTAAGATATTGCGCGCCACTCTGCTGCGCCCGCCAATCCTGATGTCATCACCGTGCGCAGCGCCCTTTATGCAAAATTGGCTCTCGCCCCCTGGTTGTGCGCCAGCCGTTAACAACGACAGATAGAGGAGACGGCTTTCAGTCGGCTGCAGGAGTGCTATTTAAAGGCACCAGCATCCGGTTTAATTTTAGGCGGCCAATAATGCTTCCTTGTTAGTTTCACATCGGCAAGCAGGACTTTTGAGCGATTTGAGCAATTTGCAGTCGAAGGAGTGTTGTGGCTCATAAAGATTCCTGAGTTTCATTGGGGACAGATTTGAAAGTCCAACATTTGGATCCTTTTATGGGGACTGTGCTGGCACAGGACCTCGCCCTCCAGCGTCAACATCGGAGGCAACTGAGGCACAGAGAAAGAGTTTAAAATGTAGCCAGAGGTAGGAGGGAAAACAGGGCTTTCAACATTGGGCCTTACCTTCCCAAGGTATTCCGGCACCAGTTCTCCGACATCAATTTCACTGCGGAACAGTGTGTTCGAGGCTGCATTTCAGCAAGGGTGTGATCAGAGCTCTACCACCTCGTGCATCCAGACCTCGAGCCTCAGACCAGGGTCAGGACATCTCTCTCAGTGGCATGCAAGGTCACCATCGCACTCAATTTCTACACCAGTGGATCCTTCCAGTGTGCAACAGGAGACATCTCCAGCAACTCCCAGTTTGCCGTCCATTGCTGCATCCGCGAGGTCACAGAAGCTCTGTATAGAAGGAGGAGGGACTACATCTCCTTTCCCATGACCAGAGAGAAGCAGCACGAGCATGCATGTGGCTTTGCCGGGATAGGGGACTTCCCCACGGTGCAGGGTGCCATTGATTGCACTCATATCGCTTTGCGGGCACCGCATAACAATCTTGAGGTCTTCTGTAACCACATAGGCTACCACTCACTGACTGTGCACTTGGTGTGCGACCACACACGCAGAATCCTCACCGTCAATGTCCACTATCCTGGCAGCAACCAAGATGCAATCATTCTGCACCAGACTGGTGCACCACCTCTGTTCCAGCCATCACATGAAGCTCGCGGCTGGCTGCTCGGAGACAAGGGCTATTCGCTCTCCACCTGGCTCATTACTCCCCTCTGCAACCCCACCATTCTTGCCCAGCACTCGTACAATGAGAGTCCTGCCACCACCAGGAACATCGTTGAGCAGACCATCGGAGTGCTCAAGCAATGGTTCCACTGCCTTGACCGCTTGGGAGGAGCCCTCCAGTACTCGCCTGAGCAGGTGTCCCTTTTTGTTGTCGTCTATTGCATGCTGCACAATTTGGTCATCATGAGGGCATAGCCATTGCCACCCAACATAGCCATAGACCCTCAGGAGGACCAGAACAAGGAGGAGGACGAGGAGGAGGAGGAGCAGGAACAGCAGCGACGGAGGAAGCAGCCACTAAATCGGCCTGTGGAAGGGCAGTTCACGTCCGCCTCATCAGACTTCGGTTCCAATGAACTCCAGCCCACTTCCCGGTTGCTCAGCACGTCCCATCATTACATCAATTTCTCATTCCATAGCAAACCACCCAACTGAAATAAGAGACACCACCAAATGTGCAACATTCCAATAATAAATTTATCCAAAAACATTAGCCACGTATATACACAACTACAAAATGTAATAATCGCCCTTCTGCAAACCCTTACTTCCCCTCTTAACACTGCCTGTTCCTACTCTACTGCTCCTCCATAGTGTTTCCCCTGTGGCTTCAGCATGGCTGGTGGAAAGCTGCTGAGTGTCAGGGCCAGAGACCACAAATGGCCTTGCAGGACGCTCTCAACCAGCTCTGGGCCTGGAAGGCCTGGCTGTAGGCTGCAGCACCTCAGGCTGGGCAGTGGCAGTCTGGGCTGGCTGGGTGACTGGCAGCAACAAGTGCAATGGCGGAGTGGCAATGGTGGGTTCAGGAATGCTGTCATCCTGAGAGGACAACTGTTTCCTGCTCCACTGACCCACTGCCATTCCCCTGGGGCAGCACCTCAGCATCCCCATCAATCTGCTGGAGCACAGATTGGTGGCCTGCTGCGACACCATGAGATCTCCGGTGGACTGTGGTGGAACCAGCGATGATGGCAGCAGTCAGAGCTTGTGTGGCATCCAGCTGAGACTGCACGAGAGCAGTCTGAGCTTCGATGCTAGCAACCATTAACTGCACTACTGCACTAAGATGTTGCATTACTTACACCTGTGCTGCAATGGAAGTGGTGACATTGCCTATGACATGTGTCATGAGGTCTGGGTCCGCACGGTCTCTCTGGGAGTCCACCACCATCTGCAGACTGCAAATGATGGGCTCCATGGAGTGCACAGAGCCCTGTGCAATGCTGGAGGCAGAGTCCTCCGCGCTCCTTCCCATTGCCAAGAGCCTCTCGGGCACCCTTGCCATTGCACCTATCATTTCAGAATGCATGGCCCTCATCCTTCTTCTGAACGCCTCCTCATCAAGGTCGTCATCTGAGTCCTGTGCAACAGAACTCGCGTGCAGTGCCAGTCTCTGAGGTGGTGCCTGTGGGTGAGAGATGCAGTGACATGGTGCTTTGCTCATCCTCCTCTTCTCCTTCCTCACTATCATTGGGGGGACTCCGGGATAGGCTGCTCATCTAGTTGCTGATTATCTGAAAGTTTAAAGGTACAAGACTCACGTTAAGGTGAGGGCAAAGGGGTAGGAAGGGAGCAAGGAATGCAGACAGTATCAGGAGCTGGAAAGTGATAAAGGCTTCTAGTGCGAAGGGGAAGTGGGATAAGAAAAGGAGAGAAGACAAAGATACCTTTGCAGCCCCACGTCACCACCTGCCATAGGGGGTAGTGCTGGACAGGCTAATGGTACTCAAGGTAGACAAGTCCCCTGGTCCTGATGAAATGCATCCCAGGGTATTAAAAGAGATGGCGGAAGTTATAGCAGATGCATTCGTTATAATCTACCAAAATTCTCTGGACTCTGGGGAGGTACCAGTGGATTGGAAAGCAGCTAATGTAACGCTTCTGTTTAAGAAAGGGGGCAGACAAAAGGCAGGTAACTATAGGCCAGTTAGTTTAACATCTGTAGTGGGGAAAATGCTTGAAACTATCATTAAGGAAGAAATAGCGGGACATCTAGATAGGAATAGTGCAATCAAGCAGATGAAGGGGAAATTATGTTTAACTAATTTACTGGAATTCTTTGAGGATATAACGAGCATGGTGGATAGAGGTGTACCGATGGATGTGGTGTATTTAGATTTCCAAAAGGCATTCAATAAGGTGCCACACAAAAGGTTACTGCAGAAGATAGAGGTACGCGGAGTCAGAGGAAATGTATTAGCATGGATAGAGAATTGGCTGGCGAACAGAAAGCAGAGAGTCGGAATAAATGGGTCCTTTTCGGGTTGGAAATCGGTGGTTAGTGGTGTGCCACAGGGATCGGTGCTGGGACCACAACTGTTTACAATATACATAGATGACCTGGAAGAGGGGACAGAGTGTAGTGTAACAAAATTTGCAGATGACACAAAGATTAGTGGGAAAGCAGGTTGTGTAGAGGACACAGAGAGGCTGCAAAGAGATTTGGATAGGTTAAGCGAATGGGCTAAGGTTTGGCAGATGGAAAACAATGTCGGAAAGAGTGAGGTCATCCACCTTGGGAAAAAAAACAGTAAAAGGGAATATTATTTGAATGGGGAGAAATTACAACATGCTGAGGTGCAGAGGGACCTGGGGGTCCTTGTGCATGAATCCCAAAAAGTTAGTTTGCAGGTGCAGCAGGTAATCAGGAAGGCAAATGGAATGTTGGCCTTCATTACAAGAGGGATGGAGTACAAAAGCAGGGAGGTCCTGCTGCAACTGTATAGGGTATTGGTAAGGCCGCACCTGGAGTACTGCGAGTACTTAAGGAAGGATATACTGGCTTTGGAGGGGGTACAGAGACGATTCACTAGGCTGATTCCGGAGATGAGGGAGTTACCTTATGATGATAGATTGAGTAGACTGGGCCTTTACTCGTTGGAGTTCAGAAGGATGAGGGGTGATCTTATAGAAACATTTAAAATAATGAAACGGATAGACAAGATAGAGGCAGAGAGGTTGTTTCCACTGGTCGGGGAGACTAGAACTAGGGGGTACAGCCTCAAAATACGGGGGAGCCAATTTAAAACCGAGTTGAGAAGGAATTTCTTCTCCCAGAGGGTTGTGAATCTGTGGAATTCTCTGCCCAAGGAAGCAGTTGAGGCTAGCTCATTGAATGTATTCAAGTCACAGATAGATAGATTTTTAACCAATAAGGGAATTAAGGGTTATGGGGAGCGGGCGGGTAAGTGGAGCTGAGTCCATGGCCAGATCAGCCATGATCTTGTTGAAGGGCGGAGCAGGCTCGAGGGGCTAGATGGCCTACTCCTGTTCCTAATTCTTATGTTCTTATGGTGCCCACCACATGCTGCTCAATGAGTCGCTCCTCCAGTTCTGAGAGCTGCTGGAGCTCAGCATCACCTGTCCTCTGCTGCTCCCTCCTATTGTGGGCATTCTTGTCCTGCAAAAGAAACAAATGTGTGTGAGTTAGAGTCCAGCTATGTGTCTGGGAAATATGCCTGCCACTGTTGAATAGCTGTGATTGTAGACAAGGTGTGGATGTGAGTTTGAATAGGTACAGATGTTTGGTGGGGTAATGGTGGTTTGTGCAGTGTGCACAGACAGAGGTTCAGATGCTGGTATGTAGGACCTGTTGAAGCATGTACTCACCTTGACCACCCAACTGAGGTCGTTGAATTTTTTCCTACACTGTCAGGCTGCGTTGCACCACACTAGTGGCCGAGACCTCCTGTTCCACTTCCCCCCACATTGCCCTCAAGACCTGGGGCAATGGCCTCCTTCCACTGGCCGGGAACAGTGCTGCCCTCCTTTGCTCTACTCTAGCCAGCAATGCCTCCAATGCCAAGTCTGTGAAACGGCGATCTCCCTCCTTGGGATTGGGATTGGAATCAGCCATTGCCATCAGGGCATTCACTTCCTCGCAGGTCGCCTTCAGAGCCAACAATGCTGAAAATGAGCAGTTGTACAATGATACAACCTCTCCTTTAAAAGCTGGAATGAGCCAGTGTGAAGGATGGAAGGATCATTGCTGAATGCATTGCACCTTAAATTCATTATCTCTCTGATAGCACCCCTGTAGCGTCCCACTGAGGTCATTAATGCTTGATTTAGCGCCCCATTGCCTTCATGGGGCGCTAATACCCAATTTGAAGTTGTTCAGAATCATTAGCACCTGGCGCTAAAATTTCACAATTCCAAAACTTAATGCCCCAAACGAATTTCTCCCCTTTTATTTTGAACCATTACTCAAATTTAAGTTGTCCTAATTTTACTTAGTGATTCAGATCATACCCATTTCTCTGTATTTTTCATCTTACTGTGGAATAAAACAGATTAGAATTCAAACCAAACTTCAGCAAACTTGTTGCACGTTATCTCAATCCTCCTTCAAAGGGATTGAAGGACTACATGCGCATGAGACGTGGCGATCCTGGAGTTTCATTGTTACGTCCCTGGGTTGCGCTATCGATATTGGGCAATGTGAGTCAATTCCCATAAAAGGAAGATGTTCAAACTACAAATGGGAGCAATTGATGCCACTGAAGTCAAGAAGGTGTCTACGAGAGACCAAATTTGTAACAGTGTAATTATTTTATGGCCTGTGTGATCTAACCAAATTACCTAAATAATCCAAATTCTTCTCAGTAAGTTTACATAGTTTCTTCTATTTTAGGAACTTGTGGATTTTAGGGTTAGGGTTAGTTATGATACCTTTGTCCTAACATGTCCTGGTGGACCACTTAATTTCTTATAACAAAATGCTGCAGATCAGCTGGAAACAAAGGTAATGTCAATCTGTAAATGATTTAGTACCAAAATCAAAATAAATGGCATCATTTTGTTAAAAGTAGTCACATTAAACACTGTGTCTAAAATACCAACTAAATCCCAGTGGTCGAGCCTTGAGGAGGAAGGGCTGCAACATTCCCTCCCGAGATGTTTCTGCAGATCTACCTGAGCTCGATGCTTAGACCACTGGCTGGGATTTACTGTATTTGCACTCCCCAAGCACCCATAGCACAGAGCAGCTGATCTTGCATTTCTGGCTCAGGCTTATTGTAGCCCTATCTAATCTTAACCATGATCAACTCTGTCATTCGAACTTTGAATCCACTATCTGCGTCTTTTGTTCCTTACACCCGCCTTGCCTTCTCCATTCCCTCATCTGCTCAATCAAAGAACTTACTTGCTTCTCTGTCCTTGATTTACTTCCCGAGGTCCTCCTTTCTTTGCCTCTTCAGCGAATGTAATAACTGGAACCACATTTCCCTACATAACAGCAGTCACTGCACTCCAAAAGCACCTTATTGCGGGAAGCACTAAGATATTTTGACGTGAAAATGATCTGTATAATTTAGTCCCTGCAGATTTCAAAGGAGGAACTAATTTGTCCAGGGACTGCGACCTTGTTACTCCGTGTCTATTTCTGCTTATATGTTTTATGGCACTGGGTTCATTTGTCCGCCGTTCTGCAAATATCTGCTCCCAGAGCTGCTCCTCATTAGTGGATTTGGAATTCATCTATCAATAAGAGAGGAGCATGTAGAAACAGCCATACAGCTAAACCCAGCAGCATATGAAATGGAATGAGAAATAGGAATGGTGAACAGTGAGAATGAATAGGAATGGAGTGGGCAGTCAGTGGGAACAGGAATGGAGTGGGCAGTCAGTGGGAACAGGAATGGAGTGGGCAGTCAGTGGGAACAGGAATGGAGTGGGCAGTCAGTGGGAATAGGAATGGAGTGGGCAGTCAGTAGGAATATGAATGGAGTGGGCAGTCAGTGGGAACAGGAATGGAGTGGGCAGTCAGTGGGAATAGGAATGGAGTGGGCAGTCAGTAGGAATATGAATGGAGTGGGCAGTCAGTGGCAGTCAGTGGGAACAGGAATGGAGTGGGTAGTCAGTGGGAATAGGAATAGAGTGGGCAGTCAGTGGGAATAGGAATGGAGTGGGCAGTCAGTAGGAATATGAATGGAGTGGGCAGTCAGTGGGAACAGGAATGGAGTGGGCAGTCAGTGGGAATAGGAATGGAGTGGGCAGTCAGTAGGAATATGAATGGAGTGGGCAGTCAGTGGCAGTCAGTGGGAACAGGAATGGAGTGGGTAGTCAGTGGGAATAGGAATAGAGTGGGCAGTCAGTGGGAATAGGAATGGAGTGGGCAGTCAGTGGGAATAGGAATGGAGTGGGCAGTCAGTGGGAATAGGAATGGAGTGGGCAGTCAGTGGGAATAGGAATAGAGTGGGCAGTCAGTGGGAATAGGAATAGAGTAGGCAGTCAGTGGGAACAGGAATGGAGTGGGCAGTCAGTGGGAACAGGAATGGAGTGGGCAGTCAGTGGGAATAGGAATGGAGTGGGCAGTCAGTGGGAATAGGAATGGAGTGGGCAGTCAGTGGCAGTCAGTGGGAACAGGAATGGAGTGGGCAGTCAGTGGGAATAGGAATGGAGTGGGCAGTCAGTAGGAATATGAATGGAGTGGGCAGTCAGTGGCAGTCAGTGGGAACAGGAATGGAGTGGGTAGTCAGTGGGAATAGGAATAGAGTGGGCAGTCAGTGGGAATAGGAATGGAGTGGGCAGTCAGTGGGAATAGGAATGGAGTGGGCAGTCAGTGGGAATAGGAATAGAGTGGGCAGTCAGTGGGAATAGGAATAGAGTAGGCAGTCAGTGGGAACAGGAATGGAGTGGACAGTCAGTGGGAACAGGAATGGAGTGGGCAGTCAGTGGGAATAGGAATGGAGTGGGCAGTCAGTGGGAATAGGAATGGAGTGGGCAGTCAGTAGGAATATGAATGGAGTGGGCAGTCAGTGGCAACAGGAATGGAGTGGGCAGTCAGTGGGAACAGAAATGGAGTGGGCAATCAGTGGGAATAGGAATAGAGTGGGCAGTCAGTGGGAATAGGAATAAAGTGGGCAGTCAGTGGGAATAGGAATGGAGTGGGCAGTCAGTGGGAATAGGAATGGAGTGGAGAGTGAGAGCGAGAGGGTGATTCATCAAGACTTCAGGTGCAAAATTGCAAGAGCTTGTCATTTGAAATTAAAGATATGGAGATTGAAACCAACCAGAAAAGGGAGGGCTGAATGGGTCAGGACAGGGATTAGTAGATACAGACGCAGTATGCCACTCCTCCTCACACCATCCCACACAAACTCCTTTCCTTTCCGACATTAGATAGCTGTAAATATATTTGGGGTGCAATCATTCTGAACATTACTGACAATGTGTAATCCTTCTCTAATGCCCCCTAATAATCACAAAATCTAATCAAAACAGAAAAGAGAAAATTAACGATGACCATCCAGTTACCTTCCTCTAATTTCTTTGCCACCAGGTCCAGATGTTTCTGATCTTCCGCAACGTCGTGCTCATCTTCCTTCTTCCTCTGGTTGTCCTTAAACAATCTCAACAACATTTTGGTCTGTTCAGTTTGCAAGACGAAGTCCAGGTCCACAGCAGCATCGTTCAGTCGTTCGTTGAGCTGATTGAAGTCTTCCTTGATCTCATAAGCCTTGAAGACCTTGGAGAACCTGTGCTTGTTGGTGAAAGACTCAATTAAATCCCGTGCACTCTCCAGAATTCCCATCAGCTCCTCCAGAACCTTTGCTGTGCCAGTCATGATGGCCTTTTCATGCTGGATGGTCTCCACAGGTCCCAGGAGAGATTTGATCCGATCCTTCAGTCGCTGGCATCGCTTGTTATTCATTTTTGTCTCATTGCAGAGATCGTAAATAAACTTGGCCACATGCAAAATCTTTTCAACCCATTCCATACTGATACCTGCAATGACAGAAGATCGTCATCCTACCTTATCACTCAGAATGGATTCAGTGTTGAATGTGTGGCCCCTGAATTACTAGGGGTGGACTAGACCTGGCAATGGCCCCACACTCCATCATGAACAGGCTGCCTGCCATCTGGCAAAAGCATAAGACAGCAGAATTTAATGCAGTGTCATCTACTGGAGGTAGCCCGTTCCTCTGGTTACAAATCCCAGCTGAGCAGGGGGAGAACAAGAAATAGATTTGTTTTTCCAAGGCCACTATCTCCACATTAGTATTAACACACGCTAATGGAACTTTATTTTCAACTCCAACTTTCATTGTCATAGAACGGCAGAATCTTACAGCACAGAAGGAGGCCATTATGCTTCACACCAGCAGAAAATGAACCTAACATATAAGCCAACAAGCATGCTTTTGGCCTGAGGCAGTTCCTTCGGTGGTTTAATGGGTAACTGCACCATGTGGTGTGGTACTAAAGCAGACAGGGAGGAGGATAATCAGCCAGGTGATGGATGTCGACTGACTGCTGCTGGAAGTTTGTCTTTGGACATTGGATGAGGGCGGGACTGTCAAGTTCACATAGCTAGCTGCCACTGACTGGTTATGTTTACTAATGAAGGATGGTGGATTGGGCAAGATGTCTCTTCCACAGAACCATACCCCAGTGCCTCGGGAATATATAATAGGAAAATGGAGAAAATTCAAACAAAACTTCAAAAATTAAAATGGTATTGCAAAATATTTACAGCACACCAACAGGATATTTGGCCCAACAGATGAATGTCGGTGTTTATGCTCCACACAAGCTTCCTCCCACCCCTCCTCATCTAACCCCATCAACGATCCTTCTAGTCCTTTCTCCCTCGTATATTATTTAGCATCCCCTTAAATGCATCTATGCTATTTGCCTCAACTACGCCATGTGGTAGCGAGTTTCACATTCTAACCGCTCTCTGGATAAAGGCGTTAAGGAGAACTCCCAATGTCAGACAGGTTGCCACAGAGAGGTATTGAGCAAAGGCTTCACGAGGAGAAGGGAAAAACTGAAGTTTGAGGTACTGGATAATTCTCATGTGCTTCGGTGACCGACGGCAGAATGGCAGCAGCCGAGGTTTTTGACCGTTCAGTCACTCTTTCTCTGGGAGACTGGCGAGCTGTGGAGAAGTGAGGGGGAGAAACAAAAGAAGAGAGAAAAGATAAACTAAAAAGTTACCTTCGTCTGTGGGGCAGCAAAACTGGTCATTGATGTGAATTAGGAAATCCCTCCATGTGACTTGTGAAAAGTTTCTTCTGAAATCTCTATTAGATTTATTCGTGACTATCTTATTTTTATGGCCCCTAGTTCTCGACTCGCCTGCAAGTGAAACATCTCTATATTGACCCTATCAAATCTTTTCACAATCTTAAAGACCTCTATCAGGTCACCCCTCAGTCTTTTTTCTAAAGAAAAGAGACCCAGGGGGTGAAATTGACCTCATGTGCGCCTCCGGTTAGCGCCTCCAGGGGGGCGCTAATGGGGCGCAATTTTTTTTTGCCCGGGTGATCGCGGTATTTATGGAAGCCCCGCTCCTGCCGGTAGCGACCAGCGATGATGACGTCATCACCATGCGCACTGCCTCGTTACCGCCCATAAATTCGGCTTCTCCGCCTCAGGTACCGCCTGGCGCTGACAGTGACAACTTCAGCTGTCGAGTTGCAGGCGGGAAGCAGCTGGAGAAATGCTATTTAAAGGTGCCATCTTGTCAAAAACCTTTCTGTTGGCTATTATTATTTCCAGCTTGCTGACAGATAGGCAGAGTGCCTGTCACAAGGATTGTAACGGTTTTGCACCTCAAGGACTGGCTCTAAAGCATTGCTTTGTTTAATTCAGGGCAGATTTGACTCTGCAAGATTGATCTCGTTTCATGGGGGCTGTGTTGGCACTTGACCTCCTGCTACGACATCACCGTCGGAGGTTACTTAGGCAGAAACAAAGGCAGAGAGAAAGAGAGGCAGCAATACAAAGAGAAAGACAGGGAGGAGGAGATGCAACAATACAAAAAGAAAGGCACAAAGAGAAAAAGAGAAAGGCACAGAGAGAGGGAGAAAGACAGGGAGAAAGGCAAAGAGAGAGGGGGGGGAGAAAGGCAGAGTGAGCGAGAGGCCCCGATATTGGTGGCCTCACCGCCCACTGCTGCAGTTGACTGCCACTGAGTTTCCGCTCCGCTCTCCCCTCGGTGCTACTTTCTGTTATGTTCAGAATAACTCCACAGGACTGTATATTGTAAGCTCAAACTGTTGTGACCTTGGTCTCTTTAATGTAACTCCAGAGTGAGGAAGCAGCACGGTAGACTGCCTTTTATACCTGCTTGCCCGGGGTGTGCAGGTGACTCTTGGGTCTCCAACAGGTGCGCCCCCTGGTGGAAAGTTTTATACATTGGTAATGTTCACATACATAACACTTTCCACTTGGGCTGGAGCGGGTGGGAGGGGAGCAATGCCGGGAATTGCCCACGGCCGCCTGCTGCCGTTGACTGCCACCGAGTTTCCGCTCCGGTCTCCCCTCGGTGCTACTTTCCCCTCGGGCTGCAGCCGGGGGGAGGGTAGCACCACCGGGAAACGCCCGCTGACGGCTGCTGACAACCAAGTCGCGTTAAGTTGCCTCCCGCCCACCGAGCTGCCAGATTGGTGTGGGCGGGAGTCAGCAGGAGTCGGCACCAGCAGGGGGGATGGATCGTTGCGTGGAGGTAGGTCTAACCCTGACGGTAAATACATAGACTTGCAAAAGGTGGTTAGTGAGCATCTTGAAATTTTTTTTTTTCAGCGGCTTACCTGGATGGGGTCCCGTGAAGGTGTTCTGGTTATTTTTTTTTGTAATGGTTTTACTTTTCAGGTCTTCCACCATCCGTGGGCCCAACTCCATTCTTTGCGGCACTTGGGCGGCAAATGCCTTTGCCGCCGAGATTGAGAGCTCCCGCCCGCTGCTGCCCAGATTGACAGCGTAAGCTGTTATTTTGCCGCCGGGCGGGACGGCCAGCTCTTTTAGAGGATTCTTCTTGGCAAAGTACCGCCTGGTCTCTCAGCGGCCATTGGCGGTACTTTGGGCAGCACTTGGGCGGGCCTTGGGTTTCACCAAGTTCGGGCCGAGAGGAAAAAAGGCAGGTACAAGGACAACAAGATGTGGCCAGCTCTGTTGCAACAGAGCTGGCAACAGGAGACCTTACCCTCCCAGGGTAATCTGACAGCAGTTCTCCTACATCAATTTCACTGAGGAACAGTGTGTTCGAAGACTGGGCTTCAGCAAGGATGTGCTCACAGAGCTCTGCCAACTCCTGCAACCAGACTTCGAGCCTCAGACTAGGGTGATGACAGCTCTCTCAGTGGCAGTCAAGGTCACCATCGCGCTCAATTTCTATGCCAATGGATCCTTCCTGTGCAACAGGAGACTCTCCAACATCTCCCAGTTTGCCGTCCATTGCTCCATCCGCGAGGTCACAGAAGCTCTGTAAGAAGGAGAAGGGATTACATCTGCTGCCCAGAGAGAAGCAGCACGAGCGTGCATGTGGCTTCCCCATGGCGCAGGGTGCTATTGACTGCGCTCACGATACTTTGAGGGCATCACATCACAATCCAGAGATCTTCCGTACTGCAAAGGCTACCACTCACTGAATGTGCAGCTGGTGTGCGACCATACACATATAATAATCACCGTCAATACCCGCTATCCTGGCAGCAGCCATGATGCCTTCATACTGTGCCAGACCGGTGTGCCAGCTCTCTTCCTGCCCCCAATGAAGCTCACAGCTGGCTGTTCGGAGACAGGGGCTATCTGTTTTCTACCTGGCTTATGACTCCCCTCCGCAATCCCACAACTCCTGCTCAGCACTCATACAATGAGAGCAATGCCGCCACTGGGAACTTAATTGAGCCGACCACTGGGATGCTGAAGCAACAGTTCCACTGCCTTGACCGCTCGGGGGGAATCCTCCAATAATGGCCAGAGCGGGTGTCCCTATTTGTCATCGTCTGCGGCATGCTGCACAACTTGGCCATCATGTGGGCACAGCCATTTCCACCAGGCATAGCCATACCACCTCAGGAGGAGGAGGAGGAGGACCAGGAGGAACAGGATGAGGAGCAACAGCAGGAGGACGAGGAGGAGCAGAAACAGCAACAGCCGCGACGGAGGAGGCAGCGACTCCATGGCGATCCTGCAAGGGCGGTCATTTCCACTGATTTCCATCCCACTTTCCGATATCTGTGGACATCCCCATCACATCAATGTGTCCTTCCATACTAAAACCACAACACTAAAATAAGAGACAACAGCAAAAATTGAGCATTCCAATCACCATTTAATCAAACAACAATAAAATGTATAACTATATTCATCACCCTTGTGCATTTCCTTATCATCATCATTATCATTATAGGCAATCCCTCAGAATCGAGGAAAACTTGCTTCCACTCTTGACATGAGTTCTTAGGTGGCTGAACAGTGCAATACGAGAACCACAGTCTCTGTCACAGGTGGAACAGATAGTCGTTGAGGGAAGGGATGGGTGGGAGTGGTTTGCCGCATCTCTTTCCGCTGCCTGCGCTTGATTTCTGCATGCTCTCGGCGACGAGACTCGAGCTGCTCAGCACCCTCCCAGATGCACTTCCTCCTCTTAGGGCGGTCTTTGGCCAGGGACCCCCAAGTGTCAGTGGGGATGTTGCACTTTATCAGGGAGGCTTTGAGGGCGTCCTTGTAATGTTTCCGCTGCCCAACTTTGGCTTGTTTACTGTGAAGGAGTTCCAAATAGAGCGCTTGCTTTGGGATCTCGTGTCTGGCATGCGGACAATGTGGCCTGCCCAGCAGAGCTGATCTTAGACTGGGTGTTGTGTTGTGTAATGAGAGAAGATTAATTTGCAATCTCATTGTGCGAGGCCCCTTGGGGAAGAGTGACCATAATATGGTGGAATTCTGCATTAGGATGGAGAATGAAACAGTTAATTCAGAGACCATGGTCCAGAACTTAAAGAAGGCTAACTTTGAAGGTATGAGGCGTGAATTGGCTAAGATAGATTGGCGAATGATACTTAAGGGGTTGACTGTGGATGGGCAATGGCAGACATTTAGAGACCGCATGGATGAACTACAACAATTGTACATTCCTGTCTGGCGTAAAAATAAAAAAGGGAAGGTGGCTCAGCCGTGGCTATCAAGGGAAATCAGGGATAGTATTAAAGCCAAGGAAGTGGCATACAAATTGGCCAGAAATAGCAGTGAACCCGGGGACTGGGAGAAATTTAGAATTCAGCAGAGGAGGACAAAGGGTTTGATTAGGGCAGGGAAAATGGAGTACGAGAAGAAGCTTGCAGGGAACATTAAGGCGGATTGCAAAAGTTTCTATAGGTATGTAAAGAGAAAAAGGTTAGTAAAGACAAATGTAGGTCCCCTGCAGTCAGAACCAGGGGAAGTCATAACTGGGAACAAAGAAATGGCAGACCAATTGAACAAGTACTTTGGTTCGGTATTCACTAAGGAGGACACCAACAACCTTCCGGATATAAAAGGGGTCAGAGGGTCTAGTGAGAAGGAGGAACTGAAGGAAATCCTTATTAGTCATGAAAGTGTGTTAAGGACATTGATGGGATTGAAGGCCGATAAATCCCCAGGGCCTAATAGTCTGCATCCCAGAGTACTTAAGGAAGTAGCCCGAGAAATAGTGGATGCATTGACAGTCATTTTCCAACATTCCATAGACTTTGGATCAGTTCCTATCGTGTGGAGGGTAGCCAATGTAACCCCACTTTTTAAAAAAGGAGGGAGAGAGAAAACAGGGAATTATAGACCGGTCAGCCTGACCTCAGTAGTGGGTAAAATGATGGAATTAATTATTAAGGATGTCATAGCAGTGCATTTGGAAAATGGTGACATGATAGGTCCAAGTCAGCATGGATTTGTGAAAGGGAGATCATGCTTGACAAATCTTCTAGAATTTTTTGAGGATGTTTCCAGTAAAGTGGACAAGGGAGAACTAGTTGATGTGGTATATTTGGACTTTCAGAAGGCTTTCGACAAGGTCCCACACAAGAGATTAATGTGCAAAGTTAAAGCACATGGGATTGGGGGTAGTGTGCTGACGTGGATTGAGAACTGGTTGTCAGACAGGAAGCAAAGAGTAGGAGTAAATGGGTACTTTTCAGAATGGCAGACAGTGACTAGTGGGGTACCGCAAGGTTCTGTGCTGGGGCCCCAGCTGTTTACATTGTACATTAATGATTTAGACGAGGGGATTAAATGTAGTATCTCCAAATTTGCGGATGACACTAAGTTGGGTGGCAGTGTGAGCTGTGAGGAGGATGCTATGAGGCTGCAGAGTGACTTGGATAGGTTAGGTGAGTGGGCAAATGCATGGCAGATAAAGTATAATGTGGATAAATGTGAGGTTATCCACTTTGGTGGTAAAAACAGAGAGACAGACTATTATCTGAATGGTGACAGATTAGGAAAAGGGAAGGTGCAACGAGACCTGGGTGTCATGGTACATCAGTCATTGAAGGTTGGCATGCAGGTACAGCAGGCGGTTAAAAAAGCAAATGGCATGTTGGCCTTCATAGCGAGGGGATTTGAGTACAGGGGTAGGGAGGTGTTGCTACAGTTGTACAGGGCCTTGGTGAGCCCACACCTGGAGTATTGTGTACAGTTTTGGTCTCCTAACTTGAGGAAGGACATTCTTGCTCTTGAGGGAGTGCAGCGAAGATTCACCAGACTGATTCCCGGGATGGTGGAACTGACCTATCAAGAAAGACTGGATCAACTGGGCTTGTATTCACGGGAGTTCAGAAGAATGAGAGGGGACCTCATGGAAACGTTTAAAATTCTGACGGGTTTAGACAGGTTAGATGCAGGAAGAATGTTCCCAATGTTGGGGAAGTCCAGAACCAGGGGTCACAGTCTAAGGATAAGGGGTAAGCCATTTAGGACCGAGATGAGGAGAAACTTCTTCACCCAGAGAGTGGTGAACCTGTGGAATTCTCTACCACAGAAAGTAGTTGAGGCCAATTCACTAAATATATTCAAAAGGGAATTAGATGAAGTCCTTACTACCCGGGGGATCAAGGGGAATGGTGAGAAAGCAGGAAGGGGGTACTGAAGTTGCATGTTCAGCCATGAACTCATTGAATAGCGGTGCAGGCTAGAAGGGCTGAATGGCCTACTCCTGCACCTATTTTCTATGTTTCTACGTTAAGTGTGGTCAGTGCTTCAATGCTGGGGATGTTGGCCTGGTCGAGGACGCTAATGTTGGTGCGTTTGTCCTCCAGGGGATTTGTAGGATCTTGCGGAGACATCGTTGGTAGTATTTCTCCAGCGACTTGAGGTGTCTACTGTACATGGTCCATGTCTCTGAGCCATACAGGAAGGCGGGTATTACTACAGCCCTGAAGACCATTATCCCCTCTTTTGTTGACGTATAATACTACTCCTCCGTAGTGTCTCCCCTGTGGCTGCAGCATGGCTGATGGAAGGTTGCTGAGTTTCGGGGTCAGAAACTACAGATGGCCTCGCAGGAGCTCTGGGCCTGGAAGGCTCGGCTGTAGACTGCACCACCTCAGGCCGGGCGGCGGCAGTCTGGGCTGGCTGGGTGACAGGCAGCGACGAGTGCAATGGCGGAGTGGCAGTGGTGGGATCAGGAATGCTGTCATCCTGAGAGAGGACAGCAGGTTCCTGCTCCACTGACCCATTGCCACTCCCCCGGAGAAGCAGCTCAGCATCCCCACCAATCTGCTGCAGGACAGATTGCTGGGCTGCTGCAACACCATGAGATCCCCAGTCGACTGTGGTGGACCCAGCAGCGATGGCAGGAGTCAGAGCTCGTGTGGCATCCAGCTGAGACTACTTGAGAGCAGTCTGAGACTCGTTGCCAGCAGCCATTGACTGCATGCTAGCACTAAGACCATGCGTGGCATCCAGCTGAGACTGAGACTGCATGAGACGTTGCATGGCATCAAGCTGAGACTGCAGGAGAGCAATCTGAGCTTCAATGCCACCAACTATTATCTGCATTTCAGCACTAAGACGTTGTGTTGCTTCCTCCTGTGTTGCAATGGAAGCTGCCACATTGTTCATGACACGTCATGAGGTCTGGATTTGCACGGTCTCTCTGGGAGTCCACCATCGTCTGCAGACTGGCAATATGGGCTCCATGGAGTGCGCAGAGCTCTGTGCAATGTTGGAGGTGGACTCCTCCATGCTCCTTACCACTGCTAACAGGCTCTCAGGCACCCTTGCCATTACATCTATCATGTCGGCGTGCATGGCCATCTCCCTTTGTGTGAACGCCTCCCCTTTGAGGTCCTCATCTGAGTCCTGTGCAGCAGAACTCGCTGCAAACTCACCCTCCGGAGAGACGGCTCCCAAACATCCCATTCCCCTTGTCTGTGCTGCAGCCTGCTAGGCCCCGGTGCACCACCCGGTGCAGATGCCTCTGCTAACTTAACCGCGTATTGCAAGTATTTCAGCTGGTGCCTGCGGGTGAGAAGCAGTGAAGTATTGCTTGGCTCCTCCTCCCCCTCGTTCCCCTCTTCTCCCTCGTGACTCAGTTGGGGGAGGCTCAGAGAAAGGCTGTGTTATGTTCAGAACAACTCCACAAGACTGTATATTGCAAGCTCAAACTGTTGTGACCTTGGTCTCTTTATTGTAACTCCAGAGTGAGGAAGCAGCACGGTAGATTACCTTTTATACCTGCTTGCCCAGGTGACCCTTAGGTCTCCCACAGGTGTGCCCCCTGGCGCAAGTCTTAAATATTGGTGAGGTTTACATACATACATAACATCACTTCCCCCCACCCCCAAAGTCTTAAGTACAAGTTATTTACAAGTTGAGGCGATCTGGCACTCTGCGTTCCCGGGTCGATCGCCTGAGTTGAATTCCTGGCCTGGGTGAGTTGGTCGGATCATTGCTGCACGGCCGCGCAGCTGGTCTGATCGGACTGACAGGCATTGTGGGTTCATCCTTGTGGTTGACAGCGAGGTCGATTGTGTTAGTGGATTGCTGGAGGCCAGGTCCTTTCACAGTGGTTCCTGGTTATCTGTAGTTCGCAGTTTGGTCTGGTCCAAATGCTTTCTGCGTTTGCCCATTACATGGTTACACAACAAATACTCCATCCCCTCTTTGGCTAATACAGTGCTAGCAGCCCATCTGGTGCCATGAACACATCACTTATTCTGATGTCGCATGGAGGATCCATACGATCATGGTACATTCTCTGTTGATAGCATACGGAAGGCCCGGTTCTGAGTGATTCAGTCCGGTGACTGCATAGCACCTGGGATAGCCGGGTCTGTGGGGAGTCTACCATGACACGTGTGGTGCTCGGCTTTATGATTTGGGTTGCCCGTTCCAGACTATTGTCGCTGACCCTAAGGTCTGGCAAGCCAAGGATGGCCGATATGGCCTTGAGACTTTCAGTAGTGGCGGGAGGCCGCGTGGTCCCGTGGATCCTGGGCCATGGTATGGAGGCTCCGGACCACCGACTGTGTGTAGCCTTCCTGCCTTTCTTTGCAACATTGTAGGGTTGCCCCATAGGGGGCAATCTGATGGGATGAGCATTTCGTCTTTGCAACATCTGTCTAGTGGTTCGTCGTTAGCAGGTGGTAACGGGAGATGCTGGCTGGTCCAGGTCATAGTCTTGGGAGCCGTTACGGTTGACCCCTCGCTTTCTAGCACTTCCATAACAATGAGCAGGTCTGCGGGCTGTGCCGTTTCCACCCTGGTGGTGGGCAATAGTAGCCAACTGAGGACATCAGCGCTGTTCTCAGTGCCTAGCCCATGGCAGATCATGTTACAGTGCATAGACAGTGTTGGACCTATTCGAGACAAAGCATTGATAATAGTGTCTCTGTTCTCCAAAAACTGAGAGATTGGCAGCTTGTCTGACTCGAGCAAATATTGGGACACTCTTTGGTACGTCTCTTTTGTCCCGTGAACGCAAGCTACTGCCTTGGTTAACTTATTGGATACATGTACAACTGGTTGGGGCTCGCCCGCTACTTTGGCATGCTGTACAACACGCCCGACCCTGTGTGATGACACATCACTTGCTACAAGTACTTTGTCAGATACATATACGACTGGTTGGTGTTCGCCCGCTACTTTGGCTTGTTGTAATGTACATCATTAGCCGCGAAAGTGCGCTCACATGGGTTACACAGTGCAAACAACTTAGTGGAATGTAGTGGATTCCTGGCCTTCTCAGCAGCTGCCCTTTTATCTTTGCCCCAAGCCCAGTCATCTTCTTTGCTGGGCAACACATGCCTGTTTTGTTGCGGCAATATCCCATGGTGTGGACGCACTCTCTTCCCGTGGTGTGGACGCACTCTCGTCCGTGTCCGTGATGCTGACTGCCGCGATCTTCCTCCCCAGGGATTCTGGCGTTGGGATCGTTTCGGCTAGAGTACCAATCTGCTTGGTCGACCTGGAGCCTCTTTCATCGTCGCGAAGAGGTCGTCGGCTTTGGGTGGTGGGTACTGCGCCTGTACCGCTGCTCGGTTGATCTTTACCTCCTCGTGGTCGTGATGAGTGGCTTGTGCCTCGGGGATCTGCAAATGGATCTGCACTTCGATGCCTGGTTCAGCTGAAGGTGGGAGCTTGCTCAGCCTTTGAACAAGGGAGACGTCGTTCACCGGAGAAGGTACACAGAGGTCTTCCCAGTTCCATCGAATCTTTCCCATCCACCTTCTACCAAGCAGCATTGGCCCATCACCTGAAACAATCCACAGTGGTAAATCATGCACCGCTCCCTCATGGGATACTCTTATGTCCACACTACCAATAACTGGTATCAGTTCCTTGGTGTAGGTGCGCAGCTTTGCCTGAATCAGGATCAGCTTGGGTCATTGTGCTCTGTCGCCCCACAGCCTCTCGAATGCCTTCTGGCTCATTATTGATTGACCTCCCACCGTGTCCAATTGCTTGGAGACTGGAGTGCCATTGAGTTTAACTTTTAACATTATCGGAGGGCTTTTGGTGGTGAAGGTGTGTATCCCATATACTTCCCCTCAGGTTGAGTTGCTACTCTTGCTCATTCAGCGTGATCGTCGCTGGTTCATCGTCCTCTCTTGACACTGCCACATGGCGAGTCAGAGGTCATTTGCACATTCACTGGAGGTGCCCCATTGTTCACAGCCCTTGCACACATAGTGCCTGAATCAACATTGATGGGCTCTATGACTGCCCCCGCAGCGGCAACATGGTGGTAATGGATACACATTCACGCCCCATGGCGGATTCTGAGTCACCCTAGGTCTGGCCTCTGCGGTTGTGTAGGCCCTGCCATGTACAGTTCTGCCTGCTGAAGGCATTATTTTATGCACAGTATTTGCCGGTGAGCTTCAATTCTATGAAGATATCTGTTTCGTGTTGTCGCTTGTGGATATGAAAGCCTGGGCTATCGTGATGGCCTTGCTCAGATCTAGGGATTCGGCAGACAGCAGTTTGCAAAGAATGACCTCGTGGCCGATTCAAGCAAGAAAAAGTCCCGCAACATTTCCCCCAAAGATCCGGCAAATTCGCACTGTCCCACAAGGCATCATAGGTCGGCGACAAAGCTCGCCACGTTCTGGCCCTTGGAGCGATGGTGCCTGTAAAAGCGATACCTGGCCATTAAGTTGCTCTCCTTCGACTTGAGGTGTTCCCGAGCCAGTGTGCACAGCTCTGTGTAAGTCTTGTCCGTTGGTTTGTCCGGTGCCAGCAGATTTTTGAGGAGGCCATATATCGAAGGAGAATCGCCCTGCGCTTGACCGTCGTCTCGGCCTAGTCCAGTTCGTTGGCCACGAAGTACTGCTCAAGATGCTCAACGAAGGCTTCCCAATCATCACCCTCAACAAATTTCTCAAGAATACCAACAGCAGTCATTACCACATGAAAGTTCATGATCTGTTACTCGTCGCCAATTGTTATGTTCAGAACAACTCCACAAGACTATTGTAAGCTCAAACTGTTGTGACCTTGGTCTCTTTAATGTGACTCCAGAGTGAGGAAGCAGCATGGTAGATTACCTTTTATACCTGCTTGCCCAGGGTGCACAGGTGACCCTTAGGTCTCCCACAGGTGTGCCCCCTGGCGGCAAGTCTTACCGATTGGTGAGGTTTACATACATACATAACAGGCTGCTCATGTGCTGCATGGTTATCTGACAGCATAAATGGCACAAGAATTAAAGTGAGGGCAGGAATGGAACAAGGAAGGCAGACAATATGAGGAGCTGGAAAGTGATAAGGCCTTCTGGTTTAATGGGGAGTGGGATGAGAAGAGGAGATAAAGACATCGTGGTTGCCCCGAATGAGCTCAATGTCTCCGCCAGTCATGGCGCCGACCACCTGTGCGCCAATGAGCCGCAGCACTCGCCCTCCAGCTGGCGCAGTTCAGCTTCCCCCCCCCTCCCCGCCTCCAGTCCGCTGCTGCTCCCTTCTGTTATGTGCCATCTTGGCCTGCAAAAGAAAGGAACCAGTGTGAGTCAGAGCCAGCTATGTATGTGGAAGATATGCCTGCCGTGGTTGAATATCTTTGAATGTAGGCAAGGCGTGAAATGAGGATGTGACTGTGAATAGGTACAGATGCTTGGTGGTTGCCAGTTGGGTAAAGTGCGGGTTTGCAGAGTGTAGGCTCAAAGAGTTGTGCAAATATGTACTCACATTGACCATCTGTCTGAAGTCGTTGAATTTCTTCCAGCAGCGTGCTGAGCCTCTGTTAACCATGGTGCTGGCTGACACTACCGCGGCCACCTCTGCCCACATGGCTATAAAAACCCTGCAGCATTGGCCTTCTCCAAGATGGAAGGAACAGTGCAACATCCCTTTTCTCCACTGCCCCCATCAATGTCGCCAATGCCAGGTCATTGAACCAAGTGGCCCTACTAAGAGGATTTGGAGCAACCACCTCAGAACTTCCAGCTCTCAGTGAAGACCAGCAATGATGAAAATGACCAGGTGCTGCCTGAAACGACATCCCCTTTAAGAACTGAAATGAGCAGGAGGCCGGTTATTGCTGAATGAAAGTCATCTGAAATTGGGTACAGCTCTGGTCACGGCGCTGCAGCACTGAGGCCATTTCCGAGGCGAAAATGCCTATTTTTTTACAATTTTGCCCTCGCCCTCCCCTCCCCTCCCTCCAGCCTGTTCAATCTTTCCTGACAGGTAATACCTCTGAGTTCTGGTATCATAAGAGCATAGGAAATAGGAGCAGGAGTAGACCATTTGGCCCCCTCAAGCCTGCTCAGCCATTTAATAGGATCATGGCTGATCTGATCATGGGCTCAACTCCACTTCCCTGCCCACTCCCCATAACTCTTGACTCCCTTATCGTTCAAAAATCTATTTATTTCCACCTTAAATATATTCAATGACCCAGCCTTTGCAGCTCTCTGGAGAATTCCACAGATTTATGACCCTCTGAGAGAAGAGTTTCCTCCTCATCTCAGTTCTAAATGGGCGACCGCTTATTCTTAAACTATGCCCCCTCGTTCTAGATTCCCCCACGAGTGGAAACATCCTCTCTGCATCTACCTTGTCGAGCCCCCTCAGTATCTCAAATGTTTCAATAAGATTACCTCTCATTCTTCTAAACTCCAATGTTTATAGGCTCAATTTGCTCATAAATCAACCCCCTCATCTCCGGAATCAACCTAGTGAAGCTTCTCTGAGCTGCCTCCAATGCAAGTATATCCCTCCTTAAATAAGGAGACCAAAACTATACGCAGTATTCTAGATATGGTCTCACCAATACCCTGTACAGTTGTAGCAGGACTTCCCTGCTTTTATACTCCATCCCCCTTGCAATAAAGGCCAACATTGCATTTGCCTTCCTGATTACTTGCTGTACCTGCATACTAACTTCTTGTGTTTCATGCACAAGGACCCCCAAGTCCTTCTGTATTACAGCATTTTGTAATCTCTACCATTTAAATAATAATTTGCTTTTTTATTTTCCCTGACAAAGTGGATAACCTCATACTCTCTCACATTATACTCCATCTGCCAAATGTTTGCCCACTCACTTAGCCTGTCTATATCCCTTTGCAGATTCTTTATGTACTCCTCACAACTTGCTTTCCCACCCATCGTTGTATCATCAGCAAACTTGGCGACATTACACTTGGTCTCTTCATCCAAGTTATTAATATAGATTGTAAATAGTTGAGGCTCCAGCACCGATCCCTGTGGCACCCCACAGTTGCCAACCGGAAAATTACCCATTTATCCCGATTCTCTGTTTTCTGTTAGCTAGCCAATCCTCTATCCATGCTAATATATTACCTCCAACCCAGTGAGCTCTTATCTTGTGCAGCAACCGTTTATGTGGCACCTTATTGAATGCCTTCTGGAAATCCAAATACCCCGCATCCACTGGTTCCCCCTTATCCACCCTGCTCGTTACATCCTCAAAGAACTCCAGCAAATTTGTCAAACATGATTTCTCTTTCATAAAACCATGTTGACTCTGCTTGACCGTATTATGCTTTTCCAAATGTCCTGCTACTACTTCCTTAATAATGAACTCTAGCATTTTCCCAACGACAGATCTTAGGCTTAAATAGTCTATAATTTCCTGTTTTCTGTCTCCCTCCTTTTTTAAATAGAAGTGTTACATTTGCACTTTTCCAATCCACTGCGAGTTCTCCAGAAACCGGGGAATTTTGGTAGATTACAACCAATGCATCCACTATCTCTGCAGCCACTTCTTTTAAGACCCTAGGATGCAGGCCATCGGGTCCAGGGGACTTGTCCAGCTTTAGTCCTAGTTTCTAATGAGTACAGGCAACTCTCGATTATCTGAGTCCTCGGGGATTGGGTTATGCCGGGTAAACGATTTCTCCGTTAGAGCGAGTTGACATTACAGATAATGCTTACAGTACTGCAGGTGTGCTCTAACCAATAGCTGTAGCGTATCTTCTAATCCTTGAATTCTAGTCCTCTAGATCTAAAGACCATTAGGCTTGTTGATTACTTCCTGTAACTGTTCATGGCATTTTAATAAATTATGAGAGGCAGTGGACCTGTATGTGAGCAGCAGCGGCAGCTGAGGCAAGGCAGAGCGCTTAAAACCAGCGCGGCAAGTGCAGGCTCGACAGAGGCAGTGGACCTGTGTGCGTGCAGCAGCGGGAGCTGAGGCAAGGCAGAGCACTTAAAAGCAAGGCTCAACAGACAACATTCGAAAGGAACATCAGAGTTTCAAAGTGACGTCACACACACGGAATTTTAAATGTCGTTACAACGGTTTCCCGTTGCATTCGTGTGCGGATAATCGAGAGTTGCCTGTACTTTTTCTTTAGTGACAGTGATTGTTTTAAGTTCCCCCTTCCCTATAGCCCCTTGATTATCTATTATTGGGATGTTTTTAGTGTCTTCTACTGTGAAGACCGATACAAAATATTTGTTCAAAGTCTCTGCCATTTCCCTGTTCCCCATTATTAAATCCCCAGTCTCATCCTCTAAGGGACCAACAAGTAAATACTTTAGTTACTCTCTTCCTTTTTATATACCTGCAGAATCTCTTACTATCTGTTTTTATATGTCTTGTTAGTTTACTCTCATAATCCATCTTCTCTCTCTATTCTTTTTTACTTTATTACTCTCTCTATTACTTTTTTAGTCGTCCTTTGCTAGTTTTAAAAAAATTCCCAATCCTCTGGCCCTCCCACTAATGTTGCCAACATTGTACGCCATTGTTTTAAATTTGATACCATCCTTTACTCATTAGTTAGCCATGGATGGTTCTCCCTTGTAAATGTTTATAAATCATCCTTGTAAATCTTTTTTGTATCCTCTCCAGAACCCCTATATCCTTTTAATGATATGGAGACCAGAACTGTGCACAGTACTCCAAGTGTGGTCTAACCAAGGTGCTAAAGAAGTTCAACATAACTTCGCTGCTTTTCTATTCTATCCCTCTTGAAATGAACCCCAATTCTTTGTTTGCTTTTTTTATGACCTTACTAACATGTGCCACTGCTTTTAGTGATCTATGTATCTGTACCTCCATTTAGACAGTTAGGCCTAGAAATTCGTCTCGGGCGGTGGCACAAAACGAGCGGTATCGGATTGGCCGCCCGTTATACGCAGTGCCTGATATTCAGATGCATTGACTGTAGTAGACCCGAATATCAGGCTCTGCGGATAATGGGCAGCCGATCCGATATTGCCCCCTTTGCGCCACCACCCAAGATTAATTTCTGGGCATTATTTTCTAAGGATTATGTGGTCTCCTTATTCTTCCTACCAAAATGCATTACCTCACACTTGTCTATATTGAAGTTTGTTTGCCAATTACATGCCTATTCTGCAGGAGAGGGCTCTGAGCTAGTTAGAGTGGGTGAGAACTCAGATGAACAGGACCCCAAGAAAGAATGCAAAAGGCAGGAGGCAACAGAGCAGAGTAACACTGGGGTAAGTGTAAACCACAAGGTGATAGGAAGGGACAATATGTAAGACTATAAAGGGGCTGCAGGAGGGGTCAAAACTAAAAATCATGGTTTAAAAACTAGTATTAAAACACTCTACCTAAACGCACGAAGCATTCGAAATAAAGTAAATGAGTTGACGGCACAAATCATTACAAATGGGTATGATTTGGTGGCCATTACAGAAACGTGGTTGCAGGGTGGCCAAGACCGGGAATTAAACATACAGGGGTATCTGACGATTCAGAAAGATAGACAAGAAGGGAAAGGAGGTGGGGTAGCTCTGTTAATAAAGAATGATATCAGGACAGTTGTGAGAGATGATATTGGATCTAATGAACAAAATGTTGAATCATTGTGGGTGGAGATTAGAGATAGTAAGGGGAAAAAGTCACTGGTGGGCATAATTTATAGGCCCCCAAACTTCATGGTGGGGCGGACAATAATCAAGGGAATAATGAAGTCATGTGAAAAAGAAACGGCAGTAATCATGGAGGATTTTAACCTACATATCGATTGGTCAAATCAAATCGCGTGGGGTAGCCTTGAGGAGGAATTCATAGAATGCATACGGGATTGTTTCTTAGAACAGTATGTTACAGAACCTACAAGGGAGCAAGCTATCTTAGATCTGGTCCTGTGTAATGAGACAGGAATAATAAACGATCTTCAAGTAAAAGATCTTCTCAGAATGAGTGATCACAGTATGGTTGAATTTGTAATACAGATTGAGGGTGAGGAAGTAGTGTCACAAACGAGCGTACTATGCTTAAACAAAGGGCACTACAGTGGGATGAGGGCAGAGTTGACTAAAGTAGACTGGGAACACAGACTAAATGGTGGCACAATTGAAGAACAGTGGAGGACTTTTAAGGAGCTCTTTCATAGTGCTCAACAAAAATATATTCCAGTGAAAAAAAAGGGTGGTAAGAGAAGGGATAACCAGCCGTGGATAACCAAGGAAATAAAGGAGAGTATCAAAGTAAAAACCAATGCGTATAAGGTGGCCAAGGTTAGTGGGAAACTAGTTGATTGGGAAAATTTTAAACGACAGCAAAGAATGACTAAGAAAGCAATAAAGGAAGATAGATTACGAAAGTAAACTTGCGCAAAACATAAAAACAGATAGTAAAAGCTTTTACCGATATATAAAACGGAAAAGAGTGACTAAAGTAAATGTTGGTCCCTTAGAAGATGAAAAGGGGCATTTAATAATGGGAAATGTGGAAATGGCTGAGACCTTAAACAATTATTTTGCTTCGGTCTTCACAGTGGTAGACACAAAAACCATGCCAAAAATTGCTGGTCACGGGAATGTGGGAAGGGAGGACCTTGAGACAATCACTATCACTAGGGGGATAGTGCTGGACAGGTTAATGGGACTCAAGGTAGACAAGTCCTCTGGTCCTGATGAAATGCATCCCAGGGTATTAAAAGAAATTGCGGAAGTTATAGCAGATGCATTCGTTATAATCTACTAAAATTCTCTGGACTCTGGGGAGGTGACATCGAATTGGAAAGCAGCTAATGTAACACCTCTGTTTAAAAAAGGGGGCAGACAAAAGGCAGGTAACTATAGGCCGGTTAGTTTAACATCTGTAGTGGGGAAAATACTTGAAGCTATCATTAAGGAAGAAATAGCGGGACATCTAGTTAGGAATAGTGCAATCAAACAGACGCAACATGGATTCATGAAGGGGAAATCATGTTTAACTAATTTACTGGAATTCTTTGAGGATATAACGAGCATGGTGGATTGAGGTGTACCGATGGATGTGGTGTATTTAGATTTCCAAAAGGCATTCGATAAGGTGCCACACAAAAGGTTACTGCAGAAGATAAAGGTACGCGGAGTCAGAGGAAATGTATTACCATGGATCGAGAATTGGCTGGCTAACAGAAAGCAGAGAGTCGGGAAAAATGGGTCCTTTTTGGGTTGGAAATCGGTGGTTAGTGTTGTGCCACAGGGATTGATGCTGCGACCACAACTGTTTACAATATACATTAATGACCTGGAAGAGGGGACAGAGTGTAGTGTAACAAAATTTGCAGATGACACAAAGATTAGTGGGAAAGCGGGTT
This sequence comes from Pristiophorus japonicus, assembly GCF_044704955.1. Classification (NCBI taxonomy): domain Eukaryota; kingdom Metazoa; phylum Chordata; class Chondrichthyes; family Pristiophoridae; genus Pristiophorus; species Pristiophorus japonicus. The sequence continues at coordinate 107,505,312 of NC_091989.1, read as the reverse complement.
GTGTAGAGGACACAGAGAGATTTAGATAGGTTAAGCGAATGGGCTAAGGTTTGGCATATGAAATACAATGTCGGAAAATGTGAGGTCATCCACCTTGGGGGAAAAAAAAACAGTATAAGGGAATATTATTTGAATGGGGAGAAATTACAACATGCTGCAGTGCAGAGGGACCTGGGGGTCCTTGTGCATGAATCCCAAAAAGTTAGTTTGCAGGTGCAGCAGGTAATCAGGAAGGCGAATGGAATGTTGGCCTTCATTGCGAGAGGGATGGAGTACAAAAGCAGGGAGGTCCTTCTGCAACTGTATAGGGTATTGGTGAGGCCGCACCTGGAGTACTGCGTGCAGTTTTGGTCACCTTACTTAAGGATATACTAGCTTTGGAAGGGGTACAGAGACGATTCACTTGGCTGATTCCGGAGATGAGGGGGTTACCTTATGATGATAGATTGAGTAGACTGGGTCTTTACTCGTTGGAGTTCAGAAGGATGAGGGGTGATCTTATAGAAACATTTAAAATCATGAAAGGGATAGACAAAATAGAGGCAGAGAGGTTGTTTCCACTGGTCGGGGAGACTAGAACTAGGGGGCACAGCCTCAAAATACGGGGGAGCCAATTTAAAACAGAGTTGAGAAGGAATTTCTTCTCCCAGAGGGTTGTGAATCTGTGGAATTCTCTGCCCAAGGAAGCAGTTGAGGCTAGCTCATTGAATATATTCAAATCACAGACAGATAGATTTTTAACCAATAAGGGAATTAAGGGTTTTGGGGAGCGGGCGGCTAAGTGGAGCTGAGTCCACGGCCAGATCAGCCGTGATCTTGTTGGGTGGCGGAGCAGGCTCGAGGGGCTAGATGGCCTACTCCTGTTCCTAATTCTTATGTTCTTATTAATGTTGGAGAAGTCCAGAACCAGGGGTCACAGTCTAAGGACAAGGGGTAAGCCATTTAGGACCGAGATGAGGAGAAACTTCTTCACCCAGAGAGTGGTGAACCTGTGGAATTCTCGACCACAGAAAGTTGTTGAGGCCAATTCACTAAATATATTCAAAAAGGAGTTATATGAAGTCCTTACTACTAGGGGGATCAAGGGGTATGGCGAGAAAGCAGGAATGGGGTAATGAAGTTGCATGTTCAGCCATGAACTCATTGAATGGCGGTGCAGGCTCGAAGGACCGAATGGCCTACTCCTGCACCTATTTTCTATGTTTCTATAAGTTTATTAATGTCTTCCTGTATTTTTTGCAGTCCTCCTCTTTATTAACTACAGCCCCCAATTTGATGTCATCTGCAAATTTTGAAATTGCACAAGTCCAAATTGTTTATGTAAATAGTGAACAACAGTGTTCCCACCGATCACTGTGGAACTTTACATCATTTGCCAATCTGAGTAACTACCTTTGACCCCTACTTTTAGTTTTCTATTTTGGAGCCTGCTTGCTAGCCATTCTGCTACTTGTCTCCCAACTCCACATGTTCCGATCTGAACTGAGTCATGAGTCTACTTTGAAGGCTTTTTGGAAATCTAAATTATATCATATCTTTGAGTAAGGATTCCATTATCTTTCCAACCACCAACCTTAAGCTAATTCGTCTATAATTCCCTGGACTTGTTCTATCTCCCTTTTTATATGGGAATGGCATTAGCTGCCCTCCAGTCCTATGGCACCATTCCTTTTGCTAATGAATTTTGGACAGCAGCTGTTGGTAATGATTCTGCTATTCCCATTTACACCTCCTCTCGACCCATCTGTTATTTCTTTACTTGTCCCATTACCACCTCCTTTTGCCTTGCACAATCATCCCTTTTATCATTTAATCTCTCCTGCCCTCCACCCTATCACAGGCCTTCTCCTTTTGTTCTTTCCTCCCTTTCCCTGCCTCTGTACTTGCTTAAAACTTGTTACATTGCGAACCTTTTCCAGTTCTGATGAAAGGTTCTGACCTGAAGCGTTAACTCTGCTTCTCTCTCCACAGATGCTGCCTGGCCTGCTGAGTTGCTCCAGCATTTTCTGTTTTTATTTCCAGCATCTGCAGTATTTTAATTTTGTTAAAAAACAGCTCGTCTGACACTTTTGCATGAAGATGTCATTTTACAGAACTGAGAGGGTACAATTATCAGGAAAGACTGAACAGGCTGGGGCACTTTTCTCCAGAAAAGAGGTGACCTGATTCTGAAAGGGTTTGATTGGGTAGACAGAAAAGTTGTTTCCACTTGTGGGAAATCCTAAACTAGAGGTCATAAATACGTCACTAAAAAATCAAATAAGGAATTCAGAAGAAACTTCTTTACTCAGAGAGTGGTTAGAATGTGGATCTCGCTATCACAGGGAATGGTTGAGGTGAATTGCATCATGTATTTAAGAGGAAGCTGGATAAGTGTAAAAGGGAGAAAGGAATAGAAGGATATGTTGATGGGGAGAGTTGAAGTAATGTGGGAGGAGGCTTGTGTGGAGCATAAACATCAGCATGGATACCTGTTGTGCTGAATGGTCTGTTTCTGTGCTGTAAATTCTATATAGTTTTACATACCATTGCCTTTTTAACTGTGCATTGTTAACAAGAGGCAAAGGAATCATGAACTTTACAAATGATGAGAGGATCTTGGAGTTGCCCCATGAATTCCAAACAGTTTAACACTGGAGTCCTTTGCCATCTGTCATCAACTATGAGCCCGAGAAAGAAGATTCAAAGAAACCTTCTGATGTCTGCCGTTATGACAATACTACAGTATTACTAACCCGCCAGGGACTGACCAGAATAGAGCCCTTTGAAGTCCTCATATAGTCAGGAATCTTGATAGCTTGGAATATTAAGGTACTCTACAGCTGAGAGCTTGGATAGTAATGTAATCAAGGGATATGGGGATAGTGCAGGAAAGTGGAGTTGACGTAGAAGATCAGCCATGATCCCATTGAATGGCAGAGCAGGCTCAAGGGGCCGAAGGCCTACTCCTGTCTCTAATTCTTATATTCTTAAGTACCTCAATTGTCTTTCTATCTGAGAAGCATGCATTTTGATTAATGCCTGATGTTCTCAAGTTAGGGATTGTGTTACATGTTCTATTATGAGCTTAATTATCGAACAATGTCATGAAGCCCGTTTTATGTTGAGGATTTGTTACTGGATGAAGCCTAAATCGGTACTCTCCTCTCCGGTACAGGCAGAATTTGATCATATTACCCTGTATAGAAGTAGAAAAACTTATATTTAGATAATACCATGTCTCACACAATCACTTTACGCACTGAATTATTTTGAAATGCTTTGAATGTTATGTAGGCAAGTGCGGCAGCTACTTTGTACACAGCAAGATCCCACAAACAGCAATGAGATGAATGACCAGTCAATCTGCTTTTGGTGTTGTTGGTTGAGGGAGGGGTGATAGTCAGGGCACGGGTAGAACTCCTTGTCTTTCTTGGAATAGTGTCATGGGATCTTTAAGATTCATTTGAATCAATGGTATAGGCAGACAGTGCCTCGACTTAACCATTTATCTGAAGAGTTGCACCTTGTACAATGCATCAGTTGCCCCACACTGCACTGAAGTATCAGTGTAGGATATGAGCTCACACTCCTGAAATGAGGCTCAAGCCCAAAATGTCTTTACCCAGGGGCAAGAGAAGAACTTACATTTATATAGCACCTTTCACGGCCTCAGGCTGTCCCCAAGTACTTTATAGCCAATAAAGTACTTTTGAAGTATAGTCATTGTTGTAATAGAAACATAGAATATAGGTGCAGGAGTAGACCATTCAATATGATCATGGCTGATCATTCACCTCAGTACCTCTTTCCCGCTTTCTCTCCATACCCCTTGATCCCTTTAGCCGTAAGGGCTATATCTAACTCCCTCTTGAATATTTCCAATGAATTGGCATCAACGACTCTGCGGCAGGGAATTCCACAGGTTAACAACTCTCAGTGAAGAAGTTTCTCCTTATCTCAGTCCTAAATGACCTACCCCTTATCCTAAGACTGTGTCCCCTGGTTCTGGACTTCCCCAACATCGGGAACATTCTTCCCGCATCTGTCCTGTCCCGTTTCTATGAGATCCCCTCTCATCCTTCTAAACTCCAGTGTATAAAGGCCCAGTTGATCCAGTCTCTCCTTATATGTCAGTCCAGCCATCCCAGGAATCAGCACTCCCTCAATAGCAAGAACGTCCTTCCTCAGATTAGGAGACCAAAACTGAACACAATATTCCAGGTGAGGCCTCACCAAGGCCCTGTACAACTGCAGTAAGACCTCCCTGATCCTATACTCAAATCCCCTAGCTATGAAGGTCAACATGCCATTTGCCTTCTTCACCGCCTGCTGTACCTGCATGCCAACTTTCAATGACTGGTGAACCAAGACATCTTGGTCTCATTGCACCTCCCCTTTTCCTAATCTGCCACCATTCAGATAATATTCTGCCTTCGTGTTTTTGCCCCCAAAGTGGATAACCTCACATTTATCCACATTATACTGCATCTGCCAAGCATTTGCCCACTCACCGAACCTGTCCAAATCACCCTGCAGCCTCTTAGCATCCTCTTCAGACTCACTCCGCCACCCAGTTTGTGTCATCTGCAAACTTGGAGATATTACACTCAATTCCTGCATCCAAATCATTAATGTATATTGTAAAGAGCTGGGGTCCCAGCACTGAGCCCTGTGGCACTCCACTGGTCACTGTCTCCCATTCCGAAAAGGACCCATTTATCACGACTCTCTGCTTCCTATCTGCCAACCAGTTCTCTATTCACGCCAGTACATCACCCCCAATACCATGTGCTTTGATTTTGCACACCAATCTCTTATATGGGACCTTGTCAAAGTCCAAATACATCACATCCACTGGTTCTCCCTTGTCCACTCTACTAGTTACATTCTTCAAAAATTCCAGAAGATTTGTCAAGCATGATTTCCCATTCATAACTCCATGCTGACTTGGACCGATCCTGTCACTGCTTTCCAAATGTGCTGCTATTTCATCCTTAATAATTGATTCCAACATTTTCCCCACTACTGATGTCAGGCTAACCGGTCTATAATTTTCCATTTTCTCTCTCCCTCCTTTTAAAAAAAGTGGTGTTACATTAGCTACCCTCCAGTCCATAGGAACTGATCCAGAGTCAATAGACTGTTGGAAAATGATCACCAATGTATCCACTATTTCTAGGGCCACCTCTTTAAGTACTCTTGGATGCAGACAATCAGGCCCCGGGGACTTGTCAGCCTTCAATCCCATCAATTTCCCCAACACAATTTCCCGCCTAATAAGGATATCCTTCAGTTCCTCCTTCTCACGAGACCCTCGGTCTCCTAGTACATCCGGAAGGTCATTTGTGTCTTCCTTCGTGAAGACAGAACCAAAGTATTTGTTCAATTGGTTTACCATGTCTTTGTTCCCCATTATTAAGTCACCTGAGTCTGACTGCAAGGGACCTACGTTTGTCTTCACTAATCTTTTTCTCTTCACATATCTATAGAAGCTTTTGCAGTCAGTTTTTATGTTCCCGGCAAGCTTCCTCTCATACTCTATTTCCCCCCCTCCTAATTAAACCCTTTGTCCTCCTCTGCTGAATTCTAAATTTCTCCCAGTCCTCAGGTTTGCTGCTTTTTCTGGCCAATTTATATGCCTCTTCCTTGGATCTAACACTATCCTTAATTTTCCTTGTTAGCCATGGTTGAGCCACCTTCCCTATTTTATTTTTACTCCAGACAGGGATGTTCAACTGTTGAAGTTCATCCATGTGATCTTTAAATGTTTGCCATTGCCTATCCACCGTCAACCCTTTAAGTATCATTTGTCAGTCTATTCTAGCCAATTCACGCCTCATGCCATCGAAGTTAGCTTTCCTTAAGTTTCTGAATTAACTGTGTCACTCTCCATCTTAATAAAGAATTCTACCATATTATGGTCACTCTTCCCCAAGGGGCCTCGCACAACAAGATTGCCAATTAGTCCCTTCCCATTACACATCACCCAGTCTAGGATGCCAGCTCTCGAGTTGGTTCCTCGACATATTGGTCAAGAAAACCATCCCTAATACACTCCAGGAAATCCTCCTCTATCTCATTGCTACCAGTTTGGTTCGCCCAATCTATATGTAAATTAAAGTCGCCCATGATAACTGCTATTCCTTTATTGCAGGCATCCCTTATTTCTTGTTTGATGCTGTCCCCAATCTCACTACTACTATTTGGTGGCCTGTACACAACTATCACCAGCGTTTTCTGCCCTTTGGTATTCCGCAGCTCCACCCATACCGATTCCACATCATCCAAGCCAATGTCCTTCCTTACTATTGCATTAATTTCCTCTTTAACCAGCAACGCCACCCCGCCTCCTTTTCCTCTCTGTCTATCCTTCCTAAATGTTGAATACCCCTGGATGTTGAGTTCCCAGCCTTGGTCACCATGGAGCCATGTCTCTGTGATGCCAATTACATCATATCCATTAACTGCTATCTGCGCAGTTAATTCGTCCACCTTATTCTGAATACTCCTCACATTGAGGCACAGAGCCTTCAGGCTTGTCTTTTTAACACACCTTACCCCCTTAGAATTTTGCTGTAATGTGGCCCTTTTTGTTTTTTGCCTTGGGATTCCCTGCCCTCCACTTTTACTATTCTCTCTTCTATCTTTTGCCTCTGTCTCCCTTTTATTTCCCTCTGCCTCCCTGCATAGGTTCCCGTCCCCCTGCCATATTAGTTTAACTCCTCCCCAACAGCACTAGCAAACACCCCCCCAGGATATTGGTTCCGGTCCTGGCCAGGTGCAGACCGTCCGATTTGTACTGGTCCCACCTCCCCCAGAACCGGTTCCAATGCCCCAGGAATTTGAATCCCTCCCTTCTGCACCATTCCTCAAGCCATGTATTCATCTGAGCTATCCTGCGATTCCTACTCTGACTAGCACGTGGCACTGGTAGCAATCCTGAGATTATTACTTTTGAGGTCCTACTTTTTAATTGAGCTCCTAGTTCCCTAAATTCATGTCGTAGGACCTTATCCTGTTTTTTGCCTATATCATTGTGCACCACGACAACTGGCTGTTCACCCTCCCTTTTCAGAATGTCCTGTACCCGCTCCGAGACATCCTTGACCCTTGCACCAGGGAGGCAACATACCATCCTGGATTCTCGGTTGCGGCCGCAGAAACACCTATCTGTTCCCCTTACAATTGAATTCCCTATCACTAATGCTCTCCCACTCTTTTTCCTGCCCCCCTGTGCAGCAGAGCCACCCATGTGCCATGAACTTGGTTGCTTCTGCCCTCCCCTGATGAGTCATCCCCCTCAACAGCACCCAAAGTGGTGTATCTGTTTTGCAGAGGGGTGACCACAGGGGACCCATGCACTACCTTCCTTCCACTGCTCTTCCTGTTGGTCACCCATTTACTATCTGGCTGTGGACCCTTTACCTGCGGTGAGACCAACTCGCTAAACGTGCTATTCACGTCAATCTCAGCATCGTGGATGCTCCAGAGTGAATCCACCCACAGCTCCAGTGCCACAATGTGGTCTGTCAGGATCTGCAGGCTGATACACTTCCCGCATACGTAGTCGTCAGGGACTCCGGAAGTGTCCCTGAGTTCCCACATAGTACAGGAGGAGCATAACACGTGTCCGAGCTCTCCTGCCATGACTTTCCCTTAGAATAAGTTCATTTGGTAATAACAATGCTAAATGTTACTTACTGAAAAAAGAGAGAAAGAAAAGCTACTTACCAATCACTTACCCTCCTTGGCTGTGATGTCACCTTTTGATTTCTTTCAACTTCTTTTTTGCCTTCTCCCTGTAGCTGCACAAACACGCCTCACCAACAAACTCCCCGACGCCTCTCGCGGCCTTTTTATAGGCCTCCGACCCCGGACTCTCGCCTCACCAACGAACTCCCCGACGCCTCTCGTGGCCTTTTTATAGGCCTCCTACCCCGGACTCACGCCTCACCAACAAACTCCCTGACGCCTCTCGCGGCCTTTTTATAGGTCTCCGACCCCAGGCTCACACCTCACCAACAAACTCCCCGACGCCTCTCGCGGCCTTTTTATAGGCCTCCGACCCCGGGCTCACACCTCACCAACGAACTCCCCGACGCCTCTCACGGCCTTTTTATAGGCCTCCGACCCCGGACTCACACCTCACCAACGAACTCCCCGACGCCTCTCGCGGCCTTTTTATAGGCCTCCGACCCCGGACTCACGCCTCACCAACAAACTCCCGGACGCCTCTCGCGGCCTTTTTATAGGCCTCCGAACCCCGCAGCCAATTTGAACACAGCAAGCTCCGACAAAGAGCAATGAGATAATGGCCAGATCATCTGTATTAGTTATTGGTTGAGGGATAAATGTTGGCCAGGACACCGGGAGAACTCCCCTGCTCTTCAAAGAATAATAGCCGTGAGATCTTTAACGTTCACCTGAGATCGCAGATGAGGCCTCTGTTTAACATTTCATCTGAAAGACGGCACCTTCAACTGTGCAGCACTCCCTCAGTATTGCACTAGAGTATAGACTAGATTTTGTGCTCAAGCCTCTGGAGTGGGATTTGAACCCGCAATCCTCTGATTCAGAGAGTGAGAGTGTCACCCACTGAGCCACAGCTGACACCCATACGGCGCCATAACTCCAGCTCGAAAAGAAAGGTTGGGACCCGGATACCCCGGCTCCTGACCTCAGATAGAAATTCTGCTCGGCCATGCGAGGGGGCGGAGCCTCCGTCCACCCCTTACAAACCCAGCCATGTCTGAGAGGGAGTCCTCACACTGGGAGTCCCCATTTTCCCAGCTCATAAGGGACTCGGCTTAAGATTGGAGGCTGGCGGGCCAAGTCGGACCAGACGTATCAGCCTCCAGAAGTGGGCCCCACGGAGCAGGGGGGGGGGATCCAGATCAGGATCGTAGCCTTGCCCCCTGAAAATGGGTAAATTTATATTCGTATTGGCCCCTTACACTGGGGACTGAAGCGTGGGATGTCCGGGAGAGAGGCCTAGGTTACACCTGAATAGTTGGTGGCTGTCAAGAGCATGTGGCGGGTGGGCACACAAGGTGCACCCATAATGGCACAGTGGTCCCCTGAACAAGAAGTGCCCTCCCATCGACTGAACTGTGGAACGCACCGGAGGGCATCACTGAGCGCAATCTCAGCGTAACCGGTGGGATCGTGGCCAACTGATCTTTGTCCCTGCGGTGTGCCTATATATTGCAAACATTAAGAGGGCGGGAAGCTCACTATGTAGCAATCGGGTGGACAGGAATTCTGGATGACCTCCTTCTCCCTAATCCGGGGTCAATTATATTCATTGTAACTCAGAACAAACCGGCGATCAAACCAGCTGCAGTGAGTCAATTTGTCCACCAGCTGAGTCATTGGGGAATCCAACTGCGATGTCGCCCTCAAGTACTATCAGGTTGAGAATGTTTTTTTTTACTATTCACATAGTTTTGGATTGCTCCAGCAAACAGTCAGTACAGACACGGTGGGCCCATTGGCCTCCTTCTGCGCTATAATTCTATGGTTCAGATGGATGGGATTTTGATTATATCAGTCAAGGCTGGGTTTGAACCGAAATGTTGTTCAGCACATAACCCACTGCACAGCCCACTTCCATCCCGAGGCAGCCATAATTCAGCTATTTTGAGAAAAGGTCTCTCTCGCCTTCGGCGGTAAATTACTAGAAATGGCTTATGACCATCTGCATTTCGCACGGTGTTACTGAGCTGTGGGGAGCAGAATTCCCAAGTTTGGACCTTTTTTAAAATGTATTAGTTTATGGGAAGTGGATGTCGCTGGCAAGGCCAGCATTTATTGTCCATCCCTAATTGCCTTTGAGAAGATGGTGGTGATCCTGAGTGTGGTCTAAGGGAGCTGAGGTCAGGGCCCTCTAGTAGGCTTCCGCACCCTTAACTAAGAAGGAATAAAAATCAATGTGGGGAGTGATGTCTGCCCATAGTCAAATAGCTGGCCTACACCCATTGTCCAAGCTCATGGCTACAGGATGGCCATCTGGGCAATATAAGAGAGGGCGATCAGCGCAAGTGGAATTATATCCCAGCATAAAAAAGCACAGGCTCTTTAACTCTATTTCCAGCCCAGATCACTGGGGTGAAATGAATATTAACAAAAGCCCAATTACTTTCAAAGAGGGTTATCAAAGCTTCAAAATAATGAGATACCCATGTCGCAGTGGCTCCTGTCACCTCCTGCTCTCAGGATCCCCCACCCCACCCCCCGCCAATAAATGAACTGTTTCAACTCCATTAACCAGGCCACTTTAGACCTTGAACAGAGGATGCTGAACACATGTTCCAGACTAAGATATCATTATCATAGGCAATCCCTCGAAATCGAGGAAGACTTTCTTTCACTCCAAAAGTGAGTTCTCAGATGACTGAACCATCCAATACGGGAATTACAGTCTCTGTCACAAGCGGGACAGATAGTGGTTGGAGGAAAGGGTGGGTGGGGAGCCTGGTTTGCCACATGCTCCTTCCGCTGCCAGCGCTTGTTTTCTGCATGCTCTCAGCGACAAGACTCGAGGTGCTCAGCGCCCTCCTGGATGCTCTTACTCCACTCAGGGCAGTCTTTGGTCAAGAACTCCCAGGTGTCGGTGGGGATGTTGCACTTTATCAAGGAGGCTTTGAGGATGTCCTTGAAACGTTTCCTCTTCCCACCTGGGGCTCACTTGCCGTGTAGGAGTTCCGAGTAGAGCGCTTGCTTTGGGAGTCTTGTGTCAGGCATGCGAACAATGTGGCCCGCCCAATGGAGCTGGTCGAATGTGGTCAGTGCTTCGATGCTGGGGATGTTGGCCTGATCGAGAACACTGACGTTGGTGCGTCTATCCTCCCAGGAGATTTGCAGGATCTTGCGGAGACATCATTGGTGGTATTTCTCCAGTGATTTGAGGTGTCTACTGTATATGGTCCACGTCACTGAGCCATACAGGAGGGCGGGTATCACAACAGTCCTGTAGACCATGAGCTTGGTGCCAGACTTGAGGGCCTGATCTTCGAACACTTTCTTCCTCAGGTGACTGAAGGCTGCTCTGGCGCATTGGAGGCGGTGTTGAATCTCGTCGTCGATGTGACTAAGATATTGGCAACACTGAAACGTCAATACATTCAGAGCTTTAGCGGAGGACTGGAGGAGCAGCAACACTTTGTCGCCTTGAAACTTTGACTGTTTCTTTCCTCCCAGCTACCTTCTTCCAAGCTGGAGAGCCCTTGTCTCCTCACAATTCAATTGTCTGTGCCTACTTGCATTGGATCGAGGGTTGCCTCCTGTGGCGGTATGTATTCCTGGGGGGGGGGGGGGGTTATCACTCGACCGTCTGCCTCCAACTGCCTCACACAGTCAAACAGCCCCACCCCCCCCATCTCTAATACTTTTATAACTAATAAAAGTTTTCGAAAAAAATTAAACAATAAAACACATTATTTTGAATGCTCTTGATTTGTTTGCTCTGCTGGGTTGGGTTGATCCCAGTAGTGTCCAGGAGATTGATTTACAGTTCCCAGAAACTCCGGGGTAATCCTGGAAGGGTAGGGAGGGGTGGCAATTTGGATCCAAGATACTGATCTGCATTAAGAGACTGTGCGGAGTCACAGCCCCTCCCCGAGTCATTCCATGCACTCCCCACCAAGCTGAGCTTGGAATTGATTTATTTTGGGGACAACAAAGGCTCGAGCGGCGAGCACAGCCTGGGGTGGTCTTTGTACAATAACGGAATGCGACCCGGGCACCAGGATCCAGATGGAGCGCCAGTTACCTGTTTTAATGGCTGGTTCGGCACCTGTCTGGGCGATGTGTTGCAGAGAAGCAGGGTAGCCGATTTTCTCCGCTCTCGTGGTCGCAGTCACTGAGCTTCCGGAAAGTTTCTATTTCAGCGTCCCAAGCGCTCGCCACTGCCCTCGTTTCTCTTCCTCCTTTCGTTTTCTCTGGGTCACATCACTTTTCAGATTTTTATGTTCTCTGACACTGGGTTAATTCCAGAGGACTTCCTTCCGAGTCGTACACCCACTCCCCCAATCTCACCCGAGGATCTGTTTAGAGATCTGTCAATCCAAGCTGCTCCTGCTAGCGGATATTAGCTGGGATGCAGGGGACTGATGTTAAAACGGTGTGGCTGAAGTGTACACAGCAAACCGGTACACACACACAAAGAATACAGTACGTGCACACATATAGTACATACAATCAAATACAGCAGGTACACACACACACACACACACACATAAACCAAGTACAGGAATGTTAACTTTCAGTGATTCGTGTACAAAGACACCCCGATTCCGCTGAACACCAACATTTCCCAATCTCTCACCATTTAAAAAATACTCTGCTTTTTTATTTTTCCTACCGAAGTGGATAACTTCACATTTCTCCACATTATATTCCATTTGCCATGTTGCCCACTCGCTTAGCCTGTCTATATCCCCTTGAAGCCTCTGCATCCTCAAAACTAAATACTTTCAAATTAAAAGACACACTCAAACAGCACAAGCACCACCCCTAAGTCACACAACTAAATACAGTCTAACCACACACAAAGTCATACTGTCCAGACACACACACAAACCGACTCTCAGACAGAGTACAAAGACACACATACACAAATGGACTCTCAGACATACTGTCCAAGCACACACACACACATACAGAACAAACATACACATCCACTCCCCCATATTACCACCCGGGCGGTGAAGATGAAAATCTACCCCTTTTTTCTTTACCCAATACCTGCGTTAGCTGGATGCACAGGGGGAAGACTGGCTGGAGGGAGCAGTACCTGATTGCTGAGGTGTCTGACTCAGAGTGCTGCTGCTGATATCTGGTATTGGGAAGGTTTTGGTGCAGTGACAATGGTGTGGTACATCAGCATTGTCTTAAATTCTACATTTACAGATTTTACTTTCACATGTGCTGTATGTCACACACTTTTCATTTCCCCTCTCAAAGACATCTACTGAGAAGTTAGGAAATAGTGAGCCTGAGATATAAAGAAACCACAATTATTTTAGAAAATGGGAAAGATGGGCATCCTTCAGGGTCAATTAGATTTGCTTAAATATCAGTTGTTCTTTTTCTTTGTTTAGCCAGATGTCGGATAGTCACTCTTCAAACCAGAGAAGTTCATATAAGTAGACTTTCTATTTGTTTGATACGGAGTACACGTTCTCTTCAGTACTGAAGGAGTGCTGATTGTCAGAGATACCATCTTTTGGTTAAACAGACATCCTGTTTGCTCTCTCAGGTAGATGTAAAATATTCTATTTGGAGAAGTGCAGGGAGCTCCATCTAGTGTCCTGTCCGTCATTTATCCCTCAACTAATATCACCAAAACAAATTGTTGGGCGTCTAATGTCATTGCTGTTTGTGGGACCTATCTGCGTTGTACAATGAAAACATGAACATTTACAGCTCCTTTATGGGGGACATATACTGAAAATATATTAGGAACATAGGAACTGGAGTCGGCCATTCAGCCCCTCGAGCCTGCTCCGCCATTCAGTTAGATCATGGCTGATCTGTATTTTAACTCCATTTACCTGCCTTGGTTCCATATCCCTTAATACCATTATCTAACAAAAATCTATCAATCTCAGTTTTGACATTTTTAATTGGCCTAGCCTCAACGGCTTATTTGGAGGAGTTCCAGATTTCCACTACCCTTTGTATGGTGCTTCCCGACATCACCCCTGAACTGCCTTGCTTTAATTTTAAGGTTATGCCTCCTTGTTCTGGACTCCCCTACCATAGGAAACAGTATCTCTTTATCTGCTCTATCTACTGCATTAATCATCTTAAACACCTCCCAATCTTCTATAATCAAGGGAATACAAAACTAGTCTATGCAACCGGTTCTCATAATTTAACCCTTTTAACCCCAGTATCTGGGCTACACCCCCTCCAAGGCCAACATATCCTTCCTGAGGTGTGGTGCCCAGACCTGAACAGAGTGCTCCAGATTCAGTCTAACCAGAGCTCTGTACAAATGTAGCATAACTTCCACCTCTTTGTATTCGAGCACCATTGAAATAAAGATGAACATTCCATTAGCTTTTTAAATTATTTTTTGTACCTGTCCACTAGTTTTTAGTGATTTCTGTACATGCACCCCTAAATCTCTCTGTTCTTCCACAGTTCCTTGTTTCTCATTATTTAGAAAATATTCTGATTTATCTTTTTTATGTCCAAAGTGGATGACCTCACACTTCCTGCACTGAACTACATCTGCCAGTTTTGCCCACTCAATTTTTAAAATTTGTTCATGAGATTTGGACATCATTGGCAAGGCCAGCACTTAAAGCCCTTGAGAAGATGGTGGTGAGCCACCCTCTTGAACCGCTGTACTCTGTGTGGTGAAGATGCTCCCACAGTGCTGTTAGGGAGGGAGTTCCAGGATTTTGGCCCAGCAAAGATGAAGGAACAGCGATATATTTACAAGTCAGGATGGTGTGACTTGGAGGGGAACGTGCAGGTGATGGTGTTCCCATGCGCCTGTTGCCCTTGTCCTTCCAGATGGTAGAGGTCGCGGGTTTGGAAAGTGCTGCCAAAGAAGCCCTGGTGAGTTGCTGCTGTGCATCTTGTAGATGGTACACACTGCAGCCACGGTGCGCCGGTGGTGGAGGGTATTTGACTGCTTTCTTGTTCTTTTTCGGCTCGTCACTTTAAATGCCAGATTTCGCACACTCAGCTGTAGCATTGCAGGATCAGGACTTTATTGAAACTCCATACGATCCACAGCCAGTATGGGCTCTGTGAGGCATCACACTTCACGGTTCCAGCGTGAGCGCACAGGTCTTTTCATACTTCACAAAAGCATATGACAGCTCAGATCTTTCCATACTACACTGTTAGTGTTAGTGTTTTATCAGAAGAATCACTCAACACTCAGAGTCAGTTCCAACGCCAATGCGGCCTTTATTAACGCCAACGGGGAGGAAGCCTCAGGACTGGATCCAGGCACTTCACTCCGCAGAACAAAGGGTTTCATGGATCTTTATATGTTTTACAACAGTTTACTACAGTTACATACAACAGTTTACTACAGTTACATTAGACCAATAGATAGAGTTAGTCTCTAAACGTAAAGTGGCTCATGTATTGCCAAGAGATGTGTTGCTAGGAATGACTCATGTCTTGTAACATGGCCTGAGCCTCCCTTATCTTACTGTCCTTGGATGCTGTGTTTGGGTAGCCTCCTTATCTCAATCCTGCTACAGAGTCGTATTGTCCTTACTTTCAACAGAACATTTAGTCCTGAGGCCTGGCTGATTTAGAGACACCTGCAGAGTTTGCTTCTAGTCCTGTGTGTGGGAAACAACAAGTATCAGTCTCCAAGAACGCGGTCTAATTTCAGCTAACAGAAATCCCTTGAGGCTTCACTGGTAGCCATTTTATGGTACAAGTTACATATTTAGTTCTAACCTTATACTACAGGTGTATTTCTAACCTTATCCTACAGGTGCCGTTGCCCTAGGGTGCCTAATACCTACAACATACACCATTCCAGTATGAGCGAGAGCTGCTGAACAGTGGTTCACTCACATCTCTTATACCAGTTTCACCTTTGATCACTACATTCCATCAATAAACCATAGTTCAGCAAAGGTACACACAAATGCCAACAGAATAAACTAAACAAACAGGCATTCTAATCATTTTATCACCATGGGTATATTGCCTTCTGAAACTCTTCCCATTCCACTAAACGCAAGTGACCAAGCTGACATATTCCAGACCATTACAGATATGGTTGACTAACTCTTACACATTCTACTATTTTACTCTCCTGTGATGATATCCTTGCTTTAAAATGCCCTTACACATTTTACAACCCATACTCAGCAGAAAGTTGTTTTAACTTTTAACTCATTGTGTACTGGTCACAGAAAATTTGAGGTACTCAGGTAATGTGAACCCTTGTTCCCTCAGAGGGAGTGAATGTTTAAAGTGGTGGATGGGGTATCGAGCTTCTTGTATGTTGTTGGAGCTTCACTCATCCGGGCAAGTGCAGAGTATTCCATCACACTCCTGACTTGTGCCTTGTAGATGGTGGAAAGGGTTTGGGGAGTCAGGAGGTGAGACACTCGCCGCAGAATACTCAGCCTCTGACCTGCTCTTGCAGCCACAGTATTTATGTGGCTGGTCCAGCTAAGTTTCTGGTCAATGGTATCTATCAATCTATCAATTTCTCTTTGCAACTTTCTGCTCCCATCTACACTACTTACCGTGCCACCTAATTTAATGTCATTAGCAAATTTGGATATTAATTCATTCAAGTCATTGATAAATATAGTAAAAAGCTGAGGCATCAGTACAGATCCCTGGGAGACACCACTACTCGCATCCTACAAATTGAAGTACATACCCATTATCTCGACTCTCTGTCGCCCACCTCCTAATTCCATACTTATTAAAATGTAGTATTCCCATACTGGGGGCTTTTACATTGAAAACATTAAAATTAACTGCTCCTATACTGGGGGATTGACACTGAAAACATATTGGCCTGGAATGCGGTTGAAACTGTCAGCACTCGCCGTCATTACTGTGTAAAACTGACAACAACTTGTATTTATATAACGTCTTTAACAGCAGTATTATGAGATTAAAAATTTGACACCAAGCCACATAAGGAGAAATGAGGTAATTTGGTCAGGGATAGGTTTTATGGAGCGTCTTCAAGGAGGGTGGAGAGGTCTAGGCAGGAAATTCCAGAGCTTAGGGTCTAGGCAACAAAAAGCATGGCAACGAATGGTTGAGTGATGAATATCCTTGATTACAAAGAGGACAAAATTAGAGGAGTGCCGACATCTCGGGGAGGTTGTGGGGCTGGAGGAGATTACAGAGATGGGGTGGGGAGAGGCTATGGAGGGATTTGAAAACAAGGATGAGAATTTTGAAATCAAGGCATTGCTTAACCAGGAACTAATGTAGGTCAGTGAGCACAGGGGTGACGAGTGAGCAGGACTTGGTGTGAGTTAGGACACGGGCAGCTGAGTTTTGGATCACCTCTAGTTTACGTAGGGTAGAATGTAGGAGGACAGCCAGGAGTGCATTGGAACAGTCAAGTCTAGAGGTAACCAAGGCACGGATAAGGCCTTTAGCAGCGGACGAACTGAGGCAAGGGCGGAGACGGGCGATGTTACGGAGGTGGAAATAGGCGGGCTTAGTTATGCTGCGGATATGTGGTTGAAAGCTCATTTCTGGGTCAAATATAACACCAAGGTTGTGAACACTCTGGTTCAGCCTCAGACAGGAAGTGGTGAAAGGGATGGAGTGAGTGGCTAGGGAATGGAGTTTGTGGCGGGGATCAAAAACAATGCCTTCGATCTTCCCAATATTCAATTGGAGAAAATTTCTGTTCATCCAGAACTGGACGTCGGACAAGCAGTCTGACAATTTGGAGACCGTGGAGGGGTCGAGAGAAGTGGTAGTGAGGTAGAGCTGAGTATCATCAGCGTACATGTGGAAACTGACGCTGTGTTTTCAGATGATGTCGCCAAGGGGCAACATGTAGATGAGAAATAGGAGGGGGCCAAGGATCCTTGGGAGACACCAGAGGTAACGATGCGGGGGTGAGAAGAGAAGCTGTTGCAGATGATTGTCTGGCTACAATTAGATAAATAAGAATGATCGGAACTCCTTCATGGCAAACGAGCCAAAGGTGGGCAGAGGAAACATTACAAGGACACCCTCAAAACCTCCCTCATAAAGTACAACATCCCCACTGACACCTGGGAGTCCCTGGCCAAAGATCGCCCTAAGTGGAGGAAGTGCGCTGAGCACCTCGAATCTCATTGTCGAAAATATTCAGAAATCAAGCGCAGGCAGCGGAAAGAGCGGGCGGCAAACCTGTCCCACCCACCCTTTCCCTCAACGACTATCTGTCCCACCTGTGACAGGGACTGTACTCTTGTATTGGACTGTACAGCCACCTTAGGACTCATTTTAAGAGTGGAAGCAAGTCTTCCTCGATTTCGAGGGACTGCCTACGATGAAGAAGAATGGAACCAGGCAACTTCTGGCATCTGCTCATGCTTTGTTAAATGCGGAAATCCAGAAGTTGCTGTCAGTGACATCATCCTCCTCCAAAGGGTGCGCTGTTGCAGTCTTTGCAGATGGAGTCAACACAGAATCTGTGATTTGACTTGAACTTCAACTTCTTACGCACTATTGTCGCTGCAAAAACAGTTGAAAATGTTACCATTTTTAATTTGGTGTAACTGAGTTTTTAACGGCGTAGCAAGTCATAATTACTGCTGAACAACCTCACTGGCCCTGAAAAACTAATTTTATAAGTGTGGAGTCTCACTCCCTCAGAAGAACATTTCAGGATTCTGGATTTTAAAAATAATAAAAATAGATTTTTATTTTACTTTTTTAATGTTTGTTTATGTTATTTCAGCTTCTACCTTTATCCCATGTGTATGTCCCACTCTTTATTTTGCTTTCTGTACACTGTTCTAAAATGTGAATTATAATCCCTGCTTTACGGTCTGTGAGAATTCTTCAATCTGATAGGCGGATCAGCCAATTTGCTGCCTGCACTGTTGCCAGATGGCGCCAGATTCAAAGTCACATCATAATGGAGGAAATTAATGCTCTCGAGCCTGCTAAATCTTTGTGGGCAGCTTTGTTTGAGGTCAGCGGCCAGTGCCATCCCTTCACTGCTGACCACAAAATCTGGGCAATAAAATTTACTGCTCCTATACGGAGGGACTTATCATAGAATCAGCGTGGAAGGAGGCCATTTGGCCCGTGCCGGCTCTCTGCAAGCGCACTTCAGCTAGTCCCACTCCCCCGCCCTTTCCCCGTAGCCCTGCAAATTTTTTTCCTTTGGGTACTTATCCAATTCCCTTTTGAAAGCAGTGATTGAGTCTGCCTCCACCACCCTTTCAGGCAGTGCATTCCAGATCCTAACTACTCGCTGCGTAAGAAAGTTTTCCCTCATGTCACCTTTGGTTCTTTTGCCAATCACTTTGAATCTGAGTCCTCTGGGTCTCGACCCTTCTACCAACGGGAACAGTTTCTCTCTATCTACACTGTCTAGACCTCTCATGATTTTAGACACCTCTATTAAATCTCCTCTCATTCTTCTCTGCTCTAAGGAAAACAACCCCAGCTTCTAGTAAAGTGGACAAGGGAAAACCAGTGGATGTGGTACATTTGGACTTTCAAAAGGCCTTTGACAAGGTACCACATAAGAGATTGGTGTACAAGATCAAGGCACATTGTATTGGGGGTAATGTACTGATGTGGATAGAGAATTGGTTGGCAGGCAGGAAGCAGAGAGTCGGGATAAACGGGTCCTTTTCGGAATGGGAGGCAGTAACTAGTGGAGTACCACAGGGCTCAGTGCTGGGACCCCAGCTCTTCACAATATACATTAAGGATTTGGATGAAGGAATTGAGGGTAATATCTCCAAGTTTGCAGATGACACTAAACTGGGTGGCGGTGTGAGCTGTGAGGAGGATGCTAAGAGGCTGCAGAGTGATTTCGACAAGTTAGGTGATGGCAGATGCAGTATAATGTAGATAAATGTGAGATTATCCACTTTGGGGGCAAAAACACGAAGGCAGAATATTATCTGAATGGCGGAAGATTAGGAAAAAGGAGAGGTGCAACGAGACCTGGGTGTCATGGTTCATCAGTCATTGAAAGTTGGCATGCAGGTACAGCAGGCGGTGAAGGCAAATGGCATGTTGGCCTTCATAGCTAGGGGATTTGAGTATAGGAGCAGGGAGGTCTTACTGCAGTTGTACAGGGCCTTGGTGAGGCCTCACCTGGAATATTGTGTTCAGTTTTGGTCTCCTAATCTGAGGAAGGACGTTCTTGCTATTGAGAGAGTGCAGAGAAGGTTCACCAGACTGATTCCAGGGATGGCTGGACTGACATATGAGGATAGACTGGATCAACTGAGCCTTTATACATTGGAGTTTAGAAGGATGGGATTTCATAGAAACATATAAGATTCTGACGGGACGGGACAGGTTAGATGCGGGAAGAATGTTCCCGATGTTGGGGAAGTCCAGAACCAGTGGACACAGTCTTAGGATAAGGGGTAGGCCATTTAGGACGGAGATGAGGAGAAACTTCTTCACTCAGAGTTGTTAACCTGTGGAATTCCCTGCCGCAGAGAGTCGTTGATGCCAGTTCATTGGATATATTCAAGAGGGAGTTAGATGTGGCCCTTATGGCTAAAGGGATCAAGGGGTATGGAGAGAAAGCAGTAAAGGGGTACTGAGGGAATGATCAGCCATGATCTTATTGAATGGTGGTGCAGGCTCGAAGGGCCGAATGGCCTACTCCTGCTCCTATTTTATATGTTTCTGTTTCTCCAGTCTATCCACATAACTGAAGTCGCTCTTCCTTCGAATCATTTTCTAAATTTTTTCTGCACCCTCTCTAAGGCCTTCACATCCTTCCTAAAATGCGGTGCCCAGAATTGGACACAGTACCCCAGTTGAGACTGAACCAGTGTTTTACACAGATTCATCATAATTTCCACGTTTTGTTGTGTACCTCTATTCATCAAGCCCAGAATCCCATAACCTTTTTCAATTTCTTTCTAAACCTGCCCTGCCACCTTCAACGATTTGTGCACATATACCCAAAGGTCTCTCTGTTCATGCATCCCCTTTAGGATTGTACCCTTTAGTTTATATTTCCTCTCCTCATTCTCTCTACCAAAATGTATCACTTCGCATTTTTCTGCATTAAATTTCATATGCCACGTGTCTGCCCATTCCACCAGCCTGCCCATGTCCTCTTGAAGTCTATCACCACCCTCCTCACTGTTCACTATACTTCCAAGTTTTGTTTTATCTGCAAATTTTGAAATTGTGCCCTGTACACCCACCTCCAAGTTATTAATATATAACAAAAGCCTAGAACCGACCCCGAGGGAACACCACTGTATACCTTCCTCCCGTCCGAAAAACAATCATTCACCACTACTCTCTGTTTCCTGTCACTTAGCCAATTTTGTAACCATGCTGCCACTACCCCTTTTATTCCATGGGTTTCAACTTTGCTGGCAAGCCTATTATGTGGCACATTGTCGACTGCCTTTTGGAAATCCGCATTGCCCTCATCAACCCTTGCTGTTATCTAATCAAAAAACTCGATTAAGTTGGTTAAACACGATTTGTCTTTAAAAATTCCATGCTGGCTTTCCTTAATTAATCCACACTTGTCCAAGTGACTATTAATTTTGTCCTGATTATTGTTTCTTAAAGCTTCCCCACTACCGAGGTTAAACTGACTGGCCTGTAAGTGCTGGATTTATCTTTACACCTTTTTTTGGAAATCTCCAGTTCTCGGGCACCACCCCGTTTCTAAGGAGGATTGGAACATTGTGGCCAATACCTCTGCGATCTCTTCCTTCACTTCCCTCAGCGTACTAGGATGCATCCCATCTGGTCCTGGTGACTTATTTACTTTAAGTACAGCCAGCCTTTCTAATATCTTCTCTATCAATTTTTATTCAATCCAGTATTTCCGCTACCTCCTCCTTTACTATGTCTATGGCAACATCTTCTTCCTTGGTGAAGACAGATGCAAAGTACTCATTTAGCACCTGAGCCATATCCTCTGCCTCCACACGTAGGTCTCCTTTTTTGTCCCTAATCGGCCCCATCCTTCCTCTAACTATTAATTTACTATTTACATGCCTATAGAAGACTTTTGAATTACCTTTTATGTTAGCTGCCATTCTATTCTCATACACTCTCTTTGTCCCTCTTATTTTATTTTTCACTTCTCCTCTTACCTTTCTATATATAGTCTGATTCTCACTTGTATTCTCAACCTGACATGTCATAAGCGCTCTTTTTCTGCTTCATCTTACTCTCTAGTTCTTTCGTCGTCCAGAGAGCTCTGACTTTAGTTGCCCCATCTTTTCCCCTAGTGGGAATGTACTTCGACTGTATCCCAACGATTTCCTCTTGAAAGGCAGCCCATTGTTCCACTACAGTTTTGCCTGCCAATCTTTGATTCCAATTTACCCGGGCCAGATCTGTTCTCATCCCACTGAAATTGGCCTTCCTCCAATTAAGTCCTTTTCCATAGCTAATTTAAACTTTATGATACTATTACACTGAGAACATCGTTGCGGTCAGTGGCAAATAAAAAATGCCAGCCTTTCATTACACTTGCCCACAGATTTTCTATGAGCTTTAGAACTGGAACTTGCAATTATTAGAAATCCAAAACAATATGGTGTCGTAGTCTGGGAATCTTGGACCTATATGAACAGGGCAAGCAACTGTTTTTCTCCTTAACCAATCAGATTGAAGAATCCTTACTGAGATGGAAGTATTAGTTAGAATATTTAATTCAATGCCAAATCATGTACAAAAATTGAAATAAAGGGAAAGAAATATGGGATTGAGAGAGATAAAAGAGACAGAAAGAAAAAGTAAAAAATTATTTTTAATTTTACAAATGTTTAAATTTTTTTCAATCACCAACAATAATTAAATATGTAGGAATGAGACTCCACACTTAGTAGTAGTAATTAAGACTTATCATGCCGTTAAACATTTATTTACACTTGAATGGACGAGCCCTAACATTTTCTAGTGGGCAAGTATCGCAAATTCAGACCTTTCATGCGTTTGAATGCCAACTCCCTCAGAGAAATACTGTTATAGCGAAGCTTCTAGAGGAGCAGGACAACTTGAACAGTAACTTCCTGATTTCTGGGTTTAACTGCCTATGTGCGGTCGCCAGAGGTTGTTGTCAATTTACTCATTAATCATGTTGTGCGCTGATAGCCTCACCATTACTTCTACTGCAACATCTGGGCCAATAAAACGTATTGCTCCTACACTGGGGGAATTTACTCTGAAAATATTAACATTTACTACTCCCGTCAGGGGGTCTTACATACGGAAATGTATTAAAATTTACTGCTCAATGTTACTTCGGCAGAAGATCTGCAGAAACCTCAGAGAATGGCATAAACTCTATTTACACCATTTCCACTGAGTTTTAGTGGATCTTCTGCCAGTTGCAGAAGAGCATTCACTATGCTATGTATGCAATCAGTCCATATCGCCTCCTTTAAGGCCATCCCTAAAACCCACCTCTTTGAACAAGCCTTTGGTTACTCCTCCTCTGAATACCTTTTTTGGCCTAGTGCCATTTTTGTCTGATGATGCCTCCGTGAAGTGCCTTAGAACATTTTTCTACGTTACAGATGCTATAGAAATACAAATTGTTGCTGCATAGTGGGTTTTTTGGCCAGCTGGATGTCTGACATATGCAAAAATCTATTACTATCGTTAAGTCTGAGAAAGCTGCATGGGTTGAAAATCTGATTGGCTCATAATGGAGTCCAAACTCTCTTCCAAGAGGGACAGCTGTAGAAACCCAGGGAACCTAAATACAGGTGGTGAACAGTCAAGGCTCAGGCATGCCCAAGAATGTGTCAGGGTACTGCTAGAGTTTAAACCACTAAAACACAAAAGGTAGTAGAAACCTGGAATTCTCTGCCCCAAAAGGCTGTGGGTGCTGGGTCAATTGGAGTGTTCAAGACTGACATTGCTAAGAGTTTTGTTAGTAAGGGTATCAAGGGATTGGAGAATAGGTGGGAAAATGGAGTTCAGGTGGAGATCAACCATTCAATTGAATGGCAAAGCAGGTTTGAGGGGCCACACCTGGAGTACCCGTGAGCAGTTCTGGGCACCACACCTTAGGAAGGATATATTGGCCTTGGAAGGACTGCAGCGTGGTTTACTAGAATGATACCCGGATTCCCAAGTGTTAAATTAAAAGGAGAGATTACACAAATGATGATTGCATTCCCTAGAATTTAGAAGGTTAAGGGATGACTTGATCCAAATTTTCAAGATATTAAGGGGAACAGTTAGGGTAAAAATAAGACTTGGATTTTCTATAGTGTCTTTCACGACCATCGGACGTCTCAAAGCGCTTTACAGCCAATGAAGTACTTTTGGAATGTAGTCACTGTTGTAATGCAGACAGCCAATTTGCACACAAGCAAGCTCCCACAAACAGCTTACACCCGACCCACCAGGGAAAGGTTTTATGTCGGGGTAAATAATGACCAGATAAGCTGTTTTTGATATGTTGATTGAGGGATAAATATTGACCAGGACACCGGAGATAACTCCCCTGCTCTTCTTTAAAATAGTGCCATGGGATTCCTTAGCACTGCACTGCAGTGTCAGCTTAGATTTTTTGAGTTCAAGACCTTGGAGTGGGACTTGAATCCACAACCTTCTGACTCAGAGGCAAGTGTGCTACCCACTGAGCAACAGCTGACACTGAATAGATAGAGCGAAACTATTTCCGCAGGTTGGGGAGACTTAGACTTTGGGACCTAGTCTAAAAATTAGAGCCAGATCTTTCAGGAGTGAAATTAGGAAACACTTCTACACACAATGGGTGGTAGAAGTTTGGAACTCTCCTCCGCAAACGGATCCTAGATCAATTGTTAATTTTAAATCTGAGATTGATAGATTTTTGTTAAGCAAAAGTATTAAGGGATATGGGCCAAATGCGGGTATATGGAGTTGGGTCGCAGATCAGCCATGATCCCAATGTATAGCGGAACAGACACCAGGAGCTACATGGCCTACTCCTGTTCCTATGTTTCCTATGGCCTATTCTTGTCCCTAAAACAGTAAGCTTATAGAATCACAGGGCTAGACTTTCCACTTCACATCGCTGGTCTAGTGTCCATATATCGCCCAAAACGGTAGGCTTTCGCCCATTTTGATGAAAAAGTGGAAAGTTGGGCTGGAACATCGCCGGAAAATTGCCAGCCCAACTTTCGGGTCACATCACCCACCCCAACTTTTGGCACATCGCCAGGTTGATCACTCGCCAAAAAGATCGCTGGCGAAAAGTTGCTTTTACCTGGCCTTCCTCACAAAACTCGGCACTACGGACGCCATTTTGAATGTCGGAGGAAGTGAGGAGGCAGCTTAAACAAGGGGCTTATAATTTGAGAATTATTTAAGGGCCTTTTACTGATAGATCCACTCACATTTATACTTATATTTGTATGTATATTTATTTAGGGTTAGGGTTATTTATTTAGTACCAAGGGCATTTATAACAACAGTGATAGTGATAATAATGATAGTGATGGGACCTGTAGCTTCTCTACCATTACTTATAACTTCACATGCTGGCGTCTGAAGTTGCGTTAAGTGAAGGGGCCGATCGAAGAGGTGGCAGACTAATGCGGAGACTGAGGAGGAGAACGTACAGCCGTCGAATGTACAGGGAAAAGCAATCTTACCTCAATTTGTCTGATAACGAGTGCCTTAGGAGGCTGCGCTTCCAGAAGGAGGTCATCGATGAGATATGCC
The DNA here is from genome assembly GCF_044704955.1 of Pristiophorus japonicus. Lineage (NCBI taxonomy): Eukaryota > Metazoa > Chordata > Chondrichthyes > Pristiophoridae > Pristiophorus > Pristiophorus japonicus. Next base: position 107,479,971 of record NC_091989.1, on the reverse strand, counting down.
AGCTCATCAAGGTGGATCTGCAGCCTACCAGCACCATCAGGACCGCACTGCTTGTTGAGGTAAAGGTTACCGCAGCACTATCCTTCTACGCATCTGGCTCCTTTCAGGCTTCAGCTGGCGACATCTGTGGTATCTCAGAGCACGCCACACACTGCTCCATTTGACAGGTGACTGAAGCCCTTTACGCTCGCAGGATGGACTTTATAAGCTTCCCTATGATCCCCCCCCTGCGTAATCCCCAGACGGAAGCCGTGAAGCGTTACAACAAAAGCCACATAGCTACACGCAATAGCGTTGAAAAGACAATTGAGTGCTGAAGCAGCGTTTCAGATGCTTGGACCACTCTGGAGGCAGCCTACCAGGTCGCTGAGTTTATTGTGGTGTGCTGCATGTTGCATAACCTAGCTATAAGGAGAGGACAACAAATGCCAGATAGGGCTACTGGTCCACCTCAGGAAGGAGTGGAGGTAAAAGAGGCTGACGACGAGGAGCAGGAGGCTGGTGAGGATATCGGGGAGGACAATCAGCCTGGCGATGAATCCATGGTTCCCCCCCCCCCCCCCCCAACCCCCAAGAAGGCTGGATAAACCCTGTGGGAGTTACGCAGCTGCAAAGCTGTTGCGCTAGCAGCTCATAAATGAATGCTTTGCATAAACTTACATTGGGGACAGTCACAGTTACGGTTACAGTTAGACAAAAGTTGCATTTACGTTTTATCCTTGTCTGCTCTGGCCTGGCCATTGTTGTACAACATTTGCATTAATGTTTTAACTTAACTTATGTTATTATAAGACAATGCACAACAATTGTAAAATTCAATTAAAAATGTTAATAATGTAACAGTTTCACTTTAACAACCCCCCTCCCCCACCCCACCCCTAATTATAACCCAAAATGAATTTAAAAACAGTAACAATGAGATAACAAGCACAATAACAATAACACCCCCCCTCCCTACCTGCGGCTACGTTTCCCTCCAGATCCTGATCCCCACCCAGTGTCCTAGCCTCACCCACCCGTTTTGGTCCCTGGGTACCGAGACGACGCTGGTGTGTAGTGGGCAACGTCAAGACTTCCTGCTGTGGTGAGGGTGATGGTGGTGCTATCGGCTGTTGGGAGGGTGTTGGAGGGGAAGACGAAGCTTGGGCATCGTCTTCCGAGTCAGAAGGAAGTGCTTCCTCCTGACTCGCTTGTGTGCTGGAGCTTGTGGTGTGTCCGATCACAGCACCTTGGGGTGCAGCGCCGTGCTCAGCTAACAACGCATGCCACAAGGCATTGGTGGCAGTGATCTGTGCACGCATCTCCAGGAGCATCTGCTGCATTGTCTCCGATTGGATAGCAGACACCTGGGAAAAGCCCAGCGTGAACTCCACAAAGGCCTGGAAATGTTTGCGACTAATCGCGACTGTCTACTCGCACAGGGAGATCAAGCCCTCTATCAGATCGGCCCTTGGATGCGAGTGCTGAACTCGCTGACCCAACCTCAGTGGGGTCGGCACGCGCACTGTAAAGCGCTTTGGCATTGCCGGCTGCACGTCGCTTGGTCCCGGTACCTCTTCGGTAGCAATCGACAAAGTTTCACTGTTGTTGGGATGAACGGGGCACCCTCCTCAGTTTCTTCCATAACTTCTTCCTCCCCTGGTTCGGTAGTACTGTCCTCCTTCCACCACCCGTGATGAATGACACCTGTAAAGGTGCAGGTGCATGTGCGGCCTCCATTTGCATCTCTGTTGGTTGACCTTCAAAGCACAATTGAGCTTATTAGAACAGAAGGGTACACATTGCACTGCGCTGGCATACGTAGGAGGAGCAGCACTACTGCAATAATTGTTACCGAGAGACGTTACATATTAATGCAACATGCCCCAGAGAGCTGTCGCGGCCGCATCAGTCGGAGATGGACAGAATAAGGGAGTGAGGGTTTATGGGGAGCGCACAGAGAAGGGGCAGATGGCCAGATGACCTCCCCTGCTTTTATTGCTTGTGTTCTTATGTTGTCAACCTGAGAGTAGCACAAAGGCTGTATGCATGACATGGCATGATTTGTATATGGCATTATAATTAAATGACGTACATTACTTTAAAACTGTTTGACACATTACTCACGTGATGCATGGAAGGGTTCCGCAACACCATGAGTGGTGGCCAAGCGACTGTGGGAACCCACAAGTGCCGTGCCTCGTTCCTCGAGGTCAGCTGCGAAAGTTGGGCAGTGCTCCCTCCGGTGCGCCTCTGCTCACTTCTGTTATTAGATATCATCTTCTGCAAACGTGAAAAGAGCATGGCATAAGCTAACTGATGAGGTAGTATCATGGAATGACAAGTGTCAAACGTTACATGCAAATAGGATCCACAATTGATGCACGGTTATAACAAAGATCGGCATGTTTAGGAGCTACAGCTTGAAACAAACATCTCTCTATACTACAATTGCCATTGAACTCAGCAATGGTAGGAGCTAATGTACAAAAGTGTCCCAGGGCAGACAGTGAGCAAGGGCAACTCTCCCTCAGTCCATGCTGGGACCCTGTGTAAGTGACAGCAGCCAGAGAGACTTAAAAAGGGCACAGGTTCATAGCCCTGTCCAGACCTTAGCAGGGAATATATATATGTTTGTAAGAATTTACAAAATTTAATTCAATCCAGGAGATTTACTATTATAATTACAATCTTCATCAATACACTATCAAATCTGTACTTACTCTTGCTGATTCAACAAGGCTGTACCAGCACTTCTGTCACTGGTAGGGCCCCCTCTCCTCGTGGGACGGCAGGAAACAACGTCCACGATCTCGGCCCAGAGCTTTCTGTAGACCCGGGGTGGAGGTTTCCTATGCCCAGCCCGGGTTAGTAGGGCCTACCGGGAGTGCACCTCCTGAACGAGAGCCTCGTTTGTCTCATCGGAGAAAGGCCTTGCCCCGCACCTCCCCCCCTCCACATCACTGCCGCTGGATGAAGACATTTTTTTTTTCTTAAAACCAAATAAATTTTCTTTAATACTGTTGTCTGTATATCCATTTTGATTTGTTCCTTAAATCTATAATGAACTACAATGACCTGTAAACTCTTTTACACACTTTCCCTCCTCTCTCTCTCCCCTCCCCTCCCCTCCCCTCTCTCTTTGCCTTCTGCACGTGTGGATGACCCCTGACCTCCCGAAACGCAGGAAAACTTGTTCATTTTTTTTTAAATCGCATGCGCAGAATGCCGCTGCTAGGGAAGCTTTATCTTCCACAATGCTGGGCCGAAAATTGTGATCCAAAAAATGGACAATGTTCCAGCGAACATGAAGGCTGACACATCGCCAAGGCTGGAACGTCACCCATTTTTTGGCCGATAGCCAGCAAAGTGGAAAGTCTAGCCCATAGAAATTTACAGCACAGAAGGAGGCCATTTCGGCCCATTGTGTCTACACCGGCCAGCAAAGAGCTATAGCCTAATCCCACTTTCCAGCTCTTGGTCTGTAGCTCTGTAGTTTACAGAACTTTAAGTGCACAACCAAGTATTTTTTTAAATGGCGAGGGTGTTTGCCTCTACCACCCTTTCAGGCAGTGAGTTCCAGACCACCTCTGGGTGAAGACATTTCCCCTCTAAACTTTCTACCATTTACTTTAAACCTCTGTCCCCCCCCACACCCAGTTGTTGACCCCTCTGTTCAGGAAAATAGACTGTTTCTAGTTAACATATCTAGACCCCCTCATAATTTTATGCACCTCAATAAGGTCACCCCTCAGCTTGCTCTGTTCCAAAGAAAACAAACCCACCCTATCCAATCGTTCCACATAGCTAACATTCTCCAGTCCAGGCAACGTCCTTGTAAATCTCCCTTATACCCTCTCTCTAGTGCAATCACATCTTTCTTGTAATGTGGTGACCAGAACTCCAAGCTTCCCAAAACTTGTCCAGTTAGTGCCATTTTGTCTGGAGTTTGAGGCAGTGTGCAGTATGAGGGTTGCACGCCCTATGAACTTGCTCAGACAGACCCTTGCCAGGCCTCTGCTGCTTGGGAGGGCCCTGCCTGGGGCGATGCATGCTGGGCAGTGGCTGACGTCGCGCATGTTACGTGCAGCGCAATGACGCACGGTGTTGTTGTTGGTCGCGGGCTCCATGACATGGCGGCTCGCTGGAGCAGCGAGAATGTGGTGGTGGAGGTCAGGGACTCGCAGGTAACTCCGCGCAAAGCAGCCGTGGCACTGCTGGGGTTCCGGGGTGGCGTTTGGCGAGAGGCGGCGGGCCTGAAGTTGTGCTTCTGGCCGGCCGAATCAGTGAGACTGCGCACGCGCGGGCCCAGCACCCTCCGCCCTCCCTCCCTGCCTTAAATAGGCAATCCTCTCATTATGGTGGTCGCTTCAACTTAATTTCAAACTATTCTCACACATTGCAAATTGCACGTCTGGATTTGGTTAAGATTTGAAACTTGGCTTCTTGAAACTATCCTTGTGTACGGTCCCATTATATACTGACGAAAGATGCTTAGTTATTCTTGCTGTTTTTTTTCTTAAACTATAAATGGTAACAGTAGTTAACCACTTGTGACCGTACTTCTGGGTTGACCCAGTGACCAGGAGAAACAGTAAGGGCTGTCCAGTAAGGCTTCTTAATGGACACTCTCTATGAAAAGTGGAGTATGGTATCCACAGGCTGTTGCATTTTCACTAATAATTAGATTTCTTGTTGGAGAAATAAGCCTCATTTATTTGTGTGATCATAATAAAATCTTATACTTGATTAAATAATTATACTTCATAAACAATCCAGGTGTTATTAAAACACAGAGGATTATAAGAACATAAGAGGGACTGGAGTGCATCATCACGCCCGGCAACCAAATTTTAATTTGATTTTACGTTTTAAAGTTTAATTTGTTTTAATTGCCGGTGCTTTTAGTGTCCCCTTCCCTTTTATAGGGGGCACCAGAGAAATTGTGATTTTAGTGCCCAAAAAAAAACAAAAAAAAAACAATAAACACAAAAAAAAAACAAAAAAAGGAAAAAAAGGGCCTTGTAAATGTCTGGTGTGTCACCCAGGTCGGGTGGCACAGTTTAATGTTTATGTTTTGCAGGTAGACTCTAAAAGAGTTATAAGAACATAAGAAATAGGAGTAGGCCATACGGCCCCTCGAGCCTGCTCTGCCATTCAATAAGATCATGGCTGATCTGATCATGGACTCCGCTCCACTTCCCTGCCTGCTCCCCGTAACTCCTTATCCCCTTATTTAAGAAACTGTCTATTTCTGGCTTAAATTTATTCAATGTCCCAGCTTCCACAACTCTCTGAGGCAGCGAATTCCACAGATTTACAACTCTCTGAGAGAAGAAATTTCTCCTCATCTCAGAATAAGTGGCCGCCCATTTAAACTAAGATCATGCCCTCTAGTTCTTGTCTCCCTCATCAATGGAAACATCCTCTCTGCATCCACCTTGTCAAGCCCCCTCATAATCTTATACTTTTCGATAAGATCACATCTCATTCTTCCGAATTCCAGTGAGTAGAGGCCCAACATACTCAACCTTTCCTCATAAGTCAACCCTCTCATCTCCGGAATCAACCTAGTGAACCTTCTCTGAACTGCGTCCAAAGCAAGTATATCCTTTCGTAAAAATGGAAACCAAAGCTGCACACAGTATTCCAGGTGTGGCCTCACCAATACCCTGTATAGCTGTAGCAATACTTCCCTGCTTTAATAGTCCATCCCCTTTGCAATAAAGGCCAAAATTCCATTGGCCTTCCTGATCACTTGCTGTACCTGCATACTAACCTTTTGTGTTTCATGCACAAGTACCCCCAGGTCCCATTGTACTGCAGCACTTTGCAATCTTTTTCCATTTAAATAATAACTTGCTCTTTGATTTTTTTCCTGCCAAAGTGCATGACCTCACACTTTCCAACATTATACTCCATCTGCCAAATTTTTTCCCACTCACTTAGCCTGTCTATGTCCTTTTGCAGATTTGTTGTGTTCTCCTCACACATTGCTTTTCCTCCCATCTTTGTATCGTCAGCAAACTTGGCTACGTTACACTCAGTCCCTTCTTCCAAGTCGTTAATATAGATTGTAAATAGTTGGGGTCCCAGCACTGATCCCTGCGGCACCCCACTGGTTACTGATTGCCAACCCGAGAATCAACCATTTATCCCGACTCTCTGTTTTCTGTTAGTTAGCCAATCCTCTATCCAGGCTAATATATTACCCCCAACCCCGTGAACTTTTAATTTGTGCAGTAACCTTTTATGTGGCACCTTGTCAAATGCCTTCTGGAAGTCCAAATACATCACATCCACTGGTTCCCCTTTATCCAACCTGTTCATTACATCCTCAAAGAATTCCAGCAAATTTGTCAAACATGATTTCCCTTTCATAAATCCATGCTGACTCTGTCTGACTGAAATTTGTTTTTCCAAATGTCCTGCTACTGCTTCTTTAATAATGGACTCCAACATTTTCCCAACCACAGATGTTAGGCTAACTGGTCTATAGATTCCTGCTTTTGGTTGTCAACCAGAGAATGAACCATTTATCCCGACTCTCTGCTTTCTGTTAGTTAGCCAATCCTCTATCCATGCTAATATATTACCCCCAACCCTGTGAACCTTATCTTGTGCAGTAACCTTTTATGTGGCACCTTGTCAAATGCCTTCTGGAAGTCCAAATACACCACATCCACTGGTTCCCCTTTATCCATCCTGTTCGTTACATTCTCAAAGAATTCCAGCAAATTTGTCAAAATGACTTCCCCTTCATAAATCCATGCTGACTCTGCTTTTCCAAATATCCTGCTACTGCTTCTTTAATAATGGACTCCAACATTTTCCCAAACACAGATGTTAGGCTAACTGGTCTAAATATATACATAGTGATAAATAAAGAAGAAAGACTTGAATTTATATAGTGCCTTTCACGGCCACTGGACGTCTCAAAGTGCTTTACAGCCAATGAAGTACTTTTGGAGTATAGTCACTGTTGTAATGTAGGAATAATGTATGATAAATGTGTGGGAGTGAGTATTTGATTAAAATCTAGTCAAGGCGTGTAGATGATTTTGCTGTTTTTAAAAAAAAATGCCACCAGTTTTCTGTCTCCCTCTTCAAAACATGTTAAGGTCTTACTGGTACCTTTCCCAGGTGGCCATTATTAATAAGTGAGCCATGGCAGATTATTCAACGATAGGGATCCAGGATGTTTGGTTCTGTCCTTTCCCAATATCAATGCCCATGTAGTGAACATAAGTGGAATCTTTGCCTTATTTTCCCTTCCTAGCCCAGGGGTTTTGTAGCCCTGAACCTCTGGACTCGCTGGAATCAGCTAACTTTGCACAGAATGGGAATTGAGTCTTGAGATGTTCCTAATATAAACATTTTTATAGAAAATAACAGGCTGGAGGGGTTACACACTAATCAATCATTGGACTGGAAAAGACCATTGCTTTACATCTGGCCAATCCCAAAGATTGAAAAATGCCATGTTCTATCTCTTAAATGTCTTCAGTGTCAGTTGTGGCTCAGTGGGTAGCACTCAGACCTCTGAGTAAGAAGTTTGTCATTTCAAGTCTCACTCCAGAGACTTGAGCACAAAAATTTAGACTGATACTCCAGTACAGTGCTGAGGGAGTGCTACACTTTCAGAGATGCAGTCTTTCGGATGAGATATTAAACCGAGGCCCCGTCTGCCCTCTCAAGTGGACGTAAAAGATCCCATAGCACTATTTTGAAGGGCAGCTGGGAATTTATCCCTGGTGCCCTGGCCAATATTTATCCCTTAGTCAACATCACTGAAACAGATTATCTGGTCATTATCACATTGCTGTTTTTGGGAGTTTACTGTGCGCAAATTGACTGCCCTGGTTCCTACAATCAATCACAGGCGGTCCCTCGAAACGAGGATGACTTGCTTCCACGCCAAAAAAGAATGAGTTCACGGGTGTTTCAATGAAGGACCCGAACTACGTCTTGGAAGGGTGGAAGATGCCTGTGCGTGGATTTTTTTAACGTGGTGGCCGTTGCACACCAGCCACCACACGGGCTTGACAGAGCTCGGTCTTGGTCCAGTGGCAAGGATTAACCAAGACGACTGCTGTACAGACCTATTGCGTGCACACAGCGCAGTGTGGGCTGGCCTGTGCTGCCCCTGGCCCCGAGCTCACACCTTCCCTGGGCCCCGATCATGTCCCTCTACAGTTTCTCACCGTTCCTTTGCCACGACTTTGCTGCTCCTGCTGTAATGCCTACGCTCCAATCACCATCCTGGACCTTGATGACATCACTCTTCGCTGCCATCAGCCTCCTGCACCAGCTCGCGCTGCTCCCTGAAGTGGTACGCCTCCACGCTGTCCAGGGCCGCCGCTCGTCGCTCCTTTTATGGCTCCGACCTGCCACTGGTGTTCTCACGGCTGCTCCCATCAACCCGTGGCGGAGGCAGAGTGTGGTTCTCCTGCTGGTTCCTACATTACAACACTGACTACAAAAGTACTTAATTGGCTATAAAGCGCTTTGGGATGTCCTGAGGTCATGAATTGCTCAATAGCAATGCAAGTCTTTTATTGCTTCTGCCACCAAAAAAAAATCCAATGCCTCCTTGAATTAGATTGTGCTATCCATTTTTTAATGATAGTCTGATCCACACATTCACCACCCTCTGTGTGAAGAGTTAAATCTAAATGGTGTGTCCACCTCCCTGTTCAGACCTTGATCATTAGTTGTAATCTCGGGTCGTTGCTGAAACAATGGTTCCAATGTGTGAACTGCGTGGTGGGGGAGGGAGTGCTTTATAACACAATGGCTGAAATCTGCCAACTCGGCACAAGTGGAATTAAACCTGAGACTACGAGGTCCGTTATGTTGTATTGGACAGTGGCTTTACCCACTGGAAGGTTTTGTGAGTGTTGATTGTGAAATCCATTTAATTGGTCCCTTTGAGATGAAAGGAAGTGGGCAGAAGTGTTGCACGCAAACGTCTTTTCATTATAGCAGCGCTTGCACCATGGTGGCAGTGGGTTAGCTTTTCTAAACGCTGGATCCTATCCGCTAAGATTAGGAATTACAAGAAATGTCGATTAAGACAGTTGGTTAAAATGGTTGTGGTGGTTTTCAGTTGTTCAGTAACCACAAACTCTAAGCTAAGCACGTCATACAAATTGATTGGATTACTACAATGTACAGATGAAACGTGACCGTGTTCTGTAAGTGCACAAAACAGGCCAACTGGGAGCATTTTGTGCGTGATTGGAAATTCTATATAGTTGTGGTTTGGCAGTGATGTATGTAAAAACTAGGCTAGAGTAAATTATTCTTCTTTGATGCATATCTGTTTAAAATGTTAATTGTAATTTTTTTTTAATACTAGGCAACTGCGATGTCTGTGAACTGCCACGGCCAGCTTGCAGTGCTCTCTGGGTAAGCAAACGTCCAGGGATGGGTAGTAACTGAGGGTAAACCAGGTGTTCGTTTCCATCCTGTTACCTACCAGCCTATTTTCTGTAATGGGGAAAGTACAGCAGCACACAACTCTACACTATCCTGTTGATTACAGGCCTGTTAATGTTCCTGATACAATTTAATATCCTATTCGATCTAAACCTGCAGTCTTGTATAAATTAGGAAAAGGGGAGAGACGCTCTAGTTAGGCCATGAATACCCTCTGAACCCTGAAACTATGTTTAATGCACCTCCTTATTTTTGCTTTGAGTACCGTACATTGTGATATAGATTAGCTTTATGAAACTACAATGCCATTTCTTACTGAGGGATTGCTGGCCTTTGACTGAAGGGCAGATCATGGCTCCTTTCCTGATGCATTCACTATTATCACTGGTGTCTTGCAGTCCTATACCTGTTTTGTTTTATTCATGAAAACTGGTAGACAGAGACACCTGTGGAGGAATCATGTCCCAGCTTGTGTTCCTAAAGACCTAAAGAATAGATGGTGGGTGGAGAAAGCACAGGAGATCCAGCAGCTGGCCGACAGCCATGACGTGTGAAGATTCTTCACCACAGTTCAGTCCACCTACGGCCCAAGAACCCAATGCCCCACCCCACTGCTGGCCAAGAACGGGGAGCCACTCGGGGCCTGCTGAAAGGAGCACTTCGAAGATCTCCTTAATCGTGACTCTGCCTTTGACACAAGTGTCCTTGACTCCATCCCGCAGCATGCTACCCGCCGCCATCTCAGCAAAACCTCAGGCCTGCACGAGGTAGAAAAGGCCACCCGTCAGCTCAAGAACAACAAGGCGTCAGGAGCAGATGGAATCCCTGTCGAGGCACTAAAGTATGGTGGAGAAGCACTATTGGCACGAATGCATAACTTCATCTCTATTATCTGCAACGAGGAGAGCATGCCGGGAGATCTCAGTGATGCCATAATCGTGACCATCTTCAAAAAAGGGGACAGGTCCGACTGCGGCAACTACAGTGACATCTCCCTGCTGTCGGCCACTGGGAAAGTCATCGCTAGAATCCTCCTCAACCGTCTTCTCCCTGTGGCTGAGGAGCACCTCCCAGAGTCACAATGCAGATTCCGTCCACTAAGGGGTACAACGGACATGATTTTCACCGCGCGACAACTAGAAGAGAAATGCAGGGAACAGCACCAGCCCTGATACGTGGCTGCCTTTGACCTCATAAAGGCCTTCACTGTCAAGACTGAGCGACTATAGAGCGTCCTCCTCCGTTTCGGCTGCCCCAAAAGTTTGGCACCTTCCTCCGCCTGCTTCATGACGACATGCAGGCCGTGATCCTAACCAACGGATCCCCCACAGATCCAATCCACGTCCGGACCAGGGTCGAGCAGGGCTGCGTCATCGCGCCAACGCTCTTCTCGATCTTCCTTGCTGCAATGCTCCATCTCACTCTCAACAAGCTCCCCGCTAAACTATAGAACCACTGGGAACCTGTTCAATCTTCAGGCTAGATCCAAGGTTGTCCCATCCTCTGTCATCGAATTACAGTACACGGACAACGCTTGTGTCTGCGCACATTCAGAGGCCGAACTCCAAACCATCGTCAACATCTTCACCGAGACGTACGAAAGCATGGGCCTTACAGTAAACATCCGTAAGACAAAGGTCCTCCACCAACCTGACCCCGCCACACAGCACTGCCCCCGGTCATCAAAATCCACGGCGCAGCCTTGGACAACGTGGACCATTTTCCATATCTCGGGAGCCTACTGTCAGCAAGGGCAGACATTGATGACTAGATCCAACACTGCCTCCAGTGTGCCAGCGCAGCCTTCAGTTGTCTGAAGAAGAGAGTGTTTGAAGACCAGGACCTCAAATCTGGCACCAAGCTTATGGTCTACAGGGCAGTAGTGATACCCGCCCTTCGATATGGCTCAGAGATGTGGACCATATACAGTGGACACCTCAAAGCGCTGCCTCCGCAAGATCCTGCACATTCACTGGGAGGATAGATGCACCAACGTCAGTGTTCTCGCTCAGGCCAATATCCCCAGCATCGAAGCACTGACCACAGTCGAGCAGCTCAATTGGGCGGGCCACATTGTCCGTATGTCAGACACAAGACTCCCAAAGTAAGCGCTCTATTCGGAACTCCTACACGGCAAGCGAGCCCCAGGTGGGCACAGGAAACGTTTCAAGGATACCCTCAAAGCCTCCTTGATAAAGTACAACATCCCCACCGGCACCTGGGAATCCCTGGCCCAAGACTGCCCTAAGTGGAGGAAGAGCATCTGGGCACCTCGAGCCTCATTGCTGGGAACATGCCGAAACCAAGCGCAGACAGCAGAAGGAGCATGCGGCAAACCAGACACCCCACCCACCCTTTCCTTCAACCACTGCCTGACCCACCTGTGACAGAGACTGTAATTCACGTCATGGACTGTACAGTCACCTGATAACTCACTTATAGAATGGAAGCAAGTCTTCCTCGATTTCGAGGGACTGCCTATAATGATGATGTGTCCCTCTGGCATGGCATCCAGCCCATTTTCTGAATTTTTAATATGGAGGTGCTCCCTGATGCACTCATAACCAGTATCATCGAGTTGTGTGAGGCAAGACCTATTACAGTCCCTCACTGTGTGTGTGTGATGGGGTGGGTGTAAATTTTTACTTTTAGCGTTCTCAGGTTGGAAATGGTACTTTTATACTGAAAGTGCCCACCTCATTCATCCTCTTTTATTAAAATCTCAGAGTGTCCCCTATTATTTCGATTTAGCTACCTCATGCCTCAGCCAGCCTTCTAGCGTATCTGATTCTGATTGAATGAATGAATAAATAAATAAATGAGGGCCACATTGTGCTGAATTTTGGGCAGCTGTGTGCCCGGGACCTGTGCTGAATAGGATTTGATCGAGTTGTGCTCAGGTGGGCGATCCACAGCAGTCCTTGCTGCCACTGCCACCCTGAAGCAACCACGAGGAGGTGAGTGACACTTCTCTTCATTTTCTGCCTCTCCTTGTTGGGAATTGCTAGGCAGTTCTGCACAAAGCAACACAGCGATGTGTGGGAAAAACAGGAGCACAAGGCCACGTTCCACTATTCCACAATGAAGACACAAGATGGCCATTTATGCCAGAATATTAAACATTTTTGATCCAAATTTCCCACAAGAGCAGGAACATGCTTTTTGTACGTTCAGTCGTTCTGCCTGTGTGCAATTATGCTCATTAGAATACATTAGGAACAGTTTTCCATTACTGGGGTGGGGGAGAAGTGGAATAAGCTTTGTGTGGACGCAGCAGTATTGGTTCGTCACTGCCAACGTTTATTTCTTCACAGGCGCCGTTTCTTGTATGTTATAAATTTAGATGCTCCTTCAGAAGTACCAAGAAAGATTGCAAGGCAGAGCAAGTGGGACATCGGGGCAGTGCAGTGGAACCCACATGAGACCTCATCCCACTATTTTGCAGCTTCAGTAAGTATTACACTGGGTTGAGCTGATTGGGAATCCTGACATGTGAGAGTAAAGATAAAAATATCTCAAATATTACTGAGATAAAAAGGAAAAACTATAAATAGTGGAAATCTGAAATGCAAAATGCTGGTTGTTCAGGATCTGAGAAAGACAGGTTAATGGCTTTGGCGACGTAGTAGATAGTGATGATGATAGTTGTAGACTTCAGGATAGTGAAATGGGCAGAAGCACGGAAAATGGAATTCAATGCGGAGAAGTGTGAAGTGATGCACTTTGGAAGGACTAATATGGAAAGGTAGTATGGTACAAACAGCATGATTTTGAAAAAATGTCTATACACATATCCTTAAAGGTGGTTATAAAAGCATGTGTGGTCCTTAGGTTTTTAAATAGAGGCATAGAATATAAAAGCCAAGAGATCATGCTGGAACTTCATAAATCACTGGTTAAGCCTCAGCTGGAGTATTGTGGACAATTCTGGGCACCAAGATGTAAAGGCCTTAGGGTACATAGGAGGTTTACCAGGAAGGAAATAAAGTAAATGAGTTGACGGCACAAATCATTACAAATGGGTATGATTTGGTGGCCATTACAGAAACGTGGTTGCAGGGTGGCCAAGACTAGGAATTAAACATACAGGGGTATCTGACAATTCGGAAAGATAGACAAGAAGGGAAAGGAGGTGGGGTAGCTCTGTTAATAAAGGATGATATCAGGGCAGTTGTGAGAGACGCTATTGGCTCTAATGAACAAAATGTTGAATCATTGTGGGTGGAGTTTAGAGATAGTAAGGGGAAAAAGTCACTGGTGGGCGTAGTTTATAGGCCCCCAAATAATAACTTCACGGTGGGACGGACAATAATCAAGGGAATAATGGAGACATGTGAAAAAGGAACGGCAGTAATCATGGGGGATTTTAACCTACATGTCGATTGGTCAAATCAAGTCGCATGGAGTAGCCTTGAGGAGGAATTCATAGAATGCATACGGGATTATTTCTTAGAACAGTATGTTACAGAACCTACAAGGGAGCAAGCTATCTTAAATATGGTCCTGTGTAATGAGACAGGAATAATAAACGATCTCCTAGTAAAAGATCCTCTCGGAATGAGTGATCACAGTATGGTTGAATTTGTAATACAGATTGAGGGTGAGGAAGTTGTGTCAGAAACGAGCATACTATGCTTAAACAAAGGGGACTACAGTGGGATGTGGGCAGAGTTGTCTAAAGTAGACTGGAAACACAGACTAAACGGTGGCACAATTGAGGAACAGTGGAGGACTTTTAAGGAGCTCTTTCATAGTGCTCAACAAAAATATATTCCAGTGAAAAAGAAGGGCGGTAAGAGAAGGAATAACCAGCCGTGGATAACCAAGGAAATAAAGGAGAGTATCAAAGTAAAAACCAATGCGTATAAGATGGCCAAGGTTAGTGGGATACTAGAAGATTGGGAAAATTTTAAATGACAGCAAAGAATGACTAAGAAAGCAATAAAGAAAGGAAAGATAGATTACGAAAGTAAACTTGCGCAAAACATAAAAACAGAGAGTAAAAGCTTTTACCGATATATAAAACAGAAAAGAGTGATTAAAGTAAATGTTGGTCCCTTAGAAGATGAGAAGGGGGATTTAATAATGGGAAATGTGGAAATGGCTGAGACCTTAAACAACTATTTTGCTTCGGTCTTCACAGTGGAAGACACAAAAACCATGCCAAAAATTGCTGGTCACGGGAATGTGGGAAGGGAGGACCTTGAGACAATCACTATCACTAGGGGGGTAGTGCTGGACAGGCTAATGGGACTCAAGGTAGACAAGTCCCCTGGTCCTGATGAAATGCATCCCAGGGTATTAAAAGAGATGTCAGAAGTTATAGCAGATGCATTCGTTATAACTACCAAAATTCTCTGGACTCTGGGGAGGTACCATCGGATTGGAAAGCAGCTAATGTAACGCCTCTGTTTAAAAAAGGGGGCAGACAAAAGGCAGGTAACTATAGGCCGGTTAGTTTAACATCTGTAGTGGGGAAAATGCCTGAAGCTATCATTAAGGAAGAAATAGCGGGACACCTAGATAGGAATAGTGCAATCAAGCAGACGCAACATGGATTCATGAAGGGGAAATCATGTTTAACTAATTTACTGGAATTCTTTGAGGATATAACGAGCATGGTGGATAGAGGTGTACCGATGGATGTGGTGTATTTAGATTTCCAAAAGGCATTCGATAAGGTGCCACACAAAAGGTTACTGCAGAAGACAAAGGTACGCGGAGTCAGAGGAAATGTATTAGCATGGATAGAGAATTGGCTGGCTAACAGATAGCAGAGAGTCGGGATAAATGGGTCCTTTTCGGGTTGGAAATCGGTGGTTAGTGGTGTGCCACAGGGATTGGTGCTGTGACCACGACTGTTTACAATATACATAGATGACCTGGAAGAGGGGACAGAGTGTAGTGTAACAAAATTTGCAGATGACACAAAGATTAGTGGGAAAGCGGGTTGTGTAGAGGACACAGAGAGGCTGCAAAGAGATTTAGATAGGTTAAGCGAATGGGCGAATTGGCAGATGGAATACAATGTCGGAAAATGTGAGGTCATCCACCTTGGGAAAAAAAAACAGTAAAAGGGAATATTATTTGAATGGGGAGAAATTACAACATGCTGCGGTGCAGAGGGACCTGGGGGTCCTTGTGCATGAAACTCTTTTTGGAGTTTATCTGCAAAACAAAAACATTAATCGGTGCCACCCGACCTGGATGACACACCAGACATTTACAAGGCCCTCTTTTTTGTGTTTTTTTTGTGGGTTTTTTTGGGCACTAAAATCACCTTTTTTCCCCAGTGCCCCCTATAAAAGGGAAGGGGACACTAAAAGTACCGGCAATTAAAACAAATTAAACTTTAAAACGTAAAATCAAATTAAAATTTGGTTGCCGGGCGTGGTGATGCACTCCAGTCCCTCTGGTGCCCACCTCTCGCGGAAGGCCGCGAGCGTACCGGTGGACACCGCGTGCTCCATCTCCAAGGACACCCTGGACCGGATGTAAGAGCGGAAGAGAGGCAGACAGTCAGGTTGAACGACCCCCTCGACCGCCCGCTGCCTGGACCGGCTGCTAGCACCCTTGGCCGTGCCCAGGAGCAGTCCTACAAGGAGGCCCTCGGACCTACCCGCTCCCCTCCGCACAGGGTGCCCAAAGATCAGGAGAGTGGGACTGAAGTGCAGCCAGAATTTCAGGAGCAGCCCCTTCAAATAATGGAACAGGTGCTGCAACCTCGTGCACTCAATAAAAACATGGAACACGGACTCCTCCAGACCGCAGAAATTGCAGGCGGCCTGGGAGTCTGTGAACCGGCTTAAAAATTTGTTGCACGGCACTGCTCCGTGCACCACCCTCCAGGCCAAGTCCCCGATGAATAGTGAGAGGACCCCTGCGTAGAGTGCCCTCCATCGGGGACCCCCGCCTCCTCCGGACGGCAAGATGGTACGCCAAGGCGTGTCCGGATGGCAGACGAGGATGGCAAAGTTGAGAGTGTGCAGGAGCAGCCCGTACAAGAAACCCCTCCGCGCGGAACTGAAAGGCACGGAGGGGATTTCCCCGAGGCGGCTCAAGTTGTGAGAAGCCGGCCCCCGAGGGAGGTTCCGGGGTTTGGCGCCGATGAGGAATTCCGTCTGGACGGGGGTCAGTTCGGACGGGATCTCCCCACGTGCTTGAGCCTCCTCGATGCACCTAATCCCAAAAAGTTAGTTTGCAGGTGCAGCAGGTAATCAGGAAGGCGAATGGAATGTTGGCCTTCATTGCGAGAGGGATGAAATACAAAAGCAGGGACGTCCTGCTGCAACTTTACAGGGTATTGGTGAGGCTGCACCTGGTCACCTTACTTAAGGAAGGATATACTAGCTTTGGAGGGGGTACAGAGACGATTCACTAGGCTGATTCCAGAGATGAGGGGTGATGATAGATTGAGTAGACTGGGTCTTTACTCATTGGAGTTCAGAAGGATGAGGGGTGATCTTATAGAAACACTTAAAATAATGAAAGGGATAGACAAGATAGAGACAGAGAGGTTGTTTCCACTGGTCGGGGAGACTAGAACTAGGGGGCACAGCCTCAAAATACGGGGGAGCCAATTTAAAACCGAGTTGAGAAGGAATTTCTTCTCCCAGAGGGTTGTGAATCTGTGGAATTCTCTGCCCAAGGAAGCAGTTGAGGCTAGCTCATTGAATGCATTCAAATCATAGAAAGATAGATTTTTAACCAATAAGGGAATTAAGGGTTATGGGGAGTGGGCGGGTAAGTGGAGCTGAGTCCACGGCCAGATCAGCCATGATCTTGTTGAATGGCGGAGCAGGCTCGAGGGGCTAGATGGTCTACTCCTGTTCCTAATTCTTATGTTCTTATGTAAAGTTTAACCAGGATGAGGAGAGGTTGGAAAAGTTAGGACTATTCAACCTGAGAACAGAGAAGGTTAAGAGGTGAACTAACAAGAGGTTTTCAGGATGATATGAGAGGTTTTGCTGGAGAAAAACTATTCCCTCTGGCAATTGGGTCAACAACCAGAGGTCATTGGCAAAAGATCGAGAGGGGAGATGAGGAGAAATTTTTCAATCGGATTTATCAGAATCTGGAATGCTCTATGGGGGAAGCTTATTCCATAAATAATTTTAAAAGGGAGTTGGACAGGTTCTTGGAAATGAGGATCTTAAAGTTGGGGACAAAAAGCTGGGGTGGGACTAAGCACGACTGCTCTTTCAATGGGCTGAATGGCGGCCTCCTGTGCTGTAAATTTCTATGTTTAGGATGTAACCTTTCATCAATTCTGGTACTTAAGCCATTCAGGCAGTTCGGCTGTAGGCTTTGCAAAATAAGACAATTTTTTACAAAATTATTATTAGTCGGTAATAATGTATTTAAAAAAAAAAGATAGTTGGTCTCTTGATGGGTTCACTACTAGTGGTCTTGCAGAGATCATAGAAGCCCAGGTAAAGACACAAAAATGTTTACAGCTGATGATGCAATATATTGGATAGGTGGGTTCACTTCAGGGCATGTCTGTTTCTCTTAATGTGGGTGCAGGGTTATTGCTGCAGCATTATTGGAAAAAAATTCTGAAGGACAGGATAAATCTTCATTTCAAATGACATGGATTAATTAAGGACAGTTAGCACGGATTTGTTAAGGGAAGGTCATGTCTGATTAACTTGATTGAATTTTTTGAGGAGGTAAAAAGGAGGGTCGATGAGGGTAGTGCGTTTGATATAGTGTATATGGATTTCAGCAAGGCTTTTGACAATGTCCCACATGGCAGACTAGTCACGGAAGTAACAGCCCATGGGATCCAAGGCAAAGTGGCAAGTTGAATCCAAAATTGGCTCAAAGGCAGGAAGCAGAGGGTAATGGCTGATGGGTATTTTTGTGACTGGAAGGATGTTTCCAGTGGGGTTCCGCAGGGCTCAGTACTGGGTCTCTTGCTTTTAGTGGTATATATCAATGATCTAGACTTGAATATGGGGGTATGATTCAGAAGTTTGCAGATGATACTAAAATAATGAAGAAACCACCTGTGGACTGCAGGAAGATATCAATCAACTGGCCAGGTGGGCAGAACAGTAGCAAATGGAATTTAATCCAGAGAAGTGTGAGGTAATGCATTTGGGGAAGGCTAACAAGGAAAGGGAATACACATTAAATGGGAGGACACTGAGAAGTGTAGAGGAACAAAGGAACCTTGGAGTGCATGTCCACAGATCCCTGAAGGCAGCAGGCCAGGTAGATAAAGTGGTTAAGAAAGCATACGGAATAATTGCCTTTATTAGCCAAGGCATAGCATTCAAGAGCAGGGGGGTTATGCTTGAACTGTATAAAACACTAGTTAGGCCACAACTGGAGTACTGCGTGCAGTTCTGGTCACCACATTACAGGAAGGATGTGATTTCTGGTCACTGCTTTACAAGAAGGATGTGATTGCACTGGAGAGGGTACAGAGGAGATTTACGAGGATGCTGCCAGGAGTGGAGAATCTTCGTTATGAGGACAGATATTAGACAGGCTGGATTTGTTTTCCTTGGAACAGATTAGGCTGAGGGGAGACCTCATTGAGGTGTATAAAATTATGAGGGGCCTAGATGTAGTGGATAGAATAGGCCGATTTCCCTTAGAGGGGTCAACAACCAGGGGGCATAAATTTAAAGTAATTGGTATAAGGTTTAGAAGGGATTTGAGGGGAAATTTCTTCATCCAGAGAGTTGTGGGGGTCTGAAACTCACTGCCTGAAAAGGAGGTAGAGGCAAAAACCTTTACTACATTTAAAAAGTATTTGGATGAGCACTTGACTTGCTGTAACCTGCAGGGCTACGGACCTAGAGCTGGAAAGTGGGATAAGGCTGGATAGCCTCTTGTTGGCCAGCACGGACACGATGGGCCAAAATGGCTTCCTTCCGTGCTGTAACTTACTATGATTCTATGAGCATAGAAACATAGAAACATAGAAAATAGGTGCAGGAGCAGGCCATTCAGCCCTTCTAATCTGCACCGCCATTCAATGAGTTCATGGCTGAACATGAAACTTCAGTACCCCCTTCCTGCTTTCTCGCCATACCCCTTGATCCCCTGAGTAGTAAGGACTTCATCTAACTCCCTTTTGAATATATTTAGTGAATTGGCCTCAACTACTTTCTGTGGTAGAGAATTCCACAGGTTCACCACTCTCTGGGTGAAGAAGTTTTTCCTCATCTCGGTCCTAAATGGCTTACCCCTTATCCTCAGACTGTGACCCCTGGTTCTGGACTTCCCCAACATTGGGAACATTCTTCCTGCATCTAACCTGTCTAAACCCGTCAGAATTTTAAACGTTTCTATGAGGTCCCCTCTCACTCTTCTGAACTCCCGTGAATACAAGCCCAGCTGATCCAGTCTTTCTTGATAGGTCAGTCCCACCATCCCGGGAATCAGTCTGGTGAATCTTCGCTGCACTCCCTCAATAGCAAGAATGTCCTTCCTCAAGTTAGGAGACCAAAACTGTACACAATACTCCAGGTGTGGCCTCACCAAGGCCCTGTACAACTGTAGTAACACCTCCCTTCCCTTGTACTCAAATCCCCTCGCTATGAAGGCCAACATGCCATTTGCTTTCTTAACCGCCTGCTGTACCTGCATGCCAACCTTCAATGACTGATGTACCATGACACCCAGGTCTCGTTGCACCTTCCCTTTTCCTAATCTGTCACCATTCAGATAATAGTCTGTCTCTCTGTTTTTACCACCAAAGTGGATAACCTCACATTTATCCACATTATACTTCATCTGCCACGCATTTGCCCACTCACCTAACCTATCCAAGTCACTCTGCAGCCTCATAGCATCCTCCTCGCAGCTCACACTGCCACCCAACTTAGTGTCATCCGCAAATTTGGAGATACTACATTTAATCCCCTCGTCTAAATCATTAATGTACAATGTAAACAGCTGGGGCCCCAGCACAGAACCTTGCGGTACCCCACTAGTCACTGCCTGCCATTCTGAAAAATACCCATTTACTCCTACTCTTTGCTTCCTGTCTGACAACCAGTTCTCAATCCACTTCAGCACACTACCCCCAATCCCATGTGCTTTAACTTTGCACATTAATCTCCTGTGTGGGACCTTGTCGAAAGCCTTCTGAAAGTCCAAATATACCACATCAACTGGTTCTCCTTTGTCCACTTTACTGGAAACATCCTCAAAAAATTCCAGAAGATTTGTCAAGCATGATTTCCCTTTCACAAATCCATGCTGACTTGGACCTATCATGTGACCATTTTCCAAATGCGCTGCTGTGACATCCTTAATAATTGATTCCATCATTTTACCCACTACTGAGGTCAGGCTGACCGGTCTATAATTCCCTGCTTTCTCTCTCCCTCCTTTTTTAAAAAGTGGGGTTACATTGGCTACCCTCCACTCGATAGGAACTGATCCAGAGTCAATGGAATGTTGGAAAATGACTGTCAATGCATCCGCTATTTCCAAGGCCACCTCCTTAAGTACTCTGGGATGCAGTCCATCAGGCCCTGGGGATTTATCGGCCTTCAATCCCATCAATTTCCCCAACACAATTTCCCGGCTAATAAGGATTTCCCTCAGTTCCTCCTCCTTACTAGACCCTCTGACCCCTTTTATATCCGGAAGGTTGTTTGTGTCCTCCTTAGTGAATACTGAACCAAAGTACTTGTTTAATTGGTCTGCCGTTTCTTTGTTCCCCGTTATGACTTCCCCTGATTCTGACTGCAGGGGACCTACGTTTGTCTTTACTAACCTTTTTCTCTTTACATACCTATAGAAACTTTTGCAATCCGCCTTAATGTTCCCTGCAAGCTTCTTCTCGTACTCCATTTTCCCTGCCCTAATCAAACCCTTTGTCCTCCTCTGCTGAGTTCTAAATTTCTCCCAGTCCCCAGGTTCACTGCTATTTCTGGCCAATTTGTATGCCACTTCCTTGGCTTTAATACTATCCCTGATTTCCCTAGATAGCCACGGTTGAGCCACCTTCCCTTTTTTATTTTTACGCCAGACAGAAATGTACAATTGTTGTAGTTCATCCATGCGGTCTCTAAATGTCTGCCATTGCCCATCCACAGTCAACCCCTTAAGTATCATTCGCCAATCTATCTTAGCCAATTCACGCCTCATACCTTCAAAGTTAGCCTTCTTTAAGTTCTGGACCATGGTCTCTGAATTAACTGTTTCATTCTCCATCCTAATGCAGAATTCCACCATATTATGGTCACTCTTCCCCAAGGGGCCTCGCACAATGAGATTGCTAATTAATCCTCTCTCATTACACAATACCCAGTCTAAGATGGCCTCCCCCCTAGTTGGTTCCTCGACATATTGGTCTAGAAAACCATCCCTTATGCACTCCAGGAAATCCTCCTCCACCGTATTGCTTCCAGTTTGGCTAGCCCAATCTATGTGCATATTAAAGTCACCCATTATAACTGCTGCACCTTTATTGCATGCACTCCTAATTTCCTGTTTGATGCCCTCCCCAACATCACTACTACTGTTTGGAGGTCTGTACACAACTCCCACTCACGTTTTTTGCCCTTTAGTGTTTTGCAGCTCTACCCA
The DNA here is from genome assembly GCF_044704955.1 of Pristiophorus japonicus. NCBI lineage: Eukaryota > Metazoa > Chordata > Chondrichthyes > Pristiophoridae > Pristiophorus > Pristiophorus japonicus. Next base: position 107,457,993 of record NC_091989.1, on the reverse strand, counting down.
TATAGATTCCACATCATCCAAGCTAATGTCTTTCCTAACTATTGCATTAATCTCCTCTTTAACCAGCAATGCTACCCCACCTCCTTTTCCTTTTATTCTATCCTTCCTGAATGTTGAATACCCCTGGATGTTGAGTTCCCAACCCTGATCATCCTGGAGCCACGTCTCCGTAATCCCAATCACATCATATTTGTTAACATCTATTTGCATAGTTAATTCATCCACCTTATTGCGGATACTCCTTGCATTAAGACACAAAGCCTTCAGGCTTGTTTTTTTAACACCCTTTGTCCTTTTAGAATTTTGCTGTACAGTGGCCCTTTTTGTTCTTTGCCTTGGGTTTCTCTGCCCTCCACTTTTCCTCATCTCCTTTCTGTCTTTTGCTTTTGCCTCCTTTTTGTCTCTCTCTGTCTCCCTGCATAGGTTCCCATCCCCCTGCAATATTAGTTTAACTCCTCCACAACAGCACTAGCAAACACTCCCCCTAGGATATTGGTTCCGGTCCTGCCCAGGTGCAGACCGTCCGGTTTGTACTGGTCCCACCTCCCCCAGAACCGGTTCCAATGCCCCAGGAATTTGAATCCCTCTCTGCTGCACCACTGCTCAAGCCACGTATTCATCTGCGCTATCCAGCGATTCCTACTCTGACTAGCACGTGGCACTGGTAGCAATCCCGAGATTACTACTTTTGAGCTCCTACTTTTTAATTTAGCTCCTAGCTCCTTAAATTCTTTTCGTAGGACCTCATCCCTTTTTTTACCTATGTCGTTGGTACCAATGTGCACCACGACAACTGGCTGTTCTCCCTCCCATTTCAGCATGAGGCGAGGCGGTTGTTCAAATGTGTTGGGCAACAGTCCAGACACAACTGATGATCTCATTCTTGCCTCATTCATTTGAGTCACTCGAGAGTGACCCTATACATACAATTGCATTATACCAGTTTGTCAGTTGTACTGCCCTATTCCGATATCAGATTTGTAATGTAACTCCTTTGGTATCAGTGTAGCTTCTATAGTTTGTCGGCATCACACACACGCGCACAATTTCAATCCCCGCCCCCCCCACTGGGGTTTTCAGATTAAACGTCAGTATCTCACAAATATAAACGCTTTGGCCCCGATATTTGCGGGGAGGGAGGGTGGGGCGACTTTTAGCGGCCAGGAAACATGGAGGTGCTGCTGAATTTAACATCAGTAACTCCTTTAAATTTTTTCCCTCCGTTTCACGCCTGGCAGCTGGTCAGATCTAGAGACTGGCCAGTTGCCAGACGGGAAGGCCTGCAGTGGAAGGCTGGAGCCGGACGGACTGGAGAGGAGGGAGGGTGGTAAATCGCGGGTGAGGAAGGGAGGGGAGGATAACGTGGGGGAGAGAGGGATACATCTTATGGAGGAGGGACGAGATCATGGATCTTGTTGGGTGGGGGGAGTGCTGATGTTCGAAATGGGGAGGTGTCGGCTGATAGGATCGGGGGTGAGGGGGGCGCTGATGATGGATCAAGGTGGGGGGTTCAGCTGATTGTAGAGAGGCTGGCAGATCAAAGGAGGTTTGTTTGTGGGACTTTGGGAAGCACTCCTGCTCCCCCGGTCCACAAGCTGTGCTGGAAGCCAATACCAGTTCTCCCCTCCCTTCACATGCTGGATTTCCCGAACCCTGGGAAACCTGGCCGTTAAATCCACTGTCATGCTAAAATCTGAGGCAAGCAGCCTCATTTAAATATTAGAATTTCTGACCAGCTTCTTAAGAGCAGATTACTTGCCCAACCCCCAACCTGTCCCAGTTAAACCGGAAGCAGGCATGTTTGCTTGAATTTCGCTTTCCCATTTAAATTAATTTAAACCCACCCCTCTCCTGCCCGTCCTGGGCGGTTAAAATTCCCCCCTTTGTGATGACAGCTGTGATTTATTCTTCTTACATGAATGCTATGGTCTGGGTTTATCAGTACTTAAGGTATTGTTGAGTGTCAACAGAGCATCAAGGGCTATGATGTATACTGTACCTGAGAACAAGACGAGCTTTGAATGCGTTCTCAGTGCTGCAATGTGTTTGCGACAAGGGATGAAAAGTGCCATTAACATTGCCCAATTCTCTAAATTGGAGAATGTTTACTGGCTTCATATCTTTCTTCAGAGTTGGGAAGGACTTTCAGGAAATCTTTTAAGCAGGCTCAATAAATGTGAGTTTCCTGTGAGTCCCAATGCAACAATCTCAACTGTGTGTGAAAAAAAATACTGTTTTTAACAAAAAAGTGAAAATGAATTAAAATTGTTGAATGATGACTTATGCCTGTTGTGCACTGATCTCCAGCTAAAAGGATGCCGTGTCTATTTTATAGTTGATGCAAGGTGATATCTGGGTGTGTTTTTCAGTGTAACCAGCGAGTGGACCTATACAAATGGCACGATGGAAATGGCGAGATCCACACTTCATTGCAGGGTCATACTCGCGTTATAAGGTATTTTGTTTTGAATTACATCCCCTGCATAAGTAGTGTGGATATATTGCACTGGTCCTTCTTACAGCATTGTAGATACAGTTAGAGTAATAATTAACAGTTGTCTGCTTGAAGCAATTGTTTTATTCTCTTCCGTTTAAATTGGCTTTTTGAGTAACTGAAACAGTCTTATTGACATTCCTCAAGGGAAGGGAGGAATTTGTTTGTTTTGTTGGTTTCACGTTGGGTCTTGTCTCCCATGCTAAGGGGTCAAAATTTGGTCCCGCTGGTTTTGAGGCGGTGACACTGGCTGAGTGTTGATTTTAGCGGTAGGTGCCACCTCAAACTTCAAAGTTCAGTTTTGCAGCATGAAGATGAGAGAGAGTGGCTTTGCACACTCATGCTCAGGTAACAACGGAGCGGCATCTCAGGAGGCCGACCGAATTTCCTGACGGTAGGCTGCCGGCATGCGAGTTCCCTCACCCACACCCACACTTCCCCACTAATCCCATTAATACATAAATGCTTAAAAACAACATGAACACTTACCTTGATCCCTGGACGCTACCATGCCAGGATCCCTGATGACCCACCACCTTTCCCAGGCTGTACGGACACCTGCCAGTAAGACCACCTTACTCCCCTAATTTTGGAGCATCAGCGGCACGCTTGATGCTGTCACCATGTGGGTGGCAGCCGCACGCGCAGCGGTACGTCTTGGTGCGGTCTCCACTGCCCAACTAAATTTAGCATGAGGCGAGGGACCCGATTGGCGGTAAGTATTTAGCCGTCCGTTAGCCGCTCCTCTCCGGCTAAAAAAACAGATTTCAACGCCTAAAGGTCTGTGACCTTGAGCAGACTCTGGCAAGGAACTGGGGGGCCGAAATTGCCCCGCCGCCCATCTGGGGGCGGTAACCTTCCGGGCCCGGGTCAGTTCACGCTCGGACGGAAGTCCCGTCCCCGGTGTGCAATTGCCCTTTGCGCCCCTCAAACGAAGTGGAGCGCTGTCTCGTTGGAGGGGCATTCATGAGGAGCTGAACAGGTCAGCTCTACGTGGCTTCTCTGCCGAGGGGAGGGCCGCTGCGGTCTCTGCATGGCCCTTTGGTGGCCACCAGGGAAAATCTCAACTGGGCATCTCAGGAGGCCGACCGAATTTCCTGACGGTAGGCTGCCGGCATGCGAGTTCCCTCACCCACACCCACACTTCCCCACTAATCCCATTAATACATAAATGCTTAAAAACAACATGAACACTTACCTTGATCCCTGGACGCTACCATGCCAGGATCCCTGATGACCCACCACCTTTCCCAGGCTGTACGGACACCTGCCAGTAAGACCACCTTACTCCCCTAATTTTGGAGCATCAGCGGCACGCTTGATGCTGTCACCATGTGGGTGGCAGCCGCACGCGCAGCGGTACGTCTTGGTGCGGTCTCCACTGCCCAACTAAATTTAGCATGAGGCGAGGGACCCGATTGGCGGTAAGTATTTAGCCGTCCGTTAGCCGCTCCTCTCCGGCTAAAAAAACAGATTTCAACGCCTAAAGGTCTGTGACCTTGAGCAGACTCTGGCAAGGAACTGGGGGGCCGACAAAAGAAAAATGACGGCCCGGGGCATGCAAGGAGTCCCCTTTAAGGGGCGTCCCGGGCGGATGTCCGTGCCCTGCGAAGCCCGCGCCAGCCTTGTGTCCCACAGGGCAGTTTCCCCCGTGGTAAGCACAAAGGAGTGAGTGCGGGGCGGTGAGGGATCGGCATCATTGCCAGATGTGCGCCGGCCTGGGGCGCAAATCGCAGGGCGTGATGCAAACTCCAAATCGCCTCTAAAATCGGCCACCCATACCCGGGCAAAAAAGGCAATCGCGCCCCGTTAACGCCTACCGACGGTGCTAAAAGAGCACTAAAAAGGGGCGATTTCGGTCCCCACGACTTGCAAACTGCTCTTGGAGCCTGAAGTCACTGCCCCCGTCAGTATTTGCATTTGTCCAGGAAGGTGAGCAAGATTTGGGTTGGGACGAGGGTGAGTGTGTTGATTATTGGATTGCTGTGCGTGTGCTCATGTTTGTGTTCCGTTAGTCATGGAGAAACGGTCATTCCGCTGGAGTGGGGTGTACACAGTCATTTTTTTTCTTAAATTTGCTTTCTTTGTATGCCCTTGTTTGCAGTGATTTGGAGTGGTCGTGGTTTGAACCTGAGCTGCTTGTGACGAGCTCTGTTGACACCTATATCTACATTTGGGACATCAAGTAAGTGCAGGGCTTTGGTGAGTGGGGGGCGGGGGGTTGCGGGGGGGGAAGAAATGACCAAACATTGCTGGTGTCGGAAAGAGGGAAATGTTTTTGTTCTGAATTGTGAATATATAAATGTGAGGATGCTGTTCTGCTGAATAAAGTGCTGGATGTGCCAGTTCACCCACACAGTAATAATGATTGCAATTCCAAGTAATTCATTGCATGTAAAGCACTTTGGGGATGTTTCTGAGAGACTACCAGAACTCCTGTGGTGTGGCAAATGTGGGGAGGGGTTGTTGGGGCCTGATGGCCTGCTCAGTGACGGGGGCTGGTGTCACTACCATTACATAGGATATACGACACAGAAACAGGCCATTTGGCCCAACCAGTCCATTTATGCTCCACTCGAGCCTCCTCCCGTCTTTCTTCATCTGTCAACATAAACCTCTATTCCCTTCTCCCTCATATATGCTTGTCTAGCCTCCCCTTAAATGCATCTATACTATTCGCTTCAACCACTCCCTGTGGTAGCAAGTTTCACATTCTCACCACTCCTAAGTTTCTTCTGAATTCCCTATTGAATTTCTTGGTGACTATCATATTGATGGCCTCTTCCCCACGTGGAAACATTCTATCTGCATCCACTCTTATCAAAACCTTCCATTAAGACCTCTATTAGGTCACCCCTCAGCTTTTTTTTCCAAGAGAAAAGAGACGTAGCCTGTCCATCCTTTCCTGATAGTATCCTTGTAAATCTTCTCTGCACCCTCTCTAGTTAGTACCTCTATATTCTTTCTATAATATGCCGACCAGAACTGTACGCTGTACTCTCCTAAGTGTGGTCTAACCAAAACCGTAATCCTGTATAATGGAGTGGGGTGTATGTGTGGAGAGGTTGAAATTCTCACTGTTGGGAAAAGATAGGGGATCGAATTCGTATCATCGAATCATACAGCACAGAAGGAGGCCATTTAGCCCAAGGTGCCTGTGCCAGCTCTTTGAAGGAGCAATCCAATTAGACGCCCACCCTTGCTCTTTCCCAATATTGCAAATTTTTCATGTTACAATAGTGAATGTTGCTCATCCTTTACGCTAGCTTAGGGGTTGCAAACAATGTTCCCTATAAGCTATACAACCGCACAGTGGTCTGGAGCTCCCGTGCAGCTGACTCACCGGCTTTTAAGTCGAAAAACCATGCATGCATGGAATTTTGAATGGGCCATGTGGCCCCCAAAAAATCAAAGGGAACATTGGCTGCATGATGATGTTATGTTCACCTTCACTGAAATTAGTTTATTACATGTCAGCATCAGTTGAATTCCATTACAGTGTTGATCACGCACCGTTTCTGATATATCGTTGATACATAGATATTTATATTGCTGTGATAAGGAACTATATAAATCAGTGTTTTGCAAATGTAAAAGTACTTGAAGAATTAGATCATTTAAACATCCAGCTGCTCTTTTATGAGTTTCACCCCTTGATTTGTGACTGGGATTGGCTTATTTAAGACAGAAATGTCCCATGCTGTCCAAGTGAAGAAAATGTTTTGACTTTGTAAAGCCTGTGGATCAGGACTAGGCTTAGAATGCAATTTTTGTTCACTTTCTTTACTCCCCTCGCTTAGTGGAGCCATTCGTGTGATATCCATCCATAAGGTCATTGTTAGTGATAAGGGAAAGGTCAGTGCCCCAACAGATAAATGAGTCCTAGCTGGGCAAGTAGCAGGAAGCATACCAGTGCTTAGTATTGGGAAGCAGTGCAGTTTAATCAGGTTAAACTCCAACACGACTGCTGTGCACATATGGGGGTTCCTTGGCTCTGCTACATTGTACCCAAGCTCACTGGACTTGGGGATATAGGGTGTGTTTCTACAGGGAGAGATTATGTACTCTATTGGACAAACATAGTCTACAGGTGGGCATAATTTTCTCATTAATTTGATTTGGAGACTTTTAACTAGAGTGATGGGGGTTTCCGGGTATATTCAAAAAAAAATTAAGATCATCGATGGTGAGAAATTTGTATTTGGGATTATCATTCACTGGAGCTTGAATATTAGAAAGGGTCTGGTTGTAAAGGTGAACTTATGTGTCCAAATGTTAAACTATCATTATTACAATCAAAGATTGAGTTCCCCCTAACCATTTGTTTCTCTCTCTAGGGACACACGGAAGCCATCAGTGTCACTGTCAGCTGTAGGTGAGTAGTGTTTGGAGCTGCACCAGCATGGCAACCAATGAGAATTCTTGAGAGGTTGGCAGGTTCTGTTACAATTGGGGCTCCACCCAACTCACTATATTCATGGTAAATTATAGTTATGATAAGTGGATTGATATCCCTTATGAGTTGAAACTGAAATTTAAAGTATATAGTAAACTAATGTGTATTGTGGTTAACAACAACTGGGCAACATGTCGGAAAAATGTACATGATGCTCACAGTACCAAACTAATATCTTTAGGCCATAAAATGCTTACAGACAATATAGTTCAGGCTAAAATATCAAATAAATTTATTACCAGACTAAAATATACACGGAAGCAAGGTGAATAGGCAGGTAAACAGCAATGTAGTATTTAACTTTTACCAATGTTTTCAACCATTTCCTAAAACCAAAGTAACAGTACTTTGATTTCTTGGAGTTCTTAAACTGAGACTTCGATGACCACATTGTGGGTAATTCAGCTCCATGGAGTTCTGTCACCACTGACTTGGAGTGACACGGTTGAAACAAGTGCACTGAAAAAAACTAGATAAGGCTCCATTTCCTTTGATGTGATGGCTAGTTTCTTTGAAGAACTCCCTTGCATGCTCCTTGAAGCATATCCCAGCCACAGTCTTTCATGCAATCTTTGTTAATTCATTCATTGGTCTTACTATAATTTGACTGAGCAGGCCCCGTTATGATACCCTGCACTATTATGCAACTTTGACCAGTGACTTTGAAAAGGGTCCTCCTGCTGAGATCTGTGGGTAAAACTCAGTGCTGTATCGGATAGTGTAAATCTGGATGAGTGTGTCCCCTAAAGTAAGAAGAATTGTGTTAAATACTTGTGTATCCATGTTTGTATGTGGCATTGTTTTTACCTGAAAATGTCCATTTTGCATAATTTACAGATTAAGTAGTATATTCCCAATTTAAACCTGTCATATAAAACAAAACTGCAGTTAAAACCTAATAAATTGCACATACAAGTTGGCTTCCCATTGAAACTCAAGCCTAATTTATATTGTACATGGATGCTTACTACTGGGCAAATGGGAGAAACATCAGATTTATCAAATTATGCAGAGAGCGACTGAAAGGGGAGTGGGTCAAATGGTGAAACAGGAGCATTTCTTGGGATGATAAACTGGATTGAAGCTGACGCATAGAACGTGAAGGGTCGGCATTTATTCTTGCGAAGGGTGAAAGGATGGAATGATGTGCTTGTGTGCAGAAACATTTTCTAAAATAAATGTTTTCAGCCCTGAATTTGATTTTTGAATCGCCTTTGCCTGACTGTTGAGTTCACAAAGGCAGTGAGTTTGTGCTGGTTCAGTGCCCAGGATACCATAGCATAAAACTGCCCGTAATTCAAAACTAATGGTGCTTAACTAATTTAATGACATTTTGGATGCTCGAGACCTTCTAATGTAATCATAGAATCTTACAGCACAAAAGGGGGCCATTCGGCCCATCGTGTCTGTGCCAGTGTTTTGAAAGAGTTATCCAATTAATCCCATAGTCCTGCAATTTTCTCCCCTTCCTCAAGTATTTATCCAAAACCCTTTTGAAAGTTACTCTTGAATCTGCTTCTGCCACCCTTCCAGTCAGTGCATTCCAGATCTTCTCATCTCACCTCTGGCTCTTTTGCCAATTACCTTAAATCTGCGACCTCTGGTTACCGAACCTTCTGCCAGTAGAAATAGTTTCTCCTTATTTACTGTATCAAAACCCTTAACCGTCTCTGTTCCAAGGAAAACAATACCAGCTTCTCTAGTCTCTCCACATAACTGAAGCCCCGCATCTCGTACCATTCTGGTAAATCTCCTCTCTAAGGCTTTGACATCCTTCCTAAAGTGTGGTGCCCAGAATTGGACATAAAACTTTAGCTGAGGCCTAACCAGTGATTAATTGCCTTGCTTTTGTACGCCCGTGCTTCTATTTATAAAGTCAAGGACCTTGTATGCTTTTTAACAGCTTTATCAACTTGTCCTGCCACCTTCAAAGATTTCTGTAAATAAACCCCAATCACTTTGTTCCTGCATCTAATATACCTAATTATACCTAATGGACTTGATTTATCAGCCTTGCCTTCATTGCACTACAACCCTTATAGAGTTGGTGTATTTAAACTGATCGCTTATAAAGAGCGAGATTCATGGGTTTGGCCACCAAATATTTGGAAAAACCAATCAAATAGTTTGAAGCCCCTAGTCCCTGTTTACGAACAAGTAAAGACTATCTGGTCCATCGAGCCTATCCCACAATAGTGATAACTAGTGTATCGCAAATTATACACTCCACCCCACCCCAAACCATGTGATCTCCCGGAAGAGGCAAAAAAAAGATTTAAAAACCCAGGCCAATTTGGGGGGAACAATCTGGGAAATTCCTCTCCGACCCATCTAGGTGATCAAAACTAGTCCAGGAAATCACTCTGACCATTAAATTCCCTGCAGTACTTACCTTCTGTAAGAGGTGATCTCCGCCGCAGCCAGAAACGAATCTAGCTTTCGCTTGAAGGAATTCAGCAAGTCTGCATCCACCACATGAAATGGCAGCTTGTTCCAGAGCTCTATTCTCTGTGAGAAGAACCACCTCCTGATCTCTAACCTAGGTTTAGCCCTATACAACTTAAATTTGTGACCCCTGGTTCTGCCTAACCTATTTAATTGAAATAAACTGTCAGCTGGAACACTGTCTATTCCCTTCATTATCTTATAAACCTCAATCCTATCCCCCTAAGCCTACACTGCTCTAAGGTAAAGAGTCCCAACTCTTTCTGAACCCAACTCAATATATTTCCACTAATACCAGAGACTCCGATCTTGTAGAGAAGCCGCTTATGCAGTACCTTGTTTACTGGGCTTCCCTCATCCACCAGCTTTGTAACATTTTCAAAAAATACAATTAGATTTGTGAGACATGACCTCTTTTTTTTAGTGAAGCCATGTTAGGTGTCCCTAATATGTCCCTCCCTATCCAAGTATTCATATATTGCAGCCCTCATGATTTCTTCAAGCATCTTGCATTCTTCAAGCATCAAGCATTATTAATGATGTTTAACTGATGGGCCTATAGTTTTCCAGGTCTGTCTTGTCATCATTTAAAAAAAAAATGGGGTCTACATTAGCCTCATTCCAATCTGTTGGAATCATTCCAGAGTGCAATGAGCTATTAAAAATACAGGCCAGGGGCTCACACAGCACGTGTCCCATCTCCTGGAGGACCCTCGGATGGATATCATATGGCCCGGTTGCTCTATCTATTTTCAAGTTCTTAATTCTTTCTAAAACAATATGTTTATTTATGTTAATGTTACCAACAAAACTAGTATTATTAAATTCTAATATTTGTCAGAATTAAATTGAGATTTGTATGAAAGTTGAATGATATAGCAGAGAGGTGTGTAAAGTTGCTTGGGTTTCCTCACATGATTAATGAAGCTGATTTCTATATCCGATAAATGTAATAACGGCAGTGGAAAAAACCTCAAGATATGTTTTCTTACAGTAACATGGCTGTGGCTGGGAGTATTTTCTATTTCTGTGCGAAGTTGGTGCAATCACTACTGTATTGTGTCAAGGAGATTAAGGAAGAATGTTTTGGGGAACTGGGTTAAACAATGCAGGCGACGAGAAAGTGGTTGTAATTTACTTGCATTGCACAAGCGGCCTCTTTATGTTTCTTTATCTCTTTCCCACATTGTGTAGCTGGAGCCTCTCAGGTAAAATGGAACAAAAAGAACCCGTGCTGCTTGGCAACGAGCCATGACGGAGATGTCCGAATCTGGGACAAGCGGGTGAGTGGTGCAGAAGGTAAAACTCCTGCTGAGCCTCCGAGACAATGCGCTTGTGTGCGGTGGCAGAATTAAAAAAAAAACATTTGGACCCCTCTGAATTTGTTTTTTTGAATAACCTTTGCACAACCGATGGAGTTCACAAGAGCAGTGTGAGTTTGTTCTGGCTCAGTCCAGTTTTCAGTGGGTAGAATCCCAGAGCACAAAACTAATTGCTCCTGACTAATTTAGTAACTTCTTGGTTTGAGAGAGCTGTGAAGATGGTAGAAGAAATTTTTCACTGAAGTGTTGGAGCAGTGCATTGTAGATAGAAAGTTGATTCATTCCCAGAGTGAACAATGCTTCAGGCAGACACAGGTCTAAAGTGTGGCCACATCACATTTTCCTGCACCCGTCCAGCATCCCTTTGGTGAATGTGTGCGTTAGAAGAAGGCTAAAGAACCAAAATTAACTATTGGCTCTTATTGAATACCAAGGCTGGGCTCGTTGAGGACGGTGGATTTCTGGACATAGCTTCAACTACTAAAATTTTAATCTCTGCATCTTAAAAATCCTGGACACTTGGGGGAAATTGTGTTTTCTACTTTGTATCTACAATGTATTGCATTTCTTTTCCAATTAGTAAATTGTTCGCACAGGTATTTGTGCAAGAAGAAAAACGTAGTAAGGCATCGAGCAGTCTTTCGACCAAAGAATATGGGTCAAGGGGGATTCTCCAGCCTTTTACGGGAATAAATAACTGCAAAGAGGACCTCTGGAAAAACTGATCTTTTAGAACAAACTGAGGATATGGAGTGAGTAGATAACATTGTTTATATGGACAGTTCAGTAAGACCAATAGCTGAAGCAACAGAGAAGTTAAACAAAGAATAGCAATTGCACAAGAAGTGTTCAATCATCATCATAGGCAGTCCCTCGGAATTGAGGAAGACTTGCTTCCACTCCTGAAGTGAGTTCTTTGGTGGCTGAATAGTCCAATACGAGAGCCACAGACTCTGTCACAGGTGGGACAGATAGTCATTGAGGGAAGGGTGGGTGGGACTGGTTTGCCGCACGCTCTTTCTGCTTCCTGCGCTTGATTTCTGCATGCTCTCGGCACTGAGACTCGAGATGCTCAGCGCCCTTTCGGATGCACTTCCTCTACTTAGGGCGGTCTATGGCCAGGGATCTCCAGGTGTCGGTGGGGATGTCGCACTTTATCAGGGAGGCTTTGAGGGTGGTCTTGTAGCGTTTCCGCTGCCCATCTTTGGCTCGTTTGAGTAGAGCACTTGCTTTGGGAATCTCGTGTCTGGCATGCAAATTATGTGGCCTGCCCAGCAGAGCTGATCGTGTGTGGTCAGTGCTTCAATGCTGGACGAGGACGCTGATGTTGGTGCGCCTATCGTCCCAGGGGATCGTTGGTGATATTTCTCCAGCGACTTGAGATGTCTGCTGTATATGGTCAATGTCTCTGAGCCATACAGGAGGGTGGGTATTACTACAGCCCTGTAGACCATGAGCTTGGTGGCAGTTTTGAGGGCCTGGTCTTCAAACACTCTTTTCCTCAGGCGGCCGAAGGCTGCACTGACGCATTGGAGGCGGTGTTGGATCTTGTCGTCAATGCCTGCTCTTGTTGATAGGAGGTTCTTGAGATATGGGAAGTGTCCACGGTGTCGAGTTGCCACGCCGTGGATCTTGATGACTGGGGGGCAGTGCTGTGCGGTGAGGACAGGCTGGTGAAGGACCTTTGCTTAAGGATGTTTAACATAAGGCCCATGCTTTCGTACGCCTCAATAAATACGTCGACTATGTCCTGGAGTTCAGCCTCTATGTGCGCAGACGCAGGAGTCATCCGCATACTGTAGCTCGACGACAGAGGCTGGTGTGGTCTTGGACCTGGCCTGGAGACAGTGCAGGTTTTAGTTCCACTCCAGCGGGGAGCTTGCTGACTGTGAGGTGGAGCATGACGGCGAGAAAGATTGAAAAAAGGCGATGATGCAGCCCTGTTTGACCCCGGTCCGGACGTGGATTGGCTCTGTGATGGTTCTGTTGGGAAGGATCACGGCCTACATGTCGTTGTGGAGCAGGCGGAGGATGGTGACGAAGTTTTGGGGGCATCCGAAACAGAGGAGGATGCTCCATAGACCCTCGCGGTTGACAGTGTCAATGGTCTTTGCAAGGTTGAAGAAGGCCATGTATAAGGGCTGGTGCTGTTCCCTGCATTTTTCCTGTAGCTGTTGCGCTGCAAAAATCATGTCCGTTGTGCCCCGTAGGGGACGAAATCCACACTGTGAATCCGGGAGGAGCTCCCGGCCACGGGAAGAAGACATAAGAACATAAGAAATAGGAACAGGAGTAGGCTATACGGCCTCTCAAGCCTGCTCCGACATTCAGTAAGATCATGGTTGATCTGATCACGGACTCAGCTCCACTTCCCCGCCCGCTCCCCATAACTTCTTATCCCCATAGCGTTTAAGAAACTGACTATTTCTGTCTTAAATTTATTCAATGTCCCAGCTTCCACAGCTCTCTGAGGCAGTGAATTTCACAGATTTGCAACCCTCTGAGAGAAGGGCGTTGAGGAGGACTCTAGCGACGACTTTCCCAGTGGCTGATAGCAGGGAGATTCCTCTGTAGTTGCCGTAGTCGGACTTGTCCCCTTTTTTAAAGATGGTCACTATTACTGCATCTTTGAGATTCCCCGGCATGCTCTCCTCCCTCCAGCTGAGAGAGATGGTCATGTATTCGCACCAGCAGTGCCTCTCCGCCATACTTCAATGCCTTAGTAGGGATTCCATCCGCACCTGTAACCTTGTTTTTGAGCTGTCTTATGGCTTTTTCTACATCATGCAGTGTTGGGGTCTCACTGAGGTGGTGGCGGGTAGCATGCTGCGGGATGGAGTCGAGAACACTCGCGTCAAAGGCACTGTCTCGATTGAGGAGATCTTCGAAGTGCTCCTTCCAGCAAGTCCTGACTGCCTCGTGTCCTTGATGTATGTTTCCCTGTTCTTGGACAGTAGTGGGGTGGACCCTTGGGTGTTTGGCCTATAGGTGGTCTTGACTGTGATGAAGAATCCTGGCACATCATGGTTGTTGGCCAGCTGCTGTATCTCCTGTGCTTTTTCCATCCACCACCTGTTCTTTAGGTCCTGTTTTTTTTTTTGTTGGACCTCAGCCTTGAGCCGTCTGTAATGCTGCTTTGCTGCTCCCGCGTTGGGTGGTTGTTTAAGGCTCAGAAATGTCCTGCGCTTGCGATCTATTAGCTCTTGGATCTCCTGATCATTCTCATCAAACCAGTTCTGGTGTTTCCTGGTTGAATGACCGAGCATCTCTTTGCAGGCCAAGCGCTGTGGGCATTCTGCGTCTCGGGATCGTCAAGGTGTCAGGTTAGCTGTGAGGCGCTGGCTGTACAGGGCTCTCTTAACTGGGTTCTTAAGTGCTCCGGCATTGGCTGTTTTGCGGCACTGCTTCTGCTGCCCCCTCTGCTTTGGGGTTATGTTGATGTCGATGATGGATCGGATTAGGCGATGGTCCGCTGGTGATGCGCATATCCTTGCGATCCCTGGCTCGGACGATGACGTAGTCGAGCAGGTGCCAGTGCTTGGAGCGAGTGTGTTGCCACGATGCCTTGTATTTGTCCCTCCGGCGTGTTCAATACCATGACAGCGTTATCATGCAACCAAAGAATCCAGCTGATGATAAGTAACATTCTTAAGTGTGGTCGTCAGTGCCGTACAGATGTGAAAACTGGACCTTGAATTCTGAAGTAAGAAGTGTGACAATGTTTGAGCTGTGGTACTGCAGATATATGCTAAAATTTAGTTGGTAAGAAAAAAGGGCCCTTGAACTCGCACAGAGAGAAAAATTGATGAGGCCGATTTAATAAAAATAAGACTTGTATTTATGTAGCCCTGATCACGACCTTGGGACATCCCAAAACGCTTTACAACCAATGAAGTAATTTTTAAGAAGTGTAATTACTGTTGTAATGTAGGAAATGTGGCAGCCAATTTGTGCAGTGATAATTACCAGATATTTTGATGATGTTGGTTGAGGGATAAATATTGACCAGGACACTGTGTAGAACACCCTTGCTCTTTGAATAATGCCATGTGATCTTTTATGTCCACCTGAGAGGGCAGATGAGGCCTCCGATTAACGCCTCATCTGAGAAACGGCACCTTTAACCGTGCAGCACTCCCTCGGTACTGCACTGGAGTGTCAGCCTAGATTTTGCGCTCAAGTCTCTGGATTGGGACTTGAAACCACAACCTTCTGATTCCAAGGCGAGAGCACTACCAATTGAGCCACAGCTGGTTAGAATAAGGCTATACTGTCACAAGGAAAATTGTTGGGGTTGCCATCGTCTACAGTTTTTGGTAATAGATTGAAGCCAGAAAATAACAACAATGCTAGATGAGGTAATGGAATGGGTAGGTGTAACATCGGGGGGGTGGGCATAATCCATCCGAATATGGAGTGCACTGGTCATCAGCTTCTCCCGAGCAGAGAGCCATCGTGGAAAATTCTGAAACTAGCAAGGAGGGGTATTTGAGGTTTTAAGAAGGCTTCTGCCTTTAAACAAGAGGCTGTACAAGTGTTTTAAAATAAGATCTAGACAAGACTGCTCTCATTTTTTCCTAGAAACCAAACACAGCAGTGGAATATATAGCTGCTCATTTGTCAAAAATTCATGGGCTGGACTGGCACCCGGAGAACGAACACATCTTTGCTACATCGAGCCAGGATAACTCTGTCAGGGTAAGTGCTGGGCCCCATAAGCTCTTGGTTTTTATTTCATCTGTGTTAAGAGGGAGGTATACATCTATCCAACACAAGTCATTTTTCTTCCTCTTCTGGTCTCTAGTTTTGGGATTACCGACAACCACGGAAGTATCTAAACATCCTCTCCTGTCAAGTGCCAGTGTGGAAGGCCCGGTACACGGTAAGGATTTTTCCTATTTGCTGTTAAGAGGCAAAAGATGATCATCTTTTAGAATTATCGAATGGTGAAGGAAACTATTTGGCCTGTTGAGCTCGTGCCGGCTCTCCTGACAGCAGAAGTGCCTGACACAGAACAGGACTGACAGCTTCATGTTGATTCATTCCAACTCATAGCCGTATAACCGGATTCCTTCGTCCCATGTCTAAACCTTACAATCTGCTATTCCGCACTTCGAATTTGGCAACTAACATATAACATTCGTGGATTATTCCAAAAATGGTCTGATATTGGAGCAGTTTGCTTTTTTCCATTTTCTCCCTTTGGCTTCATACTATTCAGCATCATAGAATGGGTACAGCGCAAAAGGAGGCCATTCAGCATGTAAAGCCCGTGCTGGATCTCTGCAAGAGCCCTTCAGCTAGTCCCACTCACCCGCCCTTTCTCCGTAGCTCTGCAAATTATTTTTTCTTTAGGTACTTATCCAATTCCCTTTGAAAGTCACAATTGAATCTGCCTCCACCACCCTTTCAGGCAGTGCATTCCAGATCCTAACTACTCTCTGCGTGAAAAAGTTTCTCCTCATGTCGACCTTTGGTTCTTTTGCCAATCACCTTAAATCTGTGTCCTCTGGTTCTCGACCCTTCTGCCAATGGAAACAGTTTCTCTCTATCTACTCTGTCCAGACCTCTCATGATTTTGAACACCTTTATCAAATCTTCTCTTGGCCGTCTCTGCTCCAAGGAGAACAACCCCAGCTTCTCTAGTTTATCCATATAACTGACGTCCCACATCCCTGGAACCATTACTGTAAATCTTTTCTGCACCCTCTCTAAGGCCTTCACATCCTTCCTAAAGTGCAGTGAACACAATTGAATACAATTCTCCAGTTGAGACCGAACCAGTGTTTTATAAAGGTTCATCATAACGTCCTTGCTTTCGTACTCTATGCCTCTATTTATGAAGCCCAGGACCCCATAGGCTTTTTTAACTGCTTTCTCAACCTGCCCTGCCACCTTCAACGATTTGTGCACACATGTCCCTGGGTCTCTTCTGTTCATGCACCCCCTTTAGAATTAAACCCTTTGGTTTATATTGCCTCTCCTTGTTCTTCCTACCAAAAAATATCACACTTCATCCTCTCCCCATTTCATTTTGATATTGACTGTTTTTTGAGTATTAAGCACATTGATGAACTTACTCTGGATTTTGAATAATGAGGTGCCGGACAGGACTGCCTATTGGCATTGAGCCAAGCAGAGGATAAATTACCGGGAAAGTTTAATAATAGGATTTTTAGTCTGCTCCTTTTCCTTCCTGCCCTTCTTTCCAACTTCACAAAATTACGATGGTAGCTTGATGTGATGCCAGTTGTTTGGTACTGGATGTTATTTGAGAGCAGTGGAGGATAACTTAATTTTCTTTTGCCTTTTTACTGGTAAGCATTTAACTTCCACTTAATTCTTTCCTTTCATAGCACAGCACAAAGCATAACTTGCCATATCGACTAAATGCCTTGTAGTTGATTCCTTAGGGATGTCCTACCCAAGTCCCAGTCTGATGCATTGGAAGAAGTAAGCTTGAATAGTTGAATGACCTTCATCACTGTGTAACTTTGGTTCGATGTTTTGGTTTCCTCCTGTTACACTGAAGTAGATGCTGGAGTGATTTCTGTATGGGAAAATTAGGCATGGTATTTTCCTTTAAGAATGAACTGCAGTTTGCCTGGTTATTGTAATTTACAGTAGAATTGTTCTCTGTCCTTTGCAGCCGTTCAGCAATGGCTTAGTGACGGTGATGGTCCCACAGTTACGGCGTGGTGAAAACAGCCTCCTTCTCTGGAACGTTTTAGACCTGAATGTCCCTGTTCATACCTTTGTTGGACATGATGATGTGGTGCTAGAATTTCAGTGGCGCAAACAGAGGGAAGGTAAGAGTCCCAAAACACATAGGAACAGGAGTAGGCCATTCAGCCCCTCGTGCCTGCTCCGCCATTCAATGAGATCATGGCTGATCTGCGACCTAACTCCATATACCCGCCTTTGGCCCATATCCCTCAATACCTTTGGTTAACAAAAGCTATCAATCTCCAATTTAAAGTTAACAATTGATCTAGCATCACTTGCCATTTGCTTCAGTGAGTTCTAAGTTTCCTACCACTCTTTGTGTTACCTAATTTCACTCCTGAAAGGTCTGGCTCTGATTTTTAGACTATGCCCCCTAATCCAGCCAGTAGAAATAGTTTCTCTCTATCTACCCTATCTGTTCCCCTTAATATCTTGAAAACTTTGATCAGATCACTCCCTAACCTTCTGAATTCTAGGGACTGCAGCCCTAATTTGTGTAATCTCGCCTCGTAACTTAACCCTTGAAGGCCGGGTATCATTCTGGTAAATCTACGCTGCACTCCTTCCAGGGCCAATATATCCTTCCTGAGGTGTGGTGTCCAGAACTGCTCACAGTACTCTAAGTGTGGTCTAACCAGGGCTTTGTACAGCTGCAGCATAACTTCTACTTCCTTGTATTCTAGTCCTCCAGATATAAAGGCCAGCAAATGTAATGCTCCTATTTAAAAAAGGAGACAGACAAAAAGCAGGAAACTATCATCTATGGTTGATACAGCCTAACATCTGTGGTTGGGAAAATGTTGGCGTCTATTATTAAAGAAGCAGTAGCAGGACATTTGGAAAGCAAAATTCGGTCAGGCAGAGTCAGCATGGATTTATGAAGCGGAAGTCACGTTTGACAAATTTGCTGGACATGATGGATAAAGGGGAACCAATGGATGTGTATTTGGACTACCAGAAGGCATTTGACAAGGTGCCACAAAAAAGGTTACTGCACAAGATAAAAGTTCACGGGGTTGGGGGTAATATATTAGCATGGATAGAGGATTGGCTAACGAACAGAGAACAGAGAGTCGGGATAAATGGTTCATTCTCTGGTTGGCAGCCAGTAACTAGTGGGGTGCCGCAGGGATCAGTGCTGGGACCCCAGCTATTTACAATCCATATTTACGTCTTGGAAGAAGGGACTGAGTGTAATGTAGCCAAGTTTGCTGACGATACAAAGATGGGAGGAAAAGCAATGTGTGAGGAGGACACAAAAAATCTGCAAAAGGACATAGACAGGCTAAATGAGTGGGCAAAAATTTGGCAGATAGATTATAATGTTGGAAAGTGTGAGGTCATGCACTTTGGCGGAAAGAATCAAAGAGCAAGTTATTATTTAAATGGAGAAAGATTGCAAAGTGCCGCAGTACAGCGGGACCTGGGGGTACTTGTGCATGAAACTCAAAAGGATAGTATGCAGGTACAGCAGGTGATCAGAAAGGCCAATGGTATCTTGGCCTTTATTGCAAAGGGAATGGAGTATAAAAGCAAGGTAAACTTGCTACAGCTATATAAGGTATTGGTGAGGCCACACCTGGAATACTGTGTGCAGTTTTGGTTTCTATATTTACGAAAGGATATACTTGCTTTGGAGGCAGTTCAGAGAAGGTTCATTAGGTTGATTCTGGAGATGAGGGAGTTGACTTATGAGGAAAGGTTGAGTAGGTTGGGCCTCTACTCATTGGAATTCAGAAGAATGAGAGGTGATCTTAGCGAAACATATAAGATTATGAGGGGGCTTGACAAGGTGGATGCAGAGAGGATGTTTCCACTGATGGGGGAGACTAGAACTAGAGGGCACGATCTTAGAATAAGGGGCCATCCATTTAAAACAGAGATGAGGAGAAATTTCTTCTTCCAGAGGGTTGTAAATCTGTGGAATTTGCTGCCTCAGTGGAAGCTGGGATATTGAATAAATTTAAGACAGAAATAGACAGTTTCTTAAACAATAAGGGGATAAGGGATTATGGGGAGCGGGCGGAGAAGTGAACCTGAGTCCATGATTAGATCAGCCATGATCTTATTGAATGGCGGAGCAGGCTCGAGGGGCCGTATAGCCTACTCCTGTTCCTATTTCATATGTTTTTATGTTCTATCCCATTAGCCTTTCTGATTATTCTCTATACCTGTTCATTTTAATGATCTATGTACCCAGACCCCAAATCTCTTTGGACTTCCACTGTTTTTAGCCTTTCACCATTTAGAAAGTACCCTGTTCTATCCTTTTAAGGTCCAAAATGGATGACCCTGACATTTGCCTACATTGAAATCCATTTGCCACAGTTTTGCCCATTCACTTAATCTGTTGATATCGCTTTGTAATTTTATGCTTCCATCTACACTGCTTACAATGCTGCCTATCTTTGTGTCATTGGCAAATTTGGATATATGACTTTCGATGCCATCATCTAAGTCGTTAATAAATACTGTCAATAGTTGAGGCCCCAACACAGATGCCTGCAGGCCATCACTAGTCACCTCATGCCAATTTGAGTACCGACCCATTATCCCTACTCTATGTCTCCTGTCACTCAGCCAATTTCCTAACCAAGTCAATAATTTGCCCTCCATTCCGTGGGCTTCTACCTTAGTTAACAGTTAGTCTTTTATATGGGACTTTATCAAATGCCTTCTGGAAGTCCATATAAATAACATCCATAGACATTCCCTGTCCACTACTTTAGTCACCTCCTCAAAAAATTTGATCAGGTTTGTCAGGCATGACCTAACTTTAGCAAATCCATGCTGGCCATCTCTGATCAACTGAAAATTTTCAAGATGTTTAGTCATCCTATCCTTAATTATAGTCTCTAGCAATTTCCCGACAACAGATGTTAGGCTAACTGGTCTGTAATTTCCTGGTTTCCCCCTCTCGCCATTTTTAAATAGTGGAGTGACATGCACAATTTTTATTCTAAAGGAATGGTTCCCGAATCGAAAGAAATTTTCAAGATTATAGTTAGGGCATCTGCAATGTGCTCACCTATTTCCTTTAAACCCTGAGATGGAAACAATCTGGTCCTGAGGGCTTGTCACTCTTTAGTGCCATTATTTTCGCCATTACTGTTATTTTACTTGCGTTAATTTTATTGAGTCCTTGTTCCTGATTCAGTATTTGTTTCCTTGGGATTTCTGGCATGCTAGCCTCTTCCTCCACTGTAAATACTGACGCAAAGTAATTATTCTTCATGTCCGCCATTTCTTTATTATCATTGATAATATAGAAACATAGAAACATAAAAAAATAGGTGCAGGAGTAGGCCATTCGGCCCTTCGAGCCTGCACTGCCATTCGATAAGATCATGGCTGATCATTCCTTCAGTACCCTTTCCTGCTTTCTCTCCATACCCCTTGATCCCCTTAACCGTAAGGGCCATACCTAACTCCCTCTTGAATGACCGCTTCCAGTTTTTAAGGGGCCAACATTGTTCCTGACTACCCTCTTTTTCCTAATATAAGTGTAAAAGATGTTGTGTTGATTCTGATATCCATTGCAAGTTTCTTTTCAGACTCCCTTTTTGTAGATCTTACTATCTGTTTTGTGAACCTTTGCTGTTCTTTGTATCTTACCCATTCACCAGGATCTGTGCTATATTTTATATGCTTTTATCTTTTAGTTTTATGCTTTCCCTAAGCTCTTTAGTCATCTGTGACTGTTTTTTTTGGCAAGTAGAGCTCTTGCCCCTCAGGGGTATAAGCTGGTTCTGTATCACCTTAAATTCTTTTCGAACATCTTCTGTCATTTTACCCATTAACAGATTTGCCCAGTTTACTGTGGACAGTCTCGGTCTCATCCCTTTGAAGTCGGTCTAACCCAAATCTAGAATCTAGAAGCACAAGGTGTGGCTTGTGAGATATCTTTGTTATTCCAGCTTTAATCTGTGAACTGTTTTCCCATTTTTCTCTTCTCTTTCTCTCCCCATCCTGTGAGAGAAGTCATGATACTACACAAAATGAATAGTCCCTAGCTTATATGCTCCTTAAATATTTTGCTCATTTAAAAATCAACATGACATTCAAAGAAGAAAGGGCTACATGAACAACAGTTGGAGCTGCTACTGCATTTTCATATATGGGTAAGGTTATCGAACCCATTTGTTAACCTGGCTCATGCTTTATCGACATTGAGCATTCCCCTGAAACCTGCAGCCTGGTTATTGCATTATCTCCATAAAGGTTTATCCTATAGGTCATAAAATTGCATTTAATTTTTATCCTTACAAACTACCAGCCCTTGAAACTCACTTTCCGCTTCGAGATCTTTGAACGTGTTGCTGCCTCCCAGATTCATGCTCATCTCTCTTGCAGCTACCTGTTCGAGTTTCTCCAATCGGTTATTGCTTTAGCCAAAGTTACAAATGACATTCTCTGTGACTGTGACCACTGTGCATAATTCCTCCTCCTCTCTGCAGCCTTTGAAGTAGTCAACTGCACCATCCTTTTCAAAGCCTCTCCTCTCTTAACCAGCTCGATCGGATGCCCCTACTTGAATCCATTCTTGCCTATTCTTGCCTCTAGCCAGTGCCTCTCTAGCGATAGCTTCTCTTCCTATTCCTGTATTGTCACCCTCATGGGTGCATTCTTGGTTCCCTTCTCGTCCTTATCTACGTGCTGCATCTTGGCGATATAATCTGTGGATAGGGGCTCACCATCTACATTAATGCTGATAACATCTATCTCTTGTCCACCATCTCTCTCGACTCCTGCACTGCCCCTTGTGCTATCAGATTGATTGTCCAATGTCCAGTCTTTGATGAGCTGTAGTTTCCTCCAGCTAAACATTGGGAAGACCAAACTCAAAGATTTTTGGCCCCTGCCACACACCTGGTACCCTTACAACTGACTCAAACCCACTCCCCAGCCAGACTGTTCTTAACCTCTGGATCCTGCTCGACCCATAATGCTCTCCATCAGAACGATTGCTTAATTCCACCTCTCACAATACCCCCTCGGCCCCTACTTTAGCGCCCCTACTTTAGCTTATCTGCCACTGAAACCCTCATCGATGCCATCATTATCTCTAGGCTCGATTACTACAGTGGTCTTCTGGTTGTCCTCTTATCCTCCATCAGCTCATCTGAAACTCAGCTGCCGATATTCTATCCCGCCCCAAGACTCGCTCGCTCTTGTCCCTCTCCTCGCTGATTTACATTTCCTCCTGGTCCTCAAATACTTCAAATCTAAAATTCTTACTTTCTGTTTAAATCCCCTCACTATCTCTGCAATCTCCTCCAGCCCTACAATGCCCCTTCTCACTGTCAATTTGTTTGATTCTGAAATTCTGTGCATCCCCACCTCCCTTGTCCTACCATTTCTGCAGTGTCATCAGTTGTCTCGGTCCCACGCTCTGGAATTCCCTTTGTAAACTCCTCCGCCTCTCCATCTCCCTCTTCCTTTAAAACCCACCTCTTTGACCAAACTTTTGGTCATCCCTCCTACTTTCTCCCTCTTTGACTTGTTGACCATTTTGTTCACTCTGATCGCTGTTAAAAGCCATGGGACGTTTCTATACATAAAAGGTGCTAGATAAATACAAGTTGTTCTGGTTTTCCCAAGGTGAAAATACTTCTAGCGAATGAATCACTTGTAAAGCTTCAAAAAAATGTTGTTTTTGCTGCCTTTCACCACTAATTAAAAGGAAAATATTTTTGGCAAGTCTCTGTGGTGAACGAGACAAAGGATCTTTGTAGTGAGGAATCATATAAATTTACGGCACAGAAGGAGGCCATTTGACCCATTGCGTCTGTTCCGGCTGAAAAAGAGCTATCCAGCCTAATCCCACTTTCCAGCTCTTGGTCTGTAGCCCTGGAGGTTACGGCACTTCAAATACATATTCAACTACTTTTTAAATGTGATGAGGGTTTCTGCATCTACCACTCTTTCAGGCAGTGAGTTCCAGACCCCCACCACCCTCTGGGTGAAAAAATAGCTCCTCAACTCCCCCCTAATCCATGTACCAATTAGTTTAAATCTATGCCCCCTGTTTATTGACCTCTCTGCTAAGGGAAACAGGTCCTTCCTATCCACTCTAAATCTAAGCCCCGTATAATTTTCTACTGCCTACTCTAGTGCAGTCACATCTTTCCTGTAATGTGGTGACCAGAACTGCACGCAGTACTCCAACTGTGGTCTAACTAATGTTTTATACAGTTCAAGCATAACCTCCCTGCTCTTATATTCTATGCCTTCTTTAACCACCTTATCTACCTGTCCTGCCACCTTCAGAGATCTGTGGACATGCACCCCAAGGTCTCTTTGTTCCTCTACACTTCTCAGTATCCTACCATTTATTGTGTATTCCCTTGCCTTGTTAGTGCTCCCCAAATGCATTGCCTCCTACATCTCCAGGTTGAATTCCATTGGCCATTTTTCTGTCCACCTGACCAGTCCATTGATATCTTCTTGCATTCTACAGCTTCCTTCCTCGTTATCAACCACACGGCCAATTTGCGTATCACCTGCAAACTTCTTAATTATGCCCCCGGCCGCCGGCATTGAAGTCTATATTATTGATATATACCTGTACCACAAAAAGCATGAGACCCAGTACTGAGCCCTGCGGTACCCCACTGGAAACCGTCTTCCAGTCACAAAAACACTTGTCGACCAATACCCTTTGCTTCCTGCCACTGAGCCAATTTTGGATCCAATTTGCCCTGGATCCCATGAGCTTTTACTTTTCTGACCAGTCTGCCATTTGGGACCTTATGAAAAGCCTTGCTAAAATCCGTGTAGACTACATCAAATGCGCAATCCTCATCGACCCTTCTTGTTGCCTCCTCTCAAAATTCAATCAAATTAGTCAGACACAACCTTCCCTTTAAAAAACCATGCTGACTGTTCTTGATTAATCTTGACTGTTCTTGATAAATGTTTGGTATTACATTTTGGTACGAAGAATAGGGAGGTCACTCATTACTTGGCGGATGCAAGTCTCGGTAGGGTAGAGGAACAAAGAGATCTCGGAGTACACATACATAAATCACTAAAAGTTGCGACACAGGTTAGCAAGGCCATAAAAAAAGACAAACCAAGCACTAGGGTTTATTTCTTGAGGTATAGAATTGAAAAGTAGAGAAGTTATGCGAAACCTGTATCAAACCTTGGTTAGACCACACTTCGAGTACTACGTACGTACAATTCTGGTAGGCAAATTATAAAAAGAATATAGAGACTCTGGAGAGGGTGCAGAGAAGATTTGCAAGAATGATAACAGAAATGCGAGGGTATACATATCAGGAACAGGCTATGTCTCTTTGCTCTTGAAAAAAGAAAGGTGAGGGGTGACCTAATAGAGATCTTTAAAATTCTGAAAGGTTTTGATAGAGTGGATACAGAGAGAATGCTCCTACTTGTGGGAAGAGCATAACTAGAGTGACTAAGATAGTCACCAAGAAATCCAATAGGGAATTCAGAAGAAACTTCTTTACCCAAAGAATTTGGAACTCACTACCTACAGGGAGTGATTGAAGCGAATAGTATTGATGTATTTAAGGGGAGGCTAGACGAGCATATGAGGAAGAAGGGAATAGAGGGTTGTGCTGATAGATTTAGATGAGAAAAGACTGGAGGAGGCTCGAGTGGAGCATAACGCTGGAATAGACTGGTTGGGCTGAATGGCCTGTTTCTGTTCCGTATATCCTATGTAATCTGTGCCTTTTTAAATGACGATTAATACTGGCCCTCAGAATATTTCCAATAATTTGCTCACCACTGAGATTAGGCTGACTGGCCTGTGATTACTCGGTCTATCCCTTTCTCCCTTTTTAAACAACAGTACAACATTAGCAGTCCTCCAGTACACCGGCATCACACCTGTAGCTGTAGTGGATTGGAAAATGATGGTCAGAGCCTCTGCTATTTCCTCCCTTGCATCTCTTATCAACCTGGGATATATTTCATCTGGGCCTGCTGAATTTATCTACTTTCAAAGATGCCAAACTCCTTAATACTTCCTCTCTCACTATGTTTATCTCATCTAATAATTCACACTCCTCCCCCTTAACTACGATGTCTGCATCGTCCCTCTATTTTGTGAAGACAGATGCAAAGTATTCTTTAAGAACCATACCCATGTCTTCAGCCTCAACCTTTTTAGTCTCTAATAGGCCAGACTTTTTTTTTAATCCTCTTGCTCTTTATGTATTAATAAAACATCGTTGGGTTTTCCTTGATTTTACTTGCCAATATTTTTTCATGCCCTCTCTTTGCATTCCTAATTTCCTTTTTAATTTCACCCCTGTACTTTCTACACTCCTCTAGGCTTTCTACAGTATTTAGCTCTTGGTATCTGACGTAAGCTTCCCTTTTTTTGCCTTATCCTACCCTGCATGCTACTTGACATCCAAGGGGCTCTAGATTTGGGAGTTCCACCCTTTTTTTGTGGGAACATATTTTCTCTGAATCCTCACAATCTCCTCCTTGAATGCCTCCCACTGCTCTGACACTGATTTACTTACAGTAGCTGTTTCCAGTCCACTTTGGCTAAATCACATCTCAGTAAAATTGGTTTTCCCGCCAATTGAGAACTTTTACTCCTGGTCTATTTTTGTCCTTATCCATAACTATGCTAAATCTAACTGAATTATGATCACTACCACCAAAATGCTCTCCCACTGATAGCCCTTCTATCTGCCCAGGTTAATTCCCTAAAAACCAAGTCCAGAACCACCCCATCTCTTGTTGGCCTTGCTACATACTGGCTAAAAAAAATTCTCCTGAATGCATCTCAAGAATTCTGCACTCTCTATACCTTTTACAATGATTCTATCCAAGTTAGTATTAGGGTAGTTGAAATCCCCCATTACTGCCCTACTGTTTTTGCACTTTTCAGAAATTTGCCTACATATTTGTTCTTCTAGCTCCCTCTGACGATTCGAGGATCTATAGTGCACTCTCAGCAGAGTGATTGCCCCTGTTTTGTTCTTCGGTTCAACCCATATAGTCTCTTTTGATGATCCTTCTAACATATCAGCCCTCCTCACAGCTGTAATTGTTTATTCAACCAATATTAAAACCCCCCTCCTTTTTTTTAATCCCCCCTCTATTTGTCTGAAAACCCTGTAACCAGGAAGCTGAGCTGCCATTCCTGCCCCTCTTTCACCCATGTTTCAGTAATAGCTCTGATGTCATACTTCCTGCCAAACTGCCAAAGCCCTTTGTTCATAGAATCATAGAATGGTTACAGCATAGAAAGAGGCCATTTGGCCCGTTGAGGCAGTGCCGACTCTCTGCAAGAGCACCTCAGCTAGTCCCATTTCCCTGTAGCCCTGCAATTTTTTTTCTTTCAAGTACTTAGCCAATTCCCTTTTGAAAGCCACGATTGAATCTGCCTCCACCACCCTTTCAGGCAGTACATTCCAGATCCTAACCACCTACTGCGTAAAAATGTTTCTCCTCATGTCGCCTTCGGCTCTTCTGCCAATCACCTTAAATCTGTGTCCCTCTGGTTCTCAATCCTTCTGCCAATGGGAAGTTTCTCTCTAACTACTCTGTCCAGACCCCTCATGATTTTGAGCACCTTTATCAAATCTCCTTTCAACCTTCTCTGCTTGAGGGAGAACAACCCCAGCTTCTCCAGTCTATCCACGTAATTGAAGTCCCCCATCTCTGGAATCATTCTCGTAAATCTTTTCTGCACCCACTCCATGGCCTTCACGTCCTTCCGAATGTGAATTGCACAATATGCCAGTTGAGGCCGAACCAGTGTTTTATAAAAGTTCATCATAACTTCCTTGCTTTTGTATTCTGGCTCCCCGCTGGAGTGGAACTAAACTACAAAACCAGTGGGAACCTGTTCAACCTTCGCCGTCTCCAGGCCAGGTCCAAGACCACCCAAACTCTGTCGTCAAGCTATAGTACGCGGACGACGCCTGCGTCTGTGCACATACTGAAGCTGAACTCCAGGACATAGTCGACATATTTACTGAGGCGTACGAAAGCATGGGCCTTACGCTAAACATCCGCAAGACAAAGGTCCTCCACCAGCCTGTCCTCGCTGCACTGCACTGCACCACCAGTCATCAAAATCCACGGCACGGCCCTGGATAACGTGGACCATTTCCCATACTTCGGGAGCCTCTTATCAACAAGAGCAGACGAGATTCAACACCACCTTCAGTGCGCCAGTGTAGCCTTCGGCCGCCTGTGGAAAAGAGTGTTCGAAGACCAGGCCCTCAAATCTGCCACCAAGCTCATGTTCTACAGGGCTGTAGTAATACTCGCCCTGTATGGCTCAGAAACATGGACCATGTACAGTAGACACCACAAGTCGCTGGAGAAAACCACCAACGATGTCTCCGCAAGATCCTACAAATCCACTGGGAGGACAGACACACTAACATTAGCGTCCTCGACCAGGCCAACATCCCCAGCATTGAAGCACTGACCACACTTGATCAGCTCCGCTGGGCAGGCCACATTGTCCGCATGCCAGACACGAGACTCCCAAAGCAAGTGTTCTATTCGGAAATCTTTCACTGCAAACAAGGCAGAGGAAACGCTACAAGGACAGCCTCAAAGCCTCCCTGATAAAGTGCAACATCCCCACCGACACCTGGGAATCCCTGGCCAAAGACCGCCCTAACTGGAGGAAGTGCATCCGAGAGGGTGCTGAGCACCTCGAGTCTCATCGCCGAGAGCATGCAGAAATCAAGCGCAGGCAGCGGAAAGAGCGTGTGGCAAATCTGTCCCACCCTCCCAACGACTATCTGTCCCACCTGTGACAAGGTCTGTGGTTCTCGTATTGGACTGTCAGCCACCTAAGGACTCATTTTAAGAGTGGAAGCAAATCTTCCTCGATTCCGAGGGACTGCCTATGATGATGATGATGATCGATTTTATAAAGCCCAGGATCCCGCATGCTTTTTTGAACCGCTTTCTCAACTGGCCCTACTACCTTCAATGATTTGTGCACGTATATCCCCAGGTTCTCTGTTCATGCACCCCCGATAGAACCGTACCCCTTCGTTTATATTGCCTCTCCTACCAAAATATCACTGTGCACTTTTCTGCATTAAATTTAATCTGCTCATTCCCCAGTCTGCCTATGTCCTCTTGAAGTCTATCGCTATCCTCCTCACTGTTTACTACCAAGTTTTCTTTCCTCTGCAAATTTTGAAGTTGTGCCCTGTACACCCAAGTCCAAATCATTAATATATAACAACAAAAGCAGTGTCCCTGTGGAATACCACTGTATACCTTCCTCCAGTCCGATAAACATCCGTTCACCACTACTCTGTTTCCTATCGCTTAGCCAATTTTGTATAAAAGCTGTCACTGTCCCTTTTATTCCATGGGCTTCAACTTTGCTGATGTGGCACCTTTTTGGATCAAGCGCCTTTTGGAAGTACTTTTACAGCACATCAACCGCATTGTCCCCTCTCGTACCTCATCAAAAAACTCAATCAAGTTAGTTAAACATGATTTGCTTTTAACAAATCCGTGCTGGCTTTCCTTAATTAATCCACACTTGTACAATTGACTGTTAATTTAGTCCCGAATTACCGTTTTTAAAAGCTTCCCCACCACCGAGGTTAAACTGACTAGTCTGTAGTTGCTGGGTTTATCCTTGCACCCATTTTTGAACAAGGGTGTAACATATGCAATTCTCCAGTCCTTTGGCATCACCCCTGTATCTAAGGAGGATTGGGAAATTATGGCCAGTAACTCTGCAATTTCCACCTTAACTTCCCTCAGCATCCCATCCGGTCCTGGTGAAGTACAGCCAGCCTTTCTAGTACTCTTTATCAAATTTTATCCCAACTACAGTATCTCAACTATCTCCTCTTTTACTATGACTTCAACAGCATCTTCCTTGGTAAAGACAGATGCAAATTACTCATTTAGAACCTCAACCATGCCATCTCCCTCCGTGCGTAGGTCTGGTTTTGGTCCCAATCAGCCCCACCCCTCATCTTGCTATCTATTTACTATTTATATGCCTATAGAAGACTTTTGGATTCCCTTTTATGCTAGCTGCCAATCTATTCTCAAACGCTCTCTTTGCCCCAATTTTGGCCATGACTGGCATCAATCTTTTTGGAGTAAGTTGATTTTTCTGACGTAAATTTAAAAAAAAACATTTTCCCAATAAACTTGCTCCAGAATTAGGTACGATTTTCTTTAGTTCAGTTTTTTTTCAAAGGGGGGCGTTCCCAGACACTTACGCCAGTTTTGGCCATTTATGCCACTTTGGCCGGCTAACACTTACACCAAATCGACTTAGGTCAGCGTATGTGGCCAGGTCTGAAAAACAGTGCGGGCAGTTAAGAAATTGGCGCAGGTAAGTCAGTAAGGACCTGCACCAAGCAGCAAACATTCCAAATAAAAGTTAAAATAACTAAATAAAAATAAAGAACTCAGGTAAACAATTGATTAACAATTAAATATTTGAAGTAAATCCTACCAAGGGCCGGGGAAGGTAGAGGGCCGGCCTGTACAGGAGGCCATTTGGCGTGGGATAGGAGAGGCTGGCAAAGAAGCTTCGGGAGGCTGGGGGGGGGGGGGGGGGGGGAGGGAGGGAGGGAGGGAGAGGAAAGGCTGGGCTCGGCGGCATCACGGGTAGGGTTCTGGCAGCCTGGGCTGCACTCAGACGCGGGTAACCATTCGGCCACGGTTAGGGGCAGCGAACATCGGGTCCTGCTGACAGCTTGCAGGACACGCTGGGGGGGCGAGGAACATGCACGCAGACTCCACTGCGCATGCGACAGCTGCTGGCAGTATTTTCAGTGCAGGGCTGTAGCTTCGTCCCCCCTCCTCTCCCCCACTCCACCATGGACACCGCGCCAGGACCCGGGACACTCGGCAGAGGGGCCAGGATACTAAGAAAGTTTTTTGGCGCCCTGTCCAGCGCACAAAGTCGGCGCATAAAGGGTCAGTGTGCCAAAAAAACGGGTTGGCGAAAATTGGGCCCATTTTCTTTTTCACTTCCCCCTCTGAACTTTCTATATTCAGCCTGGTTCTCACTTGTATTTTCAACCTGACATCTGTCATACACACCCTTTTTCTGCTTCATCTTTCTCTCTTGTCATCGAGGGAGCTCTGATTTTGGTGGCCCTACCTTTCCCCCTCGTGGGATTGTAACCTCGACTGTACCCGAACCATCTCCTCTTTAAAGGCAGCCCATTGTTCGATTACAGTTTTGCCTGCCAATCTTTGATTTCAGTTTACCCGGGCCAGATCTGTTCTCAACCATCTGAAATTGGCCTACCTCCCAAGTATTTTTATACTAGATTGCTCCCTGTCCTTTTTCATAGCTAATCTAAACCTTATGATACTATGATCACTGTTCACTAAATGTTCTAAAACTAGGGGACAACGGGCCCAAAATTGCCCAGGAGTTGCTCCGTTTTTTTTTGGAGCAACTTGATTTTTCTGGAGTATCTTAAAAATCCTCATTTTGCACATTCAATTTGCGCCAGTGTAAGTGAGTTAGTTAGGATTCTTTTAGTTTAGTTTAGTTTTTTTCAGAAGGGGGACGTTACCAGCGACCTACACCAGTTTTGGCCATTTAAGCCACTTTGGACAGCTAGAAACATAGAAACATAGAAAATAGGTGCAGGAGTAGGCCATTCGGTCCTTCTAGCCTGCACCGCCATTCAATTAGTTCATGGCTGAACATGCAACTTCAGTACCCGATTCCTGCTTTCTTGCCATACCCCTTGATCCCCCTAGTAGTAAGGACTTCATCTAACTCCTTTTTGAATATATTTAGTGAATTGGCCTCAACAACTTTCTGTGGTAGAGAATTCCACAGGTTCACCACTCTCTGGGTGAAGAAGTTTCTCCTCATCTCGATCCTAAATGGCTTACCCCTTATCCTTAGACTGTGTCCCCTGGTTCTGGACTTCCCCAACATTGGGAACATTCTTCCTGCATCTAACCTGTCTAAACCCATCAGAATTTTAAACGTTTCTATGAGGTCCCCTCTCATTCTTCTGAACTCCAGTGAATACAAGCCCAGTTGATCCAGTCTTTCTTGATAGGTCAGTCCCGCCATCCCGGGAATCAGTCTGGTGAACCTTCGCTGCACTCCCTCAATAGCAAGAATGTCCTTCCTCAGGTTAGGAGACCAAAACTGTACACAATACTCCAGGTGTGGCCTCACCAAGGCCCCGTACAACTGTAGCAACACCTCCCTGCCCCTGTACTCAAATCCCCTCGCTATGAAGGCCAACATGCCATTTGCTTTCTTAACCGCCTGCTGTACCTGCATGCCAACCTTCAATGACTGATGTACCATGACACCCAGGTCTCGTTGCACCTCCCCTTTTTCTAATCTGTCACCATTCAGATAATAGTCTGTCTCTCTGTTTTTACCACCAAAGTGGATAACCTTACATTTATCCACATTATACTTCATCTGCCATGCATTTGCCCACTCACCTAACCTATCCAAATCGCTCTGCAGCCTCATAGCATCCTCCTCGCAGCTCACACTGCCACCCAACTTAGTGTCATCCGCAAATTTGGAGATACTACATTTAATCCCCTCGTCTAAATCATTAATGTACAGTGTAAACAGCTGGGGCCCCAGCACAGAACCTTGCGGTACCCCACTAGTCACCGCCTGCCATTCTGAAAAGTACCCATTTACTCCTACTCTTTGCTTCCTGTCTGACAACCAGTTCTCAATCCATGTCAGCACACTACCCCCAATCCCATGTGCTTTAACTTTGCACATTAATCTCTTGTGTGGGACCTTGTCGAAAGCCTTCTGAAAGTCCAAATATACCACATCAACTGGTTCTCCTTTGTCCACTCTACTGGAAACATCCTCAAAAAATTCCAGAAGATTAGTCAAGCATATAGTATGTGGCCACTTGCGGCTGCTAAGAAAACCTTTGCGGAGAGTTAAGAAATCAGCGCAGGTAAGTAAATTCTGAAGCACCAAGACTTACAAAGCACAGAAATAAACCTTCAATAACAAATAAAAAATAGAAGAAAGCGGAGGGGTCCTGCACCTAAAGCACCAAGACTTACAAAGCACGAAAAGCACAAAATGTAATAAGCAATAAAAACAAATAAAAAATAGAAGTCCTACCTTCATCTGATCACTCGGCCAGGGTTAGGGACGGCAACTGCGAGCATCGGGTCCCTCTCACAGGCTGCAGGACCTGCTGGGGGCGAGGAGCTACTGCGCATGCGCACACACTCTTAACACGCATGTGCAGGCGTCCCGGCACTGTTTTCAGCGCCGGGACGCTAGCTCTGCCCCCAATCCACTGGCCATGCTACGCCACCACTGAGGAGAGGCCGGACAGCGGCCAAAGTCCCGGAGGAAGATTTTCGGCCATCTTGGAGGCGGACAAAGGCGGCGCATCTTGAGTGAGTGCGGCAAAGATTGGCAGGGGCCAATTTTGAGCCCATAGTCTCAGCATAAGGGGACGCCCATTTAAAACTGAGATGAGAAATTTCTTCTTGAGGGTTGTGAATCAATGGAATTCTCTGCCCCAGAGAGCTGTGGAGGCTGGGTCATTGAATATATTTAAGGTGGAGATAGACAGATTTTTGAACGATAAGGGAGTAAAAGGGTTATGGGGAGCGGGCAGGGAAGTGGAGCTGAGTCCATGATCAGATCAGCCATGATCTTATTGAATGGCGGTGCAGGCTCGAGGGGCCAAATGGCCTACTCCTGCTCCTATTTCTTATGTTCCCCTACTGACACTTGATCCACCTGACCCACTTCATTCCCCAGACCCTGATCCGGATCCAGCAATGCCTCCTTCCTCGTTGAGCCAGAAACGTACTGATCTAGAAAGTTCTCCTGAACACACCAGAAATTCTTCCCAGCTTCCCCCCCCCACCATCTCTGCCCTTTACACTATTACTATCCCAGTCTATATTAGGATAGTTGAAGTCCTCCATTACCACTATTCTATAGTTCTTGCACCTTGCTGTAATTTCCCAGCAAATTTGCATCTCTAAATCCTTCCCACTAGATAGTGGCCTATAGAATACACCTAGTAGTGTAATGACACCTCTATTGTTTCTTAACTCCAGCTATATAGATTCTGTCCTTGACCCCTCCAGGACATCCTCTTTCTCCAGCACTGTAACATTCTCCTGAACCAAAATTACCACCTTTCTCTCCTTCCCTCTCTTTCCTGAACATCTTGTATCCAGGAATATTTAGTACCCAATCCTGCCCTTTTTTGAGCCAGGTCTCCATTATCACTGCAACATCATATTCCCATGTAGCTATTTGTGCCTGTAACTCACAAAATTATTCACCACACTTTGTGCGTTTACACACATGCACTGTAAACCTATATTAGACCTTGTATTCTCTTTTAGTCTGACCCCACCCAATACTGTGGTATTTCTTACTCGAGAGCTATCTATCTCTCCCAATCCTTTGTGCACTTTATTTCTCCTTTCTAATGCTACATTCTAGTGCTCATCCATTTTCTAGCCTTTGTTTCCTCTGCCTTCCAAAATCACTTACTAATTTTCCGCCTTCCATTTCCAGCTTTGCTTCTCTCCCTTCTAAATCTAAATCTAAGCTCAATAAGCTCAGGTTCCGATCCCCCTGCCAAGCTAGTTTAAACCCTCCCCAACAGCACTAGCAAATCCCCCCACCCCCACTAGGATATTGGTCCCGACCCTGTTGAGGTGCAACACATCTGGCTTGTTCAGGTTCCACCTCCCCCAGAACTAGTCCCAATGCCACAGGAATCTAAAGCCTTCTCCTGCACCATCTCTCCAGCCACGCATTCAGCTGCTCTCGCCTCCTATTTCTGTACTCACTTGCTATTTGCTCTGGCAGTAATCTGGAGACTACTACCTTTGAGGTCCTGCTTATTAATCTCTTTCCTAGCTCCCTAAAGGCCACCTGCAGGTCCTCATCCCTCTTTCTACCAATGTCTTTGGTACCAATATGGACCATGACCTCTGGCTGTTCACCACCACCCCCCATC
The DNA here is from genome assembly GCF_044704955.1 of Pristiophorus japonicus. NCBI lineage: Eukaryota > Metazoa > Chordata > Chondrichthyes > Pristiophoridae > Pristiophorus > Pristiophorus japonicus. Next base: position 107,423,586 of record NC_091989.1, on the reverse strand, counting down.
AGAATATCCTACAGACTCTGTGACATCCTGTAAATGCTCCTCTAATTTTCTGATTTATACTCTTGTCAAACACTATGATTACCATTAGGGGCCTCTTAACAACTCCCATCAGTGTTTCCTGCCCTTTGTTATTTCTTAGCTCCACCCATACTGATCCTACATCCTGACTTTCTGGGCTAAGATCTTTTCCTTCTACTGCCTTTACCTTATCCTTTATTATCAGGGCTATTCCACCTCCTTTTCTATATTGCCTATCTTTTCTAAAAGTCAAGTACCCTGGAATATTTAGTTCCCAACTTTGGTCACCCTACATCCACATCTCAGTAATGGCTACTAGATCAAACCCATTTATCTCTATTTGTGCCATTAATTCATCTATCTTGCTACGAATGTTTCGTGCATTCAGATATAGTGTCTTTAATTTTTACTTTTGACTGTTTTTCCCTGATGAGGCCTTAGTCGCAAATGCCCTATTACCGTTATTAAACTCTGTCCCTTCCCGACACAATCTGCTTGATTTTACCCAAATCGCTATTCTGTTTGACAGCCTTTACATTTCTCTTCAGACTTATAAATTTATCCTTACCTGAACCCTCCCTCTCCCTTATTAGTTTGAAGCTGTCTCTTCTGCCCTAGTTATTCACTTCGCCAGGACATTGGTCTCAGCCCGGTTTAAGTGGAGTCCGTCCCAACGGAACAGCTCCTTCTTTCCCCAGTATTGGTTCCAGTGCCCCATGAATTGAAAACTCTGCCTCCCATACCACTCAACCATGCATTTAAACCTCTAATCTGTTTCTCCCTATGCCAATTTTCACATGGCTCAGGTAGTAATCCAGAGATTATTAACTTTGAGGTACTACTTTTTAATTTCTACCCTAGCTCCTCAAATATCCTCAGCAGAACCTCATTCCTAGTTCTACCTATGTCATTAGTTCCTACGTGGACCACAAGAACTGGATCCTCACCTTCTCCAAGTTCTTCGCCAGCCACGAGGGGATATGTTCAACCCTGGCACTGGGCAGGCAACACAGCCTTCGGTCCCCAAATCTCAGTTGCAGAGAATGGTATCTATCTCCCGGCTATACTATCTCCTACCACATTCCTTTTCGATCCCCCTGCCTGAGTGGCCTCCTGTACCACGGTGCTGTGGTCCATTTGCCCATTCACCCTGCAGCTTTTGTTCTCATCCACACCGGTTGCAAATATCTCTTTACTTGTTGGACAATGGAAAACGATGAGGCTCCTCCACCACTGCATCTGTGGTTCCCTTACCTGCCTGAGTTGTAGTCACATCTTCCTGACCCTGACCACTAACCAAATCTAAACCGCTACCTAACCTAAGGCATGTGTCTGCCTCTTGGGTCCAGGTAATTCTCCTTCTCCCTGATGCATCACCATGTCTGCACTTTGGACTCCAGCTCAACAACTTTGAGCCGAAGCTCCTCGAGTTACAGACTCCCACATGCTGCAGTTGTGGCACGCCTCCTTGGTTTATTTTTAGGTTTTTTAAAAAACTAATTAAGTTAACTAGTTGAAATTATTAATTCAATAAAGTTAGTTATAGGTTCTTAGTTTTAAATACTTACTGCAGGTAAGGTATAGCGTGGTCAGCAGTAAGGCAGAGCTCCCTCTATTCTGTGCCCTAACCCTAAGCTCAGAAGGGCATCTCTTATTGCTCCAGTAGGAACCTTTCCTGTTCTTTCACTATCCACTTTAATGTCCTCGTCTCCCCATGTTGTGTGTGCATGTACTTGTGCTAAGAATTTCTGCTCCACAGTCTGCGTACAGGGTCTTCTTTCATTAATAGTTCCTTTCACGGTATTTGCAGATGTATGGAATGTTTTAGATGGAGCTGGACTCTGGCTGTGTTCTAAATCTGGTTTCCTGCTTTCTGTAGAATTGAAGGACTATCAGCTGGTTACCTGGTCACGTGACCAGACTCTGCGGATGTGGCGGATTGACATGCAATTACAGCGGGTAAGTAGTTTCTCACTCAATGTCTCATCAGGTGGTGTAAACTGTTGTTACAACAACGACTGTCACCATTCCTTCCTTTATCTTAACAATAAAATAACAGTTGGCAGCTCCCTCAGTACAGAAACCTGTTCAAAAATACTTTCCTGCAGAGTAAGGGCAATATTAGATCTTCTCAGATGAAGGCAGGGTTTACATATAGACCTACTTTCTTACTCGTATTGCATGTGTGTGCATGACTGGGGACAAAACTAGGTTAACGATAGGAGACCAAGTTCCATTTTACATTCAATCGTTTGAATGCAATTTTTAGGGTGAGATTGGCATGTTTATGGGTGAATGTTACATCAGCGTGTCCCTTCAACTAAACATCTGAAGCCTGGGACTGGAATTGATATCGGTTATATATGGTAAGCTAAGTTCTTACTCAAAACCTTGTTCTGTGATGCATTAGGCCATGTTGCACATGGAGCTGTCTCCCTAACCTGGCCGCCTTTATTTAATGTATGGATTGCAGTGAGAAAGTTGGGAGAAGATGTTGATACCTGTATGAAGGGAGTCTGAGCGAATGGGAGGATGTGGATGCCTATTAAAGGTTCTTTCCTCTTGTGGGGGGCAGGGAGTTGTTTTCTATTTAGTGACAAACTGAGCAAAGAGGTTGAGCTTGTTAAGGGAAATCTGTGGCTGTGTAGTATTTCAGTGGGGATGGTGTGTACTAGTTAGAGTAGTGAGGGTATCCCTGTATGGTAGTTGAATGGGGAGGGATATAACTATATAGTAGTTGAGATGGGGGAAAGAGGGTGGGTTGGGAGGTTACGACTGTGCAGCACTTGCAGTGTGGAGGGTGTGGTTATTAAGCTGTAGTAGTAGTTGACTTTTCAATGCAACTTCATCAGCGCAAGGTTTTGATCAGCTATTTTGTTCCAGCTCTGTGCAAATGACATGCTGGATGGCGATGAGTTAATTGATGGTGTTTCCCTGCTCCCAGAGACAGATAAAGCCCTTCATTCACAGGATACTGATCCTCACCCAACGCTAAGTCATGTAACTGAGGAGGATGAAGGTAATATAGTCACTAACTTCTGAACAGACTTTTGTATATTGTGTTTGCTTCTGTGAACTACTGCTTAAGTAGTAGGAAAGTTGGAGACTTGCAGAAGCTGGTGCTGAAGCTGGTGAAAAGAGTGTTTCTGAGAGTGCGTCAGGTATCTGAAGTGGCAGAACTTAAGGGCTCAATCTACAAGATCTCCTGAGCCAATCCCAGCTTTTCTTTGCTTCCAGGTAGTTGCCATTGTTGCTCAGTTCTTATTCAGGCATGCCCTGACCCAGCATCGAGTGGAAGTAAAAACGTGTTGGGGCCAAAATTGGCCTTTTTTTTTTAAGAGCGGAATCGGGGCGGGCTCTCCGATGATCGATACATTGCCCTCGTGACTTTTTGAGGCGGAGCAGATATCTGCCCCGCTCCTGTGCGAACAGTGGTAATGACGTCGTCATAGCACGCACCGACTGCTCCCCACCATGCAATCAACATTGCCTTCAAACAGTCGATCGACCGCGGGTCGGCTAGGCGGCGCATCTGCCCTTAAAGTGGAGGGTGCACCGTCGTGGCCGCCATTTTATTGACAATGGCGGCCACGGGTTCGGCCGGGCCGCCAACAGGCAGCCTGGCCGAAGCCCTCCCTGGTGACTCGGTGGACGCCAAGTAGCCCTCGCAGCGTCCCTCCCCTTTAAGTGAAGGGGAGGGACATCCGCATCACGCTGACGTGTTCAGCGTGCCGCTGATACTTACCCGACATCCGCCCCTCTGCCGCCCCAAACATCGGCCGATGATTTTTTTTTAAAAAGAAAAAGGCAATTTCCCTTGATTCCCCGCCCCATCGATTTGGCCGGTAATTCACCAGAGAATTTGAATTATCTGCCGCAAATGGCAATTTCGGCCCCGTCGTCCTGCATTGGAAGGCTGGGGGAAGGGGCGGGTGGGGGTTAATGGGAAAGATGGATCTGAGATGTTCCTTTGTCTACCTAAATCTAGCCTGCTATCAGCCTTGAGGTCTGGCTCTGGTTGCTGTCCAGGGATTGGGGGAATTGGGACAGTAATGCCAACCATCGTACCAGTTAATACCATTTGATTTGAATGGTTTGTATCTATTTTCAACAGTGCACATGACTATGCAACCACACTGTGGCATTAACATTTCAGCGCACACCGCACGTGCACGATTATCTGTCCATAAATTCGCATAGGCAGCGTTGTTATGATTTGAAAAAAAAAGTAACCTGTCTTTGCCGCACTGCTTAAGTTGCCATGAAGATTCGTGCAGTGATTCTGTAACGGCTCTTGGCAATGGAGCTGACTGGCTGTACCTGTGACATTGGGCTATGGTTAGACTGGGGAAGTTGCTTTGGAATTTATATATATATATATATATAAGAATGTGGGTTTAAAATAGAGTGGTTGCAAAGTACTCATCAAGGTGCATGGTGTCTCTTGGCATTGCTCTGGTTTAAAAAAACTTTTCTCAGTGGAATTTAAAAAAAAATTAAATGCTGAATTAAAACAATACTTTGAAAAACGATACTTTGAATATTAAATGCTATATCCCGTTCTGGACAACGTCCAAGCTGCAGGTAATTTGTATGCTTATCATGCCTTGATCATAATTCCAGAGGAAGGTATTTGCACTGTGCACTTATTTTGGAGGCATGTAACCACATAGCGTGTTTGTTTCTGTTCCATGCGATTGGAATGTTAATTTTATAGTTAACAGTTTAGTATAGGCTGCCAATTTGAGGAAGCACGCATGATCTACCTGTGAACACGGGAGGTAAGAGTGTTTTTATGATAGGATCTGGATGCTGAATGTCTGCATAAAATACAGACGGGCTATGTATGTTAGGCACTCTTAATATGGGTTCTTCGCTTGTCAGATTAATCTTGTTTAACTAAGCGACAGGGGTTTGACTGAGACTTTATGCAGTCAGTCCCTTTCCCACTGCATTTTATGAGACAGATGTTTGTGTTCCGTGCTTATTTACCACCACTCTTAACCTCTCCCTGCACAAATATGTTTCTTTTGGACAGATATTTGCATAGCATGCACTACAGTTACACTCTGCATGTCCTTTTTCCAGCATCGAGGGAAGAATTTCACAATCATGTCACCATCAGCTCTAAACCCGATTACCTAGGACTACCGCAGACATTGCAGCAAGAATTCTCGTTGGTCAATCTGCAAATTCGCAACGTGATGGTAGATGAGGTGAGTGTGAATGCATTGAGTCACTGCTCCAATGGTTGGGCTACCTCCACCCGTCCTCGAGCAATGTTTTCGGTTGATCGTAGGTATATAACTTACAACATTGTGACAAAAATACAACTATTTGACCAGAATTGCAAGTTGTACATTTTTCTGTCTTTCCTTTCTGTTCTGGTGAGCTGAACACTTTTAATCGTACCAAATAGATAAGCCACAAATAAAAATGGAAGTGTTGGCAAAACTGGCTTTGATGTGTTTGCACATTACTATGTAATTTTGACACACTGATTCCTTTACTGTCCAACCACAGCCTACGATGCAGGCTGCCTCAATTTTGAAAAAAAAACTGGGGACAGCTCTGTGGTTAAGAATTGCAGTTGGGTTTAGAAGAAGATCAGATAATTTTCACAAGTGTGTGTGTGTCTCTTTGCTCTCTTCCCCTTCCATTCCCCGTGCATTGCTTCACATAGCATCTTATTAAGAGTGGTCACTTAATTATTTTTTTAGACTGGCGTGCAAACTTTGTAGAAATAATAAGAGAGCTGCAGTATAATATGCCCTCAGTATATCCGCACGGCGACTCTTGTTTTAAGCTACTACATGTTGAACCTCCCTGATCCAGAACTCCCTTATCTGGAACCATCCCTTGTCCAGAACCATTCCCAGTCACCAGGTGGTGCATGCGTAGAACTCTGACATGAATAAATTGAAATCCTTCCTCGCTGGCGACTCCCGCAACCGTTGGCCTGACCCCGCCATCCACCCCCATCTCCCCATGATCTCTCCGCCGCACTCTCAGCCCCAAACCAGCCAGTCCCGATATCCCCTTGCTCAGTACCTGTACCATCCAATTTAACGTGACCACCCCTCATCTGGAAAAATCCCTTATCCGGCACAGGCCACTTCCCGAGGGTTCTGGATAAGGAAGGTTCAACCTGCATTGAACTTTTATTATTTTATTTTTATTTCCAACTTTTTAATAGATTTTCTAGCTTTAAGCCTGGTGCAAGATAAATTATTATTTCAACTGAGTTCAATGAAAATTAAGTTTTTGGATTATTGTGACTTTAGTCTTTGTTTCAGCTGTGTGAATGATACCAACACGATTGTGTTTTGTGTGGTACAGATGGATGCTGTAAATCGCAACTGCACAGTCTCCGTGCATTGTGGCAATTTGCGGGTGAAGATGGTTGTGATGTTTCCAGTACAGTACCCGAACAATGCTGCCCCCTCTTTCCAGTTCATTAATCCCACCACCATCAGCTCCAGCATGAGGACCAAACTCCTTAAGGTAAACTGACCATGTGTGAAAAAGTGCTAATCCTGTAAGAACTGGCAGCTGTAGAGAGCTTTTAAATAGGGCCCTTAATTATAGAACGTTTTGTTACATTACGGAAAATAAATGTGCTAACTTGTGTATTGTTCAAGTGAAACGTTGAATTGGGATTCCATCTACCTGTTCCAGTGGATCAGGCCAATGAAGAAGAGCACAGAGTTTTGCTGGTGTCTTGACCAACATACCTCCCTCGGCCACCAGCACTAAACAGATTAATTGGTTAAATTTATAGCCTTGTTTTATGTTGGGGAGTCCAGTGTGACCTCAGTCATGGGGGGGAGGGGGGTCAGGTGTCTGAATGCGCTTCAATAATGTGGCGTCTCATCTGTGGTAATTATATGTGCATTTGTAGTGTAGATGTGCAACTGTTAAAATATAGGCTGCTAAAATATTTTGCCTTGCTGCACTGCGCAGCCTACCTTTTCTGTCCTGGCTACTTTGCTGTGCTCCCACCCGGTGTGTCCCCACATTCCGTTTAGAAAATATGGTTACCCTATTTTAGATGGGATCTTGCTGTACATGAAATGGTTGCTGTTTGCATACGTAACAGCAGTCACTATTTCAAAATAATTCAATGTATGTGAAATACTGAGAGATGTTTCTAAAACAGATGATAAGGTGATATGTAAATGTGAGTGGTGTGTGTGTCTAGTTTTATTGCTGTGTGTGAATCTTAAGATGACTGGTTGTGATGGTATTTATCTGGTTGACTGCTTCTGTCTTTATGTGGCTGGTTTTGCGTGTCCTGTCTGTTTGGTGCGTATTGTATTTGCCTATGTGACTGGTTTTCTCTGTTTAATTTTGTCTGTGTTTGTACAATGGTGTGTATGTGGCTCTACATGGTGGATTGTAGTTCTGTGTATAGGAGAATGGTGTGTTTTTGGCCGTGTGTGGCTGGCTTGATGTGTGGTGCTTTCGCTCCATTAGGACTTTTGTAAAGCTGTTCTGTATTTGCTGCAGATTCTGAAAGATACATCCCTCCAGAAGGTGAAGCGAAACCAGAGCTGCCTGGAACCCTGTCTGCGCCAGCTGGTGTCCAGCCTGGAGGCCATTGTGGTAAGTGATTTTTGTGTTTCATTACCGTATGGCAGATCTAGTAATACGATGCTGTCACATTGAAAGGGGGCCGTGTGTGTGTGATAGACAGCCATGAGATTAAAAAATGAAATGTAAGTGTAACTTAAAAATGATGTCATAACCAAGTTATACAAACTTGAATGTTGTTTGCCTTGTGAATTGGAAGGAGTGGGACTGGTGACAATCCTGACAGACAGCTTTTCACAAAGTTTCTTATTAATTCCCAAAGTATGTTTTTTTTTTGCTTATAGTCCATGATCTGTGCTACTATTTCAACTACTTTTAGAGTCAAATCTTATGGGATTATATGTAATTAATAGTTGTGCATTTTTATTGGAGGGGGATATTCCTGTTTCTTTTCTAAGATGATCGTCTCATTAGTCACAGCAATCATAAATCAAATCTTCACCTAAAGGGGCAGGTTATTCTGTGGCTGAGTACTGTCTGGGGAGGGAGGGAGAAGAACCCTGATAATACTCAGCTAGGGATTAGCCCTGATCTTTGGAGAACTGGAAAGCCCCAAATCAGACCAGACAGTAAAAATGGATCCCAATGATGCTGGGGATTCCCTACCTGATGTCAGCCTGCTTTATCTGCAACATTGTACGACGGTGTAGAACTGATGCTCACAGAGCTCCATGGGACGATCCTGCAAATGAAAATAATTTTCAAACCAAGAGTTACAAAAATATCCGTTCAAGGCAAAGCTTCATGGGGCAAGTACCTGTCCGTGACTGCACAGTGATGTTTGAGAGGCATGATAAAGCATGTATAAGTCCAAGTTACGTCGGATATACAGCACAGAAACAGGCCATTCGGCCCAACCAGTCCATCCCGGCGTTTATGCACCACTCTAGAAATAAAGTTGTTTTCTTAATTTCAAATTAGGTCCTTGTAGAATTCAAAGTCTTTTAAATGGTAAAAAGAAACCACAGCAGTGCCGTGCGCGATTACACTTGCCTGTCCTAATGAAACCCCCCCCCACTTTTTCTGGGTCATAACTTTTCTTTTAATTTCTAGAATCAGGACAACAGCGGCTCTGCTAACTCCCAGAATCCATTTGTCCTCGGAAATTCTGTGACGCCACCACTGCCGACTTTTCCACGCGTCACTAACACATATGGTTCCTACCAAGATGCCAACATTCCCTTTCCCCGCACCTCTGGGGCACGTTTCTGTGGAGCTGGTTAGTGAACATTTAAGTGCTCGCTGCGGGTTGAAACCAACGTTCCCCCTATGGTGCTTGGGCACATGACTGCACATCAATCCGGAGGTTCTGCGCGGGCCGCTCACAAGCTGGAAGAGATACCGTGCATGCGCAGCCGTGCAGCGAATTCAAAGGGACTGCATGTGAAAAAATATTAGAGGGAACATTGGTTGGAATCCCCACTGAGTTATTTTTGTTGTCTGGCATTGATGGCCTAGATTTGCGAGGGGTAGGGTCCTGACTACCAGTCAAACAACAGCTTGAATGGTATATGTAGCAAAATACTAGTACCCAATTGTGAGGAGTAGCTTCCCCAGTAAGGTGTAGGCGTACGTGTCCCCATAGTACACCTGTATTGAATATAGTCAGGATGCACCTATAATACTACAGCATTAAAGCGTGAATTCTAATTGGTCTTGATCTGAGACATTGGAATTTCAGCAGGGCATTGGTAGCTGCTTAAGCACACTGATGCTGTAAACACTAAATTAAATATCACGCCTTACACTGCAACTCTTGACAATTGCACAGTGTGAGAGAAAGGCTATAAACTAGGGAGGAGAAACTATTTATAATCTGCCTTTTAATACAGATGCTGACCTACATATAACCTTTCTGGGAAACCACTTCGACAGGATCTGTGTTTGCAGAAGGAAGAGGGGGTTAGGACTATGTTGTCCAATAGACATTGCCAACTAGCCAATGGTGTGGCTACAGCATCACCGTTTTAGCCACTTTTAGTAGAAAAAACCTTACATGCACAAACATACAGATAAATGTCCTTCACAAGTGAATATTTCATAACTCTACCACTGTTCAGTAACCAAGGAAGTAAAGCACTCGCAAATCTCGAAAACCACTCTGCCTCTCCTCTTATGATCTTGCCAACAAAACGACAAAAAGATCAAGGTACACATGCACGCACCGTGCGAATCTGAGTATCGAGATCACATGCTCAGCAACGGTGTCTTTTACCCATTGTATTTAACTAATCAGAACTGCAATTGGCTACATCTGGATTCCTAATGCTAGTGGCTAACATATTGGAGAACACTGGGATTTCAGTACAAACTGACACAGGCTACTGATTCTATTCACATCAAATTTCAGTATCTCTGGGCCCTTTCCCTAACTGCTACTCATGTCCCAGTGTATCTGCCACAGAGCCTGATAATTAGGGATGTACATTTTCCAAATTTGGCCAAATGCAATCATCTTTGCACATTCAGGAGAGTTTTAATGTTCTGAACTGATTTTAATACCTATAAACGGTCCGGGTGAAAGTCCACTTGTTGCATGGTGCTTGGCTCATGCACCGAGGCCAGGAATACACCGGAGTGGACCAGGCTGGCTCTCAGTGCTGCCGGCAGGATGTGGAATCTATGCTCCCACCACAAAAGCGGTCTTCTCATTGAGCTTTTGGTGAACCTCGCAGATCAGGAGTGGAACAAAAGTTGGCCAGATTAAACTTGAATGATCTTAATTCTTTGCTGAAAAGTGAGCCAATCCAGTAGATTGTTGATAATGAGCAAGTCCTTAACATCCCAATTGTGAGACCTGGTAGGAGATGGAGGAACACCAGTCAGTGATTGAATACACACAAGTTCAGAGGGCAAGTAAATAACAATCTATAAAATAAATGGACTGTAATATCAGGCCTAGGGATGAATTTCACAGTGCCTTTCTAGTTTCACATAGCCCTAAATTGATACTTTTCATTCCCTTCCAATATAGGTTGTGGGTTCAAGTCCCACTCCAGGGACACGAGCACAAATCTAGGCTGACACTCCAGTGCAGTCCTGAGAGAATGCTGCACTGCCGGAGGTGCCATCTTTCAGATGAGACATTAAACCGAGGTTCCGTCTGCTCTTAGATGGACGTAAAAGATCCCATGGCACTATTTTGAAGAAGAGCAGGGGAGTTATCTCCGGTGTCCTGGCCAATATTTATCCCTCAATCAACATAACAAAAAAACAGATTATCTGGTCATTATCACATTGTTGTTTGTGGGAACTTGCTGTGTGCAAATTAGTTGCCGCGTTTCCCACATTACAACAGTGACAACACTTCAAAAGTACTTCATTGGCTGTAAAGGGCATGTAGACGTCCAGTGGTCGTGAAAGGCACTATAGAAATGCAAGTCTTTCTTTATAAGTGGAATCTGTCTCGGGATTCTTCGCATGGATTTGGCATTCTTGTTTCAATATCCACACATCCAGAGGCTATGTTCACGTGTGGTTTGTGTTCCCATCCAAGAATTTAAACTTGCGAAAAATTCAATTTCCTGATGGCTTAACTACTGAAGGTGGTGAGTAGTTGACTTGGCAGATCTGGTCATGCCGAATTAGCTGATCTTGATTGGTTGCTACAGTTGGCGTCAGTGTTCCTCATCTCGGGAGGGGAAAATCAGCCAGCATTTCCACTCCCGATTTCCATCTCGCAGCCCTTACTGGAATTGTGTGTGTGGATAGGATCAGGATAGAGCTCAGCTATGATCACTCCCACAGTTGAGCATTCTGCTGACCATTTTACCACCTAGATCCTTGCATGAAGACTGGCCACTTGGCCAAAGTCCAGAAGATTGTCAGCATGTGTGGGACCTTGCAGCAGGACAAGTCCAGAATAGAGAAAGTTGTCAGAATAAGAATAAACATTATGTAAATTCAGCTCAGTGTCTAAATTAAAATCTAGCTCGCGTGGTGCCCCATATCAGCTGATGCTTAATTTGAATGCGTTTGCCTTGTCCAGGTTACCTAGTGTACTTCATGAGACCGATGACTCTTCACCGCACAGTGTCTCCGACGGAGCCCACGCCCAGGTAAAGAAAGACAAATATATCATCAGTTGGGATTATTTGCTTCAAGGAGCTTTGCAGATTGAATGGGCTCGTCAGTTTTAGGTGGCAGCTAAGAATCGCCCAGCATTTTAAGATTGTTTTGCATCCGTAATCAAATATCTGGTTACGGTGACATACTGCTTTTAACACATTACTGGTGGATCTCCTGTGGAGCTGCTCATGGTGAGTCAAAGATGACACTTGCCTGGGGGACGCAGTGGGTGGGGAAGAAGGTTGCCACTGTGTTGTCAGCTGATCCCATTGCTGTGAAAAACTGAAGATAAAGTAATGTTTATTTCATCGATCTTGTTGCTCCTGCTGACTGCTGAAATCTCAGAGTTCTTTTTAGCCCATGCTGTAATTTATTAATATTCATGCTGCCCATGACTGATCACAACCTTGTATTGTGTGTTTAGGTCGCTGTCGGCACTCTCTGCCTATCACAGTGGAGGAATCACCCCGATGAAGATCCGTACCGAATCGCAGAGTAACTTAAGGTTATACAGTGGGAGCCCAACCCGCAGTGAAAAGGAGCCAGTCTCCATTAGCTCCTTCTATTACAAGGAGCGAGTGAGTAGAGTGCACGGTACCTGTGACCAGCCGCACAATCCATTGTCTTCATCCCAGGCATCAGTCTGTCCTATGTCACTTACATAGCAAATAATTCATTGCGTTTTCGCCAGAGTTTTTCACATTTCTGCGAGAAGTGGAACGTATCAAGCATGGTATGATGTACTTTCAGTGCCACGTGCCTGAATTACGTGCTGCAGCGTTTGGTCGCTCTGCTACCCAGAGTGGTCTCGCTTGTCTGTCTCTAGAACATCGGAGCAGTCAGAGGCCCTGTGTTTTCTGCCTGTTGCCCACTTCTGAAGTCCCAGATAGTCAGATGCTATACTACAAGTGCATTTGTGTGGTCATTAAACCAGGTTGGAGAAAGCAAAGGTGATGAAATGGGACTTGTTGAAGTGCAAATAATTGATCTAAAAAGACGACAAATCCGGTATAAAGTTTAACTAATCACAGACTGATAAAGATGATTAATTTTTATTTTATTTTAAAATATTGACCTCAGTTGATGGCGAGCCTTTGATCTGTCATCTGTATGTGTGAGTTTTGTTTATTTTTAACTAGCTGAAGAGTGAACAGTTACTTTGGTCAGAGGCACACCAGCTGCAGCCAACAAGCATCCTCTCACAGATTGTGGGAACTTTATTTGCGTGGCTGGTCTTTTTGATTTAAATCTGAGGCACGCTCTGGGAACTCTCTGCCCGTGAACTGGAGATTCTGTGTCCGACCTCTCTCGTTCATTAAAATCACAGCGGGATCAACTTTGGATCTCTTCGTCTCTCCTACAGAATTGGTGCTTTTTCTTCCCTGTTTGACTAGTGTCGACAATGCTTGCATTAATTTAGCTAACGTATGTGTCAGATCCTGACCCAATGCTGTATGTTTGGTGTGATAACAGATAAAAACTCGTGTTGGGGGGAGGGGCGGTGATGGGTACAGATAGCATGGTGATTGCAGTCCCTCTTTACCCTACTTAGTGTAGTTAACGGAGGCCTCCCTGCCCATGTGGCATTCGCTCTACTGCCACCCACGTTTTGCTTTTGTATTTTGTAAACTGGGTTGACATCTCCTTTGGCCCTCCTGCTCTTCCACGCATGTGGGGGTGCTTTGGTTTACAGCGCTTTCCCCTCCACTTGCTGCTTGTACCTGTGCAGGAATAACCCCCCGAGTCCCACGATATTTTAAGAGTTACTCTTTGGGTTCTAGAGTACTAAGAATTGGTGAGCAGCTGAGAGTTATTTTTAGAATGTGACAGCGTATGTTTGCAGTGCTGGACATGGATGCCGTACTAACTGTGGTGCAGTATAGCATTGAGGAACTGCAGATTGCTGAGCTTTTCCACGAGTGAGGAAGTGCTGGGTTTGAAAACACAGAAGTGACGGTCGGGCCGGTTTTCATGAGCTGCCTTCTCTGTTCTGCATTCTGTTTATTCCAGAAGTGGAAATGTGAAGATGATTGGCTCTAGTTTTAAAGGTCCAGAGGAGTCCTCAGGCTTCAGGATGCTGCTGTTAGACGAGAGAATTGTGGAGACGCAAGCCTATAGATTACTCTGCTCTTGGAGAGCCAGCACGGGCTGAACGGCCCGTTCTATGCTGTAACCATTCTATGACGTTGACTGTGTGTTTTAGGGGTTTATAAAGAACATCCAGCACTAATTAAAATGTGAGGCGAGTGGTGGAGATGCAGTGTGAGGGAGGTGGTGTGTGGGGCGAGGAAGGGAGGTGGTGTGTGGGGTGAGAGAGGAAGGGAGGTGGTGTGTGGGGTGAGGGAGGAAGGGAGATGGTGTGTGGGATGAGCGAGGAAGGCATGGGGTGAGGGAGGGAGGCACGGGGTGTGGCGTAAGGGAGGGAGGGAGGTGGTGTGTGGGATGAGGGAGGAAGGCGTGAGGGAGTGGGGCGCGTGGTGTTTGAGGGACAGAGGGAGGTGTGTGTGGAGTGAGGAAGGGACATGGTGTGAGGGGTGAAGGAGGGAGGTGTGTGGGGCGAGGGAGGGAGGGATGTGTGTGGGGTGAAGGGAGGGAGGAAGGCATGGGGTGAGGGAGGGAGGCACGGGGTGTGGCGTGAGGGAGGGAGGGAGGTTGTGTGTGGGATGAGGAAGGGAGGCGTGGTATGGGGATGAAATATTTGGCATGTATGTTGCTGCTAAATGCATTTCACACAACGTTCTGGAAATCTCATCTGTACTCTGTCTCTTTCTAGGAATATGATTGCATCTATCTAGTGAGAGAGGGACTTCAAATTAAAAAGTAATAATTGACTGACGAACCTGTCTCCTTGTTTGTATAGGGTTTTTATCTGTAATTATACAGCTTGGGTCCTGACTCTGTAAAGTAGAAGCTGAAATATATAGCTCTTCAGCTAGCTTCTCACTGAGTGTCTGTGAGTTAAGTTTATCTTTTCTGTGCATTTTCTTTTATTTTGGATCTTTCTGTGTGTTTTTTTTCTGTGATGATTTAATTTCCTTTTGTTCTCTTGGTGTTTCTCCTTTTTTTGGTGTTGTTCATACTTGCAGATGTCTCCTCTCTCCACCCGGCGACGCTGGTCCATTCAAGCCATTAATGAGTTCCCGGTACTGTGCACATTACCATCCTGCATTTGTGCCCTTGTGTCTCTGGGATGGCCAGACGCCCGGTATCCGTGACGATCCCTTCACCATCAGTCAACTCCGTTAACACATGGACTTTGGTTGACTTTTTTGTTTTGTTTAATCTTTTAAAGTCGCTGACCCATGCTGTGAGAAGCCCTCCGTGACATCATTGAGGCCCCTTCCTCATGACTGAACCCAGACAGCGAATGTCAGTGGACTTATTCTCTCATCAGGGGCACCACAGCTGGGCTCACTCCTGACCTTGCCTGACATCCTTGCGAGTTACTTGCCAGCGGAGTCACCGATGACCTTCGGGCAGGAACCCTAGCTGAGATTTTATTTCTTGCTTTCCCTTCCCTAGACCAAGGGTGGCTGAGGACAATTGTAGCGGCTCAGCTTCGACCCAACATAAGATCACCTAATTCAGTACAGTCGGAAATTCCTAGTTTCTGAATCCGTATCTGTTGTCCTGATCAGTCCCAGATGAGGTACAGCTGGCCATCCCATAACTCTTGGGCAGTTCAAAGCAATCCCTGCTGTTCACACTTTTTTTTTCATGTAATTTTAATTTCACTAGATGGTTACTAATGACTAAGTAACTGCACAATGTGCATGCTAATGACTGGGAGCTGGGCTTTTAGCATTTGTGCAGCTTTCTAAGAATGTGCTGTTCCATTCACAGATTACAGGAGCATCTCTGTGGTGTGTTAATCCAGGTGACCTGGTTAGAGGCATCCCTTCATTCTCTACACTTGTATGTGTGTGTATGGACACTCTTGTGAGCCTCACACATGTATTCCAATGGAACTTAAACAGTGACTAAACTGCAAGCCATTGGTCTACATGCAGAAGCTGCCATGATCAGGGTGTCACTGCACAGACAACTGGTGACAAAAGGCCCTCTTCGTGCTTATCAGATCAATGGGGCCCTGTGCATGTGTGTGCATCGTGGAAGGTTCATCAAAGTGTGTTCCATGTTCCACTAATGTTAAAGCTTTGCTTCACTGAGAGCACAAGGCCCTGTCCTGCTGAGACTAGATGGAACGTTTTAATGCAGTACAAAGAACTTGATGCACTTTCTACTCCAATTTACCCTGTTAGTTCCTGTGTTTGATTGAGGTCGTCCACTGGTGGCTGTCTGGATACCTGTGTTGAGTGTGCAGTCACATCTGGCAAGAGCTGTCTAGATGTCAATTTGTGTTCCTAGTGGACGCTGCTTGGATGCTTTTGTAAGTTGGGCAGTCTAATTAATGTGCTGGTGGTGGCATGTTATCTTGAATGCATGTAGAACCAATGTGGTAGGGTGGGAGCCTTTGGCAGATCAGTACAAGACACCCGACTGGTAACTTTGCCAAATCTGTGTTAACACTTTGCAGGAATCCTGTTAATCTTCACACTTCTGTAGGTAGTGGCTAGCTTTTCTCACCACAGTCTCTAGAGTTCTCAAATTGGTTTGTAAAGATTATGGTTTGTTCTCGCAGCTACTGTCCATTTGGCCAGGGCACTTGAAATAAAGGTGTCATGAATTGATTTGGGATGATAGTAATGTTTACATAAACTTTTCATACAATGCGGCCCAGAACAAGATGTTGTACACATTTTGTTTTCCATACACAGAACCTATTCCATGCATGTGAGATAACTCCTCGACCAATGCTACTTTCTCACAAGCTGCCAGATTTTAAAATTATACAGCTGTGCAGTTACTCCCACCAACAGCAAGCTGTCATTGTAACCGTGGTGATTCCCTCACTATTTAAATGAATATAGGACACCTTAGAAAGTTGCTGTGGAGTAATAGCATGCACACCACTTCCAATATCCAGACACTTTGGGGGGGAAAAGTTAATAGAATATGATTAGCACAATGAGTTAAGTCTACAGAAGTCATGCTGAGGCTTTAGATTGCAATGGTCAGTGTACATGTCTTGTCACCTTTAGCATGAAAAGAATATGTTTGGATTGGAAAGGGTGCAGAGAAGAGCAACATTACTGATCTGAAGTATAATAGTTGAGGTATGAGGATAGATCAGGCAATATTAAGCCTTACAATCTAGAAAGAAGGTGGTTAAGGCTGGAACTCCCCAAATTATTGACCTATCTTAAATAAAGCTATCCAGTTTGCCTAAACTGGAAGCGGGCAATGTAATATAAATGGAAATGAACAAAAAGTAAATTGAAAAACTGATACTGGGAAGAACTTTACTTAAAGATTGCTAAATAGTTTGGGCTAATCTGCTGGAAAGGTAATAGATGCAAAATCATTGGGGTTGTTCAGAATCTAGTTGTGATAGGAGAGTTAGGATGTGAGATAGATGAGCTTCAATGGTCTGAATGGGCCTTTGCTTCAATATCACTCTCGCCTCTGATGCAGAGGTTGTGTGTTGTTGTTTACTCCAGAGACTTGAGCACATAATCTCGTCTGGCACTTCATTGTCGTGCTGAAGGAGATGCCATCTTTCGAATGATGTGTTAATCCGAGGTCCCATCTGCCCCCTCGGGTGGACGTAAAAGAACCCATGGCACTATCCGATGAAGAGCAGGGGAGTCCAGGCCAATATTTATCCCTCAACGAACATCACTTTAAAAAAAAAAAAAGATTATCTGGTCGTTATCTCACTGCTGTTTGTGGGATCTTGCATTTCCCTACATTACAACAGTGACAACACTTCAAAAGTACTTCATTGGCTGTAAAGTGCTTTAGGACATCCTGAGGTTGTGAAAGATACTATATAAATGCACGTTTTTTCCTTTAGATTTCTTGTGTTAAGAAACTTATACTAATCTATAACACATTTACATACAAATGACCTAAATAAAGTAGAGCTAGTTAAATTCCACCAAAGTTCTGTTCTAATAACCAACACATGCACTCCATCTCTGCATTTCTCATCCTAATATTCAGCACACACTCCATCAATGTGTCCTCTTTTTAACAACCAACACACACACAATCCCTGAATCCTCGCACGCACTGATGTGCATACACAATCCCTGCATCTCCATCCTAAAAAAACAGCACGCATACACTTATCCCTCTATCATTTTCCTAATAACCAGATCATACGCTCCATTCCTGCATCCTCTTAATCATAAGTACACATTATCCATCCCTCCATTCTCTTCCTAATAACTAGTGTAACATATACCTACATCCTCTGTATAACCAGCACACACATTCCACCCCTGCATCATCTTCCTAAAAACCAACACACAAAATATATATATATATAATTCACTCACTCACTCACTCACATAAGTTGCATTTATATAATGTTTTCAATATGAAGAATGTCCTAAGTAGCTTCACAGAAAGCTATAAGGAAAATGGCAAACAAGCCACAGAAGGAGGCTTGGTAATCAAATGCTTGGTAAAGAGATTGGTCCTTGCGAAGGTTTATAAGGAGGAGTGGGAAGTGGAAAGGAGGAGGAAGTACAGAGAGTAGGACCTAGGCAGATAAAGGCTCTGCTGCCTGTGGCGGGGTGAAAGGTAGGGGATGCATAAGAGGTCAGTGCCAAAGGAGCAAGAGAGTTTGGGGCCATGATTTAGGATTGGAGAAGATTTTAGCGAAGAGATTGGGGGAGACCATGAGGGATTTCAAGACTTGAATTTTAAATTTGGGACACTGGGAATGAGAAAGCACTATTGGTCAGAGTATTGAGTGATTGGGAATCAATGTGGGACAGATTGTTTGCATGAGTTTGTAGAGGAAGGGAGGCCAACAAGGAGATTGATAGACTGATTGAGTCTGGAGGTGACCAAGGCATGTATTAGGGATTCAGTGGCAAAAGAGCAGAGGTAGGGGCGGAGGAAAGCAATGTTGCAGAGCTGGAAGGAAGTGCTCTTTGTGGTAAGGATGATATGGGCTCTGAAACTAAGCTCGGGGTCAAACAGAACACTAAGATTGCAAATGGTCAGGTTAAGCCTAAGATTGTAGCCGGAAGAGGGAAGGGTGTGGATTTTTTTGCTAGCGTTGAAGGCAATGACTTCTTCTTAATGTTGAGCTGAAGGAAGTTGTGATTCATTCGATGTTCGACAAGTGCAAAGGCAGTCAAGGAAAGTGGTAGAAAGGGTGACACTGGTGTATGTGTGGAAGCTGACCTCATTACCGGACATTATATCACCCTCTGGCAGCAGGTAGATGAGAAAGAGGAGGGATTGCAGGAATAGATCCTTTGCGGTACTCGATGTCGGAGGATAGGCATTGGAAGGCGGATGAAATGTGATCAACTGTGTCAGATGCTGCAGAAGGTTGAGGAGGGATAAAGTGTCAGTCAGTCAGGTACAGTGTCTTTCGTACACAGACACACACTTCACCCTACATTCTCACCCTACAGTCTGATCAAATAACAACTGATGATACAAGAATCAAGGTGACTAGCCATACATACTGCTTTACGTTGTACAACCACCATAATGCAGCAAAACTCCACATGTAACCTGCAAGTTCTTAGCTTTTAATGGTAACACTACACAACCCCTACATGTCTATTCCACTCATGGAGATCGGGATTTCATTTGTGTTAATAAGCTTCATGCTTGATCGTTTTCTATGCAGTATCTTTCATTACTTGCCTATAATCTCAGTTTGAATGCTATTGTTTGGATCACTAGGTGAGAGGTTAATCGCTTCATACCTGGTTTAAATAACTGCAAACACTGTACTAATGTTAAACTGTTAACTGGATTTTGTGCTTCAGCAATGATTTTTGTCCCTTTTTGTGATTTAAAAAGACCATCAAATAAGTCTCCTTTGGTTTGCCATTAACCAATTTGGACTGTCGTGGACTTTACCTAAACACTATCAACAACAAAATCTTTCTGTTTGGCAGACAGTCTGTGAGCTACTGTGGGTCTCCCAGGTCCATAAATGACTTCTGCATTTGTCCTGATAATTCTGTAGGGTGCACGGTATAACGGACCATTTAGTCCATCGAGTCGCCAGTGTTCAGTCTGCAGCTGCAGGCCCTGGAATGAACACTGCAAATTCTAGGAAAATCTTTTGAGAACAGAGTAATGATTTTATTTAGATCAGATGTAGGAATGTCCATATAAACCTTGTTAAAGAACCCACAAAATAAAATTCAGTAATATACATAGGTTTAACTGAACTACAGCGAAATATCTTTGCCCCCACAAAGCCCAGAAAGTTCTTTAATTTCTGATAATCTTGCTTTAATTTCTGATAATTTGCTTTAATTAGTTCCATCAGGATAAAGACGCACTCCCCTCCCTCCGACGGAACTGTCAGAGCAACAGAAACTAAAAAGCTTTTCCTGTTCATAGAAATCACGTCGATGGAAAGGAAAGCGAGAAGGGACCGACTCAAACAATCGACCAATCAAAGCTGCAGGAAAAGTCATCATCCAGGACATCTCCTGTCTTCTTCCAGTACACAAGTCATTGGGTGAATTGTACATGTATGTGTCGCCATTGCATTGAATAGTAAATGATGTGCAACTCAATGGGGGAGAAATTGGGGTCAATTGCGGCGACCATTAGCGCCCCTGGGGGTGCTAATGGGTGTTTGCGACTGGGCACAGTGCCGCTAACAACTCCCGCTAAATTCAGTGGGAGTTTAGTGGCGGAGCTGCAGCGTTGCGCCCCGATCTCCTGTGCCCGCAGATCGTGACGTCGTTGCCTAAATTGGGTATTGTCCCTGAGGTTGCGCCGGGCGATGACAGTGACAGCTTCAGGGGATGCGTACAGGGCAGCCGGCCGCTAGCAGGTGAAAGTTAAAGGGCCGGCTGCTCCTGAAAGAAATGTACGCTTTTCTTTCCCGCACCGTTGCTGCTTTGCACGCGGGGTCCATGCCGCGATCGCTCAACCCGGCACTGTGCTTGAGTGCCGGGCTGATCGCGCGGCACCCCCACTCCCCAGTGGTCTATGTTGGAGCCTTTTTATTTTGCGGAGTATGCAGCTTGGGCCTTTCCCTTTAATTCAGGGAAGAGCCCCTCCTACGCGGAAGCGCTGCTGAGCCGTGCGCCCCGCTGACACCCCGGAAAAGAAGGCAGTGGAGTGTTTGATTTAGCGCTCTACTTCCTTTCTGGGGCGGTAATCCCAATTTCTTACAAGACTTCAGCGCCTGGCGCAAAGTCTTGCGCCTCATGAGTGTTACCGCCCCCAAATGGGGCGCACCCGAATGTTTAGGCCAATAACTCTTAACACAGGAAGAATGACTGACATACAATTCTAGGCTCACTACCATCTTCTCGAAGGCAAATAGGGACGGGCAATAAATGCTGGCTTTGCTCACAACGCCCACATCCGGGCGATTAATTTAAATAACAGTTCTAGAATTAAAATTGTATATTTTAAAATGGAACATTTCTCCCTCCTGAGAGATGCAGTGTTCTCGCTCAAATTTTCCTTCAATGGTCAAATTTTCTTCCCTCCTCAGCGACTCATGCTAGTGTGTGATTTCATAGGTGATGGCAGCACTCTGGCATGTTGCCTCGGTGGGGATACTAATCTTTTCCAGAGCTAACAACCCACATTCATATCTTGTGGGGCGGGGGGGGTCACCAAATAGCTGTCATCAAGAGCAGTTAACCCACTGTTTTCCTTGCTCCAATTGTAAACCTCACTTGCTTTGATTGGCCTCTGTTCAAGGGTCATTAAAAAATCTGTTTTCTTGCCAATTTAAAAACGCTTTGTTTTATTTCCAGGGTGTTTGTAAAATTCTACTTTAGCTTGAAGAATATCAGGAGGGAGGAGTTGGACTGTTAGAACCCAGGCAACTTTGAAGAAAATGACTTTTTATTGGCATTGCTGTCAAAATCTAAATTCAGCTTTTGAGTTCTGAAGAAATAAATAACATGTCTTGAGTTCATCATTTGGCTAAGCGTAGTGAAGGTATTCAAAACTTTTGCAGGGAGTAATTGAAGGTGCATTTTATTCAGCCTCCACCAGGAGTCTTTCAGCTCTGCTTTGAGAATCTGTTGTGGCAGAGGGAGGGCCACACTGACCAGCATGTTTTTGGTTCAGGAGGATCAAGATTTTATTATTTCTGGCTCACAACTAGGAGGGAAGATGAGTGCTGCTCTGATTGGAAGAAGCTATTTGCCTGCATTTCTCACAGTGAGAAGAGATACAATTCCTCAGTGTGTCAACAGATCTCAGCAAGAATGAGTCAGTCTACCAAATGCTAGTGAACACCATATCAATCTGTGATGTTAAGATACCAGAGTACTTCCAGGAAGGAATACTCCGCTACTCTCAATTCTGTCCCCCTGCACACTAACTCAATTAGGGGGGTTGAGTACAAATGTTACCTGCTACTTATCAACCCAAGCCTGGATATTATGCAAGCCCTGCGAGAGTCTGGCATGGGCTATTTCATTATCAGAGGAGTTGCTTATGGAGCTTAACACTGTAGAATCACCAGTGAACAACTCCACTCCGGACCTTACAATGGAGGGAAGGTCATTGATGGAGTAGCTGAAAATGGTTGTGCCGAGGGCATTTCCCTGAGGATCTCTTACAGTGATGTCCTCTGTGATGATTGACTTCTGATAACCACAACCATCTTATTTGTGTCCGGTATGACAGCAGCCACTGGAGCGTCTTCCTTTTGATCTCCATGGCAGTAATTATAAGATTTTCAGAAGAGAAGGCAGTTTGGGCCGCAGGTAGATATGATGCAGCAACGCTGTGCTCTTTCTTTCTCTGACATCAGTTTCTCTCATTTTCACCTTTCTCTGCAGACTGAATGTGAATGACATCCAGGATACTTGTCAGAAGAATGCTGCAGTGGCCCTGTCAGTTGGGCGCAGAGACCTTGTACAGGTACTGAGCCTATCCAATTATTCCATCCAAAAAGATATTCAGGAAGTGGGGGGGAGGATTTCTTATTGAAGATAATCAGCTCTGGCCCTATTTCACTGGTTATGAGGTTGGGCTCGAGCCCTCTCAGTGTATTTGACTTTTGGGTAGGTTTCAGTCATCTCATAGAATTATATAGAATATACATAGAAATGGGCCATTCAGCCTAACCAGTCCATGCCAGTGTTTATGAACCACTTCAGCCTCTTCCCATCCTTCCTCATGTAAGTATCAGCATAACCCTCTATTCTCTTCTCCCTCGTATGCTTATCTAACTTCCCCTTAAATGCATCTCTACTATTCGCTTCAACTACTCCCTGTTGTAGTACTCCCTGGAGCTCCACGTTGTCACCTGAATTCTCTTTGATTTCTTGGTGACTATCTTATATTGTTGGTGTCTAGTTTTGCTCACAGGTGGAAACACACTCTCTGTGACTACTCTATCAAAACCTTTCATAATTTTGAAGACTTCTATTAGGTCACCCCTCAGCCTTCTCTTTCAAGAGAAAAGAGACCCAGCCTGTTCATCCTTTCCTGATAGGTATAACCTCACATCTATTTACAATATACATTAATGATTTGGATGAGGGAATTGAATGTAATATCTCCAAGTTTGTAGATGACACTAAGCTGGGTGGCGGTGTTAGCTGTGAGGAGGACGCAGGGTGCAGGGTGACTTGGACAGGTTAGGTGAGTGGGCAAACGCGTGGCAGATGCAGATGCAGTATAATGTGGATAAATGTGAGGTTATCCACTTTGGTGGCAAAAACACGAAGGCAGAATATTATCTGAATGGCGACAGATTAGGAAAAGGGGAGGTGCAACGAGACCTGGGTGTCATGGTACATCAGTCATTGAAAGTTGGCATGCAGGTACAGCAGGCAGTGAAGAAGGCAAATGGTATGTTGGCCTTCATAGCTAGAGGATTTGAGTATAGGAGCAGGGAGGTCTTACTGCAGTTGTACAGGGCCTTAGTGTGGCCTCACCTGGAATATTGTGTTCAGTTTTGGTCTCCTAGTCTGAGGAAGGATGTTCTTGCTATTGAGGGAGTGCAGCGGAGATTCACCAGACTGATTCCCGGGATGGCAGGACTGACATATGAGGAGAGACTGGATCGACTGGACCTGTATTCACTGGAGTTTAGAAGGATGAGAGGGGATCTCATAGAATCACACAAAAATCTGACGGGACTGGACAGGTTAGATGCAGGAAGAATGTTCCCAATGTTGGGGAAGTCCAGAACCAGGGGACATAAACTAAGGATAAGGGGTAAGCCATTTAGGACTGAGATGAGGAGAAACTTCTTCACTCAGAGAGTTGTTAACCTGTGGAATTCCCTACCGGAGAGAGTTGTTCATGCCAGTTCATTGGATATATTCAAGAGGGAGTTAGATATGGCCCTTATGGCTAAAGGGATCAAGGGGTATGGAGAGAAAGTGGGAGAGGGGTACTGAGGTGAATGATCAGCCATGATCATATTGAATGGTGGTGCAGGCTCGAAGGGCCGAATAGTCTACTCCTGCACCTATTTTCTATGTTTCTATGGTATCAGCCTTGTAAATATTTTTTGCACCCTCTACGGTGCCTCTATATCCTTTTTATAATTTGGCAACTAGATCTGTACACAAGTGTGAACTAACCAAAGATCTGTACAAGTTTAGCATACCTTCTCTACTTTTCAATTCCATCCTTCTAGAAATAAACTCTAGTGCTTGGTTTGCCTTTTTTAATGGCCTTATTAACCTGCATCGCTACTTTTAGTGATTTTGTGTATTTTTACTCCCATATCCCTTTGCTCCTCTACCACATTTAGATTTTTATTTTCCAAGTAATATGTGATCTTGTTTTTCTTACCAGAATGTAATACCTTACACTTATCTATGCTAAGATTCATTTGCCCATTCTGCAAATTTATTAATGCCTTCTTGTAATTTGTTGCAGTCCTCCGCAGTATTGACTATACTTCCAAATTGTGTTTTTGATTCCAAAGTCTGAATCATTAATATAAATTGTGAACAACATTGATCCCAGCACCGATATTTGTGGGATGCCTCTTCCCACCTTCTGCCACTCTGAATAGCTATCCTTTAACCCTACTCTCTGCTTTCTGTCTTGCAGCCAGCTAGTTATATTCTGCTACTTGTCCCCTGATTGTGCATGCTCTGACCTTATTCATTAGTCTATTCTGTGGTGCCTTATCAAAGGCGTTTTGTGAATCTAGATATATTGCATCGATAGCAATTACCCTTATTTATTCTCTCTGTTGCCTCTTCAAAAAGTTCAGTGAGGTTGTTCACGCAAGACGTTCCTTTGGAAATCCATGCTAAGTATTCATTATTAAGGAAGCTGGAGTCCAGCATTAAGTAAGCAGTAGCGGGACATTTGGAAAAGCATAATACAGTCAAGCAGAGTCAGCATGGTTTTATGAAAGGGAAATCACGTTTGATAAATTTGCTGGAGTTCTTTGAGGATGTATCGAGCAGGGTGGATAAGGGGGAACCAGTGGATGTGGTGTATTTGGAATTTCAGAAGACATTCTATAAGGTGCCACATAAAAGGTTACTGCACAAGACAAGAGCTCATTGGGTTGGGGGTAATATATTAGCATGGACAGAAAACAGAGAGTTGGGATAAATAGGTAATTTACCGGTTGGCAAACTGTAACTAGTGGGGTGCACAGTGATTGATTGGTCCTGAGGCCTCAACTATTTACAGTCTATATTAATGACTTGGATGAAGGGACCAAGTGTAATGTAGCCAAGCTTGCTGATTATACAAAGATGGGTGGGAAAGCAAGTTGTGAGGAGGACACACAGTCTGCAACGGGATATAGACAGGCTACGTGAGCAGGCAAACGTTTGGCAGATGGAGTATAATGTGGGAAAATGTGAGGTTATCCACTTTGGCAGGAGAAATAAAAAAGCTAATTATTATCTAAATGGAGCGAGATTATAAAATGCTGCAGTACAGAGGGACCTGGAGGTCCTTGTGCATGAAACACACAAAGTTAGTTTGCAGGTACAGCAAGTAATCAGGAAGGCAAATAGAATGTTAGCCTTTATTGCAAGGGGGATAGAGTATAAAAGCAGAGAAGTCCTGCTACAACTGTATAGGGTATTGGTGAGACCACACCTAGAGTACTGCGTACAGTTTTGGTCTCCTTATTTAAGGAGGGATATACTTGCATTGGAGGCAATTCAGAGAAGGTTCACTCGGTTGATTCTAGAGATGAAGGGGTTTACTTATGAAGAAAGGTTGAGCAGGTTGGGTCTATACTCATTGGAGTCTAGAAGAATGAGAGGTGATCTTATTGAAACATATAAGATAATGAGGGGGCTCGACAAGGTAGATGCAGAGAGGATGTTCCCACTTGTGGGGGAATCTAGAACCAGGGGCCATAGTTTAAGAATAAGGGGTCGACCATTTAGAACTGAGATGAGGAGGAAACTCTTCTCTCAGAGGGTCATAAATCTGTGGAATTCTCTGCCCCAGAGAGCTGTAAAGGCTGGTTCATTGAATATTGGAGATAGATTTTTGAACGATAAGGGAATAACAGGAAGTGTACCTGAGCCCAAGGTCGGATCAGCCATGATCTTATTGAATGGTGGAGCAAGCTCGAGGGGCCAAATGGCCTACTCCTGCTCCTATTTCTTATGTTCTTATATTTTTGGTTTCTAGATGTTTTTCTATTTTCTCTTTTAGAAGAGATTCTATTATTTTTCCTACCACCGATGTTCAGCTGACTGGTCTATAGTTCCCTGGACATGTTCTACCTCCCTTTTTAAATATAGGTAACAGGTTAGTTACCCGCCTGTCCTCTGATACTACACATTTTTCTAATGAATTATTATATTGAAAAGTAGGGAAGTTATGCTAAACCTGTATCGAACCTTGGTTAGGCCACACTTGGAGTACTGCGTACAGTTCTGCTCGGTGTAATATAAAAAGGATATAGAGGCACTGGAGAGGGGGCAGAGAAGATTTACAAGGATGATACCAGAAATGCCAGGGTATACATATCAGGAAAGGATGAACAGGCTAGGTCTCTATTTTTCTTGAAAAAAGGTGACGGAGGGCTGACCTAACAGAGGTCTTTAAAATTATGAAAGGTTTTGATAGAGTGAATACAGAGAGAGTGTTTCCACTTGTGGGGAAGAGCATAACTAGAGGCTATCAATACATAATAGTCACCAAGCTGTATCTGCTATTTGATATTTCTTACTGACCAGTACATGCATATATTCCAAACTAAGGATTGTGGAGAGATTTTCCACTTCTAGGCCCCCACGCAAGCACTGGAAGCACAGTTACGAACTGCCAGCCTGTGATGTACTTCCCACTAATTTTAATGGGAAGTAAATCACAGGCAGGGTTTGCACGACTTTATGGTATGTGCTCCCAGCACATGCCTGCAACCTGTCGTCGAGCTACAGTATACAGCCAACGCCTGTGTCTGCGCACATACAGAAGCTGAACTCCAGAACAAAGTAGACATATTTACTGAGGCTTACAAAAGCATAGGCCTTACGCTAAACATCCGTAAGACAAAGGTCCTCCACCAGCCTGTCCTAACCGCACAGCACTGCCCCCAGTCATCAAGATCCACGGTGCGGCCCTGGACACCGTGGACCACTTCCCATATCTCGGGAACCTCCTATCAACAAGAGCCGGCATCGACAACGAGATCCAACCTGCCTCCAGTGCAGCCTTCGGCTGCCTGAGGAAAAGAGTATTTGAAGACCAGGCCCTCAAAACTACCACCAAGCTCATGGTCTACAGGGTTGTAGTAATACCTGCCCTCCAGTCTGGCTGAGACATGGACCATGTACAGCTGAACCTCAAGTTGCTGGAGAAATATCACCAATGATGTCGCCGCAAGATCTTACAAATCACCTGGGAGGAAAGGCGCACCAACATCAGCGACCTCTTCCAGGCTAACATTCCCAGCATTGAAGCACTGACCACACTCGATCAGCTCCGCCAGACAGGCCATATAGTTCGCATGCCAGACACGAGAAGCCCAAAGCAAGTGCTCTACTCGGAGCTCCTTCATGGCAAACGAGCCAAAGGTGGGCAGCGGAAACGCTACAAGGACACCCTCAAAGCCTCCCTGATAAAGTGCGACATCCCCACAGACACCTGGCCCAAGACCGCCCTAAGTGGAGGAAGTGCATCCGAGAAAGTGCTGAGTACCTCGATTCTCAACGCCGGGAGCATGCAGAAATCAAGCGCAGGCAGCAGAAAGAGTGTGCGGCAAACCAGTCCCACCCACCCCTTCCCTCAATGACTATCTGTCCCACCTGTGACAGAGTCTGTGGCTCTTGTATTGGACTGTTCAGCCACCAAAAAACTCACTTCAGGAGTGGAAGCAAGTCTTCCTCGATTCCGAGCGACTGCCGATGATGATGATGATGAAGTCATGTTTGACAAATTTGCTGGAGTTCTTTGAGGATGTCACGAACAGGGTGGATAAGGGGAACCAGTTGATGTGATGTATTTGGACTTCCAGAAGGCATTTGACAAGGTGCCACATAAAAGGTTACTGCACAAGATAAAAGTTCATGGGGTTGGGGGTAATATATTAGCATGGATAGAGGATTGGCTAACTAACAGAGAACAGATAAATGGTTCAATCTCTGGTTGGCAATCAGTAACTAGTGGGGTGCTGCAGGTATCAGTGCTGGGACCCCAACTATTTATAATCTATATTAACGACTTATAAGAAGGGACTGAGTGTAACGTACCCCAGTTTGCTGACGATATAAAGATAGGAGGAAAAGCAATGTGTGAGGAGGACACAAAAAATCTGCAAAAGAACATAGACAGGCTAAGTGAGTGGGCAAAAAGTTGGAAAGTGTGAGGTCATGCACTTTGGCAGAAAAAATCAAAGAGCAAGTTATTATTTAAATGGAGAAAGATTACAAAGTGCCGCAGTACAGCGGGACCTGGGGGTACTTGTGCACGAAACACAAAAGGATAGTATGCAGGTACAGCAAGTGATCAGGAAGGCCAATGGTATCTTGCCTTTTATTGCAAAGGGGATGGAGTATAAAAGCAGGGAAGTCTTACTACAGCTATACAGGGTATTGGTGAGGCCACACCTGGAATACTGCATGCTGTTTTGGTTTCCATAGTTACGAAAGGATATACTTGCTTTGGAGGATTCCAGGGATGAGAGGGTTGACTTATGAGGAAGGGTTGAGTAGGTTGGGCTTCTACTCATTGGAGTTCAGAAGAATGAGAGGTGATCTTATCGAAACGTATAAGATTTATGAGGGGGTTTGACAAGGTGGATGCAGAGAGGATGTTTCCACTGATGGGGGAGACTAGAACTAGAGGGCATGATCTTAGAATAAGGGGCCGCCGATTTAAAACAGAGATGAGGAGAAATTTCTTCTCTCAGAGGGTTGTAAACCTGTGGAATTCGGTGCCTCAGAGAGCTGTGGAAGCTGGGACATTGAATAAATTTAAGACAGAAATAGACAGTTTCTTAAACGATAAGATGATATGGGGTTATGGGGAGCAGGCAGGGAAGTGTAGCTGAGTCCATGATCAGATCAGCCATTGAATGGCGGAGCAGGCTCAAGGGATTGTATGTCGTACTCCTGTTCCTATTTCTTTTGTTCTTATGATGATGCAACCCTGATGTGGAAAATCCACACTCCCACCACCAAATTTTAGTGTTGTATAATGGGTTGTTACTATACAAGTAGTCAAAGGAATGGCAAGAATTATTTTCTTTCAGGAGTCCAAATTGGTGAATTTGCATTCCATTAGCAGTTTCTAATCAGGGGAAGTGAAACAGTCTAGTTTACATTTCCATACTGATCAATAATGATTGGATGATTATTTGGCAAGCTGTCTGAGGTAACTAAAGTGGGTCCCTGTGCATCTCTGCCTAACTCTCAAAGGTGAAGCACTTGCCTTCCACTTGACACCTCCCAGCAGCATGGTGGCGATCAAAGAGCTTCTGTGACAATCACCCACTCTGATGGAGTGCAATGAAGCACCAACGTGCTAACAACCAAGCTCCCAATTTCAATAATCTATCATAGTTATGCAACTGTCCTGTCTTTTTGCTCCATCAATATGTAAATACACCATCACTTGAGAGAGAAATAAATAAATTGAATTCATATAGTGCCTTTTACATCTTCAGGTGTCCCAAATCACTTCACAGAAAATTATTTACTTTTTTGAAGTACAGTTATTCTTGTAACGTAGGCAAATGCAGCAGCCACAGCAAGGTTCCACAAACAGCAATGGGATAAATGAGCAGTTAATCTGTTTTGGTGGTGTTGGTGAGGGATAAATATTGGCCAGAACACCATGAGAACTTTCCTGCTCTTTGACAAGCGCCATGGGACCTGCGAGGGCACACGAGGCCTCAGTTTAACGTCTCGTCTGAAAGGTGGCATCTCCGACAGTGCAGCATTCCCTCAGTACTGCGCTGGATTGTCAGCTTATCTTGTGCTCCAGTCTCCAGTGTGGGCTGGAATCCATGACCTTCTGACTGAAGCAAGAGTGCTCCAACTGAGCGAAGGCTAACATTTATGAGCTCTTCCTTCTCCTTTTATCTTCACTGCGTTGAAATTGAGATTCAAGGCACAGTTTCTTACTCTGTCCCATTCTTTCCTGGGACTTCAAATTGTAGAATTCCTTGCGTTTTTCCTGTCTCCTAGGATTTTAAAATCCAACATTATTACCATCTAATCTTCTCAATCTGTGGTGTCCTGCAATCTGCACCTTGGCTTTTCACTTTGGTTCCTCCGATTTAATATTAAACGACAGGCACAACAACAGTGAGCTCTATAATCTGCAAGCAACTAGCTTAGAATCCTTGATTTTATAGAATAAAGTGTGAAAGTGGTTCTATTTTTATATTCAATTCAACCAGACTAATCCTGTTCAAACTGTATGATGCAACCCAAAGTGTAATGATAAGGGAGTCAAGGGTTTTGAGCGATAAGGGAGTCACAGTTTATGGGAAGCGGGCAGGGAAGTGGGGTTGCAGCCAAGATCAGATCAGCCATGATCAATTGAATGGCGGAGAAGGCTCGAGGGGCCAAATGGCCGACTCCTGCTCCTATTTCTTATGTAACACTACCTTTCCCATGCCTGGTACTTACTAATTTCACTGTGCACTTCCTTGTATTCTCTAGGTATGGTCTCTGGCTGCTGTTGCCACAGACTCCTTCCTCAGTCCCCATCCGGACCCCGACATAGAAACACCGTGGGCACGACATCCGTTCGGCCGGCAGCTCCTGGAGTCGCTGTAAGATTGTTTTGGGAGGCACTTGTAATTAAGGGATGTGGCAAACTGGACAGGAGTTCGGGGCTGGCTTGTCTAAAATGACCTGAAGCCTGTCTCTGTGTGACCATTCATTAAGCAGCGAGGCTCTGTGAGACATCCCTTAGAAACTATATTCAATGCAGGAAAAATCTAAAAGTTAATTTTTAAGGAACTTTATGAATGAAGTATGCTGTCATCTTGTAATTTCTCATTTTAATGAACACTCAGTACTGAAGGCTTCTGCAAACCTTTTTGCTGTTTTACCCTGTTTCATAGAAAGAAAGACTTGCATTTGTACAGCGCCTTTCATGACCTCAGGACATCCCAAAGCGCTTTACAGCCAATGCAGTACTTTTGAAGTATAGTCACTATTGTGATGTAGGAAACGCGTCAGCAAAGGTCCCACATACAGCAAAGTGATAGTGACCGGATCTTCTGAGGTTGGTTGAGGGATAAATATTGACCAAGATACTGGAGATAACTCCCCTGCTCTTCTTTGAAATAGTGCCATGGGATCTTTTAAGTTCACTTGATATGGATCTTGGTTTAATGTCTCATCCGAAATACGGCACCTCCAACAGTGTAGCACTCCCTTAGATTTTGTGCTCAAGGCTGTGGAGTGGGGCTTGAACCCATGACCTCCTGGCTCAGAAGCAAGAGTGGTACTCCTGAGCCATGGCTGATACCTTCATGGCATTTTTGTTAGGATTGGAATGCTGATGTTGAAGCTAGGGACATCTGTTGGAGCTCAGGCATTGATGGTTTTGCTAAATGTTTGGAATTTTGCCATGATCTGAATTGTGTGCTAATTTTAACTTGTGGAAAAAGAACCAATTCCATGTTATCAGTTGGTGGGAGAATCTGGCATGTGGGCATCGCCACAATGATTGACATGAAGATGCCGTGCTTTGCAGAGTTGAATAGTTCTCCCTTTCCACTGTCCAGAATGGGATTCCGTGCTGTTGCAAGGCTCTCCATCCAGAGGCAGTTGTTTTTAAGGGTGGCCACATTCAGCGACAATAAATTTAAGACAAGGCGCTATGAATAGTAGTGTCTCTGATCTACTGCTAAAGCCATCCGTCTCTGAATGGCCTGTCATTTGAGGCTTTCCCTTCTTTTGCTCTGCCACTTCCAGGATGGCAGCCACTCCCCCAATGTACTGTTTGTCCCCAGACCCAATCGGAGTCTTGGGCTGGGTTCCAAGGGCCTTTCGAGCCAACCAGCCCCCTCCAGTGCTTTTAGAGCCACCTGCCCATCTAAACATTAATTCCTGCACTATGCTTTTAGAGCCACTGTCCATCCAACTGGGAGTGCTAGTACTATGCCAGTAATATTGCCAAAATGTTTTTATCTCCAGCTAGTAAAATAATCTCAGAAAATTGAGATGTTTTTCTGCTTTTTCACCTTTCCTTCTGGAGGTGGTGACTCAGACTGGGGTGTGGTTTCCTGGGTGGCAGCAGCCCTCTGTTATCTCACTTTTAATGTGTGAATCCGAGCAATAAGTGTCGGTGGGTTACATAACTATAGAGACAATTTCAGGCAATCCCAGTCAGCCCTCAGCTGACATCCGCATGTGTACAAATCCAGCAAATGGGCAGCGGCTGTTGCCTTGCATTGATGCAGTCCGTTATTGTATCATCATTGCTGCACTAGCTGAGACTGGGAGCTCAACATTAAACCTGGCACCTTCCAGTATGTTACACACTGAGCCCTCTGGAAAGAAGGGAGCAGGGAAGGAGGCAGGGGCTTTTTAACTTTTTTTGTTTAAATCATCCACGTTACCAGAATTTCCAATCCCTGCCAAAGATTGGTGACTTAAAACACTTGTGAATCAAACTCAATATGTAGACACCAAGTTCTGTGAAACCCTCACTTGATTTAACAATGCAAAGGAGTTGATGTATATTTTGTAGGTTTCTGTGGAAGGATGAGCCAAATGCTCATTTCCATCTGTACTTGTATCTTTGTGATCTTATTCAGCTGATCTGAGCAGCCTAGATTGTTTAACAGTCTTGAGTCATTTTAAATGTGGTTCCAATAGTGAACAGGAGGGGCCCCAGTTCTGCCTCCTGCACTGCTTACTCGATGTGTCCTTAACTGGTTCTGTGTTTTTCCACAGCCTGACTCATTACAGCACGATACATGATGTTCAGACACTAGCCATGCTATGCAGTGTGTTTGAGGCCCAGTCCAGGCCTCAGGACTGCTACGGCAGCACAGGGCAGCAACTGTACCAACGCACTTCTACCTCTACTCCTTTTTTACACTATGTAAGTGTCTATTTCCTGTTAGCACGGTCTGGGGGTGGACTATAAAAGCTATACAAGGTATAGGTGAGGCCACACCTGGAATACTGCGTGCAGTTTTGGTTTCCATATTTACGAAAGGATATACTTGCTTTGGAGGCAGTTCAGAGAAGGTTCACTAGGTTGATTCCGGGGATGAGGGGGTTGACTTATGAGGAAAGGTTGAGTAGGTTGGGCCTCTACTCATTGGAATTCAGAAGAATGAGAGGTGATCTTATCAAAACGTAAAAGATTATGAGGGGGCTTGACAAAGTGGATGCAGAGAGAATGTTTCCACTGATGGGGGAGACTAGAACTAGAGGGCATGATCTTCGAATAAGGGGCCGCCCATTTAAAACAAAGATGAGGAGAAATTTCTTCTCTGAGGGTTGTAAATCTGTGGAATTTGCTGCCTCAGAGCTGTGGAAGCTGGGACATTGAATAAATTAAAGACAGAAATAGACAGTTTCTTAAATGATAAGGGGATATGGGGAGCAGGCAGGGAAGTGGAGCTGAGTCCATGATCAGATCAGTCATGATCTTATTGAATGGAGGAGCAAGCTCGAGGGGCCATATGGCCTACTCCTCCTAGTTCTTATGTTCTTATGTACTCCTAATTGCACTGTTTTGATGTAATTAGGTACTGTTGGAGCCAGTGCCACAGGCTGCGCTCTACCAGCCACAGCACCTTGAGTTAGAATAGTCCTAATGAAATCCCATGTGAACCAAATGGACTGAGGGAGGCCGCTTGGTGCCTGACCATTTTGTGAGCATAACCCTGGCTGTTCATAGGTGATGGCTGTGGATGCTTTTGGCCAAGGAAATACTTCCAGACCGTCAGACACATCCACACTGAGCCGTTCCGAGACTACTGGGTCCAGGACCCAAGTATTTTGAGACAGCAATGTTAAAGCTTCCCCCGTTAAACAGTTGTGTGTTCACCAATCACTGTTGCTTGGATGTGTTTGAGCGCATGTGTTGGGGGAGGGGAGTGGTTACGTTTGTTTATTTGGGGCAGGGGGATTGAATTTATTTGGGGCAGGAGTGGGATTAAATCTGTCTGGGGCGCGGGAAGGGTTAAATCTGTCTGGGGCGCGGGAAGGGTTCAATCTGTCTGGGGCGCGGGAGGGGTTAAATCTGTCTGGGGCGCGGGAAGGGTTAAATCTGTCTGGGGTGCAGGAGGGGTTAAATCTGTCCGGGACGCGGGAGGGGTTAAATCTGTCTGGGGCGTGGGAGGGGTTAAATCTGGGGCGTGGGAAGGGTTAAATTTGCCTGGAGCACAGTAGGGGTTAAATTTGCCTGGAGCACAGGAGGGGTTAAATTTGTCTGGAGCACAGGAGGGGTTAAATTTGTCTGCAGCGTGGGATGGGGTTAAGTCTGTCTGGAGCACGGGAGGGGTTAAGTCTGTCTGGAGCACGGGAGGGGTTAAGTCTGTCTGGGGTGTGGGAGAATCCTGGAAGTTTACAACATGGAAAGAGGCCATTTCGGCCCATCGTGTCTGTGCCGGCCAACAAGAGGCTATCCAACCTAATCCCACTTTCCAGCTCTAGGTCCGTAGCCCTGCAGGTTACGGCACTTCCAAATACTTTTTGTGGGCCCAAGTTTCCACATGATTCGCGCCTGATTTTTAGGAGCAACTGGTGGAGAACGGATTATTTTAGAAATCGCAATTCTCCACATTTTTTTTTCTACAGTTCTAGTTTAGAACAGAATTTTTTCTTCAAAAGGGGGCGTGTCCGGCCACTGACGCCTGATTTGAAAGTTTCCACAGTGAAAATGTACTCCAAACTAAAGTAAAATGGAGCCAGTGAAGATTTTTGTAGAACTGAAAAAACCTGTTCTACACATTAAAAAATCAGGCGCAGGTTACAAATTAGGCGTCCAGAACGAGGTGGGGGGGAGGGGGGGGGGAAGGGAACTCATTAAATTCGACAATAAATCTTATTTATACTTCTACAAATATTATACAAATAAATCCAACCTGAATAAACATTTATAAGCGAAGAAAAGATTAAATAAACCATCTTTCTACCTGTGTGAAAGTGCTTCAGCCAGGGAGAATTCTGCAGCCGTTCGTGTCGCTGAGCGAGAGAGAGAGGGAGAGAGGGAGAGAGAGAGAGAGAGAGAGAGAGAGGGGGGGGGGAGAGAGAGGGGGGAGGGAGAGAGGAGGGAGGGAGAGAGAAGGGAGGGAGAGAGAGAGAGAGAGAGAGAGGGGAGGGAGGGAGGGAGGGAGAGAGAGAGATGGGGGGGAGGGAGGGAGGGAGAGAGAGAGAGATGGGGGGGGGAGGGAGGGAGGGAGAGAGAGATGGGGGGAGGGAGAGAGAGAGAGATGGGGGGGAGGGAGGAGGGAGAGAGAGATGGGGGGGAGGGAGGGGGGAGAGAGGGAGGGAGAGAGAGAGATGGGGGGGAGGGAGGGAGGGAGAGAGAGAGATGGGGGAGGGAGGGAGAGAGAGAGATGGGGGGAGGGAGGGGGAGAGAGAGAGAGAGGGGAGGGAGAGAGAGAGGGGAGGGAGGGAGAGAGAGAGAGGGGAGGGAGAGAGAGAGAGCGGGGGTGGGGGAGGGAGAGAGAGAGAGAGCGGGGGGAGGGAGGGAGAGGTCGGATTGGATCCAGTTCGGGAGTCGGGTTCAGTGGGGTCGGGTCGGGGAACAGGAGCGCGGGTCGGGTCGGGGAACAGGAGCGCGGGTCGGCTCGGGTCAGTCGGGGAGGGGGGGGGAAGCGGGTGTCGGGTCGGGTCTGGTCGGCGGGGGGGGGGAGCGGGACTCGGGTCGGGGCGGGAGGGGAAGCGGGTGTCGGGTCTTGTCGGGGGCGGGGAGCAGGAGCTGGCCGTGGGAGGAGCCCCAGTGAGGCCATTCAGCCAGGGCTAGGGGCTGCGTGCTTCGGGCCCCTCCCACACAGTTCGGCGCCTGGAGCTACTGCACTTGCGTGCCGACTGTAGCGCGCATGTGCAGAGGTCCCTGCACTGTTTTCAGCACTGGGACCTGGCTCCGCCCCCCCCCCCCCCCCCCCCACAGCTCGTGCTGGCTGCGCCGAGGGCCAGAGGACTTGTAAGTAGGTGGAGAATACCGAGGATTTTTTTCGGCGCGAAAAACGGGCGCCCATTTTTTTTCTTGTGGAAACTTGGGCCCTGTATGTGGTGAGGGTTTCTGCCTCTACCACCCTTTCAGGCAGTGAGTTCCAGATCCCCACAACCCTCTGCGTGAAGAAATTTCACCTCAAATCCTCTCTAAACCTTCTATCAATTACTTTAAATTTATGCCCCCTGGTTGTTGACCCCTCTGCTAAGGGAAATAGGCCCTTTCCACTATTGGCCCTTCATCATTTTATAAACCTCAATGAGGTCTCCCTTCGCCCCCTCTGTTCCAATGAAAACAAATGCAGCCTATCTAATCTGTCCTCATAGCTTAGATTCTCCACTCCCGATAACATCCTCGTAAATCTCCTCTGTACCCTCTCCAGTGCAACCACGTCCTTCCTGTAATGCGGCGACCAGAACTGCATGCAGTACTCCAGCTGTGGCCTAACCAGTGTTTTATACAGTTCAAGCATAACGCTCCTGCTCTTGTATTCTATGCCTTGGCTAATAAAGGCAAGCAGTCCATCTGTCTTCTTAACCACCTTATCTACCTGGCCTGCTACTTTCAGGGATCTGTGGACATGCACTCCCAGATCCCTTTGTTTCTCTACTCTTCTCAGTATCCTACCATTTAAGTGTATTCCCTTTCCTGGTTAGCCCTCGCAAAATGGATTACCTCACACTTCTCTGGATTAAATTCCATTTGCCACTGTTCTGACCAATTGATTGATATCTTCCTGCAGTCCGCAGCTTTCTTCTTCATTATCAACCACACAGCTAATTTTAGTATCATCTGCAAACTTCTTAATCATTCTCCCTATAGTCAGGTCTAGATCATTGATGTAAATCACAAAAAGCAAGGGACCCAGTACTGAGCCCTGCAGAACCCCACTCGATACAGCCTTCCAGTCACAAAACACCCATCAACCATTACCCTTTGCTTCCTGTCTCTGAGCCAATTTTGGATCCAACTTGCCACTTTGCCCTGGATTCCAAGTTCTTTTGTTTTTGTGACCAGTCTGCCATGTGGGACCTTATCAAAAGCCTTGCTAAAATCCAAATACACTACATCATACGCTTTGCCTTCATAGACCCTCCTTGTTACCTCCTCAAACAATTCAATCAAGTTAGTCATTCACAATCTTCCCTTAACAAATCTGTGCTGACTGACTTTGATTAATCCGTGTCTTTCTAAAAGAAGATTTTTCCTGTCCTTCAGGATTTTTTCCAGTAATTTTCCCACCAGTGAGGTTAGGCTGACTGGTCTGTAATTACTCCGTCTATCCCTTTCTCCCTTAAACAAAGGTACCACATTAGCAGTCCTCCAGTCCTCTGGCACCACACCTGAAGCCAGAGAGAATTGGAAAATGATCGTCAAAGCCTCTACTATTTCCTCTTATGTTTCATTTAGCAGCCTGGGATACATTTCATCAGGCGGGGTTAAATCTGTCTGGGGCGCGGGAGGGGTTAAATGTGTCTGAGGCCCGGGAGGGGTTAAATCTGTCTAGGGCGCGGGAGGGATTAAATCTGTCTAAGGCACGGGAGGGATTAAATGTGTCTGAGGCCCGGGGGAGGGTTAAATATGTGGGGCCCGGGAAGGGTTAAATGTGTCTGAGGCCCGGGAGGGGTTAAATCTGTCTGGGGCACTGGAGGGGTAAATCTGTGGGGTGGGGGGGGGCGGTTACATCTGTCTGAGGCCCGGGAGGGATTACATTTCTATTTTGGGTGGGGAAGGATTAAATCACAAAATCTGTTTTTGCAGCAGTGAAGGGACTAATTCTCCATTGGGGCAGGTGGGTTTAACATTGTTTCAGATTATTTGAATGTTGTCTGTGGCCTGAGTCCAAGTTCTGATCAGCACGTATCCACTGAACATTTGTAAACTGATTCCAACTGTGTTTCCATGGCCCTGCTCTGTAGAGTGTTATAAAGCTTCTTCTCTATTCTCGCAGTCAGGCTATGCCTCTTCAGGGTCCTACTCAAGCACATCTGAAACTATCGTTGGGTCGACTGGATGGAACATAGGTAAGGCACTCTTGGAAGAATGTGGTAATATGAGCAGATGGCTTGGATGTAAAGATGTCCTGACTGAAGGGATAGTTGGAGTGGATGGAACAGGGTATTCTGGGAGACAGTAGAAATGAGATTTAATAATTAGAGACAGGATTCTATATTGGCAGAAAACAGCAATACATATTAAAACAGCCCTGCTCTGTCCCTTATAATCGCGACAAAACCCTGCTCAGTCTTACAGTACATCAGTGTAATCTCTACAGCACCCTGCTCTGTCCTACAGTACATCAGTGTAATCTCTACAACACCCTGCTCTGTCCTACAGTACATCAGTGTAATCTCTACAGCACCCTGCTCTGTCCTACAGTACATCAGTGTAATCTCTACAACACCCTGCTCAGTCCTACGGTACATCAATGTAATCTCTACAACATCCTGCTCAGTCCTACAGTACATCAATGTAATCTCTACAACACCCTGC
This sequence comes from Pristiophorus japonicus, assembly GCF_044704955.1. Classification (NCBI taxonomy): domain Eukaryota; kingdom Metazoa; phylum Chordata; class Chondrichthyes; family Pristiophoridae; genus Pristiophorus; species Pristiophorus japonicus. The sequence goes on along the minus strand of NC_091989.1, from coordinate 107,384,775 downwards.
TCAGTCCTACAGTACATCAGTGTAATCTCTACAACACTGTTGGATGGAGTATAAATCAAGAAATAATGGAGGCTAGTAAAAAAGGAACGGCAATAATCATGGGTGATTTTAACCTTCATATTGATTGGACAAAGCAAATTGGCCAGGGTAGCCTTGAGGAGGAGTTCATACAGTGTATCTGGGATAGTTTCCTTGAACAGTACGTGGCAGAACCAACCAGGGAGCAGGCGATCTTAGATCTAGTACTGTGTAATGAGGCAGGATTAATAAATGATCACATAGTAAAAGATCCTCGAGGAATGAGTGACCACAATATGATTGAATTTCAAATTCAGTTGGAGGGAGAGAAAGTTGGTTCTCAAGCCAGTGTCCTAAGCTTAAATAAAGGGGACTACAAAGGCATGAAGGCAGAGTTGGCTAAAGTGGACTTGAAAAATAGACTAAAAGTATGGAATGATTGAAGAGCAATGGCAGACATTTAAGGAGCTTATTTCATAACTCACAAAAAAAATATATCCCAATGAGAAGGAAAGACTAAGAGAAGGGATAACCATCCGTGGCTAACTAAGGAAATAAGGGAGGGTAGCAAATTGAAAACGAAGATATACAATGTGGCCAAGACTAGTGGGAGGCCAGAGGATTGGGAAACTTTTAAAAGCCAGCAGAGAACGACTAAAAAACATGATTGAGAGGGAACATAGATTCTGAAAGTAAACTAGCATGAAATATAAAAACAGATAATAAGAGTTTCTACAGGTGCATTAAAAGGAAAAGAGTGGCTAAAGTAAATGTTGGTCCCTTGGAGGATGAGAATGGAGAACAGGGAAATGGCAGAGACATTGAACAAATATTTTGTATCGGTCTTCACGGTAGAAGACACTAAAACATCCCAATAGTGGATAATCAAGGGACTATTGGTAGGGAGGAACTTAATACAATCACCATCACTAATGAAATAGTACGAGATAAAATAATGGGACTATAGGCGGACAAGCCCCATGAGCTGATGCTCTACATCCTCGGGTCTTAAGAGAAGTGGCAGCCAAGGTAGTGAATGCATTGATTATAATCTACCAAAATTCCCTGGATTCTGGGGCGGTCCCAGCAGATTGGAAAACTGCAAATGTAACGTCCCTATTTTAAAAAAAGGAGGCAGACAAAAAGCAGGAAACTATAGACCAGTTAGCCTAACAAATGTTATTGGGAAAATGCTGGAGTCCATTATTAAGGAAGCCGTAGCGGGATGTTTGGATAAGCATAATTCAATCAAGCAGCGTCCGCATGGTTTTATGAAAGGGAAATCATGTTTGACAAATTTGCTGGAATTCTTTGAGGATGTAACTAGCAGGGTGGATAAGCGAGGTGGTGTATTTGGATTTCCAGAAGGGATTTGATAAGGTGCTACATAAAAGGTTACTGCACAAGATAAAAGCTCACTGGGTTGGGGGTAATATATTAGCATGGACAGAGGATTGGCTAACAGAAAACAGAGTCGGGATAAATGGGTAATTTTCCGGTTGGCAAACCGTGACTAGTGGGGTACCGCAAGGATCAGTGCTGGGTCCTCAACTATTTACAATCTATATTAATGACTTGGATGAAGTGACCAAGTGTATTGTAGCCAAGTTTGCTGATGATACATAGAGGGGTGGAAAAGCAAATTGTCAGGATGACACAAAAAATCTGCAAAGGGATATAGACAGGCTCAGTGAGTGGGCAAAAATTTGGCAGATGGAGTATAATGTGGGAAAATGTGAGGTTATCCACTTTGGGAGAAATAATAGAGAAGCAAATAATAATTTAAATGGAGAAAAATTGCAAAGTGCTGCAGTACAGAGAGACCTGGGAATCCTTATGCATGAAAGACAAAAGTTAGTATGCAGGTACAGCAAGTAATCAGGAAAGCAAATGAAATGTTGGCCTTTATTGCAAGGGGGATAGAGTATGAAAGCAGAGAAGTTCTGCTACAACTGTACAGGTATTGGTGAGGCCACATTTGAAGTACTTCGAACAGTTTTGGCCTCCGTATTTAAGGAAGTATATACTTGCATTGGAGGCTGTTCAGAGAAGGTTCACTAGGTTGATTCCGGAGATAAGGGAGTTGACTTATGAGGATAGGTTGAGTAGGTTGGGCCTATACACATTGGAATTCAGAAGAATAAGAGGTGGTCTTATTAAAACTTACAAGATAATGAGTGAGCTCAACAAGATGGATGTAACTAGCAGGGTGCATAAGAGAGGATATTTCCACTCATGGGGGAAACTAAAACTAGGGGATATAGTCTTAGGCCGCCCAGGAGAAATTTCTTCTGAGGGTTGTAAATCTATGGAATTCTCTACCCCAGAGAGCTGTGGAGGCTGGGTCATTGAATATATTTAAGGCGGAGATGGACAGATTTTTGAGCGATAAGGGAGTAAAGGGTTATGGGGAGCAGGCAGGGAAGTGGAGCTGAGTACATGACCAGATCAGCCATGATCTTATTGAATGGCGGAGCAGGCTCGAGGGGCCAGGTGGCCTACTCCTGCTCCTATTTCTTATGTAACACCCCGCTCTGTTCTTTATTCAGATACTACCTCTATTTAGTAATACGGTCTGTATATCAGTAACTGTGAGCTGCTGTAGCCACCAAATGGAATCTCTCAGAATGACGTAATTTCACAATAATCACTGGAGTAATGATGCTCACTGACTGTTCCTGTGATATTTCAGAGGACTTCAGCACATGAATCGGAAGATATTTTACCCATCAATTTCAGCCCTTTATAGTGGCTCATTCCAGACTTGCATGAATTGCCATTCATAATCACCAAAAACTTAGCAGCTCATTGTCACCAAAATTAGCCATGCAAATTAATTTTACAGAATTAGCCAAATCCTTGTGTTTTATGGGAACTGAATTGTAGTTTGCAAGGCTGTGAAGCATTTCATGTATTCAGATAATAACAATCGTGTGGTTTGTGATCATCATTTGAACCCACTGATTCTGTGCTGCAGTGTGTAACCCAGCCCAGCTCAGATTTCAATATTCATACTGAGCTCATGTCACTGACTGATGGTCATTGCACTGGCTATATGAGCCGACTTCGAATGTGCGAACAGGACGAAGCAATGTCATGATTGTCTGCAGTATGACCCTGAGCTCTTACATGTCACCAGCATACAGAGAAACTATATCAGACTTTTGGGGGCGGTAGTGATGCTGAGAATTTTCAGGCCTCACCCAGTGTGTGATTGCTGCACTGACTCCAGTTAATATGTAATAAATATGCTAACGCTCTGTTTTAGCGGGCCGGGAATCGGAGCACCTCAGCTCTTGGTGCTGTGAGTCACCAGATGACTATCGTTATGGAAACCAGATCTACATGGATCCAAAAGAACGAGAGAAAGAACAACATGAAAAGAACAAAAAGTGAGCAACTACACTTTACCTGTCTTTATATGGTAAAAAACAAATACGAGAAACCTCTGGTAGCCAATCATTTAAGCTTTGATTTAGTCTTTTAGCCTTTTTAAACAAAAAATGATTTCCCTCTCTCTTGCAGGCGTTCACTCCTTACTAGGGACCAGTAACACGAGCATTAGCCATTCACTATCCTATCCAAGTGGCTATTGTGAGTTTTAACAAGTGAACTATTTTACCATGAAGGGCACCACAGGAAAGCCCAATCCTGTCCTCGAGGGCTGTCTATACAGGTGCAATTCCAGTAGGAGTTGCTGGGTAGCGATCAAATGCAGGGACCTTGGCCAAATATTCCCTCCCCACTTAACCGGGGCTTCTGAGGCCACTTGTAGCATTCTTACTGCCCATCTGGCAGTCTGTTAGTACAGCCCAGGTATCAGATCTGGCTCCATGTTGGTCTCTGTGGTTCAGCTACTTGCTGGGTAGACTTGCTGAATTGTCCCTCGGTATTTTTGGGAGTGGGGAGGGTAGAAAGATTAGAGGTCTGAATGATGCATTGTGATTTAAATCTGGTCATTTTGTACTGGGTACAAGACTCATTGGAGGGATGGTGGGGGTGGGGGTAGGGGGAAGAGACTACTTCAAGCTGTCTGCTTTCTCTGTTCTCAGCTACTTACTTGATGTCGTGTAATTCAAAGAACAAACGTTAGCGCTGATTGTATCATCTTCCCAGTTTAATGACCTTGATGATAGAAAGGGGCAGTGGCCTCTGAAAGAGAGTGCCACTTGGGTGTTAGGTTGTGGGTAGCAATAGTGTGCAGCAATGTGGAGTGATGTGGAACATAGGTTTGCATTGTGATTCCCCACACCTCCAAGTCCTGATGTCAGCGTCATCACTGTGGGCAAGAACTGAGTGAGGCCAGGAGCTTCTGCACAGAAAGGGAGGGAAACCTTATGGGCCACCCATTTAAAACGGAGATGAGGAGGAATTTCTTCTCTGAGGGTTGTAAATCTGTGGAATTCTCTGCCCCAGAGAGCTGTGGAGGCTGGGTCATTGAATATATTTAAGGCAGAGATGGCCAGATTTTTGAGTGATAAGGGAGTAAAGGGTTATGGGGAGCGGGCAGGGAAGTGGAGCTGAGTCCATGATCAGATCAGCTATGATTTTATTAAATGGCACAGCCTGCTCAAGGGGCCAAATGGCCTACTCCTGTTCCTATTTCTTATGTTCTTGTTTCTGGACTGTGTTCCTGCAATATCCATCAACTGTTGGTCGTTTGCAGAGGTCCTGGGGTAGATCTTTCATCCTCTCCAATAATGTGTGAGATACTTAAGTTGGGGAAAGAGGAGAAACTGAGGGAGTTGAACCAAAACACTTTATTGAACAGAAAATCTGCCTGCGTATTTCTCACGCTAAGATAATATTGCTTGCATAGTTTGTGTATTTGTGATTTAGCCTCCCTTCCCTCAATTTCCAGGCTACTTGACCCAGCCAACATGCTGCAATATGATGACTTTAAGAAGTGTTATGGGGAGATCCTGTACCGCTGGGGTCTGCGAGAGAAGCGTGCAGAGGTGTTGAAGTTTGTCTCCTGCCCTCCAGACCCTCACAAGGGGATTGGTAAGTACAGATTTTAAAGCAGTAACCTCATTACTGGCTTTATGCTTGTTGGTGTAGTGGAGGTCCCAGAAACTCAAACTGGTGGTACTTCAGTACCCAATACCCATCTGATTTTACCTTGTGTGGCCAGTGCTCTAGTGAAGTTGCTTGTTAGTTATGGATCAAGTCTGTTGAAGTTGAATTGGTTATTCTACAAAAGGCCAGCTCTCTAAATCATAATGACTATGTGGCAAATCCTTAATGGCGAGAGACTAGGAACCGTAGAGGAGCTGTAGAAGGAATTTGGGTGTCCAGGTATACTAAAAACAGATCACTAAAAACAGGTACAAAAAATAATGAAATAGGCTAATGGAATGTTGGCCTTTATCTCAAGGAGGCTGGAATACGAAAGTTATGCTTCAGTACAGAGCCTTAGTCAGACCCCATCTGCAGTACAGTGTTCAGTTCTGGGCACCACAGCTAAGGAAGGATATATTGGCCCTGGAGGTGGTACAGTGCCGATTCACCAGAATGATACCGGGGTTTATAGGGGTAAAGTATGAGGACAGGTTGTATAAATTTGGCTTGTATTCTCTTGAGTTTAGAAGGTTGAGGGGTGATCTAATTAAGGTGTTCAAGATGATGGCCTTGAATTTCCTGTGTATTTATGTCTAGAGACATGCGCAAGTCAAATATGCGGCCTAAAAGGGTGTTGGTGAGTTACACATGTAACTACAATACGCCCAAATCAGATTGTCTATCAATCCGTCCGCCCGAACGCATCTCCACCTATAAAACTGGCCGTGTCCTCGAGCTACAGAGACCCATGTACGAGTTTCCGCCAATTGCGCTTGCTCAGAGGCTCTCCTAAAATTAACACCAGGTTTTCAGGCGAGGCAGGAAACAGTCATTCTGTTGCTTTATTGCAGTTGTTTGAGTTTTAAAAAAATGATCTTGAGCTCTGCTCTTATTTTCTGTTACTTTGTGCCAAGCTGCACGACGGCGGCCTGAACCACGCGACAGCACAACAGAAATGGGCTGATCAGTGAGTCGACCGAAGAAAAAAAATCACGGTGCAGCGCACCTCCCCTTTAACTTTCACCCCACGAGTGGTGGTCGGCCTGGTTCGTGACCCGCAAGGCTGGTGCTGACATCGCCAGCCTCACAGGGTGCTGTCTGATTTCCGCCACGCGGCAAAAAGGGATCGCCGCTCACGGCGATGACGTCATCACCGGTGGCCCAGGGCACTACCGTGTTCCTGCCTCTGCTAACTCCCGCGTAATTTTGCTGGAGCCGGTAGTGCCCCCACCCCCGGACAAAAGCAGTTTCGTGCTCCGTTAGTGCCTCCGGAGACGCTATCGGGAGGAGCAGAACTGAGGAATTTCAGCCCCCTTGTGTCTAATGTGCATGAATGATGGTTGAGTCAGTTTAAACTTTAATTTTCATACTGAAAGAAGGAATATATAGTGTGAGTTCAGCACTTTCTTTGGGCCCTGATATTTACGCTGATTTATAGCCATTTTTATGTTCGGGCGCATTGTAATAAGAAATGTGAGCAAAACGTGAAATCGGTGGAATGGGCATGTCAGTGGACACATTTTCAGGTCTAACCTCCAAGTTCAGCCCACAGAGGTTGATGAAAGAGTTTGACAGAATAGATACAGAAAAGCTTTTCCTCTGGTGGGGGAATCCAGGATAAGGGGTGCACAATCTTAAAATTCATGCAGAGCCACTCGAGTGCAATTCGGAAGTATTTTTTCACACACACTAATGGAAATCTGGATTTCTCGCCTCCAATAGGCTGTGGATAGTAGGTCAATTGAATTTTCCATGACCGAGATTGACAGATTGTTGTTGGGTAAGGGCATCAAGGGATATGGAGCAAAGGCGGGTAAATGGATTTGAGGTGCAGATCAGCCATGATGTAATTGAATGGTGAAACAGGCTCGAGGGGCTGAATGGTCTACTCCTGTTCCTATTAAAATAAATTTGTGAATAAATGTTTGGGTTATTGATAGCTATGCCTGGAACTCAATCTTGTGATTTGGAGAGTTGAGTTTGCCGCTGAATAATCTGACCAAACGGGTGAGTTGGTGACTGAGTTTGCATCCTCCTTCAAATAGGGAAAAGTTCGATATTTAATTTTTTTTATGCCTTTCATTGCGAGGGTAAAAAAAATCAGCTTCAGCTAGTTGAAACCGAAAAGTACTAGATCCTTTGTCTCTGTGATGGGGGCCAGTATACACAACGTTCCAGAAGTACCCAGTCCCAATGAGCGCTGGATAGCCTTTATTCTCAGTGTCACTACCTATACTCAAACTGATTAGGTCGAAGCATGCTTGGTGGCTGGGTCATTCTTGTTGCGGTACAAATCTATGTCAAAGGACAAGACTCAAGACATCTGTCTCTAAGTGGGAAAACACACAAGTTTAATATACGTATTTGTAGACGTGGCTATGTCGGAGATCTGTGCTTGGGTTCCGCAACCCATAACCCCAGATACTCTCCGACTGGCCCAGAGCGCCCCATATTTAAGCTTGCAAACTACAACTGCGTGTGTCATCAAGGTTACACAGAAGAATAGACACATTCCGCAACAAAGTACATGAGACCCTGAGGTCATTGTTTAAACATTTAGTTCCCCTTTATCAGCAGAAAAACAAGCAGATATCGTAAGAACAAACATGTAGCTGTGTGCCCCCTCCCCTTGTCTTGCTTCCCCTATCTTCATGACTCAGGGTAAGTGGATGTTGGAGTCTAAATATGGTTTTCCTGCCAGGCAGGCGAATTCTACTTGACCATATTCGGTTTATAGCAGGAATAGCCCAAAAAATCCCTCGACAATTCTGCTTTAAAATGCAAATGCTCGGAGCGTGGGTGAGTGGCGGGAATAGAGAAAATGAATTCTCTCAAATGTTGGACCATCCAAGGGAGCTTTGTTCTAAGATGAATCAAAAACAAATACATCATCAGATAGCCAGGAGACCACTGCTCATACCTTATTCACTTACGCGTGGAAATTAGTTAATATCTTGAGCGGCTGACAATTGATGATCATAGAATTTTACAGCACGGAAGGAGGCCATTTCGGCCCATCGTGTCCGCGCCAAATTTGTGTAATCGCTAAATGAGCCTGCGTTAATATCAGGGAGAGCAGTGTAATTGAGGGGCAGCCCCGTGCTCCTCAGGTCACTGCTCATAGTGCCTCAACCACCAGAGAGCTACCAGTGCTTCTGCGATTCATTCCCTATGTTAATGTCCATTAGCGACTCCGTTGAAAGCTACTGAAAATAACACGGCGTTCAGGCCTTCTCTCTTGTTTTGAAATGGTTTTGTATTTTACAAGTCAAGTATTGCACACTTTGTTTTTTGCTGTGTCTTTTTGCTTCTGTAAATAAATCTATTGGTCGTCGGTGGAAAGTAACAGTCTGGCCATGTGGTATTTATTGAATGGGTGGTAGGAATCCCCTATAGTTTTCTGTGGATTACTCTGTAATTAAGGGCAATTGTTAGTCTTGGACATGTACTGTCTCACACACCGCCCACTGTTTAAGGGTGTAGGGTGCTGTTTACATGAATCTCTGTCCACTCATGGAAACTGTCGATATTGTCAGGATGAAGATGTTGGGAGAAAGCTCACACAAGGACATGCCAGTGTAAGGAGGAGGCAACTTAATACAGGGAGTGATGGTGGACAAAAAATGTTCACTATGGAAGAGAAATGGTTGCATAGATTGATTGTTTAGGTTTCATGTATTCTATTTGCTGAAAGATGAGGCAGCTTTCAACTGAATTTAGGGCAGAAATATTTGGATAGTAATGGGCTTCTTTGCCCAGTAAAATAAAAGAAAGACTTGCATTTATATAGTGCCTTTCACGACCACTGGACGTCTCAAAGCGCTTTACAGCCAATGAAGTACTTTTGGAGTGTAGCCTCTGTTGTAATGTGGGAAATTTATTATTTAATGTTTTAATTACAGTTTAATTTTTTTCTCTGCTTTCTCCTCCAGAGTTTGGGGTGTACTGCTGTCACTGCCGCAGTGAGGTACGAGGGACACAGTGCGCTATTTGCAAAGGCTTCACCTTCCAGTGTGCCATCTGCCATGTGGCTGTCCGTGGATCTGCCAACTTCTGTCTCACCTGTGGGCATGGTGGCCATACCAGTCACATGATGGAGTGGTTCCGGACCCAGGAAGTGTGCCCCACGGGCTGTGGCTGCCACTGCCTGCTCGAGAGCACATTCTGAAAGAAGCCCACCATCACTGCTAGTTATCCGAGGCCTTGGATAGCATTCCAGAATATTCTATCTGTGGCTCTTAGTTGAAATTGTGACTGTCAATTGAACAGAGATGTGGAAACTTTAATCAGTGGGAGAACTTTGATACTGGAGTTTTATTCTTAGAGGCACTGGGACAAATCTTCAGACTTTCAAATCATCTGGACTCTGCTTTAAAGGGTGGAGCAAGCACGAGTTGCACATATTCTCCGGCACAGCAACGATGAATGGCAAGATCTAAAAGCAAGACTTATTTATAAAAGCATTTTTTTTTAAAATGAACTATAACATGGATTTGGCTCATTGTTAGTGATGATCTCCGTGCAGCTGTCGACGGTGATCGTCGTGAGCGCAGCGTTGGACGGTGATCGTCGTGAGCGCAGCGTTGGACGGTGATCGTCGTGAGCGCAGCGTTGGACGGTGATCGTCGTGAGCGCAGCGTTGGACGGTGATCGTCGTGAGCGCAGCGTTGGACGGTGATCGCCGTGAGCGCAGCGTTCGACGGTGACCCTACATACTTGCCGTGTACGAATGAAAATGTTTCCCAACTAACACAAGCACAGACTTGAAATGACCACAATTGATAAAGCTGTGGTTGTTAAACCAGTCTTTGATTAGCAGAGGTATTACTTGCTCAGTGGTTTGCGCAGGTTTTTTTTCTAGTTTTCATGGTTGCTGCTGATATATTTCCACACTGCTTGTGCGGTGTTTGACTTGACTTCCACAAATTGAAGAGTAATGATAATTAAGTTCAGTAGAGGTACTGGATGCTGCAGTGGGTTAGACGTTGGCTTCACACCTGGAAGGTGGATAAAAATCCAGCCCAGACTGACCCCTCTGTCGTTTTCTCTACACATCCTACGTGATATGAGTTTGGGCAGTCGAGATTCCATTGTTGATGGCCATAGGCCCACAGCATAAAACTGCCTTGAATTTGGCACTAAATTGGGAATGTCGCTCAATGAGCTGCAGAATGGGTGGTGTGGGAAATTGAAGGAAATGCTACACAACTGCAGTAGGTGGGGTTGGGGCGGGGGAGGGAGCTCTCTGAGACCAGGGGCTGAGGCACAATACTGAAACAGAATAAAGGGAGCTTTACTCTGTTTCTAACAGTGCAGTACCTAACCTGGGGCGGTTGATATTGACGCTACATGCTGCAAATGGAAAATGGTCCGTTTCTTAATACTAACATCCCTCATTATTAGCTCAAAGTTCACTTGAAAAAAAAATACATGAAGTTTAGTAGGGCAGTTCTTGAACAGATTGGCCACGTCAAATGCAGTGCCAGGTTTCATTGTATGGTAATGTTGAGCGGCCCCTCCAGCTAAGTTGGCAGGTTCTGTCAGAAGCTGAAAAATTGCCTGGCAACTGACTGGGTGGTGGGATTGAACTCTAGTTTGAACATAGGCTGTGACTGTAGTGCTGACAGGTAATTTAACCTGGCTCTGTGCCATCATTACTGGAGACAGGGCTTGCTTGATTTTGCAAGAGAAGCACAGCTCCGATTGTAACTTACTCTGGTTTTCACTGGGCCCTTTAACAGTAGCTGGGAGTGTGTTGCCCAGTGCTAAGGATACAGGACTCCCAATCCAGGTGTTTTGTCTGCAGTAGCAGCCATTCTTCAGGCTTTTTCTGGGAGAAGCAGTGTTCTGTTTACTCTCGCTTGCAGTTTAATGAAAGTCACCTCACATATAGCCTGAAGTTCTTGTACCCTTAGGAAGCACAGAGCCTATTTTCAAGCAGACCAGCTGGTTTACAGTTCTGTACACTGGGCCGTGTCTGTGTGACTGACATTTCTACATAAACTCCATTCATTAATGTTGACAGGAAAATGAATAGCAAATTCTTCATAACTTGATTCAAGGAACTATTACTGGCCTCCTGCACAGTGGCCAAATGAAAGATACACTAATGGATCACATAATCCACTAGTCCCACTAAAGAACTGATCAACTGAAAGAACTATTTGTGGCAGTCCAAGTATTACAGGCATACAGCTATTTGCACATGTTTGGTTTACATGAGTCAATTGATTTCCCAACACTTCCTAGTCGCTTCCTGTTTCGGTACTTTATGTAGTTGGGTCAGCTTAAGGTCAAGAATTATTTATACTGCATGATTAAAATCCATTATTTGTATGAAATGAATAGGTTGTTGCGCTGCTTCATCATACCACCCCATTTCTACCAAGTGGCAAAATAAACATAGGCTCTGAACCCCCACTGTCCCTGGCTTCCCCTGCACAGTGACCTCTGAACCCCCACTGTCCCTGGCTTCCCCTGCACAGTGATATCTGATCCCCCACTGTCCCTGGCTTCCCCTGCACCGTGACCTCTGAATCCCCACTGTCCCTGGCTTCCCCTGCACAGTGACCTCTGATTCCCCCACTGTCCCTGGCTTCCCCCTGCACAGTGACCTCTGAACCCCCACTGTCCCTGGCTTCCCCTGCACAGTGACCTCTGATCCCCCACTGTCCCTGGCTTCCCCTGCACCGTGACCTCTGATCCCCCACTGTCCCTGGCTTCCCCTGCACCGTGACCTCTGAACCCCCACTGTCCCTGGCTTCCCCTGCACAGTGACCTCTGATTCCCCCACTATCCCTGGCTTCCCCCTGCACAGTGACCTCTGAACCCCCACTGTCCCTGGCTTCCCCTGCACAGTGACCTCCGATCCCCCACTGTCCCAGGTTTCCCCTGCACAGTGACCTCTGATCCCCCACTGTTCCTGGCTTTATACATGACAGCCTCTGACCCCCACTGTCTCTGGCGTCATGCACAGTAGCCTCTGATCCGCCACTATTTCTGGCCTCCTGCATTCTGGTTTTTATACAGCTTGGTTTCCTGCTGATAGTTGCTGGTGCGTGAAGTATAAACTTTGTGCACTGTTTCTGGGAGAAGCTAAACTTTGCCTTACAACAGCTCATGTAAAATCCATGCCATCAGTGGAGGCATTAGCAAGTCATGTCTTTGGAATGATCCTTGCCCGTAGTGCACGTGGTGCTGAATTTACCGAAAACGGAAACCAAAGGCTGAAATGGTTTTGCACTGATTCTGTTACAAAATAAAGAGAAGAATCCACTGGATGGGATGAGGAGGTAGTAATCTGGCTGTTCCATTAATGAGACAGATGGAAGGGAAATGAGGAGTCCTGAAATGGCTTTTTTTGGGAGGGGGGAGATTCAATTAGTTTGTCTTTGTAATGCCTACTTTTTGTTTGCCCGCTGTTTCACCCTCTCTAGCAGTCCATGGTGATGGTACAGTCTGGTGAGGGAGCTGCAGAGAAGAGCTTTCCGTGGTCTGTACCTGTACAGTGACCAGCCAAGTGTCCGTTTGAGTATACATCAGTTGTAAATAAGCTTACAAAACTGATCAATATGTTGACTTTTTTAATCCCTTGGGTAGTTGAGTAAGTAGCAGGCCTGCTTCTCGAGGGTCAAGAGTCTAATTCCATCTTGTGTGGGCCATTCCAAAGCTATTATGGTTGTGAACACTGGTTGTATGTATTCCTGGAGGTTTCATTACATGACCTGGTATCTCCAAATGCCCCGCTCCCTAAGCCTCCACTATTGGTCACCCGACTTGTCCATCCTGGCGGTGTACCCACATCCCCCACCAATTGGAACCAGAACAGATTCTCCCTTACCCGATTGGATGATTCTTGACTGTCAGTCAATCAGCCTTTTTCCCCGTCTAATATTTTTATAACTAATAAAAGTGTTCAAGGAAAACCAAAAAAAAAATCACTTGTTAATGCCCCTGTGATTCTTCTCCCTGGTTGCTCCTAGCAGTGTCCTGGAAATTAATCTTTAATTCCTGGAGATGCCAGGACAATAAGCTGTACATCTTTTTGAGCATTTATCCACTTGGTGTTTTTATTTTTAGACCTGCGCACACGTTCAGTTCAATGGGATAGGCCCTGTTCAGTAAGAACCCACTTAATGACTACATCATTATCATTTCTGTCATTGTTTAAATGTTAATATTGCTGCTCCGTTTCCGCCACTGAAACTGTGCTAAGCTACCGAGTTCAGGAACCGAATCTACATTTTGTAACTACGTTGTAAATTGTGTACAAAGTGAACACTGTACATAATGTACTGTTGAAAGTAAATGTTTCTGCTATGATCTTGCTTTTGGTAACTGGCATTTGATGACAAAAATGGGAACCTCGTCAACTAAAGTGCCAGGCCGGGAGCGCTCTGAGAGAGGCCTTGTGGTGGAGTGGGGAGAGAAACAAATATATTCCCAAAACATTGTCCAAGTCACAACACACATCGCTAAAAAAAAAATTTAAGGAATAAACACTTGCACTTAGCTTTTCTGCACTTTACCTTCCTCAATGCCGACGGCATGGCTGGACCGCTCTGGTTTCCCTGTCGCTCATCATGGGGTGTGCTTCGGGCTGGGTGCGAGTCTAAACTTCGCCTGTGTCGCAATGAGTGACTTCTAAACGCTGCCGCAAAACCCGACCCAAAGCTCCCGACCGGACGCAGAAGACCTTGCTGCCCTATTTCACGACTCTCAGGGGCGAGACCTGGAGCGCAAAGGACCTGAAAATCCAGCCCAAAGGATTAAAGGGACAGTGGCAGCATGGATACAAAGCAGAGCGTAGTGCTGAATGGGTGTTGATCAGACTGGAGGGAGATAGACAGTCGCTTTTCCCAGGAGTTGGTATTAGGACCAGTGCTTTTTCTGATGACCTAGGCTTGGGTATATAGGGCATAATTTAAAATTTGCAGATGATACAAAACTATTGGATAAATACTTTGAAGTAAAAAAAATCAGAGCAGTGGAGAAAGAACAGGAAAGTGATAATTGGATAGCTCCACTGGCAGAGTCACGATGGGCTGAATGGCGGCCTCCTGTGCTGTATCATTCTATGATTTACATTACAGCTTTGGTGTGACTGTTGGGCCCTGACTCCAGAATTACAGTAGAAAATCTTAAGCAAAACCAATTTGCTCCAATGCTACAGATGTAATGTGAATCCAGTCTTAGCCACAGTGTTACACATTGGTACTTACTGCAGATTTCACAATGGGCCCTTAATTATGTTTTGGGTTTTGTTTTGGCAACAGCTGGTGTTTGGCATTCATTTGGCAGCCGGTGCAGTCCATGTAGATGAAGAATGATCGCATGCATACTGCAGGACTAATAATTGTTCCACAATCACCAAGTTTTTCCAGTAATACTCAGCAGTTGATGACTGGGAAGATGATGTATGGCTGTGCTAATTGTTAAATCTATGTCATTTCTGGGCAGAGGCTGAAATGAGGTGCGAAGATGGTTCCTTTTGCCAAGTTCAAACCTAAACAGGGCAGTGCAGGGGTGTGACAGAGGCTATTGTGGCTTGAGTTACAAGGGTACGTTTTACAAATGCACACTCCCAACATGGAGCATCTCCTGCCGGGAATGCAGATTTGAAATTCAAGTGCAGAGATCAGCAATTTCCTCAGGATTTTCCACATGATCCTGGCTAACAAAGCTACCTGCTGGGAAACACCGATTCTTAAAGTATACATCATTGGGGAAAATTGTGGTCCAAGGCTTCCTTCGTACAAATGCATCCGACCTGAAAAAAATCTATGAAACTACCTGTTGGTCCTGGAGAAATGTACAATTCTGATCCGAGGCCTTCATTCACTGCGCAGTGTATGGGGATCTGTCTTTCACATACGGACGTTTATGTTGCAATCACGTGGGTCTGGACCACCAATCATTGGGTAGTACAGGTTGAACCTCCCTTGTCAGGCACACTCGGAATCTGGCATGTGCCAAATAAGTGATTTCGCCGGATGAGGGGAGGGGTCAGCGGCCGGGGGGAAAGAGGTCGGTGCCGCGGGCGGGCCCAAAGTGTCGGTGGGCCCTCAAGTGGATATGGAATCTTCTGCAACCTCCAAGCAGCAGTCTCTTTAAATAGGGGATAGGGAGGGCACCAGTAAATGGGGGATAGGGGAGGGGCACCAGTAAATGGGGGATGGGGAAGGGCACCAGTAAATGGGGAGAGGGGAGGGGCACCAGTAAATGGGGGATAGGGGAGAGGAACCAGTAAATGGGGGATAGGGGAGGGGCACCAGTAACTGGGGGATAGGGGAGGGGCACCAGTAAATGGGGGATAAGAAAGGGCACTGTAAATGGGGGATAGGGGAATCAGCCCACACTGCGATATGTGTGCGCACTAGGTCCGTGCAGCAGAGCAGGTCTCCAGTCATCCTGGTTCAACCCTTGCTCATGTGGTGGCTGATATGCAATGGTCACCACACATTAAAAAAATCCACGCACAGGCATCTTCCACCCCCTCAATTGGAGTTCAGGACTGGAAAATCGGGTCCTTCATTGAAACATCTGTGAACTCATGTGGAAGCAAGTCATCCTCGTTCGAGGAAGCGCCTATGATGATTTGATGACCTGTCAGTATGGATGATCATGATTTCAGAGTTTACCTTCCTCGCCCCCTCCCCAGTAAGGATTTATTTTTTAAAAACTTGGAGATCTTTTGTAAAAACAGAAAATGCTGGCCATCTCAGCGGATCAGGCAGCATCTGTGGAGAGAAAAACAGAGTTAATGTTTCAGAAATAACGAATGTTTGAAAAGAACAGATTCTTAAGAAGCACTGAAAGGGGGAAGGGAAGAAAGAACAAAAGGGAAGGTCTGTGCGAGGGTGGAAGGCAGGAGAGATTAGAGAGATAAAAGGGATGATGGTATGGTATGGATGAAATGGTAATGGCAGAAGACTAATGGACATGGAGATCTAGGGCTAGATTTTACACTTGTGCAGATCGTCCAAAAGTGGGCGGTATTTCCGGCATGAGTGGTAAAAATGGGTTTTCGGATCGTCGACTTGTCGCCCATTCTCAAAGTTCCTAGTGTCCATTTTTGAAATTGGGCATTACCGCAAGCGATATGAAATGGGCGGTAGCATTAAATCTCTCTGACCTTCTGCCGTAAATTGTCGCCGTCCTTAGCAATGGCATGGCAACACTCGATTCCCACGATTCAGGAGGTCATGTGTCATCGTGACATGCGCAGAACAGGAGACAGAGCGAGAGGGACTGAAGGCGTGTGTGGCTGTGGTGTGTGCTTGTTTGGCTGTTGTGGGAGGCACGAGGGAGATTCACCAGCAACAAAAAGCCTACTAAGCAACAAGAACATAGTTGGCACTGAGTTTTTGTCCAACAAATAATATATAACATGGAAGATATGGTGGAGGCCCTGGAGCTGGTAGCCAGGAACACTGGTGGCAGAAGGCTCCCAGTGGTCCCAGAGCGCGGCACTGCACTCCAAGGTGCCGCATCCCCATTGCCAACGATGCATGAGAGCCAGAAGCAACGTCTTGCTTCTGGCTCAGAACACATTCGCACGTTCCCACCCCAGGACGGTTCTCTCCCGTATCCGTCCAAGCAGCGGTTCGGCCGTCATCCCCCCGCCAATGAAGCATCGCCTGAGGAGCTCCTCAACCAGGCAGCTTGGAGTCAGGAGGGGAAGGGGAAGAGAAGCGGGGGGGGGGATGGTTTTTACAGAAATATTTATGATTTCAGACAAATGTTCTGTTTAAATGTTTTTTATTTAACAAAACCTTGTTGTGCATTGGCTCAGATAGCTGCACCGTTTCATACTGGTGATTCCTTAACATCAAAGGATATAATTATACTTAACTTCAATCAACTTAAACTTTAACTGTCACCAAGGTGATGCCCACCATTGATGTTTGACCTGCACACCCAGCAGTGTGTCAGCCTTGTAAATAACACCAACGTTCTTTCAGGCAAAGCGCTCATTTATGAGGTCCTGACGTAAGAGTCTTGCAGCTATAATGCCACAACGGGCCCTTTCATGCGGTCTACAGGGGGGCGGGGCCATGGCTTCAGCGCCAGCCTGATTGTCTGGGCTGATGTCAGCATCCACCTCCTCGTCCTCCTCTTCCTCTCTGTGGTGAGGTGGACTGTCAGATTCTTCTTGCAATTCTTATTCCTTCCTGATAGCATTGGAGCGCTTAAGCAGCGCTTTAGATGCCTGGACCATTTATTATTATTGAATCTCACCGTTAATTACGTGCGGAAACTAATGCTGGGCGATATTATGGGCATTGATTTCGCCCATTCTGATGATTTCGCCCAAAAAAAGTGGCTGGGCAGTATTATTTTTTTCCCAGCGTTACGCACATGGGGAAAGTAACACTCGGCGATAAGTGTCTGAAAAATGGGCGTCAGTTTCCATTTTGTGGCTAAATGGGCGCTATCTGGGCATTATACGTAATTTCAGCGTTAAAATGGACGTTCAGAGAGTGTTATGCATGCAAAAAAAGTGGAAAATCTAGCCCTTAATGTGTTGACTTGGTCCTAATGAGCAGTGTAAAGTGACAAACTTGGTGGAAGCTAAGTTCTGCCCAAGTGTCGCCCAAAGGACCGCTGAGATCCTGACGGTACTTTGGGCGAACGTTCATGAAAAAGTCCTAGAAAGACCGCCTGGCGGCAAAAAAAGGATTTACGCCCTGAATCTGGGCGGCAGCGGCGGGAGATCCCAAACTCGGCGGCAAATGCAATCGTTGGCAAAGTACTGCCAAGGATTGAGTCGGGGCCCAGGAAGGGGCAACAGATAAAAATTAAAATTTCCAAAAAATAAAAAAAAAATACTGGAAAACCTTCAGGGGACCCCATCCACCTGAATCGCTGGAAAGAAAATTAAGAGAAGTTTACTAATTTTTTTTGCAGGTTTTCATCCTTACTGTTGAGGTTAGACCCGCCTCCACATGACGGTCTTTCCCCTGCTACAGCGGACTCCTGCCCAGTCCAATCTGGCAGCTCGGCGGTCGGGAGGACACTTGTGCGCGTTGGACAGTACCCAGCGGTCTTCCCTCCCCGCCGGCGGGAAGCCTCCACCAAACTCGCTCGGAGGGGAGGCTGCCCAGAAAACCCAGCGGCAGTGGATGCCAGCGGGCGGTGAGTCCACTAAGTTTGGCCCCACTGAGTCTTTCCAATCTAACAGTGAAGGAAATCGAACATATGAACTGAAACACAACAGGAACAACTTTATATGGAAGATTAATTCGTTGGAGAAGTCCACATAATTGGATTACTTCCATTTGTTATCCAGCTTCCTCCTAAGGCAATTAGATTAAGGATTAACAGTTCTGCCCTGTTTTTATATGTTTTAAGCCTTGCTTTCCTCTCGTCAGTTGTCTCCCCTCCTAAACTCTCCTGCGGCATTTATTGCTTGCTGGGCAGCAGCTCCACTTATGCCAAGTATTCATGTGTGAGGCTTGATGTCAAGTGTTGGTGGAATATTTAAGCCTAAGGGACATCGCACCCAAGGCCCAACCTGTCCTCTTCGCAATGATACTCTTGCCAAAAAAATATCTATCTGTCGCAGTCTTGAAAATTTCAATTTACCCAGCATTCACAGCTAATTTGGGGACCAAAAAGGAGCGCTTCTTGTGGGGCAGAGTGGATGGCTAATTGAGTACTTTGTGTTAAACTCATAATAAAGGGTGAAACTGAGTACTGTGTACAATGAGCAAGTGTGACCTTAACTCCTTTAATGCGGCTCCAGAGTGCAGGTACCTCGGGGGTAGCCTGCTTATATACCGTGCTCCCTAGCGATGCTGGGATCCTATGGGACTCTAACAGATGAACCCTCTGGTGGCAGTGTAATACAGGTTAAATACATAACATTACTCCCCCGTGAAGTCACCAGTACATTTATTTACAAGAAGAGATGATCTGGGACTTTTCGCTCCCTTGTCGATCGTCTCGGTACAAATGTGGGTGTGAGTGAGTTTGTTAGTTCTTCACTGAGCTGATGGGCAGCCGGCCTTGCCAGGCTGCTGGGGATGATGAGTTTGGCTTCATGGTCAAACATGTCAGTTGCCACGTGTGTGTGTGTGTGTTGGAGAGTCAAAGTTGGTGGTGTCTTCTTCGGGTTGTTCGTAGCTGTTGGTGAATCGCAATTTGATTTGGTCCTGTTGTGTCCTTACACTCTACTGTAAATCAACACGAGGCACATGCTGGAGATAAGGTCACTCTGTGACCTGTACCTTTATTCACAGGATCAAGAAGTGATGACCCTGCGTGGGACCTCCCTTTATATACCTGGATGACCAGGTGAGGAATGTCTCCCACAAGTTCACCCCCTGTGGTCAAGGTATGCATTTCTTAGGTGTATAGTGTACAGTGTTGTTACATGAAGGTTACAGTTACATGAAGGTTACATACATGACATCACCCCCCCCCCCCCAAGATTAAGTCTTTCATGCGGTCGATGCTCTCTCGTGGAGCGCCGCAGTTGGGGCTCTGGTTGTTGAGCCTTGGCATGCGTCCCTGTCACCTGTGGTGGTTCCGGCTCGGTAGGGGTTTCCGCAGGGACTGTGCATGCTGCTGAAAGTTCTTGTTGCTCGTTCACTGGCAGTGGTGTGGGCAGCATCTCATGATTTTCCTCAGGTTCCTCAGTTTCCATGCTGAACCTTTTTTTTACTTGGTCCAGATGCTTGCGGCATATCTGTCCATTGTTAATTCTGACCACTATGACCCTATTCCCCTCTTTACCAATTACAATACCCTCGAGCCACTTTGGCCCCAAAGCGTGATTAAGAATAAAAACAGGGTCATCGATTTCTATCTATCTCCCCTTTGAGTTACAGTCATGGCACTCATTTTGGGACCGGCGCTTGCCCTCAACAATATCTGACAGGACTGGGTGAATGAGGAACAGCCGAGTTTTAAGTGTGCGTTTCATGAGTAGTTCCACTGGCGGGACTCTCGTGAGCGAATGCAGTCGGGACCTGTAGGCCAGCAGGAGGCTCGATAGACGGTATTGAAGAGAGGGTCCTTGAATCCGGAGCATGCCTTGCTTTATGATTTGGACCGCACGTTCCGCTTGGCCATTGGAAGCCGGCTTGAACGGTACTGTCCTGACATGTTTGATGCCATTACCCGACATGAACTCCCGGAATTCATAGCTAGTGAAGCATGGGCCGTTGTCGCTAACCAGGATGTCCGACAAGCCGTGGGTCGCAAAGACTGCACGCAGACTCTCCACAGTGGTGGATATCGTGCATGAATTCAATATGATGCACTCGATCCATTTCGAGTATGCATCAACAACAATGAGGAACATTTTCCCCATGAACGGGTTCGCATAGTCTACGTTAATACGTGACCATGGCTTGGTGGGCCAGGGCCACGGGCTGAGTGGGGCCTCCCTGGGAGCTTTGCCTAGTTGGGCACACGTCCTGCACCTGTGAACACAGTGTTCCAGGTCTGCATCAATTCCCGGCCACCATACATGTGACAGGGCAATGGCCTTCATTAGCACAATGCCTGGGTGCTTGCTGTGGAGTTCCCTGATGAATGCTTCTCTTCCCTTCTGGGGCATGACTACCCGATTGCCCCATAGTAGGCAGTCGGCTTGGATGGAGAGTTCATCCATCCGTCTGTGAAACAGTCTGACCTCTTCAGGGCATGCTCCGTGTGCGGGCGCCCAATCCCCAGTCAGGACACATTTCATAATCAAGGATAGGAGGGGATCTCTGTCCAGGTTTTGATCTGGTGGACTGTGATAGGGGAGCCTGCGCTGTCGAGAGCATGGACAGCCATGACCATCTCAGCGCTTTGCTCCGCTGCCCCCTCAGTGATGGCCAGTGGAAGCCTGCTGAGCGCGTCAGTGCAATTTTCGGTGCCTGGCTGGTGCCGTATGGTGTAGTCATACGCAGCCAACGTGAGAGCCCATCGCTGTATGCGAGCTGATGCATTGGCATTGACAGCTTTGCTGTCGGACAGCAGGGATGTTAACGGCTTGTAGTCCGTTTCTAACTCGATCCTTCTGCCAAAAAGGTACTGGTGATCTTATTCACCCCGTAGACACATGCGAGTGCTTCCTTTTCAACCATCCCATATCCCCTTTCTGCTTGGGAGAGCGACCTGGAGGCATAAGCCACAGGTTGGAGTTGGCCCTCATCATTACTCTGCTGCAACATGTACCCAACCCCATAGGATGATGCATCGCATGTCAAAACCAATTTCTTATAGGGGTTGTACAGGGTTAACAGCTTATTAGAACAAAGCAGGTTCCGTGCCCAATTGAAAGCCCGTTCCTGACAGTCCCCCCAAAACCAATCGCAACCCTTACGCAGGAGCATGTGTAGCGGCTCCAACAATGTGCTTAAATTCAGCAGAAAGTTCCTGAAATAGTTCAATAGTCCCAGAAATGAACACAGCTCCGATGTGTTGCCGGGCCTGGGCGCGCGATGGATTGCCTCCGTTTTGGATTCAGTAGGCCGGATCCTGTCTCCCGCAACCCTCCTGCCCAAAAACTTGACCTCTGGGGTCAAAAACACATACTTGGACTTCTTTAGTCGCAGGCCTACCTGGTCCAGTCAGCGTAGCACCTCCTCCAGGTTGTATTCCTCGGTGTCTCGACCCATGATAAGGATGTCATCCTGAAATATGATTGTTCCGGGGATGGATTTGAGTAGGCTTTCCATGTTCCTTTGAAAGATAGCGGCTGCTGAACGAATGCCAAACGGACACCTGTTGTAAACAAACAGCTCCTTGTGCGTGGTGATGGTGGTCAGTAGCTTGGATTCTTCGGACAGTTGTTGGGTCATGTAGGCTGAAGTGAAGTCCAACTTGGTGAACAGCTTGCCGCCTGCCAGCGTGGCAAAAAGATCCTCCGCTCTCGGAAGCGGGTATTGGTCTTGTAGTGACACTTGGTTGATGGTGGCCTTGTAGTCGCCACAGATCCTGACCGAGCCATCCGTTTTTAGGACAGGGATGATGGGGCTTGCCCAGTCGCTGAATTCAACGGGCGAAATTATGCCCTCTCTTAGCAACCTGTCCAACTCACTCTCAAATTTCTCCCGCATCACATACTGCACAGCTCTGGCTTTATGGTGCACTGGTGTGGCATCTGGGGTGATGCATATCACTACTTTGGTACCTTTGAAAGTCCCGACACCAGGTTGAAATAGTGACTCAAATTTTGTATGACCTGTGAGCATGAACTTCGCTCCACAGATGAAATGGCGTGTACATCCTCCCATTTCAAGTTCATCTCTGCTAGCCAGCTCCTCCCCAAAAGCGCGGGACCATTTCCCGGGACAATCCAGAGTGGCAGCCGGTTCTCTGATCCATTATGTGTGACCACCAACATTGCACTGCCTGGCACTAGGATGATCTCTTTGGTGTAAGTCGGTAATTGCGTGTCAATGCATTCTAGTTTGGGTCTGCTAGCTCTGAGTGGCCATAGTTTCTCGAATTGTTGGACACTCATAAGTGACTGGCTGGCTCCTGTGTCCAGCTCCATGCGTACCGGGATGTCGTTGAACAGTACTCTCATCATCATAGGTGGCATCTTTGTGTATGAGCTGTGGATGTTTGCCACCTGAACCCGCTGAACTTCAGCGTCCATTGCTGTGTCCCAACCATACCCCTGCCTTACAGACCCCTCTTGTAGTTCATCCGCTTCGTAAACCAGCCTCGCTGCGGGCTTCCTGTACATTCTGGCTAAATGTCCACTGAAGTTACAATTTCTGCAGATAAACTGTTGAAACCTGCAGATTTTCGCAGCATGTCTGCCCCCGCACCTCCAGCAGGAACTGAGATTGTTGTGAACATAAGATCTGTTACCAGGCATTCCTCTCTGATTGTCTCTTTGATTACTCTTGAGCACTCTGTTAGTGGGTGTCAATGGCCCTATTCCGGGATGTATTGTCCCTTGTGATGGCGTAAATATCCGTTCAACCTGCCATTGTCTCTGTTGCGGGCCCACCCTAGAGTCTGTTACTGCCTGGTTGGTGTCGAATTGCCCTTGCCTGCCTGCGGGGTTCTGAGTCGCATTTACCATGTTAACTCCCTGCTCCATCGCCACATTGGGAGCAGAGTTGCGCACGTATATGATCTTGGTTTCTCCTCCCCCGCCATGAAGGTTTGAGCCATCAACGCCGCTGCTTCCAAGGTCAAGTCCTTGGTCTCAATTAGCTTCCTAAAAATCCCGGCATGACCAATGCCTTCAATGAAGAAATCCCGTAACATCTCCCCCTGTAGGTGTCTGTGAACTTACAGAGGCTGGCCAAGCGCCGAAGGTCCGCAACAAAGTCCGGTATGCTCTGCCCTTCCCGACATCGGTGCGTAGAATCGGTATCGGGCCATGTGTATACTGCTCGCCGGTTTGAGGTGCTCAATGATCAGTTTGCTGAGCTCCTCAAAGGTCTTGTCCGCCGGCTTCTCGGGTGCGAGCAGGTTTTTCATCAGCGCGTACGTCTTAGGTCCACAGCTGGTCAGTAGATGCGCCCTTTGCTTGTCAGCTGCTGCAACTCCCAGCCAGTCCTTCGTGACAAAGCTTTGCTGGAGCCTCTCAACGAAATTGTCGCAGTCCTCACCAACACAGTACCGTTCCTCTGTACTACCGGTGGCCATTCTCGTGAGTCGTTGATTCCCATTTCTCGTCGACAAATGTTGTGTTCTTACACACTACAGTAAATCAACATGAGGCACATACTGGAGACAAGGTCACTCTGTGACCTGTACCTTTATTCACAGGACCAAGAAGTGATGACCCTGCGTGGGACCTCTCTTTATATACCTGGATGACCAGGTGAGGAATGTCTCCCACAAGTTCACCCCCTGTGGTCAAGGTGTGCATTACTTAGGTGTATACAGTGTACAGTGTTGTTACATGAAGGTTACAGTTACATGAAGATTACATACATGACAGGTCCAAATGTTCTCTCTACGTTTGTCAATTGGCCAATTTGACCTGAAACACCCTACTCCCCTCTTTAGCTGTGACCGTGCCAGCGAACCATTTGGGACCATGTCCATAATTGAGCACAAACACAGGATCGTTGATCTCAATATTGCGTGGCAAATTTGCGCGGTCATGGTACATACTTTGTTGATGCCGCTTGCCCTTCACGTGATCATGGAGATCAGGGTGGACAAGAGAGAGCCTTGTTTTTAGCACCCTTTTCATGAGCAGCTCAGCTGGGGGAACCCTGGTGAGTGAGTGGGGTCTGGTGCGTAGCTGAGCAGCACTCGGGACAGCTGGGTCTGTAGGGAGCCTTCCGACACAAGTTTTAAGCTTTGCTTGATGGTCTGAACTGCCTGTTCTGCCTGGCCGTTGGATGTGGGCTTGAACGGGGCAGATGTGACGTGTTTGATCCTATTGCGGGTCATGAATTCCTTGAATTCAGCACTGGTGAAGCACGGCCCATTGTCGCTGACTAGGACATCAGGCAAGCTGTGCATGGCCTACATGGCTCGAAGGCTTTCAATAGTGGCCATGGACATGCTTACAGACATTATCGTACATTCAATCCATTTTAAGTAAGCATCCACGACAACCAAAAACATTTTGCCTAGAAATGGGCCCTTGACCACAGTTTGGAAGGCCACAACCACAAACTTAGCGGTGCCTCTCTGGGTGCATTGCTCAGCTGAGAGCAAGTGTTGCACTGGCGCACGTATGACTCTAAATCTGAGTCGATGCCGGGCCACCACACATGGGATCTGGCTATGGTTTTCATCATTACAATGCCTGGATGAGTGCTGTGCAGTTCACAAATGAACGTATCTCTACCTTTCTTGGGCAAGACCACGTGATTGCCCCACAACAGACAGTCCGCCTGCAGGGACATTTCGTCTTTGCGCCTGTGGAACGGCTTAATCGCCTTCTGCATCTCCACTGGGACACTGGACCAGCTCCCATGGAGGACACAGTTTTTTATGAAGGACAGTAGAGGATCCTGGCTGGTCCAGGTCCTGATCTGGCAGGTCATAACGGGGGACTTTTCGTTCTCGAATACCTCCATGACCATGAGCAAGTCCGCTGGCTGTGCCATTTCCACTCCGATGGTGCGCAATGGCAGCCGATTGAGAGCATCTGCGCATTTCTCTGTGCCCGGTCTGTGGCGGATTACATAGTTGTATGCCGATAGCATGAGCACCCATCTTTGGATGCGGGCAGAGGCATTGGTATTAATCCCTTTGCTCTCAGAAAACAACGATATGAACGGCTTGTGGTCAGTTTCAAGCTCAAACTTGAGGCCAAATAAATACTGGTGCATTTTTTTTACCCCGTAAACGCACGGCAGAGCCTCTTTTTCAATCATGCTGTCGGCCCTTTTGGCCTTGGACAAACCCCTGGACGCATACGTGACCAGTTGCAAAATCCCCGATTTGTTAGCCTGTTGTAACACATACCTGACCCCGTATGACGACGCATCACAGGCTAGCACTAATCTTTTACAAGGGTTATACAGGACAAGCAGTTTGTTTGAACACAACAGATTTCTGGCTTTCTTAAAAACAACCTCTTGTGAATTCCCCCATACCCAGTCGTCTCCCTTGTGCAGTAGCACATGTAGGGGTTCTAGCAGGGTGCTTAACCCGGGTAGGAAATTACCAAAACAGTTGAGGAGTCCCAGGAACGACCGCAGCTCCGTCACGTTCTATGGTCTCAGCGCGTTCTTGATGGCCTCCGTCTTGGCATCGGTGGGTCTGATGCCATCTACTGCGATTCTTCTTCTCAAGAACTCGACCTCCTGCGCCAGGTAAACACACTTCGAGCATTTCAACCTGAGCCCCACACGATCCAACCGACTAAGAACCTCTTCCAGATTCTTCAAGTGCTCAATGGTGTCCCAACCGGTAACCAGTAAGTCGTCCTGGAAAACCACAGTGCGAGGAACCGACTTTAGCAGGCTCTCCATGTTCTGTTGGAAGATTGCCGCGGCCGACCAAATCACAAATGGGCATCTGTTATCGATGAACAGACCTTTGTGTGTGTTGATGCAGGTGAGGCCTTTCGAAGACTCCTCCAGCTCCTGCATCATGTAGGCCGAAGTCAGGTCCAGCTTGGTAAACGTCTTCCCTCCAGCCAGGGTCGCAAATAGGTCGTCTGCCTTGGGTAGCGGATATGGTCCTGTAGCGAAAAATGGTTAATTGTTACTTTATATTCCCTACAAATTCTAACCGTGCCGTCCTCTTTAAGTACTGGGACAATCGGACTGGCCCACTCGTTGAATTCCACCGGCCCGATGATGCCTTCTCGCTGCAGCCTGTCCACTCAATTTCTACTTTCTCAAGCGTACTGCCCGTGCCTTGTGGTGGATGGGTCGCGTACCGGATACCAAATGGATTTGCACTTTCACCCCGAGAAGCTTCCAATGCCTGCTTGAACAACAATGGGAACTTGCTCAGAACCTGGGCACATGAGGTGTCGTCGACAGACAAAGTACTCAGATGTCGTCCCAGTTCCAGTGGATTTTTCCCAGCCAGCTTCTGCCAAACAATATGGGGCCATCACCTGGCACAATCCACAGTGGGAGTTCGTGTACTGCTCCGTCAAAGGAGACTTTGACTTCTGCGCTGCCAATTACAGGGATTAGTTCCTTTGTTTAAGTCCTTAGTTTGGTGTGAATGGGGCTGAACTTGGGCCTGTGTGCCTTTTTGCCCCACAGCCTGTCGAAGGCCTTTTTACTGATTATGGACTGACTCGCACCTGTGTCCAGTTCCATAGATATTGGAATTCAGTTCAACTTTCAACATTATTGGTGGACATTTTGTAGTGAATCTGTGTACCCCGTACATTTCTGCCTCCTCGGTACGAGTCTCCAATTCTGCCTGATCCACAGTGGATCGATTTTCTTCTGCAACGTGGTGATTTGCAGGGTTTGCAGCTCGCCTGTACATTCGCTGGAGTGTCCCATTGTTCTGCAACCGTTGCACACTTAGTGCTTGAAGCGGCATTGAAGGGGCCGATGATCACCTCCACAGTGCCAACAGGGTGTTAACTGCCTCGCATTAACGATTGATGGCGGATTCTGGGTCATCTGAGGTCGAGCAGCAGCAGCCGGTGTGTACGTTCTACCGTGTATATTTCTGCTCAAAACCGACGGTTACTTTGTGCACCGTACAGGCCGAAACTTCTTTACTTTGCGAAATCTGTTTGGCGTTGTCGCTGGTGGACATAAATGCCTGGGCTATCGTTACGGCTTTACTTAGATTCAGAGTTTCTACAGTCAACAGTTTGCGAAGGATTACCTCATGGCCAATGCCCAGTACAAAAAAATCTCTAAGCATTTGTTCTAGGAATCCCTCAATTTCACAATGTCCTGTGAGGCGCCTTAGTTCGGCAACATAGCTCGCCACTTCCTGGCCCTCCGATCGTTGACACATATAGAAACATAGAAGCATAGAAAATAGGTGCAGGAGTAGGCCATTCGGCCCTTCGAGCCTGCACCGCCATTCAACAAGATCATGGCTGATCACCCACCCCAGCACCTCCCCCCCACGCCCCCTCCACACCCCCCGACCCCCCCAGCCGCAAGGACCACATCCAACTCCCTCCCGAACTGGCATCAACAACTCTACGCGGCAGGGAAGCCCACAGGCCAACAACTCCCCGAGTGAAGAAGTCTCTCCCAATCCCAGCCCCAAACAGCCCGCCCCCCATCCCAAGAGCGTGCCCCCCCCCCGGCTCCGGACCCAAGCAACACCGGGAACACTCCCCCCGCACCCAACCCGCCCCGTCCCGTCAGAATCCTTCCCAAATGTCGAATACCCCCGGATGTCGAGCCCCCAGCCCCAGCCACCCCGGAGCCACGCCCCCGCGACGCCAACCACACCACATCCACCAACCGCCATCTGCGCAGTCAACCCGTCCACCCCACTCCGAACACTCCCCGCACTGAGGCACAGAGCCCCCAGGCCTGCCCCTCCAACACACTTCACCCCCCCAGACCTCCGCTGCAATGTGGCCCCTCCTGTCCCCCGCCCTGTGCTTCTCAGCCCCCCACCTCCACCACTCTCCCCTCCATCCCCCGCCCCCGTCTCCCCTCATCTTCCCTCTGCCTCCCCGCACAGGCTCCCATCTTGGGGGCGGTAACCTTCTGGGGCAGGGAATTTTAGCCCCCAGCGTGGAAGTCCTGCTCCCGCCGCAGAATTGGCCTTACCACCCCTCAATGGAGTGCAATTTCCCATACTCCACTTCCTTTGGGGGCAGTTACCGGGGCACAACTGGATGCTCCTGTGACAGTTTGAACTGGTGCTCTCCACTCTCCCGTCCTGTGACAGTGAATATAGAATATAGAAATATAGAACGATATCTCACCATCAAAATGCTTTCCTTAGGATTTAGGTGCTCCCGGACCAGCGTACACAATTCTTCATAGGATTTCTCTGTTGGAGCTAGGAGATTCTTCACGAGCTCACAGGTTGTTGCCCCACAGATAGTTAGGAGGATTGCCCTTCATTTGGCAGTGCTCTCGTCTCCTTCCAGCTCGTTGGCCACAAAGTATTGGTCAAGTCTCTCCACGAAGGCTTCCCAATCGTCCCCTTCTGAGAACTTCTCCAGAATATCAACTGTTCTTTGCATTTTCATGCAGTTGTTCGTTACCTCATCGCCAATTGTTAAGTTCATAATAAAGGATGAAATTTAGTACTGTGTACAATGAGCAAGTATGACCTTAGCTCCTTTAATGCGACTCCAGAGTGCAGGTACCTCGTGGGTGGCCTGCTTATATACTGTGCTCCCAAGGGATGCAGGGATCCCTTGGGACTCCAACAGGTAGGCCCTCTGGTGGTAGTGTAATACAGGTTACAAGGGGTTAAATACATAACACTTTGTATCTGTCTTCACTAAAGAAGAAGATGTTGCATCGGTCACAGTAAAGGAGGAGGTAGTAGAGAAATTAGATGCGATAAAAAGAAAGAGGTACTGGCTGGCAGCACTCACAAGTTGAAAAGTACCCGGTCCGGATGAGATGCATTCTAGGTTGCTGAGGGAACTAAGGGTGGAGATAGTAGAGGCTCTGGCCACAATCTTCCAATCCTCCTTGGAGATGGAGCGATACCAGAGGACTGGAGGATTGCAAATATTACACTCCAGTTCTAAAAAAGGGAGAGGGATAAACGTGGTGACTACAGATCAGTCAACCTAACCTGTGTAGTGGGGAAACTTAGAGGCAATAATCTGAGACAAAATTAATTGTCAATTGGAAAAATATGGGTTAATAAATGATGGTCAGCACAAATTTGTTAAAGGCAAATCATGTTTGACTACCTTGATTGAGTTATTTGATGAGAGTAGTGTGGTTGATGTGTATATGGACTTTCAAAAGGAGTTTGATAATGTACCACATTATAGACTTGTTAGCAGAATTGAAACCCATGGGATTAAAAGGGACAGTGCCAGTGTGGGTCTGAAATTGGCTAAGAGACAGAAAGCAGAACGTAATGGTGAACGGTTTTACAGAGTGGAGGGCAGTATACAGTGGTGTCCCCAGGGGTTAGTATTGGACCAGTGCTCTTTTTAATCCGTATTAATGACCTGGATTTGGGTAGACAGGACATAATTTAGAAGTTTGCAGATGACACGAAACTGGGAAATGTAGTAAACTGTGAGGAGGATGGTAACAGCCTTTAGGAGGACATGCACAGACAGGTGAAATGGGCAGATTTAATTTAATGCAGCGAAGTGTGAAGTGATACATTTTGATGGGAAGAATGAGGAGAGGCAATATGAACTAAATGGTACAATTTTAAAGGAGGTGCAGGAAGAGAGAGACCTTGGGGTCAATATATACAAATTTTTGAAGATGGCAGGACAAGTTGAGAAGGCTGTTAAAAGGGCACACGGGACTATTGGCTGAATTAATAGAGGCATAGAGTATCAAAGCAAGGAAGTTATACTAAACATTTAGATATCACTAGTTAGGTCCCAGCTGGAGTATTGTGTTCAATTCTGGCACTACACTTTAAAAAGGATATCAAGTCCTTAGAGACAGGGTGCATAGGAGATTTACTAGAATGGTATCAACCTAACTGGGGAGCAGCAAAGCAGCATTACAGACGGCTAAAGGCTAAGGTCCAACAAAAAAAACGGGACCTAAAGAACAGGTGGTGGATGGAGAAAGCACAGGAGATACATCAGCTGGCTGACAGCCATGATGTGCGAGGATTCTTCACCGCAGTCAAGGCCTCATATGGACAAAACTCCCAAGGCCCGAGCCCACTCCTGGCCAAGAATAGGGAAATACTCATCAAGGACACCGAGGCAATCAGCGCCCGCTGGAAGGAACACTTCGAAGATCTCCTCAACCGAGACTCTGCCTTTGATTCGAGTGTTCTCGACTCCATTCCGCAGCATGATACCCGCCACCACCTCAGTGAGACCCCAACACTGCATGAGGTCGAAAAGGCCATAAGATAGCTAAAAAACAACAAGGCTACGGGAGCGGGTGGAATCTCTGCTGAGACACTGAAGTATGGTGGAGAGGCACCTACTGGCGCGAATACATGACCTCATCTCTCTCATCTGGAGGGAGGGGAGCATGCCGGGAGATCTTAGAGATGCAGTGATCGTGACCATCTTTAAAAAAGGGGACAAGTCCGATTGCGGCAACTACAGAGGAATCTCCCTGCTATCAACCACTGGGAAAGTCATCGCGAGAGTCCTCCTCAATAGTCTTCTCCTCGTGGCCGAGGAGCTCCTCCCAGAGTCAGTGCGGATTTCATCCCCTTCGGGACACAACGGACATGGTGTTTGCAGTGCAGCAGCTGCAGGAAAAATGCAGGGAACAGCGCCAGCCCTTATACATGGCCTTCTTCGGCCTTTGACACTGTCAACCGCGAGGGTCTATGGAGAGTCCTCCTCGGTTTCGGATGCCCCCAAAAGTACATCACCATCCTCCGCCTGCTCCACGATGACATGCAAGCCGTGATCCTTACCAACTGATCCATCACAGACCCAATTCATGTCTGGACTGGGGTCAAGCAGGGCTGCATCATCGCCCCAACCCTCTTCTCAATCTTCCTCGCTGTCATGCTCCACCTTACAGTTGATAAGCTCCCCGCTGGAATGGAGCTAAACTACAGAACCAGTGGGAAGCTGTTCAACCTTCGCCATCTCCAGGCCAGGTCCAAGACCAATCCAACCTCTGTCGTCGAGCTACTGTACGCGGACAACGCCTGCATCTGTGCACACACAGAGGCTGAACTCCAGGACATAGTCGACGTATTTACTGACGCGTATGAAAGCAAGGGCCTTACGCTAAACATTAGTAAGACAAAGGTCCTACACCAGCCTGTCCTCGTCACACAGCACTGCTCCCCAAACATCAAGAACAACGGCGTAGCCCTGGACAACGTGGACCACTTCCCCTATCTCGGGAATCTCCTATCAACAAGAGCAGGCATTGATGATGAGATCCAACTCTGCCTCCAGCGCGCCACTGCAGCCTTCGGCCGCCTGAGGAAAAGAGTACTGAGGACTGTAGTAATACCCGCCCTCCTGTATGGCTCAGACGTGGACCATGTACAGTAGACACCTCAAGTCACTGGAGAAATACCAGCAGCGATGTCTCTGCAAGATCCTGCAAATTCCCTGGGAGGACAGACGCACAAACATTAGCGTCCTCGTCCAGGCCAACATTCCCAGCATTGAAGCACTGACCACACTTGATCAGCTCCGCTAGGCAGGCCACATAGTTCGCATGCCAAACACGAGACTCCCAAAGAAAGCGTTCTACTCGGAACTCGTCCACGGCAAACAAGCCAAAGGCGGGCAGAGGAAACGTTACAAAGACATCCTCAAAGCCTTCCTGATAAAGTGCGGCATCCCCACTGACACCTGGGAGTCCTTGGCCATAGACCGCCCTAAGCAGAGGAAGTGCATTCGGGAGGGCGCTGAGCTCCTCTAATATATAGAAGCCGAGAGCATGCAGAAATCAAGCGCAGGCAGCGGAAGGAGCATGCGGCAAACCAAGCTCCCCGCCCACCCTTTCCCTCAACGACTATCTGTCCCACCTGTGACAGAGACTGTGGTTCTCGTATTGGACTGTACAGCCACCTAAGAACTCATGCTAATAGTGGAAGCAAGTCTTCCTCGATTCCGAGGGACTGCCTATGATGATCAGGGGTGAGGGACTTCAGTTGTGTGGAAAGACTGGAGAAGCTGGAGTTGTTCTTGGAGCAGAGAAGGTGAAGAGAAGATTTAATGGAGGCATTCAAAATCATGAACGGTTTACTAGTCATAGAGTAAATAAGGAGAAACTTTCCAGTGTCAAAAGGATCAGTAACCAGAGGACACAGATTTAAGGTCATTGGTAAAAGTATCAATAACCACTTATATTTATATAGTGCCTTCAGAGCACCAATCAGGTGAGATGAGGAGAACTTTTTTTAAGCAGTGAGTTCTGATCTGGAAGCTGATGGTGGAAGCAGATTTAATAATAACTTTCAAAAGGGAATTGGATAAATATTTGAAGGGGAAAATTTACAGGGCTATGGGGAAAGAGTTGGAGAATTGGACTATTTGGATAGCTCTTTCAGAGAGCCAGAATAGGCACAAAGGGCCAAATGGCTGTATCATTCTATGATTTTGGGGGAGAGCCAGATTTCCACTACCCTTTGTGTGAAAAAGTGCTTTCTGATTTCACTACTAACTGGCCTAACTTTAATTTTAAGCTTGTGCCCTTTGTTCTGGATTCCTCACTACAGGAAATACCCTATCAAATCCCTTTTATCATTTCAAACACCTTGATTAGATTAACCCACTAAATTCTAGGGAATATTAATCAAATTTATGTAACCTGTCCTCAAGATGTAACCCTTTAGGCCCTGGTATATTTCTGGTAAATCTGCACTGTTTCCCCTCCAATTCCAATATGTCTTTCCTGAGGTGCGGTGTCTGCAGTACTCCAGTTGGGGCCTGACCAAGGATAAAGGCCAACATTCCATTAGCCTTTTTGATTACTTTTTGTATTTGTGTACCTGGACACCCAAATTCCTTTGCTCCTCCACAGCTCCTATCATCATTGAGAAAATATTCAACAACAACTTGCATTTATATAGTGCCGTTAACGTAGTGAAACGTTGCCCAAGGCACTTCACAGGAGTATTATGAGATAAAAAATTTGACACTGAGCTGCATAAGTAGTAATTAGCGCAGGTGAGCAAAAGTTTGATCAAAGAAGTACATTTTAAGGAGCGTCTTGAAGGAGAAAAGAATGGATAACCTCACACTCCCGCCCCCTCCCCCACAATTAAACTCCACCTGCCATAGTTCTTCCCACTCAGTTTCTCTGTTATCTTGTAACTTCCTTTTTCCATCTACATATTGGAATTGCTAGATTAAGAAAGACCAGGTTCATTTAGTTTGTCACCTGTACCATCCTATTAGTCACATGATACAATGATAATAGAGATGTTTACTAGTCATAGCAATCAATCTATCAATTACTCTACAACAGACCCGGAAATGACAGGAGAAAAACCCAATGTGGTTTGGGAACCATAGGTCCAAAGTCACCTTTTTCCTCCCAAACTTGCTACACTTAGCACATGACATATCTCAAATTCTCATACTGTATCCCAGAATGTTACTTTCTGAAAGAAATCTATCTAATTTTCACTTGAATGATTCAATACCATCTGCTTCCACAACTTCCCTAGGGAGCCTGTTCCATAGATGGACTACGCGCTCACTGAATTATTGCTTCCGCAGATTCGTTTTGAATTTACCCCCCTTCAAGCATAGGCCATGTGTCCTTTGTTTCTACTGTTCTGGACAAGGTGAAATCGCTTCTCATGGTCTACATTATCTAATCCCTTTAGAAGCCTAAAAGCAGCAATCCTATCACCTCTCAACCTCTTTTTCCAGTGAGAACATGCCCAATTTACATAATCACAACTCACTCTGCCTTCCTAACTTATTGTCAACTCAAACTTGGACATACAACTCTCTTCCTTCATCCGTCATTGATATATATGCGGAAAAGCTAAGGCCTCAGTACAGAGCCCTTGCCACATCCTGTCAATCAGTGCCTTTGTGTTATCCCCACTCTCCTACCATTAGGCTGTTTATTTGTCCTGCTTTGTTACCCAGAATCAGATATGGCACTGCATCCTCCTTGTTGGACATGCAATGCACTGATTTAAGGAAAAAGACACAAACCTCTCCCCATTATGATTGCAACCCTCTGTAAATTGCCTCCAAATCTCATCCTTTCCCATTATTTGGTAGCCTATAATGTATTTTCAATATGGTAACAGATGACTCATTATTTCTTAACTCAATCCAGACAGACTCCATTTGAGCATCACCATCAATAAAAATGTTCTATGGTTGTAATTGCGTCCTTGGTGAATAAGGTCACCCTCTTCCTGTTTTTTTCTTCTATCCTTTAAAAAAAAATAGCCAAGAATACTTAGTTCCCAGTCTTCCCCAAAAGCCAATTTTCCACCAAGGCAAAAATCTGTCCCTCCATTTACATTAGTGCCTCATGCTTTGTGTATTCACATATAAACACTGCAAGCCTGATGCTTTTGTGCTTCCTCTTCCTCTTCTATTTTTCCGTCCCTCTGTCATTATCCTTAACCTCTCTTATCTGCCCTAAGGTATGGCTCTTCCTATTCCGCTTGAAGTTATTTAGATTACTTTTTGCTCCTTCATTATAATTATCTCTAACCCCTCTCCTAGCTGACGTGACTCATTGGGATAGAGAACAAGAATATTTCCTGTTGCTCGAAATGTTCCTTTAAAAGATTCTATCTCTGTTGCTGTAGTTAAGAATTGTGCACTCTATAATCAGCACTTTTAGTCCAAACTTGTTTAACTTCAAATGCAGATGGCTCTAATGTCCTAATGTTGACTGGTACACATAGGGACCATGAAACATCTACCTTGACAGACATTGCCAGTACCTTTATGTCTCAAATTCCCACTTTTCCACTTCATTTTGAATACCCTTGGTCTGCAAACCATCATCATCATAGGCAGTCGCTCGGAATTGAGGAAGAATTGTTTCCACTACTAAAGGGAGTTCGTTGGTGGCTGAACAGTCCAATGACAGAGCCACAGACCCTGTCACAGGTGGGACAGACATTCGTCGGGGGAAGGGGGGGGGGGGGTGGCACTGATTTACCACACGCTCCTTCCGCTGCCTGCGCCTGACCTCTTCACGCTCGCAGCGTTGAGATTCGAAGAGCTCAACGCCCTCCCAGATGCACTTTCTCCACCTAGGGCAGTCTTCGGCCAGGGGCTCCCAGGTGTCAGTGGTGATGTCGCACTTCACCAGGAAGGCTTTGAGGGTGTCCTTGTAACATTTCCACTGCCCACCTTTGGCTCGTTTGCCATGAAGGAGCTCCGCGTAGAGCAATTGCTTCGGGAGTCTCATGTCTGGCATGCGAACTAAGTGGCTTGCCCAGTGAAACTGATCGAGTGTGGTCAATGCTTCAATACTGGGGATGTTAGCTTGGACGAGGACACTGATATTGGTGCATCTGTCTTCTCAGGGGATTTACAGGATCTTGCGGAGACATCGTTGGTGATATATCTCCAGCAACTTGATGTGTCTTCTGTACATCGTCCATGCCTCTGAGCCATACAGGAGGGCAGGTATTATTACAGCCCTGTAGACTATGAGCTTGGTGGTAGGTTGGAGGGCCTGGTCTTCGAACACTCTTTTCCTCAGGCGGCCGAAGGCTGCACTGGCGCACTGGAGGCGAGTTGAATCTCCGCATAAATGTCTGCCTTTGTTAACAAGAGGCTCCCGAGGTATGGGAAATGGTCCAGTTGTCGAGGGCCGCACCGTGAATCTTGATGACTGGAGTGCAGTGCTGTGCGGCGAGGACAGGCTGGTGGAGGACCTTTGTCTCACAGATGTTAAGCGTGAGGCCTATGCTTTCATATGCCTTGGTGAATACATCGACTATATCCTGGAGTTCAGCCTCAGAATGTGCGCAGACGCAGCGTCGTCCGGGTACTTCAGTTCAACGATAGAGGTTTGGGTGATCTGGAGGCGGCGTAGGTGAATCAGCTTGCCACTGGTTCTGTAGTTTAATTCCATTCCAGCGGGAAACTTGTTGACAGTGAGGTGGAATATGACAACGAGGAAGATTGAGAAGAGGAATGGAGCGATGACACAGCCCTGTTTGACTCCGGTCCGGACGTGAAATGGATCAGTAATTGATCCGCTGATAAGGATCACAGCCTGCATGTCATTGTGGAGCAGGTGAAGGATGTTGACAAACTTTCGGGGGCATCCAAAATGGAGGAGGACGCTCCGAAAAACCCTTGCGGTCGACAGTGTCAAAGGCCTTTGTGAGATCGAAAAAGGCCATGTATAAGGGCTGGCACTGCTCCCTGCATTTTTCCTGCAGTTGTCATGCTGCAAAGATCATGTCCATTGTTTCTCGTAGGGGACGAAATCCGCACTGTGACTCCGGTAGGTGCTCCTCAGCCACAGGGAGAAGACGGTTGAGGAGAACTCGATCGACAACCTTCCCAGTGGCTGAGAGCCGGGAGATTCCCCTGTAGATGCCGCAGTCAGATTTGTTCCCCTTTTTAAAAATAGACACGATCACTGCATCTCTGAGATCTCCCGGCATGCTCTCCTCTCTCCAAATGAGAGCAATGAGGTCATGTAGCCGCGCCAACAGCACCTCTCCGCCATATTTTAGCGCCTCGACAGGAATTCCATCCACACCCGTAGCCTTGTTATTCTTGAGCTGTTCTATGGCTTTTCCTACCTCGTGCAACGTTGGAGTTTCACTGAGGTGGTGGCGGGTCGCATGCTGCGGGATGGAGCTGAGGATACTCGAGTCAAGGGCAGTGTCTCGATTGAGGAGATCTTCAAAGTACTCCTTCCAGCGGGCCCTGACAGCCTCTGTGTCCTTGATGAGTTTTTCCCGTTCTTGGCCAGGAGTGGGGTGGGGCCTTGGGAGTTTGGACCGTAGGTAGCCTTGACTGCAATGAAGAATCCTCGATTGTTGTGGCTAGTTGTTGTATCAGCTGTGCTTTCTCCATCCACCACCTGTTCTTTAGGTCCCAGGTTTTTTGTTGGACCTCAGCCTTGAGCCATCTGTAACGTTGCTTTGCAGCTCCTGAGTTGGGTTGTTGCTTGAGGCTCAGAAATGCTCTGCGCTTATGATCTATTAGTTCTTCGATCTCCTGATCGTTTTCATCAAACCAGTCCTGGTGTTTTCTGGTTGAGTGACCAAGTATCTCTTCACAGGCACTGGTTATGGAGGCCTGGAGGGCAGACCAAGCGCTGTGGGCATTGAGCATCTCAGGGTCATCAAGGCATACCAGAATGGCTGTGAGGCGCTGGCTGTATAGGGCTCTCTTAGCTGGGTCTTTAAGTGCCCTGGTATTAACTTTTTTGCAGCACTGCTTCTGCTGTCCTCTCTGCTTTGGGGCTATGTTAATATTGATGACGGATCAGATTAGGCGATGGTCCATCCAGCAGTCATCCGCTCCTGTCATGGTGTGGGTGATGCACACATCCTTATGATCCCTGGCTCGGACAATGACATAGTCCAGCAGGTGCCAGTGTTTGGAGCGAGGGTGTTGCCACGATGCCTTGTATTTGTCCTTCTGGCGGAACAGGGTGTTGGTGATGAGGAGTTCGTGTTCTAGACATTGTCAGGAGTAGGATTCTGTTGGAGTTGGATTTCCCTACATCCTCTCTGCCAATCGCGCCTCCCCAGAGGGCTGTTTATTTGCCGACCCTGACATTAAAGTCACCTAGGATGCGGGATAGGGATGTCTCGAGGTTGGAATAAAAACCCTCTTTAGCCTCATCCGTTGCATCGAGTGTTGGGACGTACGTATGATGACTGTGGCGCATTGGTTCCGGGGTAGGGTAAGGCGAAGCGTCATGAGGCATTCGTTAACCCCGCAGGGGGAGTCTTTGAGACGGCCGACCAGTTCATTTTTGACGGCGAAGCTGACTCCATGAAGGCGGCGTTCTTCCTCTGGTTTTCCTTTCCAGAAAAAGGTATAACCTCCACCATGTTCCTTGAGCTGGCCTCCCCCTGCCCGCTGGGTCTTGCTTAAGGTGGCGATGTCAATATCAAAGCGTCTAACTTCCCGGGCAACTATGGCGGTGCGGCGTTCCGGCCTGTCGCTGTTGAAGTTGTCCATTATGGTCCTGACGTTCCAGGTCCCGAACTTCATATTAGATGAATGGAAGATGCCTGTGCGTGAGTTCTTTAACGTGGGGTGGTCGTTGCACACTGATTACCACATGGGCTTAGCTGAGCAAGGTCTTGGTCCAGTGGCAAGGGGGTCCAAGACTACTGGAGACCAGACACTGCTGTGCGAGCCTAGTTGCCTACGGCGACATGTGGCCACAAGCTTGGCGCTGAGTAGCGCCCTTGATGGTAGGTGGCCTGCTGCTTGGTTGGGGGCAGGCATTGAGAGGGTTAGTGGTCCGCTGGAGTTCAGTGTGGGAGATCAGGGTGATCACATCCATGGTACTCACCACGTGCTGGTGGGGAAGAGGCCAGATCATCAGCGGGTAAGGAGAGGCCCAGTCGTCGCTGAAGAGGAGGAGGCCCAATCACCGCCGAGGAGGAGAGGCCCAGCCGCCGTTGCTGGAGGAGACCCGATCGCCGCTGGAGGGGCACGATCGCCTAGTCGGATGCTCACCTGGTTCATCCTGCAAACCATCCACCACCTTAAACCACCATGGCTGCAGTGTGTCCTTTTCACAGGATGCAGTGCGGCAATTCCCAAACCCTGACCAGCACCACCTAGAAGAACAAGGGCAGCGGGCGCAAGGGAACACCATCACCTGCTAGTTCCGCTCCACGTCACACATCATCCCGACTAGGACGTATAACCCGTTCCTTCGGGTTAAAATCCTGCAACTCCCTTCCTAGCAGCACTGTGGGAGTACCTTCACCACAAGGACTGCAGCGGTTCAATAAGGTGACTCAACATCAACGTTCTGGCTAAGCTGCGCAGCGGTCTGGAGGTCCCGGTTTTTACATGGAAGAAACCGCGCATATGCAAAACTTTAACTGGCTGCGCGGCCCATTCAAAGTAACCGCGCACGGGGAGAAACATTCGAGGCAATATTACTCACACCACCTTCTCAAGGGCAATTAGAGATGGGAAATATATGCTGGCCTTGCTAGCGACATTCACATCCAGAAAAATGAATTTAAAAATAAATTCCTTGGGGCTCTGTTGCAAGACACAACATGGTCCTGGTCATAGTTGATGTTTTATTTTCCCCCAATTTATTCTTTTGTCTCCCATGTAGCATTGTGTTAAATTGTAATCGGAAGGAGAAGCTGGTACCTTTCCTTCTGATGGGATGGGTTGGGGTGCTACCCATTGCTAAACCCCAAACTGCATTCTGGCAAGCTATTTGGCACAGCCTCTCTCTTGACTTCAATGCGACTGCTGGGCGTGGGATTAAAAGTGGCAGTGCCATCAAATTTCAATCTCTAGGGTACACAACTGTGAAATGAGATCAGGAAGAGCTTTATTATTTGTTGGGTGCCAATGCGATCCCAGGACCACCGACTGTGATTCTACTCAGTCTACATTTTAGAAACCAGCTCATTTTGTCCAGTCCAAAAGCAGAAAGGTGACAAACGTATAGCCACAAAGGAGGAGTTATGCCCGGATCTCAAGCTATTTATCCTTCTTCATTCTGGAATAGTCAAGAAGTTTAGGAACTCGTCTGCCTGAGGCAAGAGCCTCATAATTGCCAAGGTAGAGCACAGAAAAGCTGGATAATCATTCCCTTCAGTTCATGGAGGGAACACCCAACATCCAGTGATGGTGGAGCATGCTAACCTCCCAGCAGTTAACAGAAGAGATTCTCTTCCTGGTGACAAGGAAAGCAGTCCGGCCCATGGGGGAAATAGTGGCTCAGGAACCAGCACAGACTATTGGGGGTTGGGGGGGGGGGAAAGCAGGGGGAGAGACTTTGAATCCAGTGCAAATCATGAAGTTGTGCAGGATCTAGTGGAGACCATGAGGGCGCTTAGTATTCAGCACAGATCATGGGGGGAGGTGCGGGGCTGCGGGGTGCAGAGGCTCAGGATTGAGTGTAGATGGTGGACGTGTGGGGAGAACCTCCAGATCAAGTGAAGACCACCGGGGGGTGGGTGGGTTGGTGAAGAGAACCTTTGGATTCAGTGCAGACCATGGTGGAATATCTGGAGGGGGGGGTGCAGAATAACTTTTGGATGCAGTGCAGACAGAGGAATAACCTCTGGATCCAGTGCAGAACATGGGGGTGGTGTACTTCCTGATCCAGTTCCGAACGGAAGGGGAAAATAACCTCTTGATCCAATGCAGTGGTGGGAGCGAATCTCTGGATTCAGTGCAGGAGGGGAAACCTCTGAATCCAGGGCAGACCTGCAGTTGAGAGTGGGGGAGGAGAAAGAGATAACCTCTAGATCCAGTGCAGAGGGGGGGGGGGGAAACCCTGAATCCAGCGCAGACGGTAGCGGCAGGATGAACCTCAATTCAGTGCAAAATATGGGTGTGGTGAACTTCCTGATCCAGTGCAGAATGGGAGGGGAGAAAACCTCTGGATCCAGTGGTGACGGGGTGAAACTCTGCAGAGCAGCAGCAGGGTGCGAGAGAAGAGATAACCTCTGGATCCCGTGCCGATGGGGATGGCGAACCTCTGGATCCAGTGTATGCATGGGCGGGGGTGAAACTCTGGATCCAGCATGGATTGGGGGGCGGGGTGAAGCTCTGGATCCAGTGAGGAGAGGGGGCGGGGCAGGGCAAAGCTCTGGATGCAGTGGGGACGAAGCTCTGGATCCAGTATGTGGCGGGATGAAGCTCTGGATCCAGTGTGTGTGTGTGTGGGAGGGGGCGAGGATGAAGCTCTGGATCCAGTGGGGGCGGGGCGAAGCTCTGGATTCAGTGTGCGTGGGGGGTGGGGCAAAGCTCTGGATCCAGTGGGGGCGGGGCGAAGCTCTGGATCAGTGTGTGTGTGTGTGGGGGCGGGGCGAAGCTCTGGATCAGTGTGTGGGGGGGGGGGGGGGGGGGGCGGGGCGAAGCTCTGGATCCAGTGGTGCCGGGCCGGGTGTGTTTGAGCGGCGCGGGCAGTGAGCGCCGAGCCGAGCCCGCCACCTCCCTCTCCGGCCATGGCGACCGCCCTGCTGCGGGTGAAGCGGAAGCGCGGCGCCGAGCCGGTTGAGGCCTTGCTGCTGGCCTGTAAACGGCAGCGGGCGGGCGGGGAGCAGCGCCCGGGACATGTTCATCGGACCCTCTTCACATTGACCGCCACCTTCGGCGCTCAGGTAAGGTAAGGCCGGGTCGGGGTCTCGGGGCTCCGTGCGGCCACAGCGAGTGTTCGACAACCGCAGATAATGATAGATTAGCGAGAAACAGTGTTACAGAAATACTTGTGCGGCGCCGGGGAAGCGGGAGTTCCGGACACCAGCAGCCTACAGCGGGCCGCCTGAGCCACAGGCCGCAGCCTCCCCCTCCCTTTACACACTCCTGGGGGGCGGGTACTGAGCCATGGTCACTGACCCAGACCCGAGCTTTTCCGCCCACCTGTCCTCAGGCCAGAGACACCAGGCGTCTCCTGAAATAATAATTTTTTTTCAAAAATGAAAAGATTTCCTGCATTTGATGGAGACCCATCCTTTTGAACTTTGTGCCCTCGGTGGTTGCTCTGGCAATATCACTACTGTGAAAGCGCTTCCCATGGAGCTGCCTGATTCCATGGAAACATGCTATTGACAGCATTACTCAGCAAGGCACGCGGGTTGATTGTTGCTCAGGACATGTTCACTTAACATAAAAGGAATTTAGCACATTTATTTCTGTAATTTTCTGTGAAGAAAAGCTGAGAAAGCATGTTGTGTTGTTGGCAAGGGGCAGTTTCAGGAGGAGTAAGTGAGGCAGGTGAGAGCTTGACACGAACCATTGACTAGAAGTGCTGAAATACGCATTTGTGAAAGGTGAAAGTTTGTGGGAAATATATTTTATTTAAAGTATTTCCCATTTTTTGTAAGAAATAGTAGGCTGAAGGGATATTTTAAGCCAGAGTCACTGATGGGCGATATCCTATGTGTCCTGATGTGGCTCCATTTTAAAAAAAACAACCTGGCTTGTAACTTTGCCGCTAGGGTTGCCTAGCTTCTGGAATCAATATTAATGGCCAGGAATGCAAATTTCCAGGAGATAGAGGAGCATTTTATCATCAGTAATATCACTGTAGCGGCCTGGCATAAAAATTGTGTTTTTGTTCTAACACGAAAGCAAAATTCTCCTCTGCTTATTGTTTTCTTTGATCAGATGGAAGTGGCCTTTTGTTCCCCTTTAAATGTATGAATAATCCATACACAAGCAGTTTGATAAATTGTTTACAGTTAACAGCAGAGGGATTGACTATTGCACTGTCTTTGCAGGATGACCCTGTTCAGAAGCATGTGAGAGAAGCTATCTCTAAAGGCAAGGCCTTGTTGGCCCTTAAACCCTCTGGGACCAGTGCCCAACGTATCCAGCTCGGTGCACGAGCATCTTGCCAGGCAGCCAGCCAGGACAGTCGGTACAAAGTCATCGCTAGCCACAGAAGAAATCTTTCCACAGAAGAAGTTTCTGGATCTCAATCAGATGACGTGAAGAACGCTCAACAGTCTGGCATAGAAACCTCTGGAGCTCAGTGTGAACAAGGCCAAGACAGCTGGAAGGTAAAGTGACCGCCTCTACTAAAGACACAGCCGTATTTTAAAACTGCCTGTCTGAAGCAAACGATAGTTAATGCAAGACTACGGTAGTAAATGGAAACTGCTGCTAACCAGTGATCTAGCAATTGTCTTCTTAAGTGACATTTTGTGAGTGTGATTTATGAGAAGCTTCAGAACATTTATCCCATCTCATTGCTGGCTAGGATCAGTTCTGTTCATCATTCTTCACTTCCCTTGATTTCGCCCATCCTCTCGTAAAGATCCGGTGCAATGCTGGAATACATTTGTACGGGTCGCAACCATCTTTCAGTCCCTTCCACAGGCAGGCGTTCCTCATGTGTAAATGTAGACAGTGAGTGTTGGCAAGCTCTTTGACTGTGGAGGGCAGCTGGGGATCCCAGTTAAGCCAAAAATCCACACTCTCCAGCAGGAAAGTTGTTGGATAGAAATCAGGAATAGAAAGCTGGCCATTATTTCCCCCCCACTCCCCCATCTCCCTAGCCTAAGGAACAGTGAGGCTAATTTGCTATGCTCCTGCCCCCTCTTGGCTGAGATCAAATAACCCAGCAGAGGCTGGGCCCAAACCACGCCAGACACCCAATGAGCCATTGGAAAATGTTGATGGCACAATTGTATTTTCAACTGCGCTATAGATTTTAAATAAATTGTTTCTTTTGGTTCAAGATTTCATTGAACAGACAAAAGAACTGTGGTACAGTAACAGTACAGCATTCAATTTGGGTTGTTATCAGCATGGAGATTTCACTTGCACCAAGGTTGATGGTTAAGTTCCATCTACCATAGCATCAATTAACACTTCCTGGAGCAAGGCAACAGCAGATGGTCTGACACATCCAAGCTAGGGAACAGACACAAGGCTGTTTCTTAGTGTTAAAGGATTGAGTCATGAGGGGAAAAACTGGGCTCGTCGGCTTTGGAAAGAGGTCACTTCGAGGGAACTTTATAAAAGATGTTAATGGCACAGAGATGATTAATCGAGAGGATTTTTAAGACATGCCAGGAAACTAGAACAAGGTTAAATCAGTGAAAGGAAATTTAGGACTGATGTTAGGAAGTTTTTCATGCAGAGTGACCTGTATGGTCTTCTGGGTAAGGTAGTAGAGAGGAAAACCTGAGAATTATTCATCAGTTGGATGATGTGATGGGTGACTGTAGGTCTTCATTCTGGAAGGATCAGCTAATTTGTGATGAATGGCCTCATTTGTATTGATTTTGTGCAAAGGTTCAAGGGGGTCACAGGAAGAGAGGAGAGTGAATCTTTGTGGAAGCAGGGGAGGGTGAAAATGTCCAGATAGCTGGACTGACTAATGTAAAAGAAAGAAAGACTTGCATTTATATAGTGCCTTTCATGACTACTGGACGTCTCAAAGCACTTTACAGCCAATGAAGTACTTTTGGAGTGTAGTCACTGTTGTAATGTGGGAAACCCAGCAGCCAATTTCTACTCAGCAAGCTCCCACAAACAGCAATGAGTTAATGGCCAGAAAATCTGATTTTGTTATGTTGAAGGATAAACATTGGCCTAGACACCGGGGATAACTCCCCTGCTCTTCTTCGAAATAGTGCCCTGGGATCTTTTACATCCACCCGAGAGAGCAGACGTTTAACGTCTTATCTGAAAGAAGGCACCACCAACAGTACAGCACTCCCTCAACACTGCACTGGAGTGTCAGCCGAGATTTATGTGCTCACGTCCCTGGAGTGGGACTTGAACCCCCACCGCCTTCTGACTCAG
This sequence comes from Pristiophorus japonicus, assembly GCF_044704955.1. Lineage (NCBI taxonomy): Eukaryota > Metazoa > Chordata > Chondrichthyes > Pristiophoridae > Pristiophorus > Pristiophorus japonicus. Next base: position 107,340,287 of record NC_091989.1, on the reverse strand, counting down.
AGGTGAGAGTGCTACCCACTGAGCCATAGTTGACACTAATGTAGGACTGAGTGTTGTTGAGTCTCTCAGCAATACTGAGATGCACTCAGCAAGGGAGTATTAAATTCTTCCTGACTTAGGTCGAGCTTGTTTTCACAGAAAATTCATTACTTTTTTTAAAAGTATGTGTTGGTGCTGCTTGTTTTAAAGAAAAGCGACACAGGTTCTGGAAGTAACGAAGATGGCATTGGGTCTGCAGCAGAAATCCAAGTGTTTGATATTGTCCAGCATGATGAGCAACTTGGAAAGGATGAAGGAAGCTTGAAGCACAAAGTTTGCAAGGTAAGGCCAGGCACTTGTGAGACCTCGGAATAGTTGTGAAATTATCTGATATGTTTTGCTTTCATAGAATAATTGAATCATACAGCACAGAAGGAAGGCACTTAGCCCATCGTGCCTGTGCCGGCTCTCTGAAAGAGCTGTCCAATTAGTCCCATTCTGTCGCTCTTCTTCACCTTGCTATTTTTTCCTTCTATTCCCTTTTGAAAGTTACTGATGAATCTGCTTCCACCACCCTTTCAAGCAGTGCGTTCCAGATCACAAGTCACTGCGTAAAAAAATTCTCCTCATCTTCCCTCTGATTCTTTTGCCATTTAGCTTCAGTCTGTGTCCAGTCCTCCTGCTTCACACACTTCAAGTGCCAACTCCCATCACCAAGAGAAGGAATGAACTGCTGCCTTTTTGTTCATTCAGTATCGTGAGGCTGAGGTATTTATTATTGATAAGACACTGCCCACTATCTGGGCAGATTGCTTCATGTCACAAGTCAGTGGAAAATAGTCCCCAATGGTGCATGGTTGAAACTCAGTCCTTTAGCTCTATGCAGTGAATCATGAATATTCAAATGGAATGGCAACCCCACAGGAGCAGAAGCCATATGCCAGGTTGGAAGCAATATTCTGGTTGATATAATGTTGGAACCCTCACTGTCCTCTGTAGCTGACCCACTGATGCTACCATCTATAAAAAGCTTGTTTAATTGGGTGGCAAATGGGGAAGAGTGCATCAATAGAAAGCACAAGATGTGGGCCATGTCTTTGTGAGGATGTCCTGAAAATTGGGCACCGATACATGAGGAAAGGAATCATCATCGACAGATATATTTAAATTCTTATTTCTGTTGATAGGATGGTGTGAAGTTAGTTTGGGATCTCGGCCCAATTCCCATTCACTATAATGACTGTAGCTACTGCTGTTTTAGATGGTGCATGTATTCTTAGATTGACTCTACCAGTGTCTTCTATTGTGGGGAACTAGACATGGTTTTGACCAGTGTTCTTCCCTATGCCTCCAAGCTTTGTGTATCTGTCCACATCCCCTTCCCTCCTTCATGCCCTCTGGCAGTCAAAGCCTTCCTGTCCCTGATATTCCTTGTCCATGCCAGATGCAACTCGATAAGGTTAATATCTCACTTGCATTGTGCGCTACTTTTCTCCTGAAGTTTATTCCATGGCTGTTGGTTGCTCTGTACCTTACTCGAGGCCATTTTTGTGCAAGTTGGGCCAGCTATTTGACCATTGGTGCGCCACATTTGAGCCTGATTCTGTCATCAAGTTCTGACGAAGGGTCATCGACCTGAAACGTTAACTCTGTTTGTTTCGCTCCCTGCAGGTGTTGCCAGACCTGCTGAGTGTTTCCAGCATTTTCTGTTTTTCTTTCAGATTTCCAGCATCCGCATTATTTTGCTTCTGATTCTGTCATCAGCTGACATTCACGTAAGAACTATAGCCCCGGATAATTTTGCCCCTTCCTGACCAAGTGGTGGTCAAATGCTGAGATCAGTGACACATTTTCTTAACCCAATGAATCATCAGGAAGCCCGTTATCTTACTTGTAGGATTTGTTCTATTTTAGGATCCTGGTCCGGGGCAGGACGACCCTGAGGTAATTCTCTGCAACTCTATAAGAATGATCCGGGAGAAGCTTACAGTTTCGGATTCTGGTCAAGGGGCAGAGCACCGGGAGAATATGGAGGAGTACGTTTATGACATATATTATTCTGACAGCTACATCACTGGAGGTGGGATCCAGGACATCCTCTCGGTGATACCATATTATGAGGAGAATGAACTGGTGAGTTAGCAGTTACGCAGTCTACCCCATGTTGAGTTATTTTCCTGGTTTGTGAATGTAGCAACAATTGAACACGTTGTTATTCAGCCAAGTGTTGCCTATTTGCTACAAAAGAAGGCAGGATTGCAAGATGTCACACTTGAGTGCAGATTCTAGAAATAAGTAACTGAAGACAATTTGCAGGGTGATTCCAGGTTGCCGATTACAATCGATGGCCCTTGGACTGAATGTCACCAGAAAACTATAAGTGACTGAGTGCAGACTAACAGGCAACTTTGTGCCCTAGACAGTGATGTCTGTGCAAACTGATGGGCATATTCTTGGTCATTATCATCATCATCATAGGCAGTCCCTCGGAATCGAGGAAGACTTGCTTCCACTCCTAAAATGAGTTCTTTGGTGGCTGAACAGTCCAATACCAGAGCCACAGACTCTGTCACAGGTGGGACAGATAGTCGTTGAGGGAAGGGGTGGGTGGGTGGGACTGGTTTGCTGCATGCTCTTTCCGCTGCCTGCGCTTGATTTCTGCATGCTCTCTACGTTGAGACTCAGCGTTGGTACACTGTATGACACTGCTTGTGTTACAGGTTGGCGAGGAAATGATTGCAGATGAAACATATGAGGATGAAGATGATGAGAATGAAGAAAATAATTGGCGGAATGATTACCCAGATGAGGATGCGTTTGATGAAAATTACTGGAATAGTGAGGAGGAAGGTGGTGACTATGATTAATTTCTATGACAGAGACATTATATTTGTACAAATCATGTTAATGTATAATAAAATGTTGAAAAGCTACAATCGGTTCATTGAAAATATTACTGATCCATTACTAAGTGAAAATGGCTCTGTTGTCTCAAGTATATATGCTTTCATAACTATCTTGTTCCTACTGTAAGACTTTTGGTTGGCCATTGTGAATGTTAATAATTGAAATGGAGAAGGTAGAAACCAACACCTGATTTTCCAGAGGTGTCCTTCGGATCTCTTGTTGGAACTTCGGTGGAAGATTGAGGGAAAGAAAGAACCGTTTATGGGGTTTCACTGGGGCTTCCGCCAACATTACGGTAACAGATCTGCCCCCAGGAGTTTTCATCCTCCCACCAAAGCACTGACTCTTGCTGGGATATGGTTCTTGGGGTGCAGGCAGTTCTGTGGTATCTTGCCCACATACTAATTCTTTGTGTGAGCTTAGGCACTGAATTTCACCATGGCATTATATCTCGCCCTCGCTTCCTATCTGCGCACTCGCATTTTCCAGGGGAGCGACTGGATTTTGATCTGGAGCAGGAATGCTGGCTAACTCTTCCTTGTCTTTACCCACCTCTGTGAAGGGGCCTTGAAGCTAGCTTTGCAAGCTTCCAATGAGACTGTAGCTGGACTTGGTTCTTGCACTGATTTGTGTATTTTTGGCATCTTCACAATAGGAACTAGCTTTATTTGACTGAGAAATGCTTTAGAAAATTGAGATAAAATGTGTTCCAACATATTTCTAGACTGCTTTCTAAACCAAGTTTATTTTCATTTTCCAGGCCATAATTTATCCGATAAAGAAGAGTATGCATTTAATCTCTGACCTCCGCATTATTCTATCAATGCACAATTGACCTTGGATCAAAAGCAAAGTATTTGTGAAAGTGTTTTTTTTGTTAAGTACAAATGATTAAAAATCTTAAATAAAAATACTTAGCAGGTCAGACAGCATCTGTGGTGAGAGAACCAGAGTTAACGTTTCAGGTCGATGACCTTTCATCAGAAGTGGAAAAAGTTGGAGGTGTAACAGGTTTTAAGCAAGCACAGAGACAGAGAAAGGGTGGAGGGAAGGAACGAAGAAGATCTGTGATAAGGTGGAAAGCAGGAGAGATTAAATGACACAAGGGATGATGGTACAAGGCGAAAGGAGATGGTAATGGGACAAGTAAAGAAACAAAAGATGAGTCGGGTCGCGAGAAGGTGTAAATCACCCGCAACAGTTGCTGTCCAGCAAAAACAGACAAAAGTCATGATCTGAAATTGTTGAACTCGATGTTGAGTCCAGAAGGCTGTAAAGTGCCTAATCGAAAGATGAGGTGCTGTTTCTTGAGCTTATGTTGAGCGTCATTGGAACAGTGTAGGAGGCTGAGGACAGAGAGGTCAGAGCCGAAGTGGGCAGAGAATTAAATGGCAAAGCAGCCAGAAGCTCTGGTCATGCTTGGGGACTGAAGAGGTGTTCCACAAAGCGGTCACCCAATGTAGAGGAGACCGCATTGTGAGCAGCGAATACAGTATACTAAATTGTAGTAAATACAGTACTGTTTCACCTGGAAGGAGTGTTTGGGGCCCTGGGAAGGGAAGAGGTAAAAGGGCAGGTGTTGCATCTGCACATGCATGGGATGGGGAGGAGGTGCTGAAGGTGATTGAGGAGTGGATTAGGGTGTTGTGGAGGGAGTGGTCCCTTCGGAATGCTGGGAGGGGACGATGTGATTGGTGGTGGCATCATGCTGGAAGTAGTGGAAATGGTGAAGGGTGGAGGCTGGTGGGGTGGAAGGTGAGGACAAGGGCAACCCTATCGTGGTTCAGGGAGGGAGGGGAAGGGGTGAGAGCAGAAGTGCGGGAAATGGGATGGACACGGTCGAGGGGCATGTCAAACACAGAGGAGGGGAATCCTCGGTTGAGGGAAAAGGAAGACATATCAGAAGCACTGGTGTGAAAGGCGGCGGCATCAGGACAGAGACTGAGAATGGAATAGGGTCCTTACAAGAAGCAGGGCGGGAGGAAGTGTAGGCAGGGTAGTTGTAGGAGTCATTGGGCTTATAGTGGTTATTGGTCGATAGCATATCCCCAGAAATAGAGATCCAGAAGTCGAGGAAAGAGTTGGAGATGGACCATGTGAAGGCGAGGGAAAGGTGGAAATTGGAAGCAAAGTTGATCACATTTTCCAGTTCGGGGCGAGGGCAGGAAACGGCACCAATAGTCATCAACGTATCAATTAAAAATCTTAATTTGCTTGAATTTGAAAAACATTCACAGTTGCTGCTGACATTGAATGAATTGGTTATTACTGAATCTGCCATCATGAGAATAACACATTAATGCACCATAAGTGTGCAGTAACGATATTGCAAACAGCAGGAATTAAGCGAGTATTGCAATGCTACAAATTACTTACAGCACAGAAATTGTGAGTCCATCCTGTTGTTTATGCTCCACATGACCTTCCCCCCCCCCCCCCCCCCCACCATCCCTCTTCATCTACCCCCATCAGCATATCCTATTTTCTTCCTCATGTGCTTTTCCAGCTTCCCCTTGAATGTATCTGCTTTTCGCCTCAACCACTCTCTGTGGTAGTGAGTTCTACATTCTAATCACTTGGGTAAAGAAGTTTTCCTGAATTTCCTCGTGGATTTGTTAGTGACTCTCTTTATATTAAGGCCCCTTGTTCTGGTCTTGCCCGCAAGTGGAAACATCTTTTGTCTATCCAGCCTAGTTGAAGAGTTATTAACATCAACAGAACCAAACGCCAACTAACAGAATGAACACGATTCAGTAGGGATGTGAATAACAGCAGCATTAACAGCAGAATCCAAACCCTGCAGTCACCTCGCTGGTGTGTCAGCAGGGCGGATGACAGAGTGAATCCCTTCGCACATCTCGAGCACGTGAACAGTTTCTCCCCAGTGTGAACTCGCTGGAGTGTCAGCTGGCTGGATGAGTGAGTGAATCCCTTCCCACACGTGGAGCAGGTGATATTTCAAATAAGTGTTGATATTTGATGTCTCCAAGAGGAGACTAATTGATGTCCTGTTACTGACTGCTCTATTTTTGATCGGGGCAGAGGAGTGGTGAGAGGTGAGGGCCCAGAGGCAGCATGGGCCAGCCCACACTGGACAGTAGGAGCATGTGTGTGCACTAGGTCCGTGCATCAGAGTTTGGTCTCCAGTTGTCTTGGTTAACCCTTGCCACTGGATCAAGACCTAGCTCTGTCAAGCCCGTGTGGTGGCTGGTGTGCAATGGCCACCCCACGTTAAAAGAATCCACGCACAGGCATATTCCACCCTTCAGTATGTAGTTTGGGACCCAGAATGTCAGGTCCCTCATTGAAACACCTGTGAACTCATCCCTTTTTGGTGTGGAAGCAGGTCATTCTCGATACAAGGGACTGCCTAATACTGCCTATCGTATTAAGCCCTTTCATAATCTAAGGTTACCCCTCAATCTCTTTTTTTTCGAGAGGAAAGAGCCCCAGCTTGTTCAATCTTTCCTTATGGGTATAAGCTCTCAGTTCTGGTATCATTCAGTTTGTTTTTTAATTGCATCTTCTCAGAACCTCTATATCCTTTTTTATAATATGGAGACCAGAACTGATCAGAGTAGTCAAACCAAGGTTCTATACAAGTTTAACATAACTTCTCTGCTTTTTAATTCTATCCCTCTAAAGTGAACCTCGGTGCTGTGTTTGCTTTTTTTTTAATGGTCTTATTAACCTGTGTGTCTACTTTTAGTGATCTGTGTATCTATACCTCTAGATCCCTGTGCTCCTCTACCCCGTTTAGACACTTGTTTTTCAAGGAATATGTGGTCTTATTCTTCCTACCAAAATGTATTACCTCACACTTATCTAGAAGTTCATTTGCCAATTACATGCCCATTAATGTCTTCCTGTATTTTATCACTGTCTTCCTCGGATTTAACTACACCCCCCCCCCCTCCCCCCCCAATTTGGTGTTATCCGCAAATTTTGAATTTGTACTTCCGATTCCCAAGTCCAAATCATTTATCTACATGGTGAACAACAGCACCAATCCTTGTGGAACACCACTTCCCAACTTTTGCCAGTCTGAATATCTACCTTTAACCCCTACTCCCTGTTTTCTGTTTTGTAGCCAGCTTGATAGCCATTCTGCTACTTGCCTTCTGATTCCACATGGTCTGACCTTAGTCTCCAGTCTGCTATGCGGTACCTTATCAAAGGCTTTTTGGAAATCCAAATATATTGGCCCTGAACGTGTGGTTGGAGGCTTCTCGTGGGGAAATACCACCGATCCTCAAATTAAATGCCCGCCTTCCTGGTGGTCCGGGAAGTGTGGAGATTCACAGTCCTGGGCCTCTCTGGGTACCAGCGGGTGGAGGCCTACGTAGCTCAGGGATGCACGCGGTTCGCAAGCGCCCCTGGGATCGTGTGGCTCTGCCCAACCAATGAAAGAAGGGAATCCCCATTCATGCTTTTGAGGATTCCGTATGTACACAAACGCCATAAGCATGAATGGGATAACCCCAAAATACATCTACACATCAAATAAATAAATTAAAAAACCGTAACATATTTAAAATGAATTAAAAGACCATTTCATTAAATATTTAAAACAAAAATGTAATTTTTTGAAAAATAAATATACATGTTTTAAAGGATCACCTATTTGTACAGTTTTTTAATGTATAAATGATAAAAATGTATTTTCATGTTTCTTTAAACTCTTATGCTGATAAAAGCAGGCCTTACGCCTTCTTTACCAGGCGTAAGAATTTCATGGGCATTTGCTGGGCAGAAGTTGAGTAAATAGCCCAATTCTCTGCCCCCGGATGCCCTTTACCCCGGGGGTGTGTTGGATCAGTCAAGAAAATTCTTGGCAGATCATAAGTTCGGGTTTTTGCACATGTGCTTCACACCCATAGGGGCCGCAAGTTACGGCTCATTATGTCTACTGCATTACCCTCATCTGTCAACAATTCAATAAGGTTGGTCAAGCATGACCCCTTTTGGAATCATTGCTGACTATTTGTTATATTTTTAGCTTTGAGCTGTTTTTCTATTACATCTTTGATTAAGGATTTCATAAGGATGTCACTGAGCGGCTGCAGGGCATTCTGGGTGGAGAGGGTGAACAGCCAGAGGTCGTGGTCCACATCGGTACCAATGACATAGGTAGGAAGAATGATGAGGTCTTGCAGACAGAGTTTAGGGAGCTAGGAAAGAGATTAAAAAGCAGGACCTCAAAAGGTGGTAATCTCCGGATTACTCCCAGTGCCACGAGCTAGTGAGTACAGAAATAGGAGGATAGAGCAGATGAATACGTGGCTGGAGAGATGGTGCAGGCTGGAGGGATTTAGTTTCCTGAGGCATTGGGACCGCTTTTGGGAGATCTGGGACCTGTACAAGCCGGACAGGTTGCACCTCAACAGAGCCAGGACCAATATCCTCGCGGGGGGGGTTTGCTTGTGCTGTTGGGGAGGGTTTAAATTAGCTTGGCAGGGTGATAGGAACCTGAAAATAGACTCAGTAGGGAGAGGAGTAAAGCTGGAATTAGAAAGCAAGAATAAAGAAAATGAGTTTGAAGGAGAGAAGAAAAAAGGGTAAAAAACAAACTTAAAGGCACTTTGTCTAAATGCATGTAGCATTTGTAACAAAATAGATGAGTTGACAGCACAAATTGAGACAAATGGGTATGATCTGATAGCCATTACAGAGAAGTGGTGACCAGGAATGGGAATTCAGGGGGTACTTGACAATCCGGAAGGACAGACAGACAGAAAGGAAAAGGAGGTGGGGTAGCTCTATTGATAAAGGATGGAATCACTGCAATAGTAAGAAACGATATTGGCTCAAATAATAAGGATGTTGAAACAGTTTGGGTGGAGATAAGGAACAATAAGGGGAAAAAGTCACTGGTGGGCGCAGTCTATAGACCCCCTAACAGTAGCAACTCTGTTGGTCGGAACATAAACCAGGAAATAGTGGGGGCTTGTAAAAAGGGAACAGCAATAATCATGGGTGATTTTAACCTCTATATTGATTGGACAAATCAAATTGGTCAGGGTAGCCTTGAGGAGGAGTTCATAGAGTGCATAAGGGACGGATTCCTTGAGCAGTATGTAACGGAACCAACAAGGAGGCAGGCTATCTTAGATCTGGTCCTGTATAATGAGACCGAATTAATAAACAATCTCCTAGTAAAGGATCCCCTTGGAATGAGTGATCATAGTATGATTGAATTTCAAATTCAGATGGAGGCTGAACAAGTTGGATCTCTAACCAGCGTACTAAGCTTAAATAAAGGGAACTATGAAGGTATGAGCGCAGAGTTGGGTAAAGTGGACTGGGAAAATAGATTAAAATGTAGGACGGTTGATGAACAGTGGTGTACATTTAAGGAGATACTTCACAACAAGAAAAATATATTCTAGTGAGGAGGAAAGGGTGTAAGAGAAAAGATAGCCATCCGTGGCTAATTAAAGGATGGTATCCAATTTAAAAACAAGGGCATACAAAGTGGCCAAAACTAGAGGGAGGACCGAAGACTGGGAAGCTTTTAAAAGCCAGCAAAGAATGACTTAAAAAAATGATTAAAAAAGGGAAGATAGACTATGAAAGTAAACTAGCACAAAATATGAAAACAGATAGCAAGAGTTTCTATATGTATATAAAAAGGAAAAGAATGGCTAGTGTAGATGTTGGTCCCTTAGAGGACGAGACTGGGGAATTAGTAATGGGAAACATGGAGATGGCAGAAACTCTGAACAAATATTTTATATCAGTCTTTACAGTAAAGGACACTAACAATATTCCAACAGTGGATAGTCAAGGGGCTATAGGGGGAGAGGGATTTTACACAATCACAATCACTAAGGAGGTAGTACTCAGTAAGATAACGGGACTAAAGGCAGATAAATCCCCTGGACCTGATGGCTTGCATTCTAGGGTCTTAAGAGAAGTAGCGGCAGGGATTGTGAATGCACTGGTTGTAATTTACCTAAATTCCCTGGATTCTGGGGCGGTTCCAGCAGATTGGAAAACTGCAAATGTAACGCTCCTATTTAAAAAAAAAAGAAGGCAGACAAAAAGCAGAAAACTATAGACCAGTTAGCCTAACATCTGTGGTTGGGAAAATGTTGGAGTCCATTATTAAAGAAGCAGTAGCAGGACATTTGGAAAAGCAAAATTCGGTCAGGCAGAGTCAGCATGGATTTATGAAGGGGAAGTCATGTTTGACAAATTTGCTGGAATTCTTTGAGAATGTAACGAACAGGATGGATAAAGGGGAACCAGTGGATGTGGTGTATTTGGACTTCCAGAAGGCATTTGACAAGGTGCCACATAAAAGGTTACTGCACAAGATAAAAGTTCATGGGGTTGGGAGTAATATATAGCATGGCTGGAGGATTGGCTAGCTAACAGAAAACAGAGAGTCGGAATAAATGGTTTATTCTCTGGTTGGCAACCAGTAACTAGTGGGGTGCCGCAGAGATCAGTGCTGGGACCCGAACTATTTACAATCTATATTAACGACTTGGAACGAGGGACTGAGTTTAACGTAGCCAAGTTTGCTGACGATACAAAGATGGGAGGAAAAGCAATGTGTGAGGAGGACACAGAAAATCTGCAAAAGGACATAGACAGGGCAAAAAATTGGCAGATGGAGTATAATGTTGGAAAGTGTGAGATCATGCACTTTGGCAGAAAAAAATCAAAGAGCAAGTTATTATTTAAATGGAGAAAGATTGTAAATTGCTGCAGTACAGCAGGACCTGGGGGTACTTGTGCATGAAACACAAAAGGATAGAATGCAGGTACAGCAAGTGATCAGGAGGGCCAATGGAATCTTGGCCTTTATGCAAAGGGGATGGAGTATAAAAGCAGGGACGTCTTGCTACAGCTATACAGGGTATTGGTGAGGCCACACCTGGAATACTGCGTGCAGTTTTGGTTTCCATATTTACGAAAGGATATACTTGCTTTGGAGGCAGTTCAGAGAAGGTTCACTAGGTTGATTCCGGAGATGAGGGGGTTGACTTATGAGGAAAGGTTGAGTAGGTTGAGCCTCTACTCATGAGAATTCAGAAGAATGAGAGGTGATCTTATCGAAACGTATAAGATTATGAAGGGGCTTGACAAGGCGGATTCAGAGATGGGGGAGACGAGAACTAGAGGGCATGATCTTAGAATAAGAGGACGCCCATTTAAATCTGAGATGAGGAGAAATTTCTTCTCAGGTTGTAAATCTTTGGAATTCGCTGCCTCAGAGAGCTGTGGAAGCTGGGAAATTGAATAAATTTAAGACATAAATAGACAGTTTTTTAAACGATAAGGGAATAAAGGGTTATGGGGAGCAGGCAGGGAAGTGGAGTTGAGTCCATGATCAGATCAGCCATGATCTTATTGAATGGCGGAGCAGGCTCGAGGGGCCATATGGCCTACTTCTGTTCCTATTTCTTATGTTCTTATTATCTTTCCTTCCAGCGACATTAAACTAATTGGTCTATAGGAACAAAGAAAATAAAGACTTGCATTTATATAGCACCTTTCATAACCTCAGGAGATCCCAAAACATTTTAGAGCCAATGAAGTACTTAAAAAAAAAATATATATATATAGTCACTGTTGTAATGTAGAAAATTCGGCGGCTAATTTGCGACAGCATAAACTCACATACAGCAATGTGACAATGACCAGATAATGTTTTTTTTTTGTGATGTTGATTGAGGGATAACTTGGCCCAGGACACTGGGAATAACTTCTCTGCTCTTCAGTGAAATAGTGCCGTGGGGTCTTTTACATCCACCCGAGAGAGCAGGTGGCCTTGATTTAACGTTGCATCCAAAAAACGGAACCTCTGACAGAGCAGCACTTCATCAGCACTTTACTGAAGTGTCAGCCTAGATTCTTTTTTGTGCTCAAGTGTCTGGAGTGGGACCCACAACCTTCTGACTCAGGCGAGAGTGCCGTCACTGAGTCACAGCTGTCACTATAGTTCCCTGGGCTTGTTCTATCTTCCTTTTTATGTATAGGAATGAGATTAGCTGCCTGCCAGTACTCTGGCACTATTCCCCTTTCTAATGAATTTTTATTTATATGTAATAGTGCCTCTGCTATCTCTTCCCTAACTTATTTTAATATGCATGGATGCAATCCATCTGGACCGTGGTTTATCCTCTAAGTTTGATCATTTTATCAATAATCTCCCCCCCCCCCCCCCCCTTTCTATTGTAAATATCTTTATATCCTTTTTGATCTCTTCTAATATCATGTCCACTATATTAGTTTCCCTGGGTAATATTGAGGAAAAGTAATTCTTTAATATTTTTGCCATTTCGCTGACATTACCTGTGAGTTTATCGTATGTATCCCTATCCTGATTTTTCTTTTGTTATTTGTGTGTCTGTAGAATTTCTTTCTATATTCCTTGATAATTTTAATTTTGTTGTTCATCTTTGCCTTCCTAATTGTTTTTTTTACTTTCCTGAGCTTTCCGTATTCCCTTTTGTCATCCTCTTATTTGTTGTCGATGCCTTTTTCTTTAGTTTCAATTTTACCCTTATTTATTCATCCATGATATGGCAATACTGGCTAGTTTGTTCTTGCATATTCATGGGATATATTTCGCCTGGATGCTCTTAATCACCATTTTAAATGTTTCCCACTGCTGTTTTATTTCTTTTTCAGTAAATTTAACCAGTTCCATTATTATTTCCTTAAAACCAGCTTTTCTTTTTACAATTTATTACTTTGGTCTTTGTCTTGTGTCCTTCTCAATCTTTATCTTAAATCTTATTATGTGTGATCGCTATAAAATGCAACTTCCCCACCGACACCTGGGAGTCCCTGGCCAAAGACCGCCTGAAGTGGAGGAACAGCATCCAGGAGGGCGCTGAGCTCCTCAAGTCTCGTCGCCGAGAGCATGCAAAAATCAAGCACAGGCAGTGGAAGGAGCGTGCGGCAAACCAGACTCCCCACCCACCCTTTCCTTTCAACGACTATCTGTCCCACCTGTGACAGAGACTGTAATTCCTGTGTTGGATTGTTCAGTCGCCTAAGAACTCACTTTTAGAGTGGAATCAAGTCTTCCTCGATTCAAGGGACTGCCGATGATGATGGCTCATTGGGGACATTGTTATTTCAGGGATAAACCTTGTTACAGTCACAAGGTATCGAGGATTACCCTTTAGCTATGAAAAGATAGGGGCCAATTCTCCTCTCTAGTACTCCTGTGGTGTATTCTATTTGCAGGCATAAAAGAGAGGAAAAGAGGGTGAAGACCTGTGCTGCTGGATCTCTGCCACTTTTAAATTGCTCTGGGATTCCTGGATGTGCTGTTGACGTCAAAATGAACTGTTTGGATATGTGAGTCAGGTTCATAAACTCTGTGGGAAGTAATTCACATTAATTATTTATCTGATCTGAGATGTCAAAATAGTTGATGATTTTTTCCTGCATCCAATGTGGTGGTAGCCTGCGTGGAGGATGCTTTTGATTTTAAGAATGAAGGTGATTTCAAAAGGTATTTATTTTATTATACATTTTAACACATCTATATTTAAATCTAAAACTGTACCTCAGATTTGAGCAGAAAAGTAAAGCAGTAAGTCCAGAATTTTGATTTTTATTTAACAGCTTTTTGTCTCCTTGTGGGGAAAAAAAATAAACGTTTTGAAAAGGACTAAAATATAGCCCCACCATGTACAAAATGGTGCACAATGGCAACGCAGTAGTTCTAATGTCTCTCTCTAAAATTAAAATTATTCAAGTCAATAAATTGAATACATTCTGTCTTATACTAAAATTCAATCTAGGGATTTATGTATTTAGTAACAGTCAAATTCATACTTTTGTGTTATACAATTTGAAATAGTGTACAATATGACTTTAATGTACTCCCAAACAGCAATCAAAGTAAAAATGCTCAATGAAGTAGTCAAATTGTACCAAAATATTTTTCTCTGGTCCCAATCCTATTCTTTTTGATACAAATGCTTGTGGCTGATAGAAACCAGGTCATCTTCGAAAATTGAGATGGAGATGGTTCAGGGTGAATAGTTTATGTGAAGTTCTGCAAAAGTACTATATGCATTGTCATCTCACCTAACTAAATTACAGTTCAATTTTATTCCATGCTTATATTAAAGAACTACTTTATTGAAGAAGTACCGTAATAGGCTTTGTTCCTTTTCTGTGGAATTCAGCCATTTACATTGCAGGGCACATTCCAAAGAAGCAACAGTCTCAAGCTGTAGCTTTATTTTATTTTCTAAGTGCTAGATTTTCACCAATCATAAGGAAAGGGCCAGCAAGTGGGAAATCAAATCCCTGAACTGGAAGAGCAGCCACGAAGATGGCAGCTGAAATTATTGGCAGCAACGGTTACCTTGTCGCTGTGGCACTTTTGCCCCTGTTCTTGCGGAGCAGTGCTATCTCATTTACAGTGCTGCTGCTGAAGTTGAGGCTGCTAACAGTGGCAATGCTATAAGGTAAATGCAACTTTGGGAAACAGTACTGTATCACTAGTGACCGTGGAAAAGGTTGGACAGGACAAATATCCTAGCAAAAACAGTTGGGCAATAAAGCACTCCAATCCAAGTTTCAGTGCACAGGACTCAAAACTATTGAATAACACTCCATATGGAGGCTGCAACTTTTCCTTATAACTCAGTACCCTGTTAGGGATAGGGTGACCTACTGCTACCTTAGAAATGCCAGAACATTAAATATCTGGCTTACACTCGCCCATAGTCTAGTCTTCTCCCTAATGAACCCGGCAACAGATAAGCCTCCTGGACTTTAACATTTGCTTTTATAAAATATTAAATGAATGTTGCTAAAGTAAAATGAACTGCTTATTCAGTAATTAAGATTAGCTTGATGAGCAGAATTAAATCACTCACCATGTAGTCTGCAGTGTAAAACACATGGAAGCATAGAAATTCACAGATTTAATACTGATCAATTCAGTCAGTCTGACATCATCAACCTCAAACATTGCAGATGTTTTCTAGAGATGCTGTTGGTGATTTTCTTGTCATCTCTGAACGTTAAGATTCAGCTCTGCTTACTGATCACCACTTTCTTTTTCTACCAGGACACAGAAAAATAACATCTGCATGTTTCTAGTTATAAAAGCTGTGGAGAAAAAGAAAAATAGTTCTCATTCAGGACCCAAAAACGGGAAAAGGAACCAAATTATCTGCTCAGATTTAAAATTCCAATCCTTGTGTTTAATAACTTCCATAGCCTCACCTCCCGTCCCTCCTATTTCTAATCTCCTCCAGCTTTACAACACCACAAAACTCCATTCCTCTGACTCCGGCTTCTCCAGCTGCCTCCACCATTGGTGGCCATACCATCAGCCAACAAGGCCCCATTTACTGGAATTTACTTCTTAAACCTCTCCATTTACTCTTTGAGCAAGTTTTTGGTCATACCTCCTAATATTTCTCCCTTTTGGCTCAGTGTCCATTTTGTTTAATATTCTTCTGTGAAGCACCTTTTGGACATTTTTCTATATAATTGTAAGTTATTTTAATTTTATGTGAGGCAAAGAACAGGATTAGATGCGAATGTGATGCTCCTTGCAACTGACATTCAATGCTCATGGGTGACAAAAAGCTGCTCAAGATGCCAGAGCGGGTGGATTATGCTGTAAAATTCGATTGAAGTAAATGGTAAATAACCTTAAAAGAGAGGGGTTCGAGAAAATGAATGGGAAAAAAAGGAAACAAAAAGCATGATTGAGTGGCAGTAGTTATAGCCTCAATTCCATATTATTATATTTCAGCTGTGTCAACTATGGAGGTTTTCTTTAATTTGGCATAAATTAAAACTCTTCTCATTATTCAGTGAATGCACACACTCCAAAGTCCAAATTTCACCCTTTAATGGGCAGTGAGAGTTAACGGGGATGTTGCTAATAAATCCTTTCAATTTTCTGTTGTGAATCAGTTGATGTCTTACATTTGTGAGCAAGGGAATGTTTTTAGCCACAGCGAATGTCAGAATTTCATCGATTTTGCTTTTATGGGTTGATCATTAGTCTTAGGAAAGCACTTTATTTCATTAACTTTGTCATGAACCTTTGAAGATGGGCAGGCTGAGGAGAGGGGTTTGCAGCCTTGAATCCTGCTGCTCGTAAACCAGCTATTTCCTCCCAGTGGCTTGACTAAGAACTTCAATTTGGCTTCACACTTGCTATCACAAAGGTACTAGGTGAAGTGTCATTTTTTTTTAATTAACAGAGTGTAGCTGCAGCTAATTTTACACTAAATATATTTAACGGGATTAAAAGATTTAAGGGAACCAGTAGTCACCAAAGATAATCAAAGCGTTCATTACTTGTTAAACCTGTTATGTACCTGTTATTCTTTGGCAATAAGGCCATTCAAACTTTGACAGTAGCTTAGCCATCAAATAGACTGGTATTGCGGACAGTGAAATTGCAATCCCGATCAGGCAATTAATAACGTCTGTGTAAACAGGCACTGTTACCAGGCCCACGGAGCATAGACAGAAGAAAACTGGGATACACATGTTGAGCTGATGGGAGAGTGAAAAAAGAGTAACTTTCAAAAACTACAAGACATTTAATCAAGATAGTTACAGGCTGCATAATTAACTGCAAATTGGCCATCTGCAATCAGACTACTGGAGTACTGCATTCAGTTCTGCGCTCCGCACCTTCGTAAGGATGTATTGGCCATAGTGCAGCACAGATTCACCAGAATGATACCAAGGCTAAAAGGGCTAAATTATGAGGCCAGATTGCATAGACTAGGCTTGTATTTCCTTGAGTATAGATTAAGGGCTGATCTGATTGAGGTGTTTAAGATGATTAAAAATGTTGATAGGATAGAACAAAACTGTTTCCTCTGGTGGGGGAGACCATAATAAGGGCACCTAACCTTAAAATTAGAGCTAAGTCATTCAGGGGTGAAGTCAGGAAGCACTTACCCACACAAAGGGTATTAGAAGTCTGGAACTCTCGTCCCCAAAAAGCAGTTGAAAATTTCAAAACTGAAATAGATTATTGTTCGGCAAGGATATTAAGGGATATGGAACCAAGGCGGGTAAGTGGAGTTAAGGTACATATCAGCCATGATCTAATTGAATGGCGGAATAGGTTTGAGGGGATCAATGGCCTACTTATGTTCCTATGACTATTTGATGTATCTGAGACAGTTTACCATTACTTCAGAGATCCCGCAAACATCTTCTGATTCACAGCATTGCAATTAATGTTATAAACTATTCACAATAAAATATCCTTAGTACAGATAGATAAATATAGAGAAATAAAATACAGGTCAGACAATTAAGAGAAACAGTAACTTAATGCATTCCCTCTGTTCCCAGTGAGTGTCAGAATGATGTTTGAGATCTCACGAGCTGTTATAGAAAATGCACGTATTTATTTGTAAAATAAATCGATAAACTTAAATTAATAAGTAGTTCTTGAAGACCTATTGAGTTGCAGAGTTTGGAAAATATTTTGGTTTCTGCCTAGCTTTACTCTTAGTGTACATGTACAAGAAAGCTTTGATCTTGAGTTCTGGAAAGTAGTGAATCCATTAACATTTCTTAAAATTGCCCCCCACCCCACCCTTCTGACTATTACAATTGGCCACTCTTCCCGTGTGAGCTTGGAAAGCATCACAGCCAAACCTGGTCCTGTTATCATTTAATGTCCCATGTGTGTACTTTTTAGCAGGAATCACTGGATAAGAATCAAGAACTGGAGCCCTGGCTGATTATTGTTCTCCATCCTGCACCAGGGAGTGAATGCCAATTGTAATGCCCGAAATGTTGCCCCAACTAAGGTTGGCTAACTCAGCACAGACCAGAGGTCAAACAGCTTCTGCATCTGGTTTCATGCAGTGGTTCGTTAATATATGCTAAGTGGGTTTATTCTCAACAATATTCTCCCCACACTTCTCCAGAAAGCATTTAGTCATCTCTGGGATATGGTCTACAGTTGCCTGACCATGGTGATATGAGCTTTGACGGAGTATCTGTATGCTATTCCAGAGGAGCACCAGTCAAGCCGACACTGTTCTCATCTGACATCCACACACCCGTTTTCCGGCAGAGCTCAGTGGATAATGATTACAACAGGAGCCCTGGCTGATTTTTTTTCCCTTTTCTACCCCAAGGGTGCAGAGGCCAATTGGACCTATTCCTATTCTGCATAAGATTAGTGAGCTCAGCATAAAACAAGATATTGGGAACATCTTGGTCTGCATGTCTCAGTTATTCATTATATAAATTTGCTGAGCTCTTGGTTTTTCAATGTGTTTGTAGTCCTTACCTGGAGAGGCCTGTGTCTGTCTGGTTGCTTCCAGCGTAGGTAGATTTGCCCAGCAACAGATAGTCCAATAAATAACCAAAAACTGAAGCTGAAGTAGTAAATGAGTTGAAATATATCCTCTACAATTAGGTAGATCATTGTTACTAAACCCTGCCAACAGTGAACAGTAACATCAGTCACAGAAATCCGAATAATAGCAGCTTTGAGGTATCCTTCATTACATTCTGAAAGGGGAAAGTCTGGAAAAGTATTCTTTATTCAAGTAACTATGTTGAAAAATAGATGCACTTAAAATATTGAGTGAAGCATTTAAAAAATGCCAAATCCTTTATCCACCTTGTTGGGTCTCCTTGCAACGTCATTAAGGCAGAGGCAGTTCCTGAGTGCATCCATGGAATTGAATGCAGGCTGTGACTTTGTACTAGCCCAAGAGTTGATCTAGATAAACCCAACCAGAGCAAACCATTATACTGGCTGAGTATGCAGCTGATAGCCAAGGTTGGGTGACATGGAAGTTGGGTGACATGGAAGTTAGCTATCAGGCTAGTCTAAAGTTATAGTCCCCATTGTTTACAATGGAGGGGGTGCCAGGAATGCACAAGACTGATTTCCATCCATCTGTCACTGAAGCAACGTGGTAGTGAGGAGACCCAATCGGGTTAAAACTGTGATGCACATTTTCCCCCTAAAAAACACCCTGGCATTGAAATTCCAATTGAGGCCAAGTAAAGTCCTAGCAGATCTCTGGAAAATGGAACTCAACCTGGTTCTGCCGGAATCTTCCCTGTGTTCCATCCTGCCATTTCCCACAGGGCACTGATAGCTCTTCCGCCATGCCCCCTTGTCAAGGGGAGTTCCATTGAAGCCTGCAAAAGGGCACCGAACCTTTACTAGGGAGAGGTAAATGATCCAGGAGGGGAACAATTACCTTACTGAAGTGGCCCACTTGCTCCATTAGGATCAGATGAACAGAAGTAGAGATGCTTCTTCAGGTGTTCCTATCCGCGTCAGTGAAGTGGCATGGTGTTGCTGTGACAATTCTTCAGTGGTTCAAACTGGGCGCTGGTGAAGTGGCCAAGCAAATAACCCTGTCCCTGGCATTTGAAAGAAAGACTTGTATTTTATATAGTGCCTTTCACAACCTCAGGACATCCCAAAGTGCTTTTCATCCTAAGGTTGTGAAAGGTGCTATATAAATGCAAGTCTTTTCTTTTAGAAGAACATCTAAATTCATCAAGTTAGTTATTAGTATTCAGATAAAATTGTAAACTGTGTAGAATAGCAGCTATATTACAAGGAGCTATCTTGTCTCAGGCCTGTGATGAACACAACACACTACTGGATGTACTAGGGGACCGAGGGTCCAGTGAGGAGGAACTGAAGGATATCCTTATTAGGTGGGAAATTGTGTTGGGGAAATTGATGGGATTGAAGGCCGATAAATCCCCAGGGCCTGATAGTCTACATCCCAAAATACTTAAGGAAGTGGCCCTAGAAATAGTGGATGCATTGACAATTTTCCAGCAGTCTATCGACTCAGGATCAGTTCTTATGGACTGGAGGGTTGCTAATGTAACACCACTTTTTAAAAAAAGAAGGGAGAGAGAAAACGGGTAATTATAGACCGGTTAGCCTGACATCAGTAGTGGGGAAAAATGTTGGAATCAATCATTAAGGATGAAATAGCAGTGCATTTGGAAAGCAGTGACAGGATGGGTCCAAGTCAGCATGGATTTATGAAAGGGAAATCATGCTTGACAAATCTTCTGGAATTTTTTGAGGATGTAACTAGTAGAGTGGATAAGGGAGAACCAGTGGATGTGGTGTATTTGGACTTTCAAAAGGCTTTTGACAAGGTCCCACACAAGAGATTGGTGTGCAAAATCAAAGCACATGGTATTGGGGATAATGTACTGACTTGGATAGAGATCTGGTTGGCAGACAGGAAGCAGAGAGTCAGGATAAACGGGTCCTTTTCAGAATGGCAGGCAGTGACTAGTGGAGTGCCGCAGGGCTCGGTGCTGGGACCCCAGCTCTTTACAATATATATAAATGATTTAGATGATGGAATTGAGTATAATATCTCCAAGTTTGCTGATGACACTAAACTGGGTGGCAGTGTGAGCTGTGAGGAGGATGCTAAGAGGCTGCAGGGTCACTTGGACAGGTTAGGTGAGTGGGTAAATACATGGCAGATGCAGTATAATGTGGATAAATGTGAGGTTATCCACTTTGGGGGCAAAAACAAGAAGGCAGAATATTATCTGAATGGCGGCAGATTAGGAAAAGTGGAGGTGCAACGAGACCTGGGTGTCATGGTTCATCAGTCACTGAAAGTGGGCATGCAGGTACAGCAGGCGGTGAAGAAGGCAAATGGTATGTTGGCCTTCATAGCTAGGGGATTTGAATACAGGAGTAGGGAGGTCTTACTGCAGTTGTACAGGGCCTTAGTGAGGCCTCACCTGGAATATTGTGTTCAGTTTTGGTCTCCTAATCTGAGGAAGGACATTCTTGCTATTGAAGGAATGCAGCGAAGGTTCACCAGACTGATTCCAGGGATGGCTGGACTGTCATATGAGGAGAGACAGGATCAACTGGGCCTTTATTCACTGGACTTTAGAAGAATGAGAGGGGATCTCATAGAAATGCATAAGTTTCTGATGGGAATGGACAGGTTAGATGTGGGAAGAATGTTCCCGATGTTGGGAAAGTCCAGAACCAGGGGACATAGTCTTAGGATAAGGGATAGGCCATTCAGGATTGAGATGAGGAGAAACTTCTTCACTCAGAGAGTTGTTAACCTATGGAATTCCCTGTCGCAGAGAGTTGATGATGCCAGTTCATTGGATATATTCAAGAGGGAGTTAGATCTGGTCCTTACGACTAAGGGGATCGAGGGGTATGGAGAGAAAGCAGGAAAGGGGTACTAAGGGAATGATCAGCTATGATCTTATTGAATGGTGGTGCAGGCTCGAAGAGCCGAATGGCCTATCCCTGCACCTATTTTCCATGTTTCTATGTACCCTATTAAAAAAAAATGAATGCTAGTTCACGCCAGCATTATCTTTTTGTAAACCTTTTAAAATGCAATCCTTGCCTCCACTTTCCAGTCATGCTATTCTCAAAAGCTAATACTAGTTTGTGCCAGATGTCTGACAGTGACATCATTGAGTTGGTCCCCAGATGTTCAAGATTAGCTCTCTCACTCACCCTCACACCACTCCCAAATTTCAGTTCTTTATATGAAGCAACGTGGCTTCTGCTCTATCTCTTGTGATGACATGGCTGAGATTGAAACGTTTGTGTGTAGGGGAATCATTACAGAATTAATCTTGTCCTAGCACACAGTGCATAAAAAAGACAGTTTCTGCTGAAGTTATGAAATGTGGACTTGTCAGGACTGACAATCTGTAACTACCTCACAAGTCAAAGTTTTTCATTGTGATTGTAGTTGGAGGAAAAGGATATATGATGACAGTGGTGAGACTGAATTCTTACATTTACGAGTAGTGCTGGAACTGGTGTGAATCGTGTCACATGGATCATTGACAGTATTTGAGGGAGGTGACCTTCACGGGCTGCAACAAAGTACAACCTGACAGGGCAAGAAGAAAACATACTTCTGTTAAAGAATATACATTTTTATTTGATTATGCCTAGGTTAATGTAATTTCTTCAAACTTAATGTAGTCTACTAATAACTTAAATTCGATTCTACACTAAAAAAATTGGAGTTATCCAATGAATCAAATTAAGCAATATAAATATGATAATAGAGGGGAATTTAATCCTAAAAAATTAATTCAGATAATTTGAATTAAGCGACTCTGAATTATGAAGATTGCATGTGTTTCACAAAATATATACAATAACTTGACATTTATAGCATCTTTAATGTAGTGCATGTGCTAAAGCACTTCACAAAGGAAAAATAGATACTGAAAAGTCGTAGAAAAAAAGCAAGGCTGAAAAAAACAGTTTTGAGGAAGCTTTTCAAGGAAGGGAGAGAAAAGTGAGGCAGAGGGGTTTAGGGAAGGTATTCCACAGAGTAAGATGTTTCAGCCGAAGGCTGCCACTACAAATTGACTAGGAGCAAGGGGAGGGAATATATTGGAGGCCAGAGTTGGAAGACCAAATTTCTGTGTTGGGGAAGCATGACAGAATTAACCCTGTACCTTGGCCTATCACACAGCACATAAAAATTGACACTGGTCACTGAAATTATGAAACACACTGACTTGTCAGGACTGACATTTAGTAAAAGGGAAGTGCTGTGGAGGTTTGCAGAGACAGGAAGAGGCAAGATACCGCAGTGATATGTAAATGAGGATTTACATAACATAAGAAATAGGAACAGGAGTAGGCCATACGGCCCCTCGAGCCTGCTCCGCCATTCAATAAGATCATGGCTGATCCGATCATGGACTTGGCTCCACTTCCCCGCCCGCTCTCCATAACCCCTTACTGTTCAAGAAACTGTCTATTTCTGTCTTAAATTTATTCAATGTCCCTGCTTCCACAGCTCTCTGAAGCAGCGAATTCCCCAGATTTATAACCCTCTGAGAGAAGAAATTCCTCATCTCAATTTTAAATGGGCGACCCCTTATTCTAAGACCATGCCCTCTAGTTCTAATCTCCCCCATCAGTGAAAACATCCTCTCTGCATCCACCTTGTCAAGCCCTCTCATAATCTTATACGTCTCGATAAGATCACCTCTCATTCTTCTGAATTCCAATGAGTAGAGGCCCAACCTACTCAACCTTTCCTCATAAGTCAAACCCCTCATCTCCGGAATCAACCTAATGAACCTTATTTGAACTGCCTCCAAAGCAAGTATATCCTTTCATAAATATGGAAACCAAAACTGCACGCAGTATTCCAGGTGTGGCCTCACCTATACCTTATATAGCTGTAGCAAGACTTCCCTGCTTTTATACTCCATCCCCTTTGCAATAAAGACCAAGATTCCATTTGCCTTCCTGATCACTTGCTGTACCTGCATACTATCCTTTTGTGTTTCATGCACAAGTACCCCCAGGTCCCGCTGTACTGCGGCACTTTGCAATCTTTCTCCATTTAAATAATAACTTGCTCTTTGATTTTTTTTCTGCCAAAGTGCATGACCTCACACTTTCCAACATTATACTCCTTCTGCCAAATTTTTGACCACTCGCTTAGCCTGTCTTTGTCCTTTTGCAGATTTTTTGTGTCCTCCTCACACATTGCTTTTCCTCCCATCTTTGTATCGTCAGCAAACTTGGCTACATTACACTTAGTCCCTTCTTCCAAGTCGTTAATATACATTGTAAATAGTTGGGGTCCCAGCACTGATCCCTGCGGCACCCCACTAGTTACTAGTTGCCAACCAGAGAATGAACCATTTAACCCGACTCTCTGCTTTCTGTTAGTTAGCCAATCCTCTATCCATGCTAATATATTACCCCCAACCCCGTAAACTTTTATCTTGTGCAGTAACCTTTTATGTGACATAAATGCCTTCTGGAAGTCCAAATACACCACATCCACTGTTTCCCCTGTTCGTTACATCCTCATTTGGAATAATGCCCTGGGGACGGAGCCATCGGAAGTTGGCAAGGACAGGATATTGGTGAGTGGGACTTAGTGCAGAGTTTTGGATGTGTGGAATTTATTTAGCAGACCAGAGAGGAGGATGTTGGGAGAAGTCGAGTCTGAAGGTAATGAAAGCATGGATAAGGATTTCAGTGGCTGTGAGGGTAAGGCTAGAGCAGAGGTCAGCAAAACTGCGGAGGTGGAATGAAGCAGTTCTGGTGAAAGATAGAATATGGAGTTTGAAGCTCAGCTCAGAGTCGAACAAGGTATCGAGGCTGTGTACCTTTTGGGTTAACTGAATAAGTAGCCGCAGAGGAAGGTAGAGATGGAGAAGCAAGAACTTGGAGTTTTTGGCACAAGCCAAATAGGATGGCTTTAATCTTGCCAATGTTTAGTTGGAGCAAAAGAGAACTTGCATTTATATAGCACTTTTCACATCCTCAGAACATCCCAAAGCACTTCACAACCAATAAAGTATTTTTCAAAGTGTAGTCACTGTTGTAATGTAGGCAAACACAGCAGCCAGTTTGCCCACAACAATGAGATAATGACAACATAATCAGCTTTTAGCATTCGAGGGATAAATGTTGGCCAGGATATCAAGATATAGTGTCATGGTATTTTTTACATCCACCTGAGAAGGCGGGCAGGGCCACAGTACCTCTGACAGTGCAGCACTTCCCTCAGTAGTGCACTGAAATGCCAAAGTAGATTATGCGCTTAAGTCTCTGGAGTGGGGCTTGAATCCCACTGACTCGGAGGTGAGAGTGCTACCATTGAGCCAAGGCTGACACTTGGCTCATCTATGACTTGATTTTGGGCCTACAATCTGACAGTACAGTGATGGCTGTGGAATCAAGAGTGGAGGAGAGGTAGAGTTGGGTGTCAGCAGCACGTGGAAACTGAGGCCATGTTATAGATAATGATACTGAATGGCAATATGTAAATGAGGAAAAAGAGAGAACTTGATAGAATATTGGGCTGCTTACAAGGTATCCATGCGAGAGTGGAAGGAGAAGCTATTAAGAGATGTGCTGGCTATGTTAGAACAGGAGTGAAACCAAACGAGGTTGATCCATGGAGGTGCAGGGCTGAAAATAAGTGGTGGTGGAGGATGGGATGATCGACTGCCGAATGTCCCAGAGATGTCAAGGAGAACAAGAGGAGGTACTGTGCCATAGTCCCAGTCATAACATATGTCATGGATGACTATGACCAGTGTGGTCTTGGTGCTGTGGCCAGGGTGGAAACTGCCAAGAAAAGATCCAACAGGGAATTGTAGGATAGGTAGGCATGGAGTTG
Source organism: Pristiophorus japonicus (assembly GCF_044704955.1). Taxonomy (NCBI): domain Eukaryota; kingdom Metazoa; phylum Chordata; class Chondrichthyes; family Pristiophoridae; genus Pristiophorus; species Pristiophorus japonicus. The sequence goes on along the minus strand of NC_091989.1, from coordinate 107,315,253 downwards.
TGTGGTGATAAATGCTCAAAGTTCTTAGCGAGAATAGGGAGGTGAGCTTGGGAGCCGTAGTTAAAAAGGATGGAGGGGTCAAAGATGTTTCTGGCATTTTTGAAGGGCAGATGAACAGAAAGGAAGTTTAAAGGAATCTATTACAGCACGGAAATATAGTTGTGTGGTCAGGAAAACAGTCAAAAGGAGATTGAGGGAGCAGGAAGTGGAAGCCATGGAGCAGATGAATTTAGTGAGAGCTGGAGAAGCTGGCAGACAGAGGAGAAGGTGTAGTGATTATGAGCATTGAAGGAAGATGATAACTGGAGATAAAAATGTCTCAAACTCCTCACACTTGTTGGAGGTCAGTACACTGGCAGTATCATATCTCCCAAACAATAAAGAGATACTGCTGCTACCACTGAAGGAATAGTTGATTTGTAATGCTACACAGCAATCAAACAGTGACTTCAATGTCTGTGTAATCCAGCATTCAACCAAATCAACCCAGAAATAAATATGATCCTAGTTTGTTACTTTACCATCTTCAAACATGGCCAATTGTGTTCATTAAAGGTTGTGGGACTACGAGTCGGAAGATAGAGATCCAAGTGAACTAATATCCCAGTTTTATTTTGAAGCACAAACGTTCACCTCATACTAGTGGTTGGAAAGTGACTTCAAATATATGTATTTAATTGTGAGCGTGTGATTTATGATCCGTGCAAATGTCTTTCTCTGCTGAATAGGCCATGGCGCATTCCTGCTGAGTTGTTTTATAGATGGATTCCATCCAGTAGTGATAGCTGAGGGTTGGAGCTAGCAGATTTCCTTAAATTCAACCCAAAAATCTGCAACTAATACACCTCACCAAGTTGCTACCAGTTCCAAATGAATTGAGTTGAAGTGGTCTGTTTTCTCCTCATCAGGAATATAATTGCAACAGAAAAATTGCTGCAATTCAACAGGGCAAGTTTACGCATTGGTAGTATTCTCACCTTTACATTAGAAATTTGTGGCTTCAAGCCCCACTCCAGTGACTTGAGCACATAATCCTGCAAGATACTTCAGTGCAACACTGAAGGAATGCTGCATTATTGGAAGTGCCATCTTTTGGTTAAGACCTGAAACTGAGGCCTCGGGTCTTTCATCGAAACACTTGTGAACTCGTGGAAGCAAGTCATTCTCGTTCGAGGGACCACCTATGATGATGATGACTCGGGTGGACATAAAAGATCACATGGTATTTTCTTGAAATCATTCATCCCTAAACCAATGCCACCAAAACAAGTTATCTGTTGTTCATGTTGCTATTTGTGGGATCTTGCTCTGTGTAAATTGGCTGCTGCAAAAATGCGACTGTATTTTAATATTAATTCTTTATTTGTGAAGTGGTTTGGGATGCAAGTGCTGCATAAATTCAAGTTCTTTCTTAGATGGACTTAATGGCTTTTAATCATTTTGATGTTACACGGGTGCTGATGGGCAAATGTCAACACAGCAATGATCATTTAATTACAATTTTGGTGCAATACTGGGTTGATTTTATTCATGAGAGGACCTTATAAATTCCTTTGGGCTCGCAGCACTCTTGAATATGAGGTGTTTTAGAATTGTAAAGCTTAGGGCAATGTTTTCAGCAGTTATATAAATCCAAGTCTTTCTTTTTTTTACCTGCTAATGTTAAAGTATGTCATAATCTGAACATATTTAACTCTTGTATATAAATAATCTGTATTGGTGAAATGAAAAAGCTTCACCAATGGCGCACAGTTGCATGATTAATGATGCTGTATCTAGACAAGCTGTGGATTTAATGAATACTTATCCGAGTTAAGTGAGCAAGAAATATTGCACAGATTGTGGCCGAGATTTTCCTGTTCAGTGTCCGGACGTGACAGCTTGGAATTGAAGAAGCCCTTATTGCAAAATCAAGCACAAGCTGCACATAATTTTCCATCCATTAAAATATAGAGAAAGGCAATAAAGTATAATGGAGTGAGGTAGGGCCAATCTTGCATTTCTCTTACAATTCAAAAGTAGAAAAGTGGGATACAATTCAACAATGTAGAAGTAAAAATAACCGAGTGATTTATAGGTTAGTCTGGTCAAATAGCCCAAGCTTCAATAGAAGATAAGGAATGTATATTTGGGATTTTGTATTTTCAGTCATTGAGTACCTTGACCAACTTAGAGTTGGTTCCTGTGGGGATTCTCAGGAAATATTTTTAGATTCAATAGAGAAGATCCACTGGTTGCATTTATAACAAACAATACTCCACACTGACATTCTGAGAAAGAAATGATAAGGGAACTAGAACAGATGTACTGCTGCACTTGCCCATTGATTTAACGTTTGGTGGCTTTTGGATTTTGGCTTACCAAATTTGAGTGCGGTTGACTGAACCTCTCCGTACACTAAACCTATATAGGGAGTGACTTGGGCCGGAATTTTCTCCAGGTAGGCGGGTTAGGAACGGGGGCCCGCCGAGGCGGGTGGGAAACCTGGGAGGTCAGGTTTCCTGCAGGTCTTGCCGACTTTAACCGCAGGGCCTGATTTGCATGAAAAGCCTCGGATTCCCGCCCGCAGCCAGCCAGATTGAGAGACTGAGAAGAAGCGATGGGTCGGTTCACGGGGGCATTGTGGGGGGCTCGGGTGTCGCAAGGGAGGTTGGGGATCGTGGAGGGGTGTGTGTCAGATGTTATGTATGCAAACATTACCAAATGTGTAAGACTTGCCACCAGGGGGCGCACCTGTGGGAGACCCAAGGGTCACCTGCACACCCTGGGCAAGCAGGTATAAAAGGCAGTCTACCATGCTGCTTACTCACTCTGGAGTTACATTAAAGAGACCAAAGTCATAACAGATTGAGCTTACAATACATAGTCTTGTGGAGTTATTCTGCACACATCAGGGATCGGCCAGGGTGGGAGAGGATCGGGGATCGAGAGGGGGTGTCCGGAGGCTGGGGGTTCAACAGGGAGGGGGTTGTCGGCTGGAGCATCGGCAGGGGATGGGGGGGGGGGGAGAGAGGATTGGGGCTGGCCACCAGAGGATTTTTGCCGGCCTCAGCATCATCGATAGGGTGGGAGTGGGAGAGGCCTCATGGCAGGGATCGGAGGCCTGCGGGGGATGATCGGAGGCCTCGCGCTGGGGTCTCTGATCGTGAGGGGGGGGGGGTGAAAGGTAGGGATCCTGGATGCAGGAGGTGGGTATAAAGCCACTTACCTCCTGGATGCAGCAATCCCCACCTCGGTTTAACTGCCAGGTTTCACGAATTGTGTTAAGTTCAGAATAACTCCACGAATCTGTGTTGTAAGCTCAAACCATTCTTTAATATAACTCCAAAGTGAGGCAGCAGCGTGGTGGACTGCCTTTTATACCTTATTGCTCCAGGGTACACAGGTGACCCATAGGTCTCTCACAGGTGTGCCCCCTAGTGGCAAGTCTTACACTCAGGTGAGGTTCACATACATAACATCACTTCCCCCCCAAAGTCTTGAGTACACGTTATTTACAGGTTGAGGCAATCTGGCGGTCTGCGTTCCCTGGTCGATCGCCTGAGTTGAAATCCTGGCCTGGATGAGTTATTCGGATCATCGCTGCATGGCAGCTCGGCTGGTCTGATCGGACTATCTGGCAAGGTGGGTTCATCCTCGTGGTTGACAGCGAGGTCAATTGCTGGTTGGGTGTGTGTTGGTGGATCATAGATGGTAGGGTCTTCTTCAAACTGTTCTTGGTAGTCCGTAAATCGCAGTTTGGTCTGATCCAGATGCTTTCTGCATGTTTGTCCATTCAACAATTTCACAACAAACACTCTATTCCCTTCCTTGGCTAAGACAGTGCCAGCAATTCACTTGGGACCGTGACCGTAATTTAGAACAAACACCAGATCATTGACCTCAATATCACACGAGGCCGCCGCACGATCATGGTGCACGTTATGCCGGTGCCGCCGGGTTTCTACATGATCATTGAGATCCAGGTGGACTAAGGAGAGCCTGGTTTTGAGTGCTCTCTTCATTAACAATTCTGCAGTGGGGAACCCCCGTGAGTGAGTGGGGGCGCGTCCAGTAGCTGAGAAGGACCCTAGATAACCGGGTCTGCAAGGAGCTGTCCGTTACACGTCTCAAGTTTTGCTTGGACTGCCTGTTCCGCTTGACCATTGGGTGCGGGCTTAAATGGGGCAGATCTGACATGCTTGATGCCATTGCAGGTATGAACTCGTTGAATTCTGAGCTGGTGAAACATGGTCCATTGTCACTGACGAGGACGTCGGGAAAACCATGGGTGGCGAACATGGCCCTGAGGCTTTCAATGGTAGCAGTGGACATACATAGAAACATAGAAAATAGGTGCAGGAGTAGGCCATTCGGCCCTTCTAGCCTGCACCGCCATTCAATGAGTTCATGGCTGAACATTCAACTTCAGTACCCCATTCCTGCTTTCTCGCCATACCCCTTGATCCCCCTAGCAGTAAGGACCTCATCTAACTCCTTTTTGAATATATTTAGTGAATTGGCCTCAACAACTTTCTGTGGTAGAGAATTCCACAGGTTCACCACTCTCTGGGTGAAGAAGTTCCTCCGCATCTCAGTCCTAAATGGCTTACCCCTGATCCTTAGACTGTGACCCCTGGTTCTGGACTTCCCCAACATTGGGAACATTCTTCCTGCATCTAACCTGTCTAACCCCGTCAGAATTTTATATGTTTCTATGAGGTCCCCTCTCATTCTTCTGAACTCCAGTGAATACAAGCCCAGTTGATCCAGTCTTTCTTGATAGGTCAGTCCCGCCATCCCGGGAATCAGTCTGGTGAACCTTCGCTGCACTCCCTCAATATTAAGAATGTCCTTCCTCAGGTTAGGAGACCAAAACTGTACACAATACTCCAGGTGTGGCCTCACCAATGCCCTGTACAACTGTAGCAACACCTCCCTGCCCCTGTACTCAAATCCCCTTGCTATGAAGGCCAACATGCCATTTGCTTTCTTAACCGCCTGCTGCACCTGCATGCCAACCTTCAATGACTGATGTACCATGACACCCAGGTCTCTTTGCACCTCCCCTTTTCCTAATCTGTCACCATTCAGATAATAGTCTGTCTCTCTGTTTTTACCACCAAAGTGGATAACCTCACATTTATCCACATTATACTTCATCTGCCATGCATTTGCCCACTCACCTAACCTATCCAAGTCGCTCTGCAGCCTCACAGCATCCTCCTCGCAGCTCACACTGCCACCCAACTTAGTGTCATCCGCAAATTTGGAGATACTACATTTAATCCCCTCATCTAAATCATTAATGTACAGTGTAAACAGCTGGGGCCCCAGCACAGAACCTTGCAGTACCCCACTAGTCACTGCCTGCCATTCTGAAAAGTACCCATTTACTCCTACTCTTTGCTTCCTGTCTGACAACCAGTTCTCAATCCATGTCAGTACACTACCCCCAATCCCATGTGCTCTAACTTTGCACATCAATCTCTTGTGTGGGACCTTGTCGAACGCCTTCTGAAAGTCCAAATATACCACATCAACTGGTTCTCCCTTATCCACTCTACTGGAAACATCCTCAAAAAATTCCAGAAGATTTGTCAAGCATGATTTCCCTTTCACAAATCCATGCTGACTTGGACCTATCATGTCACCTCTTTCCAAATGCACTGCCATGACATCCTTAATAATTGATTCCATCATTTTACCCACTACCGATGTCAGGCTGACCGGTCTATAATTCCCTGTTTTCTCTCTCCCTCCTTTTTTAAAAAGTGGGGTTACATTGGCTACCCTCCACTCCATAGGAACTGATCCAGAGTCAATGGAATGTTGGAAAATGACTGTCAACGCATCCACTATTTCCAAGGCCACCTCCTTAAGTACTCTGGGATGCAGTCCATCAGGCCCTGGGGATTTATCGGCCTTCAATCCCATCAATTTCCCCAACACAATTTCCCGGCTAATAAGGATTTCCCTCAGTTCCTCCTCCTTACTAGACCCCCCGACCCCTTTTATAACCGGAAGGTTGTTCGTGTCCTCCTTCGTGAATACCGAACCAAAGTACTTGTTCAATTGGTCCGCCATTTCTTTGTTCCCCGTTATGACTTCCCCTGATTCTGACTGCAGGGGACCTACATTTGTCTTTACTAACCTTTTTCTCTTTACATATCTATAGAAACTTTTGCAATCCGTCTTAATGTTCCCTGCAAGCCTCTTCTCATACTCCATTTTCCCTGCCCTAATCAAACCCTTTGTCCTCCTCTGCTGAGTTCTAAATTTCTCCCAGTCCCCAGGTTCGCTGCTATTTCTGGCCAATTTGTATGCCACTTCCTTGGCTTTAATACTATCCCTGATTTCCCTTGATAGCCACGGTTGAGCCACCTTCCCTTTTTTATTTCTATGCCAGACAGGAATGTACAATTGTTGTAGTTCATCCATGCGGTCTCTAAATGTCTGCCATTGCCCATCCACAGTCAACCCCTTAAGTATCATTCGCCAATCCATCTCAGCCAATTCACGCCTCATACCTTCAAAGTTAGCCTTCTTTAAGTTCTGGACCATGGTCTCTGAATTAACTGTTTCATTCTCCATCCTAATGCAGAATTCCACCATATTATGGTCACTCTTCCCCAAGGGGCCTCGCACAACGAGATTGCTAATTAATCCTTTCTCATTACATAACACCCAGTCTAAGATGGCCTCCCCCCATGATGACATTATTATTCAATCCATTTTGAGTAAGCGTCCACTGCTACTAGAAACATCTTCCCTAGAAAGCGAAATCTACATGGACCCTGGACCACAGTTTGGAGGGCCATGACCACAGACTCGGGGGGCCTCCCTGGGTGTGTTGCTGGGTATGAGCAAGTTGCATTGGTGTATGCATGACTCTAATTCGGAGTCAATGCCGGGCCACCAGACGTGTGACCTGGCGATAGCCTTCATCGTGACTATGCCTGGGTGGGTACTGTGTAGGTCACATATAAATGTTTCCCTGCCCTTTTTAAGTAAAATCGCATGATTCCCCCATAGAAAACAATCCGACTGGACTGACAGTTCGTCCTTGCGTCGGTGAAAAAGCTTAATTTCATCTTGCATTTCCCCGGGAACCCCCGACCAGCTCCCATTGAGGATGCATCTTTTTACTAGTGATAGCAGAGGGTCTTGGCTGGGCCAGGTCCTGATCTGGCGAGCCATGACGGTTGACCCCTTGCTCTCAAAAGCATCCATTACCAGAAGCAAGTCTGCGGGTTGCGCCATTTCTACCCCGATGGTGGGCAATGGCAGCTGACTGAGGGCGTTAGCGCAGTTTTCAGTGCTTGGTCTGTGGCGGATTACATAGTCATATGCAGACAATGTTAGTTCCCATCTGCGGGCCGAAGCATTGGTGTTGATATCTTTGCTTTCTGAGAGCAGTGAAGTAAGCGGTTTGTGGTCGGTTTCGAGCTTGAACCGGAGACCAAATTGGTGCATTTTCTTAACCCCGTATACACAAGCCAACACTTCTTTCTCAACCATACTCAGCCTTGGATAAACTTCTGGACGCATATGCAACCGGTTGCAGTTTGCCTGACACGTTTGCTTGCTGTAACACACAACCGACCCCGTACGACGACGCATCACATGCTGGTACTAAGCGTTTACATGGGTAATACAATACAAGTAACTTGTTGGAGCATAGCAGGTTTCTGGCCTTATTAAAGGCTGTCTCTTGAGATTTACCCCAAACTCTTGCGTAGCAACAAATGCAAGGGTTCCAGCAAAGTGCTCAACCCTGGTAGAAAGTTACCAAAGTAGTTGAGGAGTCCGAGGAACGAACGCAGCTCTGTCACATTCTGTGGTCTGGGTGCATTCTTGATAGCCTCTGTCTTGGAGTTTGTGGGTCTGACGCCGTCCGCCGCAATCTTTCTCCCCAGAAATTCGACCTCTGGTTCCAGGAATACACACTTGGAGCGTTTCAACCTGAGTCCCACTCTGTCCAGTCACTTTAGAACCTCTTCCAGGTTGTGCAAGTGTTCGGTGATGTTACGACCAGTGGTCAAGATTCGTCTTGGAACACCACGGTGCATGGAACAGATTTCAGCAGACTCTCCATGTTCCTCTGGAAGATGGCCGCAGCCGAGCAAATCCAAAAGGGGCATCTGTGGTACATGAACAGTCCTTTGTGCGTGTTGATGCACGTCAATTTCTTTGACGGTTCAGCCAGCTCCAGTGTCATGTAAGCGGAGGTTAGGTCTAGCTTGGTGAATGACTTCCTCCCTACTAGCATTGCGAATAAGACCTCCGCTTTGGGTAGCTGGTCCTGTACCCGCTACCCGAGACTCGGTTGATCGTCACCTTGTAGTCCCCACAGATTCTGACGGTCCCATTGCTCTTTAGTACCGGCCGATTGGACTGATCCACTCGTTGAACTTGACTGGCGATATGATTCCCTCTCGTTGAAGTCTGTCCAGCTCGATTTCGACTTTCTCTCGCATCATATATGGGACTGCTCGGGCCTTGTGATGAACGGGCCGTGCCCCAGGAACAAGATGGATCTGCACTTTAGCGCCTGTGAAGTTGCCAATGCCTGGCTCAAATAACGGCGGGAATTTGTTTAGCACCTGGGCGCATGGGGCGTCATCCATGAAGGACAGTGCTTTGATGTCGTCCCAGTTCCACTGGATCTTACCTAGCCAGCTCCTGCCGAACAGCGTTGGGCCATCACCTGGTACAATCCATAGTGGTAAATCATGCACCCTTCCGTCATACGATACTTTCACTACCGCACTGCCGATAACAGGTATAAGTTCTTTGGTGTAAGTGCGCGGCATGGTGTGAATCGGGCTCAGTTTTGGTCTCTGTGCCTTGTTACTTCACAGTTTCTCAAAAGCACTCAATCGATTGACTCGCCCCCGTGTCCAATTCCATGGAGACCGGAATGACATTAAGTTTGACTTTTAACTTTATCGGAGGGCTTTTGGTAGTGAAGGTGTGTACCCCATACATTTCCTCCTCATCCTCCGGTTGAGTTGCCTCTCCTGCTCGTTCAGCGTGGTCCGCGCTGGATTGGTTGCTCTCGGCTGGCTCTGCCACGTGGTGAGTCCGAGATCGCTTGCACATTCGCTGGAGGTGCCCCGTAGTTCCACAGCCCTTGCACACGTAGTGCTTGAATCGACATTGATGGGCTCTGTGACTGCCCCCGCAGCGCCTGCATGGTGTTAATGGATTCACATTAGCACTCCCCAATGGTCTCTGAGTTACCCTAGGCCTGGCCTCTGCGGTCGTGTGGGCCCTACTATGTAGAGTTCTGCCTGCTGAGGGCATTATTTTATGCACAGTACTTGCCGGTGAGCTTCGATTCTGTGAAGATATCTGTTTCGTGTTGTTGCTCGTGGATGTGAAGGCCTGGACTATCGTGATGGCCTTGCTCAGATCTAAGGATTCGGCAGACAGTAGTTTGCGGAGGATGGCCTCGTGGCCAATTCCGAACACGAAAATGTCCCGCAACATTTCCCCAAAGATCCTGCAAATTTGCATGGTCTCGCAAAGGCGTCTTAAGTCGGCGACAAAGCTCGCCATGTTTTGGCCCTCAGAGCGATGGTACGTGTAAGTGATACCTGGCCAATAAGATGTTCTCCTTTGACTGGAGGTGTTCTCGAGCCAGCGCACAGAGCTATGTGTAAGTCTTATCTGTTGGTTTGTCTGGGACCAGTAGCTCTTTGAGGAGGCCATATACCGACCACCTGCATGGGGTGAGGAGAATCGCCCTGCGCTTGGTCTCCGTCTCAGCTGTGTCCAGCTCATTCGCCACGAAGTACTGGTTGAGACGCTCAACGAAGGCTTCCCAATCATCACCCTCAACAAATCTCTCAAGAATACCAACGGCAGCCATTTCCGCGTGAAAGTTCGTGATCTGTAACTCGTCGCCAGTTGTTAAGTTCAGAATAACTCCGAGACTGTGTTGTAAGCTCAAACCATTGTGACCTTAGTCTCTTTAATATAACTCCAAAGTGAGGCAGCAGCATGGTGGCCTGCCTTTTATACCTCCTTGCCCCAAGGTACACAGGTGACCCATAGGTCTCCCACAGGTGTGCCCCCTAGTGACGAGTCTTGCACTCAGGTGAGGTTCACATACATAACAAATTGTGTGAAACCTGTCCACATGCAGACCATTCAAAATGGAGGTGAAAAAAGAGGCTCCCAGCCTCATTATAATATTTAAATTGACATACCGCCCCCCCTGTGTCATGTATGTACATGCTGTTTGTAGCCACCAGATGGTGTCATTGCTGGATGCCACTGAGAAGCACGCACTTGGTGCTGCTCTGATATAAAAGGCCAGCTATTTTGTGAGTCAGACACTTTGGGCCAAAATAAAGCAGAAGCAAGGTTGTACCTTGCTTAGTTAAACAGTACTCAGTTTGAACCTTTATTGCATACATAACATTTGGCGACGAGAATACAAGAACCTTTGTTTGCAAAAAGAGCACGATTGGATTTTTAGAGCGATTCGTGGAGCTGTTTGAACCAGTACTTCATGGCCAACAAAATGGAGGGGGTTGACGATGCAGATCGGCGCTGGGCCGTGTTCCTCACTGTGTGCGGTTCAAAGATCTATGGTCTGATAAAGAATCTACTCATGCCTAGTGATCCATCAGAGAAAATGTACGAGGAGTTGTGTACATTGGTACGGGAGCACCTTAAGCCAGACGACGGCATCATCATCTCGAGATTTGGGTTTTATACACACGTTTGATTGGAGGGCCAGAGCGCGGCGGAATTCGTTGCCAACCCGAGACGTCTAGCGGGACCGTGCAAGTTCGGGACGATGTTGGCAGACATGCTGTGGGATTTCTTTGTTATCGGTATCAACCATGAGGTGATCCTGCACAAACTTCTGGCGGTGGAGGAGTTGGATTTAAAAAGAGCCATCCAGATCGCTCAATCATGTATGACAACAGACAGGAAAGCAAATAGCGGTGAAGAACCGAACCTCGGCAAGTACTGTAAATGCGATTGGTTTGGCAGAGCGGCACATGGCAGGGCCTATCCGGCTGCGTTCGCGAAACCTGTGACTGCCCAAAGTCCGACAGCGGGAATGTATCCGACTTCTCCGTGTTGGCGTTGTGGGGGAAATCATCGGCACCAGCAGTGCCGATTTAAGCAATATAGTTGCAAAGGCTGTCTAAGAGTGGGGCGTCTCCAGCGCAAGTGTCCGCAGATGAGCAAGCGATCTGCGACACACCACGTGGAGGATGAGAGTCAGACTAGCGTGGATCCAGATACGCAATCCGAGGTGCCAGAGGACTAAGTGTATGGACTGTACTCTTTCATAACCAAGAGTAAACCAATTTTGATTAATGTGAAGGTTAACGGGATACCGGTATCGATGGAACTGGACACGGGTGAGTCAATCGATCGAACAAGGGGGCAGTTAATAAGCTGTGGGATACTAAGACTGTGAGGCCCAGGCTGAGCCCTGTTAATGCCAAGCTGCGCATGTACAGCGAAGAACTGATAAAGGTGATTGGCAATGCACAAATTAATGGGTCATATAACGGTGCAGTTCACGAGTTACTGCTGTGGATTGTTCCAGGCAAAGGCCCAACGCTGCTCGGCAGGAGCTGGTTGGAGAAAATCATATGCGACTGAAATGACAGAAAGGCGTTGGCATTGGAGGAAGATACATGTGCCCAAGTATTGAGCAAGTTCTCCTCGCTGTTTGAACCGGGTATCGGCAAATTCACGGGAGGCAAGGTGCAGATTGACGTGGACTCAGATTCAAGACCCGTCCACCAGTGCCGTATATGATGAGGGAGAAGGTCGAAATTGAACTGAACAGACTCCAGCGTGAAGGGATCATATCACTGGTTGAATTTAATGAGTGAGCCTGCCCCATTGTTCCTGTGCTGGCACAGTCCGAATCTGTGGAGACTACAAGGCTACGATCAACAGGGTTTCGAAACAAGATCAGTACCCGTTACCGAAGGCTGATGACTTGTTTGCGATGCTAGCCAGAGGGAAGTCGTTCACAAAACTGGACTTGACGTCGGCCTACATGACGCAGGAGTTGATCGAGACGTCGAAAAGACTTATGTGCATTAACACGCACAAAGCACTGTTTATTTACCACAGGTGCCCGTTTGGAATTCGCTCGGCTGTAGCAATATTAGGAATATGGAAAATGTACTGAAGTCCGTACCCAGAACCGTCGTGTTCCAAGGTGACCTCCTGATCCCCGGTCGTGACTCCAAGGAGCATCTGAACAACCTGGAAGAGGTTCTACTGCGTTTGGACAGAGTGGGACTCAGACTTAAATGCCCAAAGTGCGTCTTCATGGACCGGAGGTCGAATTCCTCGGGAGGAAAATCGCCACTGAGGCATCAGACCTACTGACGTGAAAACCCAAGCCATCATGAACGCATCCAAGTTGCAGAACATGACGGAGCTGCGTTCGTTCCTGGGTCTACTCAACTTCCTACCTAAATTGAGCACCTTACTTGAACCACTGCACATGCTATTGAGAAAAGGCAACAACTGGGTGTGGGACACATTGCAAGACAGAGCCTTCAAGAAAGCCACCAATCTGCTTTGCTTGAACAAGCTGCTGGTACATTATGACCCATGTAAACGTTTAGTTTTCACCTGTGACGCATCGTCATATGGAATTGGTTGCGTGTTACAAGCCAATGAGTCAGGGAAACTTCAACCTGTCGCTTATGCATCCAAAAGTTTGTCTCAAGCAGAAAGAGCCTACAGTATGGTAGAAAAAGAAGCTTTAGCGTGCGTGTACGGTGTTAAAAAGATTCATCAATACCTGTTCGGTCTGAGGTTCGAATTAGAGACCGATCACAAGCCGTTCATTTCGTTGTTTTCCGAGAGCAAAGGTATCAATACCAATGCTTCATCCTGCATCGAAAAGGTGGGCGCTGACATTATCTGCCTATAATTATGTCATTTGCAACAGACCTGGCAGAGAATTGTGCCGATGCTTTGAGCCGGTTGCCGTTGCCCATACCGGAGGTAGAAACGCCAGAACCGGCAGATTTAATGTTAATCATGGATGCTTTTGAGAGTGAAGGTACCCCTGTCATGGCTCAACAAGTTAAGACCTGGACCAGCGAGGACCCGATATTATCCATGGTAAAAGGTTGTATCTTCAAAGGGGATTGGTCTGCCATACCTAAGCAAATGTGCGAGGAGGCCAAACCGTATATTCGTCGCAAGGACGAACTGTCTATTCAAGCGTGAGTTACACAGCACACATCCTGGTATAGTAACATAGAATCATAGAAAATAGGTGCAGGAGTAGGCCATTCGGCCCTTCAAGCCTGCACTGCCATTCAATAAGATCATGGCTGATCATTCTCTCAGTTCCCCTTTCCTGCTTTCTCTCCATACTCCTTGACCCCCTTTGCCGTAAGGGCCATATCTAACTCCCTCTTGATGATGAAGGCCATCATATTGATGATGAAGGCCATCACCAGGTCCCACGTATGGTGGCCAGGAATTGATTCTGAGCTGGAAGCATGCGTGCATCAGTGCAATACCTGCATGCAGCTCAACAAAGCACCAGCGAAATCGCCACTGAGTCAGTGGTCATGGCCATCCAAACCTTGGTCCAGGATCCATGTAGATTTTGCAGGTCCCTTCCTGGGCAAGATGTTTTTATGGTGGTGGATGCTTATTCGAAGTTGATAGAACGCCTAATCATGTTATCCAGTACGTCCACGGAACCATAGAGAATCTCAATGTCATGTTCGTGACACATGGTCCGCCTGACATAGCGGTGAGCGACAATGGGTCGTGCTACATCAGTCAGGAGTTTGTAAAACTTAATGGCATAAAACATGTAAGGTCAGCACCATTCAAGCCTGCGTCCAATGGGCAAGCAGAACGTGCAGTACAAATTATCAAGCAAAGCATGAGGAGAGTAACCCAAGAGTCACTGCAGACCTGCTTGTCTTGCATACTGCTGAGTTACAGGACAAGACCCCACACACTCTCGGGGGTCTCGCCTGCTGAACTCATGATGAAAAGAGGTCTTAAGACCAAGTTATCTCTTGTACACCCGGATTTAAGTAATCATGTTGAATACAGAAGACAGAGTCAACAAGGGTACCATGATTGCGCAATTGTGTCACACGAGATTTCTGTTTATGATCCTGTATATGTGTTGAATTATGGTCAAGGTCCCAAATGGATTGCTGATACGGTCATGGCAACAGAATATTTGTTATGAAGCTCAAGAATGGGCAAATTTGCAGGAAACACATGGATCAAACAAAGCTGAGGCACACAGACAAGCCAGAGCAGTTGGACGAAGAAACTGTCGACAACCAACCAACCTACCAGCAGCCTTCAGTCGACTCAAGGGTCATCAGTGGACCCAGAATTTCCATCACGGACTTGTTCAATAAAAATGGACTTGCAATTTCTGACATGGTCACTGCCACCCCCAATAAGTCAGTCATCCAGCCACCAGCCACAACAAGGCCGGAATCGAACTGAGACTGTCAACCCGGGAGCGTAAAGCACCGGACTGTCTCAACCTGTGAAAGACTATGATAAGATCTCAGAGGAGGGTATTGTCATGTATATACATGCTGTTTGTAGCCACCAGATGGTGTAATTGCTGGAAGCCACTGAGCAGCACGCACATGGTGCTGTTCTGGTATAAAAGGCCAGCCATTTTGTGAGTCAGACACTTTGGGCCAAAATAAAGCAGAAGCAAGGTTGTACCTTGCTTAGTTAAACAGTACTCAGTTTGAACCTTTATTGCATACATAATATCCTGGGAGTAGGTTAGTCGCCTGCCCCCCATCCCACCTTGATTAAAATCGGAAGTGGCGGGTTGGATGCGGGATAAGGTCGGGAATCCCATTTTTAATAATTCAACTGTCCCACGCTCCAAATCCACTCTTTTTTTAGGTGAAAATTCTAGCTCTGGTTAAAGATTAGTGGCAGAGATCCCTGTTGCTACTTTAGTGGGGTGCAATGTTTGTGGTTGGGTCTGTTTTAATTGTGTGCTTTGTGATTTTTAATTAACCTTCTTAAACCTCTAAATTTCACAACCAATAAAATGAAATGTGGATATAGATTTTTTTAAATTCTGCACACTGTAATGTTGCAGAACTGTGAGGAGGGGCATTTCTAGAAAGTTTCACATGCTGTACAAAGTAAATTAAATTCTATACATATCAATTTTAGCAATTGTTAAATGAGGAACTTACTAGAACCAGCAAAGTGCATTTTAATAAGTGCGAATTGTGCACTTTTTTAACACAAACGTATCAAAGGCAGATAAACATTGAACATTACAATGGTAATGAGATTGGTCTCAGCATGCACTAGGTCTTGGGAGGGAAGCTTACCTTGAAGCTAATAGAATTGATGCATTAAGGCCACCAAAACACGAGAGAGCCACTGCTAATGGGACAATCCATTTCAGTACTCCTAATGTCTCGTCTGCAAATGACTAAAAAGAAAAAAAATAATTTTATACCTCAGAGCACTTATGAAATAATTTTTTGATTCAGAAGTTTTATTTTTCTAAAATACACTAATTGTTTATATGCAATTCATTATAATACTTGAGAAGATATTTTCATACAGGTGGACCTGTCCATTGTCAGTTTCAGCTTGGGTCTTTTTCAATTTTCTAAAAATACCCCATCTAATCAGAGGCAAAATAGAATATCTAATCCAATCTCCTTCTTCCAGAAGACCGCGGCACCGTCTGACCAGGTTGACTGAAAATGGGGTACTTCTGTCTATATTCTAGAACATTTAAATTTGCTCTTGCAAAGGTTTGATGTAAATCTTTCTCGACTTCTGCCTCTTCCAATTGAACTAGTATATTAAGGATGTGAAGGCCTTAGAGAGGGTGCATAAAAGATTTACACGAATGGTTAAAGGGATGAGGGACTTCAATAACACAGATAGACTGGAGAAGCTGGCGTTGTTCTCCTTAGAGCAGAGAAGGTTGAGAGGAGATTTGATCGAGGTGTTCAAAAACATGAGGGGTCTAGACAGAGTAGATAGAGAGAAACTGTTCCCATTGGTGGAGAACCAGAGGACACAGATTTAAGGTGATTGGCAGAAGAACCAAAGGCGACATGAGGAAAAACATTTTTATGCAGCGAATGGTTATGATCTGCAATGCACTGCTTGAAAGATGGTAGAGGCAGACTCAATCATGGCTTTCAAAAGGGAATTGGATAAGTACCTGAAGAAGGAAAAATATTTGCAGAACTACGGGGAAAGGGCAGGGGAGTGGGACTAGCTGAAGTGCTCTTGCAGAGAGCCGGCATAGGCTCGACGAGCTGAATGACCTCCTTCTGTGCTTGTAACCATTCTATGATTCTATTCACCTCCTTGTTAAGACTTCTTTTGAAACAGAGGAAACAGGATATATTTTTTATCACAGTCACAATCTGTTCCTTATATCTGTGTTTTCATTGTAAATTGTTGTTGATCCCTGTTTCAGCACAGACTGTTTTAATACAGAGCAGGAGCATAGAAGTTAAAGATGGCCATAGCACACTGCAGGTATGTTTTATGTCCCCCCTTTTTAGAGACACTTGTACCAAAAATCATTCTACAGCTGAAAGTATGGATAGGCAAACCAATTCTAATCCTCTGTCAATGCCACTCTTGAACCATCCACTATAAGTTATGTACCAGCAAACCTGTGTACTGTCTTTGAATTTACCCCTCCTTACCTCCATGTGGAGAAATGCTCTTACACTTACCATCACCTATTCAAGACACAGCTGAAATTGGAAAGTCAATGTGTGAGTAAATGCTGGTACAAATTTATATCCTTCAACTATGTGGCAGGGTACCCTTATAAAGGAAATAGTAATCTCAATTACTAATACTATAATGCACAAATCTAATACACTGGTCTAGCTCTTATCTGCTCCTCCTGGTTTCCATCCTGCTCTGAATTCAGTTCCATTGTTGCTGAATGAACTTTGTTTTGCAAATTTTCGCCTACTTCCCATTTCCGCTGATTCCTTTCATCCCTCTGCTGGTATATTGGTATCACTGACCCCATTACTCACCTCCGCTGGACCCGTGGATTAAACGTTGCCGGCTCATGGGCAGCTCTCCATTTTCCATAAGAAATTCTCCAGAAGTGCAC
Organism: Pristiophorus japonicus; assembly: GCF_044704955.1. Lineage (NCBI taxonomy): Eukaryota > Metazoa > Chordata > Chondrichthyes > Pristiophoridae > Pristiophorus > Pristiophorus japonicus. The sequence goes on along the minus strand of NC_091989.1, from coordinate 107,298,140 downwards.
CATTGATACTTTGCTCTTTAAACAGTTCCTGGACTCATTTGCCCTCCATCACTGTCTCTGAATTTGGACGTTACTTCGTCAATGCTGCAAGCTGACTCCACCCTTTCTATAAGTCAACTTCTTCTCACCACAGGACCTCTCCTTTAACTTTGGATTTTCTCTTATTGTCACCTCCCTATTCTCTGTTTAAATGAGGACATATCTATCCTAATCTGCGTGCCTATGTAACCTGAATTTCTTTTGGCTGCCTCTCCAGACCTGAGCCCATTACGTCGAGCTCCCTTTTTTCTCTTGTTTTCTTTACCCCTCTTGGGGCCCTTCTCTCCTGTTTTATCTTCTCTCAGACATGCCACGTTTCATTTCTCCTCTTTAAGGTACTTTGCCCCCAATGCAGATCACACTGACCATACATACGTTACCTGTAAACCCATTTACCTTTTATATGATGCTGTCTTTACCCCAGCCAAGAATTTGTTTCTCTATACCTATCTCAATTTGTAAGTAATGCATATTTATTTTATCTTTTCAACATCCATGTTAAACTATAGCATTCACAACACACACATTACATTCACGTGACCTTAGGTAACAAAGTTGTAAACTGCTGTTTCTGGCACTTTCTTCAGTCTGAAACATTTACCAAGAATGCTTAAAAACCATCTCATTGTTATAATGTACTTACCAATGCTATAGCATCATTGGAGACAATGTCACTTGGTTCTAACACAGTGTAATAACCCACAATTGTCAGAATATATAAGACAGTCACTAGAGGCACCGAAATAAAAATGGCAAGGGGGAGATTCCTGAAGGACAAGGAAAGGTAACAATGAGGTGTGACCATTCAACAGAAAGCTAGTCTTAATATATCAATGCCTTCACATAGTTTGGATCATCAGTTTTGCTACCTCAAAACAACTCAAAATATATAGTTCAAAACGTCACTGCTCAAGTATTTGTTTTGCTAAATATGGTGACATAATATATATAAGACATTATTGGTCATCTAAAAATTGTGTTTAACACCAGCCACTAGAGCAAATAAGATATTTTTGTGATATGAAGGATATTTGCACAGATATGCATTTAATATGAAGTGCATCTGTGCAGTAGTCTTTTAACTATATATAGGTGGAATACTGTTTTGCTAAATAAAGCTGCTGTATAACACTGAGCACTCTACACTTCAGCAAATGATTGTGCCAGAATGTATGACAATTACAATATCTTTAAGTTACACATTGATCCATCTGTTGTTTTCGGGCCCAGGACAATTCTAATTTAAGTCTCTCACAGGAGATCACACATTGTAAAGCTTCCACGAATGCATGTTCATAAAAGTGCTGTGCATGGATGTTAGTCAGATGGCTTGAAACTTTAATTTTTGTATTTAAAAGGGAATATATGGTGTGAGCTCATCGCGTTCCTTGGGTCCTGATTGTTTACATTGACTTCTGCTTGTTTATGCCCAGTTTTACATTCTGCCGTATGTTAATGAGATTGGCAGGAAATTTATGTGTAAATAGACATTGGCAAAATGAGCGCACAAATGTACGTAATTTTGGGTGTAACTTCCTGATTATGCTCCACAGGAAATTACAACCCCTGGCTACTTGATAGAATAGGTTGGGTGAAATTTTCACTGAATCAATAGGTCCCATCCCTGATCTACTGTGTGTTCACTGTGAGTAATAGATTTGTCTGAATTGATTGCCTTGTTTATAAAATCACAATAATCAAAGAAAAGCGATGCAAAGACACTAAACTGTACAAAGAAAATGTTATTGAGTGTTTTTGTTTCCAGGTTAGTTTCAGAAACCAGAAGATGGGAATTCATCGTTCTAAGTCAATGTTGTCTAATATGTTAGCCACTAGTCATATGTGATGAATTGGAAATTCAGTGGTAGTGAATTGCATTTCTGATCAGTAAATTAAAAATGAGAAATAGATACCGTTATTGTACATGTGATGTCAATACTCATATTTGCACATGTGTATGTGCATGTGTACTTCTATCTTTTTGCATGCTTGTTGGTAAAATGGTAAGTTAAAAAGCAGAATGTGCAAGTGTTTTTAAATTGTTGTAAGTGCTTTACTTCCTGGGTTACTGAATGCTGGTTGATGAATGTTAAATATATAGATACACTTTTGAAGTAAAATTACCTTCATTGTGTGAGTGTATGTAAGGCATTTTCTACTAAAATTAGTGCATGTGACTAAAACAGTGTTGCGTAGACATACCTATGACTAGTCAGTGATTTCTACTACAACAACTTGCATTTATATTGTGCCTTTAATGTAGCAACATGTCCCAAGGCACTTCACAACAGCGTTATCAATCAAAATTTGACACCGAGCCACAGGGGATATCAGGACAGGTAGGTTTTGATGGCTTATGCGAGAAGAAAAAAAAGCCATCTGTGCTTCAGGCTGAGAAAAATATCTCTGAGGATGGGCATTCCACACGTACAAGCAGTTTGGATTCAAGCAGGAATAAAAGGCATGTTTCATGACATCGGAATTGGCCAATCAGCAAAAAGGAATAAGTTATCTCTGGCTAAACAGAAGCGGGACATCAGGCTGTCACGAGTAGCAGGCATGCTATGCAGTATATCAATAGGTATATAAAAAGGAAAAAGGTGACTAAAGTAAATGCTGGTCCCTTAGAGGACGAGACCGGGGAATTAGTAATGGGGAACATGAGATGGCAGAAACTCTGAACAAATATTTTGTATCAGTCTTTACGGTAGAGGCACTAACAATATTCTGACAGTGGATAGTCTAGGGGCTATAGGGGGAGAGGAACTTAAAACAATCACAATTACTAAGGAGGTGGTACACAGTAAGATAATGGGACTAAAGGCAGATAAATCCCCTGGACCTGATGACTTGCATCCTAGGGTCTTACGAGAAGTAACGGCAGGGATTGTGGATGCATTGGTTGTAATTTACCAAAATTCCCTGGATTCTGGGGAGGTCCCAGCAGATTGGAAAACTGTAAATGTAATGCCCCTATTAAAAAAAAAAAGGAGGCAGACAAAAAGTAGAAAACTATAGACCAGTTAGCCTAACATCTGTGGTTGGGAAAATGTTGGAGTCCATTATTAAAAAAGCAGTAGCAGGACATTTGGAAAAGCAAAATTAGATCAGGCAGAGTCAGCATGGATTTATGAAGGGGAAGTCATGTTTGGCAAATTTGCTGGAGTTCTTTGAGGATGGAATGAATAGGGTGGATAAAGGGGAACCAGTGGATGTCATGTATTTGGACTTCCAGAAGGCATTTGACAAGGTGCCACATAAAAAGTTACTGCACAGGATAAACGTTCACAGGGTTGGGGTAATATATTAGCATGGATAGAGGATTGGTTAACTAACAGAAAACAGAGAGTCGGGTTAAATGGTTCATTCTCTGGTTGGCAACTAGTAACTAGTGGGGTGCCGCAGGGATCAGTGCTGGGACCCCAACTATTTACAATCTATATTAATGACTTGGAAGAAGGGACTAAGTGTAACGTAGCCAAGTTTGCTGATGATACAAAGATAGGAGGAAAAGCAATGTGTGAGGAGGACACAAAAAAATCTGCAAAAGGACATAGGCAGGCTAAGTGAGTGGACAAAAATTTGGCAGATGGAATATAATGTTGGAAAGTGTGAGTTCATACACTTTGGCAGAAAAAAATCAAAGAGCAAGTTGTTATTTAAATGGAGAAAGATTGCAAAGTGCCGTAGTACAGCGGGACCTGGGGGTACTTGTGCATGAAACACAAAAGGATAGAATGCAGGTACAGCAATTGATCAGGAAGACAAATGGTATCTTGGCTTTTATTGCAAAGGAGATGGAGTATAAAAGCAGGGAAGTCTTACTACAGCTATATAAGGTATTGGTGAGGCCACACCTGGAATACTGCATGCAGTTTTGGTTTCCATATTTGCGAAAGGATATACTTGCTTTGGAGGCAGTTCAGAGAAGGTTCACTAGGTTGATTCCGGGGATGAGGGGGTTGACATATGAGGAAAGGTTGAGTAGGTTGGGTTTCTACTCATTGGAATTCAGAACAACGAGAGGTGATCTTATCGAGAGGTATAAGATTATGAGTGGGCTTGACAAGGTGGATGCAGAGAGAATGTTTCCACTAATGGGGGAGACTAGAACTAGCGGGCACGATCTGAGAGTAAGGGACTGCCCATTTAAAACAGAGATGAGGAGAAATTTCTTCTTGCAGAGGGTTGTAAATCTGTGGAATTCGCTGCTTCAGAGAGCTGTGGATGCCGGGACATTGAATAAATTTAAGACAGAAATAGACAGTTTCTTAAACGATAAGGGGTTATGGGGAGCGGGCGGGGAAGTGGAGCTGAGTCCATGATCAGATCAGCCATGATCTTATTGAATGGCGGAGCAGGCTCGAGGGGCTGTATGGCCTACTCCTGTTCCTATTTCTTATGTTCTTATCATCATCATCATAGGCAGTCCCTCGAAATGAGGATGACTTGCTTCCACGCCAAAAAAGGATGAGTTCACAGGTGTTTCAATGAAGGACCCAATACTCCAGGTCCTGAACTACATCCTGAAGCGTGGAAGATGCCTGTGCATAGATTTTTTTTACGTGTGGTGGCCGTTGCACAACAGCCATCACACGGGCTTGACAGGGTTATCTAAGATGACTGGAGATCCTCTCTGTTGCACGGACTTAGTGCGCAAACATATCGCAGTGTGGGCTGGCCCGTGCTGCCCCTGGCCCCAAACTCACATCTTCCTGGGCCCCGATCACATCCCTCCACAGTCTCTTGCCGCTCCTGCTGTATCTGCCACGCTCCAATTACCGACCTGGACCTTGATGACGTCACTCTTCGCTGCCGTCTCCCTCCTGCACCAGCTCGCGCTGCTCCCTGAAGTGGCATACCTCCACGCTGCTCCCGGGCCGCCGCACCTCCGCTCCTTTTATGGCCCCGACCTGACGATGGTGTTCACACGCAGGTCGGGTTCATATATGAATAGAACAAAGGATTGCTCTCTCTCGATTAAGAAGAAACCAAGGGATGTGTTTTTGAGCCGGGCAGTCAAACTTTCGGAGTCTATGACCAACTCAAACTGATCACTCGGGAAGGATTGTAGTTAACTCTGTCACATAGATATTGCGAGGTAGGAATCTTTTAACTGTATGTATACCAGTTAACTCAAGTGCATAAATATTGCAAGGAAGGAATTTTACATAAGAACATAAGAAATAGGAGCATGAGTAGGCCTTTTGGCCCCTCGAGCCTACTCCGCCAGTCAATAAGACCATGGCAGATCTGATCTTGGCCTCAATTCCACTTTCCTGCTCGCTCTCCATAACTCTTGACTCCCCTATCGTTCAAAAATCTGTCTATCTTCATCTTAAATATATTCAATGACCCAGACTCCACAGCTCTCTGGGCAAAGAATTCCAAAGATTCACGACTCTCTGAGAGAAGAAATTCCTCATCTCTGTTTTAAATGGGCGACCCGTTATTCCCTATGGCCCCTAGTTTTAGATTCCCCCACGAGGGGAAACATCCTCTCGGAATCTACCCTGTCAAGCCCCCTCAGAATCTTTCAATATGTTTCAATATCATCTCTCATTCTTCTAAACTCCATTGAGTATAGCCTGAACCTGCTCAAACTTTCTTCATCTCAGGAATCAACCTCGTGAACCTTCTCTGAACTGCTTCCAATACAAGTATATCCCTCCTTAAATAAGGAGACCAAAACTGTATGCAGTACTCCAGGTGTGGTCTCACCAACGCCCTGTACAATTGTAGCAAGAGTTCCCTACTTTTATACTCCATCCCCTTTGCAATAAAGACCAACATTCCATTTTCCTTCCTAATTTCTTGCTCAACCTGCATGCTAACTTTTTGTGTTTCATGTACACGGACCCCCAGATCCCTCTGTGCCACAGCATTTTGTAGTTTCTCTCCATTTAAATAATAATTTGCTTTTTTATTCTTCCTACTAAAGTGGATAACCTCATATTTTCCTACATTATACTCCATCTGCCAAATCTTTGCACACACTTAACTTATCTTTATCCCTTTTCAGATTATTTGTGTCCTCTTCACCTGTCTTTGTATCATCAGCAGAATTTGGCTACATTACACTTGGTCCCTTCCTCCAAGTCATTAATATAGATTGTAAATAGTTGAGGCCCCAGCACCGATCCCTGTGGCACCCCACAAGTTACAGTTTGCCAACCTGAAAATGACGCATTTATCCTGTCTCTCTGTTTTCTGTTAGTTGGCCAATCCTCTATCCATGCTAATATATTTTCCCCCAACCCTGTGAGCTCTTATCTTGTGCAGCAACCTTTAATGTGACAGCTTATCGAATGCCTTCTGGAAATCCAAATACACTACAACTACTGGTTCCTCTTTATCCACCCTGCTCGATACATCCTCAAAGAACTCCAGCAAATTTGTCAAACATGATTTCCCTTTCATAAAACCGTGCTGACTCTCCTTGATTGTATTATGATTTTCTAAATGCCCTGCTACTACTTCCTTAATAATAGACTCCAGCACTTTTCCAATGACAGATGTTAGGCTGACTGGTCTATATTTTCCTGCTTTCTGTCTTCCTCCTTTCTTGAATAGGGGCATTATATTTTCAGTTTTCCAATCCGCTGGGACCTCTTCAGAATCCAGGGAATTTTGGTAGAGTACAACCAATGCATCCACTATCTCTGCAGCCACTTCTTTTAAGCCCCTAGGATGCAGACCATCAGGTCCAGGAGACTTGCCAACATTTAGTCACATTAGTTTGCCGAGTAATTTTTCTATAGTGTAAGTGATTGTTTTAAGTTCCCCCCTCCCTATAGCCCCTTGATTATCTATTATTATTAGGATGCTTTAAGTGTCTTCTACCTTGAAGACCGATATAAAATATTTCTTCAAAGTCTCTGTCATTTCCCCGTTCCCCATTATTAATTCCCCAGTCTCATCCTCTAAGAGACCAATGTTTACTTTAGCTACTCTCTTCCTTTTTATATACCTGTAAAAACTTTTGCTGTCTTTTTAAAATATTTTTTTCTAGTTTACTCTCATAATCTATTTTCTCTCTCTCATTTTTTTTAGTCGTCCTTTGCTGGTTGCTAAACATTTCCCAATCCTCTGGCCTGTGACTAATCTTTGTAATATTGTATGCCTTTGTTTTCAATTTGATACTGTCCTTAACTTCCTTCGTTAGCCACAGATTGTTCATCCTTCTCTGAGTCTTTCTTTCTCACTGGAATTTATCTTTGAGAGTTATGAAATATCTACTTAAATGTCTGTCAATGCTTATCTACCGTCTTACCCTTTAATCTATTTTCCCAGACCACTTTAGCCAACTCTGACTTCATTAATTTGTAATTTCCTGTATTTAAGTTCAGGACACTCGTTTGAGACCCAAGTTTCTCACCCTCAAACTGAATTTGAAATTCTAACATGCTTTGATCACTTTTCCCTCGAGGATCCTTTTCTATGAGATCATTAACTAATCCCACCTCATTACACATTGCCAGATCTAAAATAGCCTGCTCCCTGGTTGGTTCCAGAATGTATTGTCCTAAGAAACTATCCCGAATACACACTATGAATTCGTCCTCAAGGCTACCTTTGCCAATTTGATTTGTCCATTCTATGTGAAGATTAAAATCACCCATGATGATTGCAATACCTTTCTTACAAGCCTCCATTATTTCTTGATCTATACTCTGTCCTACAGTGTAACTACTTTTAGGGGACCTATGGACTACTCCCACCAATGATTTCTTTCCCTTATTATTTCTTATCTCCACCCAAACTGATATACATCTTGATCCTCTGGGCCAATATCATTTCTCACTACTGCACTGATCAAATCCTTTATTAACAGGGTTACCTCACCTCCTTTTCCTTTCTGCCTATCCTCCTTGAATGTCAAATATCCCTGAATATTCAGATCCCAATTTTGGTCACCTTGCAACCATTCTCTGTAATGGCTATCAGATCATACCCATTTATTTCTATTTGTGCTGTCAACTCATCTATCTAAGGTGCTATTTTAAACCTATAAGCTAGAGAATTTGTCGTTTATTTTGATACTTTTATACCTGTATCCAACAGTGTTAAGCTAGGGAAATTGTAGTTTCTTTTGATACTTTTAACCCTGCACTGAGTAGTGTTGAACTAGGGAATACTTAGCCTTTTTGATCTATTTCATAAAGTCCATTGTTTTGGAAAGATTCAAATCGTTGTTGCATCTCAATGTTCTTATATGTCTTGGTGTCTGAAACCCATAGGAAGAAGTCCTACAGATTTGGTGATCACGAAAGGAACCAAGCTAAGAGCATTGATTATGGGTGATAAAAAAAGCAATGTCTATGGATGAATTGATAGTGAAATATATTCACGGTAGAATCAGCCCAACTGACCCATGGGTACAGGATATAAGGGAGGGGGACTAACCCATCCAGAAAGCGAGAGAGTGAACTCTCCACTCACAAAGGTGTCATAGCAGAAGGCAATGTGGCTGATGGCTTACCGAAGGGAATCAGATAATAACGGTAAAATTGAGAGAGCAGGAGAAGGAGATAAAGGAGTTAAAGAGGAAAGCTCGTGATAGAGAAGCAGTGGTTAATCACCTGCTGAAGGAGTTGGAGGAGTCGTGGTGAGGCAGAAGAGAAGTGGTGTTTCAACCGGGGGGGGAAGAGGACACTTTATTAGGGATTGCAGGAAAACCTGGAAAGCTCAAGGGGGATCAGGAAAAGAAGCCTACGGCACCGCCAGAGACACCCACAAATGAAAAGATTCTGCTAGAGCTAGTAAAAGCGTTGCAAGCTTTAAAGGGGATAAGCCCAGTGGCAGCTGTAAAAGGGGAAAACCTAGCACCCTTATCTCAATAACGGAGCCGTACCCGGCCTGAGTACCTGTGTCCTCGCTGAGACTATCCACACAGGGACGACCATGTGTGGATAGTATCAGAGGGGAATTCTTGGCGGATATAGGGGCTTCAAGCACAGTGGTCCACTTGGAATGCCCCACCAAATCGCCATGGTCACCGGGACCACCCTATACGTTAGCCGTTTTACGGTTAATCAACAGGTATCTAAGCCATTGGGCTAGAACCCCAACTTTTGTGCTTATCGCCCAAAAATGGGCGTTATTTCCGACGTAGGCGGTAAAAAAAGGGTTTCAGATCGCTGGCTTCTTGCCCATTCGCAAAACACCTCGTTTACATTTTTGAAAATGGGCGTTACCGCGAGCGATATCAAATGTGCGGTAGCGTTAAATTTTGCTGACCTTCTGCCGTAAAGTGTGGCCGTTCTTAGCAACGACATGGCAACGCTCGATTCCTGCGATTCAGGAGGTCAAGGGTCATCATGACATGCGCAGAAGAGGAGATAGAGAGGGAGCTCAGAGGCACTGAAAGCGTGTGTGGCTGTGGTGTGTGCTTGTTTGGCTGTTGTGGGAGGCACAACAGAGATTCACCAGCAGCAAAAAGCCCACTAAGCATCAAGAACATATTTGGCACCGAGTTTTTGTCCAACAAATAACATATAAAATGGAAAGGATGGAGGAGACCCTGGAGCTGGTAGCCAGGAACACTGATGGCAGAGGGCTCCCAGTGATCCCGGATCGCCGCAATGCACCCGAAGGTTGCGCACCCCCATTGCCGACCACATATGAGAGGCAGCAGCAATACCTTGCTTATGGCTCGGAGCACGCTCCCACCTCAGGATCGTCCTCTCCTGCATCCATCCAAGCAGCGCTTCAGCCGTCACCACCCCCCCACCCCCCCCGCCAATGAAACATCGCCTGAGGAGCACCTCGGTCAGGCAGCTTGGAGTCAGGAGGGTAAGGGGAAGGAGTAGAGGTGGGGAGGAGAAAGGGGGGCGGGGGGAAGGGCTGGTTTGTACAGAAATACTGATGATTTCAGACTAATGTTCAGTTTAAATGTTTTTTTATTTTACAAAATCTTGCAGCTCATTGGCTCAGATAGCTGCACCATTACACGCTGGTGATTCCTTAACATCAAAGGGTATAATCACACTTAACTTCAGTCAACATAAACCTTCACTGTCACCAGGGTGATGCTCACTATTCATGTATGACCTGCACACCTAGCAATGTGGAAATAACACCAACGTTCTCTCAGGCAAAGTGATCATTGATGAGCTCCTGACGTAAGGCTCTTGCAGCTCTCATGCCACCATGGGCCCTTTCAAGCAGTCTATAGGGGGGGGGTGGGGGCATAGCTTCAGCGTCAGCCTGATTGTCTAGGCCTATGTCAGCGTCCGCCTCCTCGTCGTCCTCTTTCTCTGGTGAGGTGGACTGTCAGACTCATCTTGTCCCCTCCTGATAACCAAATTGTGTAGCATGGAGCACACCACCATGAATTGAGCCACCTGCTCAGGGTGGTATTGGAGCTTGCCTCCCGAGTGGTCCTCTGAAGTGCTGCTTCAGCATTCCAATGGTTTTCTCCACGATATTGCGAGTTGTTCTGTGGATCTCGTTGTATCGCCTCTCGGTCTCGGTGTCACACAGGTGGGTCATCAGCCAGATGGTGAGGCCATATCCTTTGTCCCCAAGAAACCAGCATTGACCTTGTGGCTCATTGTTAAACAAGTCAGATACAGTGCTCTCACGCAGGATGTGTGCATCATGGATGCTGCCAAGAAATTGAGCATTCACTGCCAGTATAATTTGCTGTTGGTTGACAACCAGCTGGACATTCAGGGAGTGGAATCCCTTGCGGATCCTGAAAACCTCAGCATCCTGAAAAGGTGCCCGCATCGCAATGTGAGTACAGTCTATTGCTCCCTGCACCTTGGGGAAGTTTGCAATTCTGGAGAAACCCTCCCACTCTGTGCCTCCCTGGTCATAGGGAAGCTGATCAAGTCCCTCCTGCGTGCGAACAGGGCTTCAGTGACCTGTCTAATGCAGCGATGTGTGACATGCTGAGAAAGTGGCAAATGTCGCCAGCTGTTGCCTGAAAAGAACCCGAGGCATAGAACGACAGTGCCGCGGTGACTTTGACCTCGACGGACAGTGCAGTTCTGATGGTGCTGGCAGGCTGCAGGTCTGCCCTTATCAGCTGGCATACCTCAGTGAGAACCTCTTTGTGGAAGTGCAGTCTCCGAAGGCAGGTGGTGTCGGGCAAGTCGAGGTAAGAATGCTTCTCCTTGTACTTGTGGGGGATGTAATGGCTGATCCTCCTCATCTGTCTGTCACTTCGTTCATTGGGCACATATTGCAGTGCAGCGCTCTTTCGGTGATGTCGACTCCGCTGCATGTATTTGGTCACCAAGAGAGGGTGAGAAAGGACAGGTCCCATTGCAGTAGCTCTCTCTTTGCCACCGATTGCACACAAACAAGGAATGTCCCGACGAGCACACCTCTTCAATTCCAATCGGTCACAGTGTGGTCAAGATGTTTTCAGAGATGTTCACATCAACTCCAATGACCTGCAGAGTACATCCGAACTCTGCCGAGGTTGAAGCTCAACAGCCTTTTAAAGGACGCGACATGTGATCTACAACATAACGCTGTGATTTGTCTCGGTTCGTTCCACTTTTTGTGGGCGTTTTTTTGAGCGAACGATATTGTGGGCGATACGTGTGCGAGGTGGTGAAATTGACAATGGGCGATCTCCATGGCTTCTAGCTTGGGTAAAAATGCTCTTTAAGACAAAAAACAGTCGGCGGGCGCTAATATTAAATCTCGGCATTATTTCCGTGCGGAAAGTTACGGTGGGCGATATTATGGGCGTTGAATTTGCCCATGCTACTGATTCCGCCCAAAAAAAGTGGGCGGGCCGTAATATTTTTTCTCTGCATTAAGCCCAATAATGCTCGGCGCTAAATCTCCGATCAAAGCTCGTCAGTTTCCATTTTGTGTCAAAATGACTGCTATCTGGCCATTATACGTCATTTCAGTGGTAAAATGGCCATTAAGTGGGTGTTAAGCAGCCAAAAAAAGTGGAGGTTCTAGCCCCTAAAGTTTTACGGTAGGGAATATAAAAGGGAAATGTGAATGCATCCAGATAAAGTGGGAACAGCCTGGAATAGGCGTCCTTGGGTCAGATTGGATATTGGCCCATAATGTGATAGTAGATATGCAAAATAATTGCCTCTGGGGGGGGCAGCAGACAGCGAGAAGACAGAGGAGCGCGAGTAGTGATACCCCACCCCCCCCCCCGCAATTCGGGGAAAGAATGAAGGGCTCAGCTTGTATGATGCAGCCCAAGGGCGGATACAATTGAGAAGAGTTGCTGGTACAAGTTCCTGTATCATTTAGGGAGGTACTGGAGGGGAGAAAAAGAGGAAATGCGACATATAAACACTATTACGGGTGATGGGGAGCCTATGGTCAGGGCCCAGAAGCAGTATAGTTTCCCAAGGAAGGCAGAACGGGATTTAGAAAAGGAGGTTGAATCGCTGGTGGAGCGACCCACGTGAATTCACTGGTGTTGGTGGTAAAGAAGCCGAACTGGTTGTGGCGCATGACTGTTGATTACTGGATATTGAATAAGAATATACCGGCCTATACCCCAACGGTGGCAGCCGTGGCAGATTTGATAGGGAATATCCCCTCGTCAGCCAGTCTTCACGGTCTTGGATATATCTAACGGATTCTGGTCCATCCTGAGCCGGAGGGAGGACCAGTATAAGATCGCTTTTACTTTTAAGGGACAGTGGTATACTTGGACATGTTTGCCCTAGGGGTTCCATAACAGTCCCTCCATTTTTTATCAGAGTATAGCCCACATTCTGCATGAGTTCAGTCAGCCAGATTGTTTGATTCAATATGTGATGACATTCTACTGTTCACAGAGACAGAGGAAGAGCATCGGCAGTTGCTGAGGGAACTGGTGGGCCTACTGGAGGAGGCGGGGTTAAAGGTAAAGGGAGAAGTGCAATTTTTGGGGTTAACACTAAGACGTGGAGAAAGGGCCATAGATGGAGCAAATCGCAAGGTTGTCCAGGAAATGCCAGTCCCGGGGAATAGATCCGCCCTAAGATCCTTTTTGGGTTTAATGGGGTACTGCCGACAATTTATCAAGAATTATGCACTACAATGGCCCCTTTATTATGGTTAGTGAGAAAGGGTGTTGAGTAAGATTGGATGAGGGGTGAGAGAATACATTTGTTAAGCTAAAGGGAGATTTCCAACTGCTTCGGCTTTGGGGGCGGTTGATGAGGCAAAGGAGTTTTTCTTGGAAGCGGCGGCTACAGAAGCCAGTCTCAGTGCCATATCGTTACAGAACAGACACGGGAAATTGAGGCCAGTGGCGTACGCCTCCCGGGTTCTGACTGAGGTAGAGATGGGGTTCTCGATCTGTAAAAGGCACCTGTTGGCCTCCTTCTGGACGGTAAAACATGTTAGTTTATTTACTGGAAGAAATTCTGTCACTTTACTCACTCATCATAATCCAACCAAACTCTTACTGGACAGGCGTATAAAAGATGGGACTGTGAGTGTTGTATATGCTGACTATGGATGTACTCTATGTGTAGTCACTGTGAGATTGTATAAGATGGAGACTTGTTTACCTGATGTACTATCAATAAGGTTCACACCGTGTACATACATGCTGGCACTAGAGGGTGCAACTGGTGGAGACCAGGGGTTTCCTGCCCTGGTGGCAGGGCCTTGTATAAAAGTCTGCACACCATTCTTGCACAGCGCTCTGGAGTTTGGAATAAAGGACCAAGGTCACTACAGTTCAAGTACAACACATTGCCTTGTGGAGTCATTCATAAGTATATTATAGACATAACAACTGGCGATGAGAATAAGAACTTTCACACGATCATGGCTACATTTGGCACACTAAAAGACTTTGCAGAGAGTGATGATTAAGATGCCTTCACGGAAAGGCTCGAGCAATATTTCGTGGCAAATGACCTGGCAGGGGAGACGGACACATTGGCGGAGAAGCGCAAGGCTATACTGCTGACCAGTTGTAGGCCCGAGGTCTACCGCCTCGTCAGGGACTTGCTGGCACCCACGAAGGCCAAGGATAAGACATACGATGAGCTGACTGAACTAATTCGCGACCAACTTAAACCAAAGGGGAGCATCCTCATGGCCAGGCACAGATTCTACACGCACCGCAGACCTGAGGGTCAGGAGATTGTAAAATATGCTGCTAACCTCAGGAGACTTGCGGCAATGTGTGATTTTGGCACCTACCTCAATGAAGCGTTGCGAGACATCTTTGTTATAGGAATTGGCCACGAGGGCCTCCTTCATAAGCTACTATCTGCTGACACCACAGTCAACCCGCAGAAAGCCATCGGCATCATTCAGCATTCATGACCTTGACCTGCAGCACCAAACAAATCATTCAGCCTGTGGACTCAAACCTGGCAAGTATTGTACACAGAATGGTGCCTTTCACAGACAATACTGTAGAACGTGGCCCTGCCCATGGCAGAGAGCACAGACCTCAGGGTTCCAGAACTCCGAGTCCGCCAAGTGGTGCTAATCGAGTAGCACCATGTTGGCATTGCGGAGGAAAACATAGGGCTCACCAGTGTCGGTTTGCGGAGTATGTATGCAAAGCCTGTAACACGAAGGGCCACCTCCAGCACATGTGTAAAAGAAATAACACTCACCATCTAGCAGAGGAGTTGGTAGATGACTTTGAATCCAGCGGGGAGTATGATGATTTGGCCAGAGAGGCAGCTCAGCCCCAAGAAGAAGTGTATGGAGTGTATACCTGCACCACCGATTGTCCTCCAGTGAAGATGGAAGTCGAGATAAGAGTCTTTATAGAAGTGGACACGGGAGCGAGCCAGTCAGTGATGAGCCAGGATGCCTTCGAGAGGCTGTGGAACGAAAAAGGACCCGAGCTGGTTCCATACAGGAAGAGTTACGCACCTACACCAAGGAGCCGATCACAGTCCTTGGTAGTGCAGATGTAAGTGTAATCCATAATGGCGTGGTGCATAAGTTACCTTTGTGGATTGTGGGGAAGATCCAGTGGAAATGGGAAGATCTCTTCACTCCAGCAATCAATGTCCCCCGTGCTCAGAGGCAGAGCAAAACCTCACCTTCGCTTGGGCCAGGCACCAGAGAATCGACCAGTGCAGCACCTGAGGCACAGACCGTCCATCATGACTGCGTGGCAATAATCCGTCTGGAATGACCTAAAAGTACCTTCCTGGCTCCCGGACTCCTGGGGAGGAAGATCGAAATCACAGGTACCCTTCCAGCGTTTGTGGCAGAATCGCGGGAGAGAAGGATCAAGGCAGTCGACCTCGGGGACCGAAGCAAGATGGCGTTTCTGCTGAAGCGAGGAGCAGCGTGGCTGAAAAGAAAGATGGCTGCGACAACACCACGAGGTGCAACGCTGAGGGATCAACACGTGGAGTCCAACAAACGATCTGATTAGGGTAAAGCCAACAGGGTTCTCTTAAAGGAGAGCTGCAACCAACTGAACTTAAAGAGACATTGTATGCATTGCAATCAATGTAACGAACTCATTAAGATTGTGAACAGAATGTTGTTGCGAGATGTAGGCGTTGTAAAGAACCGAATGTTGTTGCGAGATGTTGGTACCAGTCCTAATATAAAGAACAAAATGTTGTTGCGAGATGTCAGGAATAGAGTGTCCCCTAGAGCAGCAAGCGAACGAATTCTGGAGGGTAAAGGCGCGGAGCCTGATACTCTGCCCCAGGTTTATCCCACGCTGCAGGCACCCGATGGCACCATTCACTACGGACCTGGAAACGAAAACGGCGCCAATACGTGCAGTCGGCCGCCGTTGCCCACCACCCAGGTGGAGACAGTGCAGCCCCCAGACCCAATCACTACCTCGGCCATGTCCGGGAGCGAAAGGTCAGAAACGACGAGTTCCCCAAATGGGACCTGGAACAGCCAGGTTCCCAACACCGTGAGAGAGCAAGCAGAAGACTCTGAAGCCCTCAAAGGAGGACAGGGAGGCCACACAAATCTGGCACCACTAGGCAACGGCAAAGGCCCTGAGTCCTGGCTCAGTGAGCGAACCAATCCCACCCTGCTAACAGGGGGCGCAGCGCCGCCATCAGATGACTAGGACCCCGTCCGGTTGCTCTATAACTAGTGTCCTCGCATACCTGTACTGCTACCTCAGTACTGACCATGACTTAAATCATGAATGCAATCTACCCAATCCTGGCACACGACTGTAAAACGTAACGAATGTAAGTCACGGAACCTTGGTGTCATGATACAAACTGAAATTCTTTTTTTCTTCCTTTCTTTGTACTTGCACTGCGTCTGATCCTGTATGTTAATGTAACGGGCCAGCTGCATGATCTCGCTGTTGGGGGGGGGGCGGGGGGTTGCAAAATGGATGTATGTAGCCATGGACACACACATGGATCACACCCAGAACCCACTGGAACTTCCACCGCATCATCAAACCATCCAATCTGATAACCACTACCCAACGTTGTGGCAAAACGACTTGGGGGTTAACAGGGAGAGGGCCAAGCCAAAGCACAGCCGAGATGCAAGGGCTATTGGCACTTAAGTCTGGGGAGAGCTAAGCCAGAGCAATAGTGCAAAGATAATTGGCACAAAGGACTTGGGGGAGAGTGATGTTGTATATGCTGACTATGGATGTACTCTATGTGTAGTCACTGTGAGATTGTATAAGACGGGGACTTGTTTACCTGATGTACTATCAATAAGGTTCACACCGTGTACAGACATGTTGGCACCACTAGAGGGTGCAACTGGTGGAGACCTGAGGTTTCCTGCCCTGGTGGCAGGGCCTTGTATAAAAAGCTGCACACCATGCTTGCACAGCACTCTAGAGTTTGGAATAAAGGACCAAGGTCACTACAGTTCAAGTACAACACATTGCCTGTGGAGTCATTCATAAGTACATTATAGACATAACAGTGAGCAGTTACCAAAATACCACGGTGGACGCTGCAGCGAGCCACATCCAATGTAAAGTCAGTAGTGATGAGTGAGCCTCGATTGGGGTGCCGCAGTGGAGGGTGCATAGATATTGCGAGGAAGGAATTTTAAACCTGTAAGCTAGAGGATTTGTCATTTCTTTTGATATTTTATATCTGTATCCAACAGTTTTAAGCTAGGGAATTTGTAGTTTCTTTTGATACTTTTAACCCTCAGTAGTGTTGAACTAGGGAACGTATAGCCTTTTTGATCTTTTTAATAAAGTCCATTGTATTGGAAAAATTCAAATCTTTGTTGCAACTCAGTGTTCTTATGGTGTCTGAAACCTGTAGGAAAAAGTCCTACAATGTTAAGGAGCATCTTAAAGAAGAGTGAGAGGTAGAGAGGGTTAGGGAGGAAATTCCAGAGCTTATGGCCTTGGCAGCTGTAAGAACAGCCAACAATGCTGGAATGATTAAAATCGGTGATGTGCAAGATGCTAGAATTGGTGCAACGCAGATATCTCGAAGGCTTGTAGGGTTGGAGGAGGTTACAGAAATAAGGAGGGAAGAGGCAATGGAGGAATTGAAAACAAAGATGAGAATTTTAAAAATGAGGCATTGCTGAACCAGGAGCCAGTGTAGTTCAGCAAGCACAAGAATGATGGCTGAATGGGACTTGGTGCGAGGTAAGATACGGGCAGAAGAGTTTTGGGTGAGCACAAGTTTATGTCGGGTGGAAGATGGGAAGCTGGTCAGGAGAGCATTGGAATAGTCACGTCTAGAGGTAACAAAGTAATAGATAAGGATTTCAGAAGCAGATGAGAAGAAACATGGTCAGAATCGGGAGATGTTACGGAGGTGGAAGTAGGTGGTCTTGGTGATGGAATGGATATGTGGTCGGAAGCTTATCACAGAGTCAAACACAACACCAAGGTATTGGACAACATCGTGCTAAATATATGTGACATTTGCAAGATTGCTTATCTATGTCCACACATCAGTCTCACACTACCCTATTTCAGTTTCCCTGTGTTAGATGTTCATTACACTGAGTCACTTTCATCATGAGCACCTTTCCTAAATACGTGGGGGTGGGGGGGGGGAGGATTGGTCTTTGGCTCTTGGGCAAAACAGACAATAAAGAATCCGGAGCCTGTTTTACTCTCTGCTTGATTTTCTTTTCCAATGACATCAACAGTAAAGAGTGAATGACCAGATTTTGTTGGTGGTGGTTGAGGAAGAAACATTTGCAAGATTTCAGGATAAATTTCTGCTCTTCTTCAAATAATGCCATAGAACCTTTAATATCCACTAGAATAGAACAAATGGAACAATAAAGGGACTTCAATTGAACGTTTCATCTGAAAAGCAGTGTCATGTATCCGACATGTTTACTGCTGGTACCATTACATATGATTACCACCAGAGGGCACTGCAGTGGGAGACTTGTAAGTTACCAGTACAGGTGTGCTTGGCCAAGTATAAAAGGCAGGCCACCAAGTGTGATCCTCACTCTGGAGTTACCAATAAAGGACTCAGGTCACTACAGTTCAAGTACAACACATTGCCTTGTGGAGTCATTATCAGAGCATCTAAAGACATAACAATTGGCGACGAGATTATGGACCTTCACGCGAAAATGGCTAACCTTGGTACATTGCAGCAGTTCACCGATGGTGATGTTTGGGACGCCTTTGTGGAGCGGCTCGACCATTTCTTCACAGCAAACGACCTGGCAGGCGACAATCCGGCTACACTGGCTGATAAGCGCAGAGCTATCCTGCTAACCAGTTGTGGACCCACAGTCTATGGCCTCATCAGGGACTTGCTGGCACCAGTGAAGACAATGACTAAGATGTATGAGGAGCTTGTAACGCTGATTCAAGAACAACTCCAGCCCAAAGAGAGCATCCTCACAGCCAGACAACGGTTTTATACACATCGACGGCCCAAAGGCCAAGAAATCGCGAAATATGCTGCAGACCTCAAAGAGGCTGGTGGCACCGTGTGATTTCAGCAACATAGAAACATAGAAACATAGAAAATAGGTGCAGGAGCAGGCCATTCAGCCCTTCTAGCCTGCACCGCCATTCAATGAGTTCATGGCTGAACATGAAACTTCAATACCCACTTCCTGCTTTCACGCCATACCCCTTGATCCCCCGAGTAGTAAGGACTTCATCTAACTCCCTTTTGAATATATTTAGTGAATTGGCCTCAACTACTTCCTGTGGTAGAGAATTCCACAGGTTCACCACTCTCTGGGTGAAGAAGTTTCTCCTTATCTCGGTCCTAAATGGCTTACCCCTTATCCTTAGACTGTGACCCCTGGTTCTGGACTTCCCCAACATTGGGAACATTCTTCCTGCATCCAACCTGTCCAAACCCGTCAGAATTTTAAACGTTTCTATGAGGTCCCCTCTCACTCTTCTGAACTCCAGTGAATACAAGCCCAGTTGATCCAGTCTTTCTTGATAGGTCAGTCCCACCATCCCGGGAATCAGTCTGGTGAATCTTCGCTGCACTCCCTCAATAGCAAGAATGTCCTTCCTCAAGTTAGGAGACCAAAACTGTACACAATACTCCAGGTGTGGCCTCACCAAGGCCCTGTACAACTGTAGCAACACCTCCCTGCCCCTGTACTCAAATCCCCTCGCTATGAAGGCTAACATGCCATTTGCTTTCTTAACCGCCTGCTGTACCTGCATGCCAACCTTCAATGACTTATATACCATGACACCCAGGTCTCGTTGCACCTTCCCTTTTCCTAATCTGTCACCATTCAGATAATAGTCTGTCTCTCTGTTTTTACCACCAAAGTGGATAACCTCACATTTATCCACATTATACTTCATCTGCCACGCATTTGCCCACTCACCTAACCTATCCAAGTCACTCTGTAGCCTCATAGCATCCTCCTCGCAGCTCACACTGCCACCCAACTTAGTGTCATCCGCAAATTTGGAGATACTACATTTAATCCCCTCGTCTAAATCATTAATGTACAATGTAAACAGCTGGGGCCCCAGCACAGAACCCTGCGGTACCCCACTAGTCACTGCCTGCCATTCCGAAAAGTACCCATTTACTCCTACTCTTTGCTTCCTGTCTGACAACCAGTTCTCAATCCACGTCAGCACACTACCCCCAATCCCATGTGCTTTAACTTTGCACATTAATCTCCTGTGTGGGACCTTGTCGAAAGCCTTCTGAAAGTCCAAATACACCACATCAACTGGTACCCCCTTGTCCACTTTATTGGAAACATCCTCAAAAAATTCCAGAAGATTTGTCAAGCATGATCTCCCTTTCACAAATCCATGCTGACTTGGACCTATCATGTCACCATTTTCCAAATGCGCTGCTATGACATCCTTAATAATTGATTCCATCATTTTACCCACTACTGAGGTCAGGCTGACCGGTCTATAATTCCCTGCTTTCTCTCTCCCTCCTTTCTTAAAAAGTGGGGTTACATTGGCTACCCTCCACTCGATAGGAACTGATCCAGAGTCAATGGAATGTTGGAAAATGACTGTCAATGCATCCGCTATTTCCAAGGCCACCTCCTTAAGTACTCTGGGATGCAGTCCATCAGGCCCTGGGGATTTATCGGCCTTCAATCCCATCAATTTCCCCAACACAATTTCCCGACTAATAAAGATTTCCCTCAGTTCCTCCTCCTTAATAGACCCTCTGACCACTTTTATATCCGGAAGGTTGTTTGTGTCCTCCTTAGTGAATACTGAACCAAAGTACTTGTTCAATTGGTCTGCCATTTCTTTGTTCCCCGTTATGACTTCCCCTGATTCTGACTGCAGGGGACCTACGTTTGTCTTTACTAACCTTTTTCTCTTTACATACCTATAGAAACTTTTGCAATCCGCCTTAATGTTCCCTGCAAGCTTCTTCTCGTACTCCATTTTCCCTGCCCTAATCAAACCCTTTGTCCTCCTCTGCTGAGTTCTAAATTTCTCCCAGTCCCCAGGTTCGCTGCTATTTCTGGCCAATTTGTATGCCATTTCCTTGGCTTTAATACTATCCCTGATTTCCCTAGATAGCCACGGTTGAGCCACCTTCCCTTTTTTATTTTTACGCCAGACAGGAATGTACAATTGTTGTAATTCATCCATGCGGTCTCTAAATGTCTGCCATTGCCCATCCACAGTCAACCCCTTAAGTATCATTAGCCAATCTATCTTAGCCAATTCATGCCTTATACCTTCAAAGTTACCCTTCTTTAAGTTCTGGACCATGGTCTCTGAATTAACTGTTTCATTCTCCATCCTAATGCAGAATTCCACCATATTATGGTCACTCTTCCCCAAGGGGCCTCGCACAATGAGATTGCTAATTAATCCTCTCTCATTACACAACACCCAGTCTAAGATGGCCTCCCCCCTAGTTGGTTCCTCGACATATTGGTCTAGAAAACCATCCCTTATGCATTCCAGGAAATCCTCCTCCACCGTCCACCGTATTGCTTCCAGTTTGGCTAGCCCAATCTATGTGCATATTAAAGTCACCCATTATAACTGCTGCACCTTTATTGCATGCACTCCTAATTTCCTGTTTGATGCCCTCCCCAACATCACTACTACTGTTTGGAGGTCTGTACACAACTCCCACTAACGATTTTTGCCCTTTAGTGTTCTGCAGCTCTACCCATATAGATTCCACATCATCCAAGCTAATGTCTTTCCTAACTATTGCATTAATCTCCTCTTTAACCAGCAATGCTACCCCACCTCCTTTTCCTTTTATTCTATCCTTCCTGAATGTTGAATACCCCTGGATGTTGAGTTCCCAGCCCTGATCATCCTGGAGCCACGTCTCCGTAATCCCAATCACATCATATTTGTTAACATCTATTTGCACAGTTAATTCATCCACCTTATTGCGGATACTCCTTGCATTAAGACACAAAGCCTTCAGGCTTGCTTTTTTAACACCCTTTGTCCCTTTAGAATTTTGCTGTACAGTGGCCCTGTTTGTTCTTTGCCTTGGGTTTCTCTGCCCTCCACTTTTCCTCATCTCCTTTCTGTCTTTTGCTTTTGCCTCATTTTTGTCTCCCTCTGTCTCCCTGTATAGGTTCCCATCCCCCTGCAATATTAGTTTAACTCCTCCCCAACAGCACTAGCAAACACTCCCCCTAG
Organism: Pristiophorus japonicus; assembly: GCF_044704955.1. NCBI lineage: Eukaryota > Metazoa > Chordata > Chondrichthyes > Pristiophoridae > Pristiophorus > Pristiophorus japonicus. The sequence goes on along the minus strand of NC_091989.1, from coordinate 107,276,107 downwards.
GACATTGGTTCCGGACCTGCCCAGGTGCAGACCGTCCGGTTTGTACTGGTCCCACCTCCCCCAGAACCGGTTCCAATGCCCCAAGAATTTGAATCCCTCCCTGCTGCACCACTGCTCAAGTCATGTATTCATCTGCGCTATCCTGCGATTCCTACTCTGACTAGCACGTGGCACTGGTAGCAATCCCGAGATTACTACTTTTGAGGTCCTACTTTTTAATTTAGCTCCTAGCTCCTTAAATTCTTTTCGTAGGACCTCATCCCTTTTTTTTACCTATGTTGTTGGTACCAATGTGCACCACGACAACTGGCTGTTCTCCCTCCCATTTCAGAATGTCCTGCACCCGCTCCGAGACATCCTTGACCCTTGCACCAGGGAGGCAACATACCATCCTGGAGTCTCGGTTGCGTCCGCAGAAACGCCTATCTATTCCCCTCACCATCGAATCCCCTATCACTATCGCTCTCCCACTCTTTTTCCTGCCCTCCTTTGCAGCAGAGCCACCTACGGTGCCATGAACTTGGCTGCTGCTGCCCTCCCCTGATGAGTCATCCTCCCCAACAGTACTCAAAGCAGTGTATCTGTTTTGCAGGGGGATGACCACAGGGGACTCCTGCACTATCTTTCTTGCACTGCTCTTCCTGCTGGTCTTCCATTCCCTATCTGGCTGTGGACCCTTCTCCTGCCGTAAGACCAAGTCACTACACGTGATACTCACGTCATTCTCAGCATCGTGGATGCTCCAGAGTGAATCCACCCTCAGCTCCAATTCCGCAACGCAGACCGTCAAGAGCTCGAGGCGGATACACTTCCTACACATGTAGCGCCCAGGGACACCGGAAGTGTCCCCAAGTTCCCACATGGTACAGGAGGAGCATATCACATGGCCGAGCTCTCCTGCCATGTCTTAACCTTAGATACCCTTAAATTGGTAATAACAATGTTACAGTTCACTTACTGCTATAAAAAAGAAAAGAAAAGCTACTCACCAATCACCAGCCAATCACTTACCCCATTGGCTGTGACGTCACTTTTTGATTACTTTCTACTTCTATTTTGCTTTCTCTCCCGCTGTAGCTGCACCGGTATGCTGGCTCTCGATCTCCCGCTGGGCTTTTGATAGGTCGCTCCCCTCTCACCAACTGCCGCTGGCTCTCGATCTCCTGCTGGGCTTTTGATAGGTCGCTCCCCTCTCACCAACTGCCGCTGGCTCTCGATCTCCCGCTGGGCTTTTGACAGGTCGCTCCCCTCTCACCAACTGCCGCTGGCTCTCGATCTCCCGCTGGGCTTTTGACAGGTCGCTCCCCTCTCACCAACTGCCGCTGGCTCTCGATCTCCCGCTGGGCTTTTGACAGGTCGCTCCCCTCTCACCAACTGCCGCTGGCTCTCGATCTCCCGCTGGGCTTTTGATAGGTCGCTTCCCTCTCACCAACTGCCGCTGGCTCTCGATCTCCCGCTGGGCTTTTTATGTATCACCTCATCGAAGCGCTGCGGGGATACCTTTGTCATTGGAATCGACCATGAGGGCCGCCTTCATAAGCTACTGTCTGCGGATACCACAATCACACTGCAGAAGGCCATCTCCGTGAGCCAGGTGTTCATGACCTCGGCCTGCAGCTCTAGGCGGATGACTCATCTTCAGGACTCAAACCCGGCAAGTAATGTACACAGAATGGTGCCTTTTAGAGGCTGGACTGTAGAACGTGAATCTTCTCAGGGAAGAGAGAACAGGCCCCCGAGTGTCTTAACTCAGAGTCTGCCGAGGGAGATAACCGAGTAGCTCCATGCTGACGTTGCGGAGGGAATCACAGGGCTCACTAGAGCCGCTTTAAGGTCTATGTGTGTAAATGCTGCAGCACAAAGGGCACATCCAGCGAATGTGTAAAAGAAATATGACTCACTGTGTTGATGAAGAGACTGCAGATGGCCATGAATCCAGCGCAGATTATGAAACGATAGTCAGAGAGGCAGCTCAGCTCCACAATGAGGTATATGGCATGTTTTGTTTACCTGCACCACTGAGTGTTCCCCGTTAAGGATGGAAGTCGAGATAAATGGCATTCCAGTCTTCATGGAAGTGGACACGGGGGCGAGCCAGCCAGTAATGAATCAAGAAGCCTTTGAGAGGTGATGGGACAATCAAACTGAACGACCCAAGTTGGTCCCAGTTCAAGCAAAGCTGCACCTACACCAATGAACTTATCCCAGTCGTTGGTAGTGCGAATGTTAAGATACTCTATGATGTCGCGATGCACGAGTTACCTCTGTGGATTGTTGCAGGTAATGGACCAATGCTACTCGCAAGAAGGTGGATGGAGAAGATCCATTGGAGTTGGGAAGATTTCATCCCTCCAGCAATCGATGACCTCCGCGCTCAGAGGCAAAGCAAGCCTCACCTGAGGTTGGATCCGGCACCAGAGGGCAGACCAGCACAGACCCCGAGGCACAGACTGCCTGCACGACTGCGTGGAGATGATTCAGCTGAGACGACCCGAACGCACCTTCCAGGCTCCAGTGGCAGGACTCCGGAAGAAGAAAATCTGATCCAAAAATGACTTCCCAGCTTCGGTGGCAGAACCCTGGGGAGAAGAGGATCACCGCAGTCGACATCGTGGATGGAGGAAAGATAGCGCCCAAAACCATGAGGTGATGCGCTGAAGAAAAAGATGGCGGCGGCCAGACCATGAGGTGCAGCGCTGATGGAGCAACATGTGGCACTAAATGGGGAAGAGGATTGGGGTAAAGATAGCAAGGCTCGCTTAAAGGAGGCCTGCAATCCACTACACTTAAAGGGACAGTTCACACACTCAATCAATTTAAGAGCAACTGTGAGTCAGATGTAAAATGTGTAACTGATGATCAGAGTTGTGTATATGCAATAAGCAAAGAAAAGTCTCAATGTAATAGCAACTGTGAATTAGATGTAGAATCTGTAATTGATGATCAGAGTTGTGTACATGCAATAAGCAAAGAAAAGTCGCGCGATCACGATCGGAGCTACAGGTTATTTACAATGAGTAATGAAACGTGCGATGTAGGATTTCAACTGCATTCAGTCAATGCAGCGGGCAGACAGGAGCACACAGCTCCAGCGAGCTACCCAATGTAGTAGCCTGCGTCCCTGGGACCAGAGTTATGCACCATGGAATGTAGCCACAAACAGCCAATACATACAAGCTGCAGAGCAAGTGATCTCAGGAGGGCAACGGCACCGGTATTGATACTCTGCCCCTGATCGGCTCCACCTCTCAGGCACCCGATGGCATCAACCGCCATGAGCCTGAAAGAGCAAACTGTGCTAAGGCGCAGCCCCTATCGTCAGCAAGGCCATACCAGGGAACAAAGGGTCACTCGCAACGGTTCTCCCACATGGGACCAGGACCAGCCAGGATCCCAAACCAAATATCGCCCAGGCAAGTGAGTCAGCAGTTCCCTGTGCACTGCTAGATGACTGCTCCTCAGGGAGCAGCAGCGACCCGGGGCGCAAGGAGAGGTTAGGGAGGTCACAAGCATCTGTGAACCTGCCCAACGCTAGGAGCAACGGCAAAAGCCCCGAGAGCAGGCAACTTGAGCCAACCGGGTTCCCACTGCCAGCACTGGGCACTGCGCCGCCACCAGACTACCTGGACACTATCCAGCAGCTCTGGCACTAGTTTGTCCTCACGCACCAATGCTGACCCCAGCTCTAACTCCAAGTATATATCAAGTATGTACCTCACCAGTCAAAAGTACTTGCCTCACAACGGCACCACGAATGTGATGATGCAAATGCAATTCTTTCTTTTTGGGACTTGAATGTAATGAGCCCCCGGCACAATCTGTAGTGGGGGTAGAGAATAAAGTGGCCATGGACGCACAAACAGAAACTACCAGCACATCTACTGCCAACGAAACATCTGCCACTCACCCAAGATGGAAATGACCCTCTAAGAGTCAACGAGATAGAGCTAAGCCCAGAGCACAATCAATGCAGGAAGGCGATTTGCACTAAGGTCTTGGGGGAGAGTGATGTCATGTAACCTACATATTTATTGCTGGTACCATTACATATGATGTACCATCAGAGGGCACTGCTGTTGGAGACTTGTAAGTTACGTGTACAGGTGTGCCTGGCCAAGTATAAAAGGCAGGCCACCATGTGTGATCCTCACTCTGGAGTTACCAAAAAAGGACTAAGGTCACTACAGTTCAAGTACAACACATTGCCTCGTGGAGTCATTATCAGAGCATCTAAAGACATAACAAACAGCACCTCTGACAATGCAGCGGTCCCTTAGTATTGCACTGGTGTGCCAGTCTAGCTTAAGGGTAGTGTTAGAGAAGCTATGTTAGGTAAATGTGAGGGTTTTGAATTAAAGACTCCATTTTGTGGGTAAAAGGCAACTCCTTCAGAGATTTGCTGAAACAGCTAGAATCTGGAGAAAGTCAAGGAGACAGCAAATCTGCAAGACTGGTGCTACTGTCTGTATTTAAGAAATTTGAAAGCTCTGACCTTCTTATGTATACATCTATCTGGTTGACAACTAAATGTTTATGTTTTTCTATACATGCAAATAGATATGGTAATTTATATTATGACCTAGAAACATAGAAAATAGGTGCAGGAGCAGGCCATTCAGCCCTTCTAGCCTGCACCGCCATTCAATGAGTTCATGGCTGAACATGAAACTTCAGTACCCCCTTCCTGCTTTCATAGAAACATTGTTGTGGAGCTTTTTATCTCCTGATACCACAAGACAGTGAGTCTTTGATATGATGTAAACCAGGAGTAAGGGCCATGGAAGAGAGGTAGTATAATGACCTTTAGCTGAGCTTAAAAAACGAGACCATTTAAAGAAAGTTAGGAAGATTGAGGGTTGGTCAACCTGCCGCTTGAACTCAGTAACTGTAATGTGAGGTCTTACACAGCTTTTGTGTTGTCGGTGAGTATCATTCCTGTAATAAAATCCTCTGAGGGCTAAATTAGATAGCCCCCGTAAACGGGCCACACCGACCAACAATCTCTATCAATCAGGACTCATGCCTCCCATTCAATGGGACCCATAGTTTTAATATGAAACATTCATATGCTTCTCTTCACCCTCTCACACTTAGCACTGTTGCAAGCCTCAACCCACATCTCACAGCTTATACACATTGCTAGCTATTCAACCATGACAGCCACATCACCCAACCATCTAAGCACAACACTGACTGACATACTTCCCTTTCCCTTGCAGAAAATGGCGCACACCGGAGGCAGCAGGAACTAACTATGCGTGCCTACATATTCTAACCCCCATGGAGGAGATGGTGCTGGCCATTATTGGAAGGGCTATTGCAGAGGCCGTGGCCAGTGGCAGGGCTGAATCCATAGAAGGTGGTATCCTCATACCTAATTCTCCTTCTCCCATCCCTTACACCTCATTCCACAATCTTTTCTGACTTACAAGCTGCAATTGGTGTAAGCATGGTCCTCTTACTTTCCTCCCTCCCCTCACCACAATCTAACCCTTATCCCTTTTTCCTTTCAGATACCCAAGAACTGCAAATTGCAGACAGTGGAGGAAGACCAAGAAGAGAGTGACAATGTCACTTGATTTCACACACGCACCCACCAGCTCAGATACTGACACTGCGCGTCTCTTAGAGGATAGCATAGAGGTGGGATCTGCACATGGTGAGACACCCGGGCACAAGTGCACTGCACCTAGGGCTGGGGGCAAGGATAGCGCAGGTGAGGTCATATACTAGTTCTGCTGCAGAGGACTCCGATGTATTTATGTTCTTATGATGGGCAAGGCTACAGAAGGCTGATGGGTCTACACAACAAAATGCTTGGTGCATTGGAAACCTGCCAGAAAGCCTGTGTTCAATCAGCATGGAGGAGTCTGGCACGAACATGGCACACAGCTTTGCACAGAGCTTGGACCCTATCTTTTCCAGCATGAAACTGGTGGCCAACTCTATCAACACACTTGTAGACCCAACCATGATGCAGTGTCTGATGGGCGATGTCTCAGCTTCCATTGCAGTACATGCAGCTTCCACCAAAAGTCTGAGTGTTGCAGTGGAAGCTCAGACTGTTGCCATCATGGCTGTGCGCCGAATGTGGGTACGGGGCCCAGAAGAGCCGAGGGCCCAGGGGCAGCAAGGACCTGCCCACACTGCGATATGTGTGTGCAATAGGTCCGTGCGGCAGAACAGGTCTTCAGTCGTCCTGGTTAATCCTTGCCACTGGATAAAGGCCGAGCTCTGTCAAGCCCGTGTGGTGGCTGATGTGCAATGATCACCACACGTTAACAAAATTCACGTACAGGCATCTTCCACCCCCTCAACTGGAGTTCAGGACTGGAACATCGGGCCCTTCATTGAAACATCTGTGAACTCTCGTGGAAGCAAGTCATCCTCGTTCGAGGGACCGCCTATGATGATGGGGGATACCCATGTTTAAAGGGGCTTACAGGGTGTCACAACAGTCCAGCAATCTGCCATCCTGGGGGAGTGGCACTGACTACATGGAGCACGATGACAGCATTCGTAATCTCACCTGATACTCTTTGCCAGTGCCTTTGCTGTTGATGTCAGCCAGCCAGCCCAGACTGCTGCCACCCATGCCGAGATGGTGCAGTCCGTAGCTGGGCCATCTAGGACCAGAGCTGCTCGAGGCCATCCTCTAAGGCAATTTGCAGTCTCCTCCACTGAAAGTCAGCAGCCTTCCACCAGCCATGTTGCAGCTATTGGGGTAGCATTGTTGAAGCACTAGGACATGCAAAGGGACATGGAAGACAGGCACTAAGGAAATGCACAAGGGTGATTAGTTTAATATTGTATGCAATATGGCATGGTTTCATTTGTAAATTTGGTTTGGAATATGTATTTTGTGTGCTTTTGTTTTTCCATTATGGCCAAGAGGGCGATGTGATGGTCAGTGATAGAGGGAAGGTATGGAATGCGAGGCAGTTGGTGAATGGGAAACTGGGGTTGAAATTACTGGTATCGCACACAAATTCGTTCTTTACGCACATCCCGGGCAGAAAGGGGCTAACTAGATGGCAGCCTCTATTGCTCGTCTGCCTCCTCCTCCTCCTTTTAGCAGCTTGTCCTGCTCTGCGTGGTCTCTGCTCATTCTCCCGGTCATGCTCAATTCCAAGCAGAAGGCCTACTAGTGCACCCATGTCTGGGACCAGGTGGTTTGTACAGAACCCTTCAAAAAGTACTTCAACATCTGGCACATCACTCCCTGTAAGACTGTTGAAACTTGAAACAACTATGGAAAGCACCAAAAAGGTGTAGAGTTGTAGCAACAGCCAGGATAAATCAACCAGCAACTAACCTGTAAGTAGTTGATGATCCCTTTAAATAGTGCTGGTGGAGCGACTTCATGCTGCTTAATGCGTGTTCAGCAGTGCGATGTTGAGAGAGGGCGTCGGCTGCAGCGTGGTGCTCTAAAATGGTTGCGCTGGAGGCTACCTGCCTGTTCTGCATACTTCCGGCGAACGTTAAGTGGGTGCGCATGCTAACCCCTTTACTAACGTGACAGTTCGACACATTTCATTCCAGAAGTGTGCGCGTACTGTGGTCGCCATTTTGGGACCCTAAGGGCAGTCATAGTATCTAAAAACAGATGCTACCGAGCCTAATTTTGCCACCTCTGTGATTTGACTCCTGGTACAGAGACAATAGGTTTCTCTAATAGTATTAATAATCAGGCAGCACATGCTGGAGAGAACTGTTACCTGAGATAGAGCAACTGCTGCCTCTGTGTTTCCCAAGATATTTCCCTGTTTATTTTATAAATATACAATAACACTTTGTGTTAGTGTTTTAATATAGCAACATTTTGATCAGATATGTCCATGGTAGGTCAACAACTAATCAAGATGATACGTAGGTTGGGTTTTGGAGATGTGTTATGTTGAGTGTTTACTGGATCTAGTGATTAAGTATTTGCATGAGAATAAGAAAAATGAAAGAGTACAAGACCGAATCAAAAAGGTAAATGTTTCTGCAAAGTGAAAAAGAGAAACTCCTAGTATAAACAGGTGTACCACACCACCAATGCAGCAAGTTTTCCATCTCTGCTGAGCTACTAGAAAACTCTAAGCACCTCGCTCTGCTTCCTTACAGAAGTGTAGGGAAAATGAAGGGCAAATTGCTACAGGCACTTTTGCATACTTTCTAACAATACAGCCACATTGGCAGAAACCTGGCAATAGTGTGTGTGTGGTACAGAGGAACCGGTAGAAAGGACAGAGAAAAAAACACAAAATTGAGACTCTCTGAATAAGCTGATGTAAAAAAGAAAATGTGCTGTGCATTTTGCTGTCATAGTGTTTAGTACTCCAGGGCATAATCTTTTTGTATACTTGAATAATGTGAATAGCAGTGCAGTTCTACACAAGAATATATATATACTGTATAGTATGTGTGGTCCTACCTCTCAGGATTTTGAACCTCCTCTGTTACATAGTTAAGTGTGTCCCAGCCTGAGAAGGAGAACAGCGCAAAATATAGTGCTAGAATGATGTTATCGACTTTCCATATAGAATTCTGAAATGATGAACTCACACTGAGGTCACTTTGGCTTTCTGTAAGAAAAGAACAAGCAATGTGGGAGAAAGTTTCATACATTACTTTTAATACAATAGGAGAGAGAGCAGAAAATCACCTCACTGATGATCTTTTATACATCTAACAATCTTCTATTAAGCAGTTTGCATGTCATTCTACCCATTTACTTTTTCTCTATGACTGGTTTATCTGTTCATTTGATCCCTCTTTTTCATTCTTTTTTCTAACATTGCCAAAATGTTTGTTAATCTTTCAGTTCTGATGAAGGATTGCACATCGTAAACGTCAATAACCTGCCGTTTCTCTTTACAGATGTTGACTGATTTGTTGTGAATTTTCAGCACCTTGTTTTTATTTTTGAAATATAAAACTGATACTTTATAGTAACTGCTGTTTTTCTTTCCTTGGTACATACTTATTAATGGTAGAAAGTTTATTGTAATTTAAAAGGAGAAACTTTAAACCTGTTTTCTGGTGATTCCAACATTCTTTGTAAAAGCTCAGCAAGTGTACATCGATCCATTAGTTGTTAAAAATGGTAAATGTTCTCCACATTCTAATGGTACTGTACCATAATGTTACATGAAGTGTGATAAATAATGGGGCATCACCTAACATTATGTGACAACCTCTTGTGCGCAGAACCATTTACAGTCTAGAGAAAGTTGCAGAGTTTACCATGTTTGGCAGGCATCTTTAAATACTGACCAGCAGAAGAACTGTGCAAGAAATTAGAGAAATTGCCTGCCTCTCCCTCCCCCTCCCCCACCAGCAAATGCTGCAAGCATCCTTCCCCGAGGGCAAAATAGGCTCTGAACTCTCTTGCTAATTTCACCACCCCTTTGAACTGTTACGCTCATAATAAAGTGATATAACTGAGTACTGTATGCAATGAGTAAGTGTGACCTTAGCTCCTTTCATTAAACTCCGGAGTGCTGGTACAGTGTGGGAGGCCTGCTTATATACCTTGCTCCCAAGGGATGCTGGGATCACTTGGGACTCCAACAGGTAGGCCCTCTGGTGGTAGTGTGATACAGGTTGCCAAAGGTTACATACATAACATCACTCCCTCCCAAAGTCAATAGTACACTTATTTACAGGGTAAGACGATCTGGGGCTTTTCGCTCCCTTGTCGATCGTCTCGGTACAAATGCAGGTGTAGCTGAGTTGGTTGGTTCTTCGCTGGGCAGCTGGTCTTGCCGGGCTGCTGGGGATGGCATGTTCAGCTTTGTGGTCAACCATGATGTCGATGTGTGTGCGTTGGAGGGTCGAAATTGGTGGTGTCCTCTTCGGGTTGCTTATGGCTGTTTGTGAACCACAATTTGGTTTGGTCCAAATGCTTTCTACACGTTAGTCCATTGGCCAATTTGACCTGAAACACCGTACTCCCTTCTTTGGCTATGACCGTGCCGGCAAGCCATTTGGGACCATGTCCATAGTTGAGTACAAATACATGGTCATTGACTTCAATATCGTGTGACAAGTTTGCGCGATCATGGTACATGCTTTGTTGATGCCGCCTGCCCTCGACGTGATCATGGAGATCAGGGTGGATGAGAGAGAGCCTTGTTTTGAGTGCCCTTTTCATGAGCAGCTCGGCTGGGGGAACCCTGGCGAACAAGTGGGGTCTGGTGCGGTAGCAGGGTCTGCAGGGAGCCTTCTGACATGCGTTTCCAGCTTGGCTTGATGGTCTGGACTGCTCATTCTGCCTGACCGTTGGATGCGGGCTTGAACGGTGCAGATGTGACATGCTTGATCCCATTGCGGGTCATGAATTCCTTGAATTCAGCACTGGTGAAGCACGGCCCGTTGTCGCTGACAAGGATATCAGGCAGGCCGTGCGTGGCAAACATGGCTCGTAGGCTTTCGATGGTGGCAGTGGACATGCTTACAGACATTATTACACATTCAATCCATTTTGAATAAGCATTCACAACAACCAAAAACATTTTGCCCAGGAACGGGCTTGCAAAGTCAACGTGGCTCCTCGACCACGGTTTGGAGGGTCATGACCACAAACTTAGCGGTGCCTCTCTGGGTGCATTGCTCAGTTGAGAGCAAGTGTTGCATTGGCGCCGCACGACTCTAAGTCTGAGTCGATGCCGGGCCACCACACGTGGGATCTGACTATAACTTTCATCGTTACTATGCCTGGGTGGTTACTATGTAGGTCGCATATGAATGTTTCCCTGCCTTTCTTAGGCAAAACCACACGATTACCCCACAAAAGACAGTCCACCTGTATGGACATTTCGTCTTTGCGCCTCTGGAACGGCTTGATCCATAAGCTGTTCATATCGCTGTTCACAGAGAGCAAAGGGATTAACACCAATGCTTCTGCCCGCATCCATCTCCGCTGGGACGCTGGACCAGCTCCCATGGAGGACACAGTTTTTTTTTTACCAGGGACAGTAAAGGATCCTGGCTGGTCCATGTCCTGATCTGGTGGGCCGTAACGGGTGATTTTTCATTTTCAAATGCATCCATCACCAAGAGCAAGTCTGCAGGCTGTGCCATTTCCACCCCGGTGGTGGGCATTGGTAGCCGACTGAGAGCAGTAGCGCAGTTCTCTGTGCCTGGTCTGTGGCGGATTACATAGTTGTATGCCGACAGCGTGAGCGCACATCTTTGAATGCGGGCAGAAGCATTGGTGTTAATCCCTTTGCTCTCTGAGAACAGCGATATGAGCCGCTTATGGCCAGTTTCTAACTCAAAATTGAGACCAAACAGATACTGGTGCATATTTTTCACCCCGTAAGTGCACGCCAGAGCTTCTTTTTCAATCATGCTGTAAGCCCTTTCGGCCTTGGACAAACTCCTGGATGCATAGGCGACCGGTTGCAATGTTCCCGATTCGTTAGCCTGTTGTAACACACACCCAACCCCGTATAACGACATATCGCAAGCTAGCACTAATCGTTTACATGGGTTATGCAGAACAAGCAGTTTGTTGGAACATAACAGATTTCTGGCTTTCTCAAAAGCAGCCCCTTTTGATTTCCCCCATACCCAGTCATCTCCCTTGCGCAGTAGCATATGTAGGGGTTCTAGCAAGGTGCTTAACCCGGGTAGGAAATTACCAAAATAGTTGAGGAGTCCCAGGAACAACCGCAGCTCCGTCACGTTCTGTGGTCTTGGCGCGTTCTTGATGGCCTCCGTCTTGGCGTCGGTGGGTCTGATGCCATCTGCCGCGGTTCTTCTTCCTAAGAACTCGACCTCTGGCATGAGGAAAGCACACTTCGAGCGTTTCAACCTGAGTCCCACGCGGTCTAGCCGACTTAGAACCTCGTCCAGATTCTTCAAGTGTCTGATGGTGTCCCGATCTGTGACCAGTATGTTGTCCTGGAAGATCACGGTGCGCGGAACCGACTTTAGCAGGCTCTCCATGTTCCATTGGAAAATTGCCGCGGCCAACTGAATCCCAAATGAGCATCTGTTGCAGATGAACAGACCTTTGTGCGTGTTGATGCAGGTGAGGCCTTTCGAAGATTCCTCCAGCTCCTGCGTCATGTAGGCTGAGGTCAGGTCCAGCTTGGTGAACGTCTTTCCTCCAGTCAGGGTCGCAAATAGGTCGTCTGCCTTGGGTAGTGGGTACTGGTCCTGTAACGAAAAACGGTTAATCTCCACAAATTCTGACCGTGCCGTCGCCTTTGAGAACTGGAACAATCAGACTAGCCCACTCGTTGAACTCCACCGGCTCAATGATGCCTTCTCGCTGCAGCCTGTCCAGCTCAATTTACACTTTCTCGCGCATCATATATGGTACCGCCCGTGCCTTGTGGTGGATGGGCCGGGTACCGGGAACCAAGTGGATCTGCACCTTCACCCCCGAGAAACTTCCCATGCCTGGCTCAAACAACGACGGGAATCTGCTCAGAACCTGGGCACATGAGGCATCGTCGACAGACGAAAGCGCTCAGATGTCGTCCCAGTTCGAGAGAATTTTCCCCAGCCAGCTTCTGCCGAACAGTGTGGGGCCATCCCTGGCACAATCCATAGTGGGAGTTCGTGCACTGCTCTATTATAGGAGACTTTTACTTCTGCACTGCCAATAACAGGGATCAGCTCTTTGGTGTAAGTTCTTAGCTTGGTGTGAATGGGGTTAAGCTTGGGCCTGCGTACCTTGTTACTCCACAGCCTGTCGAAGGCCTTTTTGCTCATTATAGACTGATTTGCACCCGTGTTCAGTTCCATGGATACTGGAATTCTGTTCAGTTCAACTTTTAACATGATCGGTGGACATTTCTTGGTGAAGGTGTATACTCCGTACACTTCTGCCTCCTCGGTTCGAGTCTCTAGTTCAGCTTGATCCACCATGGATCAATCTTCCTCGGCAACATGGTGGTTTGCAGGGTTTGCAGCGCGTCTGCACATTCGCTGGAGGTGTCCCATTGTTCTGTAGCCTTTGCACACATAGTGTTTGAAGTGGCATTGATGGGCCTGATGATCACCTCCACAGCGCCAACAAGGTGTTAACTGCCTCGCATTAATGATTGATGGCGGACTCTGGGTCATCTAAGGTCGTGCAGCTGCCGGCGTGTACGTTCTGCCATATGCATTCCTGCTTGAAAACGACATTACTTTGTGTACAGTACTAGCCGAAACCTCGCTGCGAAATGTGTTTGGTGTTATCGCTGGTGAACATAAATGCCTGGACTATCGTTATGGCTTTGCTCAGATTCGGTGTTTCAACAGTCAGTAGTTTGCGAAGGATAACATCATGGCCAATGCCAAACACAAAAAAGTCTCTTAGCATTTGTTCAAGGAATCCATCGAATTTGCAACGTCCTGCAAGGCGCCTTAGTTCGGCGACATAGCTCACCACTTCCTGTCCTTCCGACCGTTGACACATGTAGAACCGATATCTCGCCAACAAAACGCTTTCCTTCGGATTTAGGTGCTCCCGGACCAGCGTACACAGTTCTTTATAGGATTTGGTTGTTGGCTTCACCGGAGCTAGAAGATTCTTCACGAGGCCATAGGTTGTTGCCCCACAGACGGTAAGGAGGATCGCTCTCGCCCTTCGTTTGGTAGCGTTCTCATCCCCTTCCAACTCGTTGGCCACGAAGTATTGGTCGAGTCGCTCCACGAAAGCCTCCCAATCATTCCCTTCTGAGAATCTCTCCAGGATACCAACAGTTCTTTGCATTTTCGCATGGTTGTTCGTTACCTCGTCGCCAATTGTTATGCTCATAATAAAGTGATACTCATTGCATACAGTACTCAGTTGTAAATGTGACCTTAGCTCCTTTAATTAAACTCCAGAGTGCTGGTACAACGTGGGAGGCCTGCTGATATACCTTGCTCCCAAGGGATGCTGGGATCTCTTGGGACTCCAACAGGTAGGCCCTCTGGTGGTGGTGTGATACAGGTTGCCAAGGGTTACATACATAACCTGAACATTTAAACATAGTTACAGAACATTCAGCACCACTTTGCATTAATTATTTTACATGTTGATACTCTAGTTGGAAGCTGATGTTCTGTGATTGTCCTTGCTAAAAGAGAGGAAAGCCAGCTTTGTGCTTTTACATTTAAACACACAGGCAATGGTAGCTTGCAAGATGCAGGAAAGTCTGGATTCATTCACTGGATGTGGGCACCACTGGCAAGGCTAGCGTCTATTGCCCATCCCTAATTGCCCTTGAGAAGGCGATGGAGAGCCGCTATTTTGAACCGCTGCAGTCCATGTGATAAAGGTACTCATCATCATCATAAGCAGTCCCTCGGAATCGAGGAAGACTTGTTTCTATTTTTAGCATGAGTTCTTAGGTGGCTATACAGTCCAATACGAGAACCACGGTCTCTGTCACAGGTGGGACAGACAGTAGTTGAAGGAAAGGGTGGGTGGGGAGATGGTTTGCTGCACGCTCCTTCCGCTGCCTGCGCTTGATTTCTGCATGCTCTCGGCGACGAGACTCGAGGTGCTCAGCGCCCTCCCGGATGCACTTCCTCCACTTAGAGCGGTCTTGGGCCAGGGACTCCCAGGTGTCAGTGGGGATGTCGCACTTTATCAGGGAGGCTTTGAGGGTGTCCTTGTAACGTTTCTGCTGCCCACCTTTGCCTCATTTGCCATGGATGAGTTCCGAGTAGAGCGCTTGCTTTGGGAGTCTCGTGTCTGGCATGCGAACTCTGCGGCCTGCCCAGCAGAGCTGATCAAGTGTGGTCAGTGCTTCAATGCTGGGGATGTTGGCCTGGACGCTTACGCTAATGTTGGTGTGTCTGTCCTCCCAGGGGATCTGTAGGATCTTGCGGAGACATCGTTGGTGGTATTTCTCCAGCGACTTGAGGTGTCTACTGTACATGGTCTACATCTGAGCCATACAGGAGGGCTGGTATTACTACGGCCCTGTAGACCATGAGCTTGGTGACAGTTTTGAGGGTCTGGTCTTCAAACACTCTTGTTTAAAGGTCCTGCCACAGTAGTGTTAGGTTATGAATTTGGCCCAGCGACAATGAAAAAATATCGATATTATTTCCAAGTCAGGATGGTGTGTGACTTGGAGGGGAACATGGAGGTGGTGGTGTTTCAAGGTGCTTGCTGCCCTTGTTCTTCTAGGCAGTTGAGGCCGCAGGTATGGGAGGTGCTGTCGAAGAAGCGTTGGCGAGTTGCTGCAGTGCATCTTTCTCTCATTTCATCACATGGACTGCAAGGGTTAACTAAGGTGGCTCACCATCACCTTCTAAAGGGAAATTAGGGATAAGCAATAAATGCTGGCCTTGCCAGCAGTGCCCACATCCAATGATGGTACACACTGCAGCCATGGTGCACCAAAAGTGGAGGGAGTAAATGTTTAAGGTGGTGGATGAGATGCCAATCAAGCGGGCTAGCTGGTGCTGAGCTTCTTGAGTGGTGTTGGGAGCTGCATTCATCCAGTGGTAAATATTCCATCACACTCCTTACTTGTGTCTTGTAGATGGTGGAAAGGCTTTGAGGAATCAGAAGGTGAATCACTCACTACAGAATACTCAGCCTCTGACCTGCTCTTGTAGCTACAGTATTTATATGGCGGGGCCAGTTAAGTTTATGGTCACTGTTGACTCCCAGGATGTTAATGGTAGGGGAATTTGACAAAGGTAATGTGATTCATTGTTAAGGGGAGGTGGTTAGAGTCTCTCTTCTTGGAGATGGTCACTGCCTGGCATTTGTTTGGTGCGAATGTTACTTGGCACTTAACAGCCCATGCTTGGATGTTGTCCAGGTCTTGCTGCATGCGGGCACAGACTGCCTCATTATCTGAGGAGTTGCAAATGGAACTAAACACTGCCATCATCAGCGAACATCCCCACTTCTGACCTCATGATGGAGGGAAGGTCATTGATGAAGCAGCTGAAGATGGTTTGGTCTCAGAAACTACCCTGAGGAACTCCTGCCGCAATGTCCTGGGGCTGAGATAACTGGCCTCCAATAACCACAACCATCTTCCCTTGTGCTAGGTATGACTCCAGTCAGTGGAGAGTTTTGCCACTGATTCCCATTTACTTCAATTTTACTAGGGCTCCTTGATGCCACACTTGGTCAAATGTTGCCTTGATATTAAGGACAGTCACTCTCACCTCTGGAATTCAGCTCTTTTGTCCAAGTTTGGACCAATGTTGTAATGAGGTCTGGAGCTGAGTGGTCCTGATGGAACCCAAACTGAGCATTGGTGAGCCAGGTATTGGTAAGTCTCTGTTCTTCTTAGGTAGTCTCCCAGAGTCGAGGATGACTTGCTTCCACACTAATATGAGTTCTAAGGTGACTGATGAGATCAATGCAGGATCTACAGTCTCTGTCACAGGTTGGGCAGATGGTGGTTGGAGGGATGGGTGGGTGGGGTGCTTGATTTGTTGTACACTCCTTCCACTGTTTTTACTTGGCTTCACTGTGCTCCCGACGAAGATACTCGAAGTGTTCGGTGCCTTCTCGGATGCTTCTCCTCCACTTTGAGCGGTCTTGGGCTAGGGATTCCCAAGAGTTAGTGGGGATGTTACGTTTTTTTCAAGGAGGCTTTGAGGGTGTTCTTGAAGCATTTTCTCTGTCCTCCTGGGACTCGCTTGCCATGACGTAGCTTGGAAAAGAGTTTGTTTCGGGAGTCTAGTATCGGTCATGCGGACAATGTGGCCCGTCCATTGGAGCTGATCAGGTGTGGTCAATGCCCCGTGCTGGGGATATTGGCCTGAGAGGGAACGCTGATGTTGGTGCGTCTATCCTGCCAATGAATTTGCAGGATTTTGCAGAGGCAGTGTTGGTGGTACTTCTCCAGTGCTTTGAGGTGCCTACTGTACATATCTATGTCTCTGAAGCATATAGGAGGGCGGGTATCACTACTGCTCTGTTGACCATGAGCTTGGTGCCGGGTTTGAGATCCTGGTCTTCGAACACTCTTTTCCTCAGGCGACCGAAAGCTGCACTGGCATACTGAAGGTCGTGTTTGAATTTGTCATCGATGTCTGCCCTTGCTGATAGTAGGCTCTTAAGATATGGGAAGTGGTCCACATTTTACAAGGTCTCGTCATGGATCTTGATAATTGGGGAGCAGTACTGTGTGGCGGGGGCAGATTGGTAGAGAACCTTTGTTTTACGGATGTTTAATGTAAGGCCCAGACTCTCGCACGCTTCAGTGAAGGTGTCAACGATGGTTTGTAGTTCGGTCTCTGAGTTTGCACAAACACAAGCATCGTCTGCATACTGTAACTCGATGACAGAGGTTGGAACAGCCTTCGATCTGGACTGGAGGCGATGGAGGTTGAATAATTTCCCGCTTGTAAGTGCCGCCTGATGGCACTTTTGATGACACCTTCCATCGCTTTACTGATGATTGAAAGTGGACTGATGTGGCGGTAATTGGCCGGATTGCATTTGTCCTGCTTTTTGTGGACAGAACATACCTGAGTAATTTCCACTTTATTGGGTAGATGCCAATGTTGTAGCTGTACTGGAACAGCTTGACTAGAGGCGCAGCTAGTTCTGTAGCACAAGTTTACAGCCGGGATGTTGTCAAGGCCCATGGCTTTTGCTGTATCCAATGCGCTCAGCCATTTTTTGACAACACGTGGAGTGAATCGAATTGTCTGAAGACTGGCTTCTGTGATGATGGTTACCTCAGGAGGAGGCCAAGATGTATCATCCATTCGGAACTTCTGGCTGAAGTTCTGATGAAGGGTCGTTGACCCAAAACGTTAACTTTGTTTATCTCTCCACAGATGCTGTCTGACCCGCTGAGATTTCCAGCATTCTCTGTTTTTATTTTAGATTCCAGTATTTTGCAGTATCCGCAGTATTTTGCTTGTGTGTTCTGGCTGAAAATGGTTGCAAATGCTTCAGCCTTTTGCACTCACATCTTGTGCATCCCCATTGAGGATGGGGATGTTCATGTTCATGTTCATGTACCTGCTCCTCCCATTAATTGTTGTTTAAATGTCCAGCACCATTCATGATTGGATGCGGCAGCACTGCATAACTTTGATCTGATCTATTAATTGTGGGATTGCTTAGCTGTCTATAGCACGCTGCTACTGCTGTTTAGCATGCATGTAGTCCTGTGTTGTAGTTTCACCAGGTTGGCACCTCATTTTAAAGTACGTCTGGTGCTGCTCCTGGCATGTTCTTCTACACTCATCATTGAAACAGCGTTGGTCCCCTGGCTTTATTGCAATGGTAGAGTGAGGTTACAGATTGTGGTGCTTAGTTTTGAGCTGCTATATCTGTTCTGAGTCTATCCCATTTAGCACAGTGGTAGTACCACACAACATGATGGAGCGTGTCCTCAGTGTGAAAACGGGACTTCGTCTCCACAAGAACTGTGTGGTGGGCATTCCTACCAATACTGTCATGGACAGATACATCTGCGACACATAAATTGGTGAGGACAAGGTCAAGGTTTATTTCCCCCAGTTGGTTCTCTCACCACCTGCTGCAAGCCCAGTCTGGTAGCCATGTCCTTCAGGTCTTGGCCAGCTCGGTCAGTAGTTGTGCTACCAAGCCACTGTTGGTGATGGACACTGAAGTCCCTCACCCACAGTCTGTGCTCTTGCTACCCTCAGCGCTTCTTTCAAGTGGTGTTCAACATGGAGGAGGAGTAATTCATCAGCTGAGGGAGGGCAGTAGGTGATAATCAGCAGATTTCCTTGCCTTGTTATTTACAGCTCCTCTAGACCCAACTTTTGTTTCTGTACTTGACCCATTACCACCCCATTTTGCCTTACACCATCATCCCTTTTGTCATTTAATCACTTTTGTTTTCCACCCTATGACAGGTTTTGTTCTTTCCATCCTCCCGTCTTTCCCTGCCTCCGTACTTGCTTATCAACTGGTACAGCTCTAACTTATTTCAGTTCTGATGAAAGGTCATCAGCCTGAAACATTAACTCTGTTTCTCTCTCTACAGACATTGTCTGAACTGTTGAGTATTTCCAGCATTTTCTGTTTTCATAACTGGGCGTTAAATATTACAAGATATAACATATATAGAAAGGACACAGAAAGAAGAAGATGGGCTGGGATAGCTGTTCCAATTACATATAATATAATGGCAATAGAACAAAAAGGACATAACTAGCATTAACGAATCCATATACATTGAGATAAAGGATAGGAAGGGATTGACCACATTGGAGGGGCATTCTACAGACCACCTACAACAACAACAACTTGTATTTATACAGCATCTTTAACGTAGTAAAACATCCTAAGGAGTGTTAGAAGACAATAAATTGACACTGAACCACATAAGAAATTAGGGCAGATGATCAAAAGCTTGGTCAAAGAGGTGGGTTTTAAGGAGCATCTTAAAAGAGGAAAGAGAGTTAGCGAGGTGGAGCGGTTTAGGGAATGAAGTGATTGTCTGCATGAACATTGTTGTGTCCCTCTGCGCATATGCATGGTTGGACCCGCCCCATTTTGCACGTGCACGCCATTCCCTTCTGCGCATGCACAATACCCCACAGTTGCAGCTGCAGTGTAGCCACGCTTTCTTCAACTCCGTGGAACAGCGCCCCTTATAAGACCAGGGGGAGAAGAGAGAAGCGAATTTAATCTTCATATTGATTGGACAAATCAAATTGGCAAAGGTAGCCTTGAGGAAGAGTTCATAGAGTATATGCGGGATGGTTTCTTGGAACAATACGTTGTGGAATCAACCAGGGAGCAGACTATTTTAGATCTGGTAATGTGTAATGAGCTTGGAGTAATTAATGATCTCGTAGTGAAGGATCCTCTTGGGAAGAGTGATCATAGAATGGAAGAATTTCAAATTCAGTTTGAGGGTGAGGAAGCTAGGTCTCAAACTATGTCCTGAACTTAAATAAAGGCAATTACAAAGGTATGAAGGCAGAGTTGGCTAAAGGTTACTGGGAAAATAGATTAAAGGGTAAGACAGTAGAAAAGGAGCCATTTCATAACTCTCAGCAAAGATATATTCCAGTGAGAAAGACTCTAAGAGAAGGATGAACAATCTGTGGCTAACTAAGGAAGTAAAGGATGGTATCACATTGAAAACTAAGGCATACAATGTTGCAAAGAATAGTGGAAGGCCAGAGGATTGGGAAACTTTTAGAGACCAGCAAAGGATGACTAAAAGAATGATAGAGAGAGAAGATAGCTTATGAGAGTAAACTAGCAAGAAATATAAAAACAGATTGTAAGAGCTTCTACGGGTATATAAAAAGGAAGAGAGTAGCTAAAGTAAATGTTGGTCCCTTAGAGGATGAGACTGAGGAATTAACAATAGGAAACAGGGAAATGGCAGAAACTTTGAACAAATATTTTGTATCGGTTTTCACGGTAGAAGACACCAAAAGCATCCCAATAATTGATAATCAAGGTGCTATTAGGGGAGGGGAACTTAAAACAATCACTATCACGAGAGAAAAACTACTAGGCAAACTAATGGGACTAAAGGTGGACAAGTCCCCTGGACCTGATGGCCTGCATCCTAGGGGCTTAAAAGAAGTGGCTGCAGAAATAGTGGATGCATTAGTTGTAATCTCCCAAATTCCCTGGATTCTGGAGAGGTCCCAATGGATTGGAAAACCGCAAATGCAATGCCCTTATTTAAAAAAGGAGGAAGACAGAAAGCAGGAAATTATAGACCAGTTAGTCTAATATCTGTCATTGGGAAAATGCTGGAGTCTATTATTAAGGAAGTAGTAGCAGAACATTTAGAAAATCATAATACAATCAAGGAGAGTCAGCATGGTTTTATGAAAGGGAAATCATGTTTGACAAATTTGCTGGAGTTCTTTGAGGATGTAACGAACAGGGTGGATAAAGGGGAACCAGTAAATGTCATGTATTTGGATTTCCAGAAGGCATTTGATAAGGTGCCACATAAAAGGTTACTGCACAAGATAAAAGCTCACGGAGTTGGGGGTAATATAATAGCATGGATAGAGGATTGGCTAACTAATAGAAAACAGAGAGTCGGGATAAATGGGGCATTTTCAGGTTGGCAAACTGTAACTAGTGGGATGCCACAGGGATCAGTGCTGGGACCTCAACTATTTACAATCGATATTAATGACTTGGATGAAGGGACTGAGTGTAATGTAGCCAAATTTGCTGATGATACAAATATAGGTGGGAAAGCAAGTTGTGAGGAGGACGCAAAGATTCTGCAAAAGGATATAGACAGGCTAAGTGAGTGGGCAAAAATTTGGCAGATGGAGTATAATGTGGGAAAATGTGAGGTTATCCATTTTGGTAGGAAAAATAAAAAAGCAAATTATTATTTAAATGGAGAGAGATTACAAAATGCCGCAGTACAGAGGGATCTAGGGGTGCTTGTAACACAAAAGGTTAGCATGCAGGTACAGCAAGTAATTAGGCAGGCAAATGGAATGTTGGCCTTTATTGCAAGGGGGATGTAATATAAAAGTAGAGAAGTCTTGTTACAATTCTACAGGGCCTTGGATTACTGCGTAAAGTTTTGGTCTCCTTATTTAAGGAGGGATATACTTGTAGTAGAGGCAGTTCAGAGAAGGTTCACGAGGTTGATTCCTGAGATGAACCGGTTGTCATATGAAGAAAGGCAGGTTGGGCCTATACTCATTGGAGTTTAGAAGACTTAGAAGTGATCTTATAAGATTCTAAGGGGGCACTGTGCACATTTTGGACACCTTATCTGAGAAAGGACATGCATGCCTTAGAAATGGCGCAACGAAGGTTCACTAGATTGATCCCTGGGATGAGAGGGTTGTCCTATGAGGAGAGATTGAGTAGATTGGCCCTATACTTTCTGGAGTTTAGAAGAATGAGAGGTGATCTCATTGAAACATATAAGATTCTGAGGGTGATTGACAGGGTAGATGCAGAGAGGATGTTTTCCCTCGTGGGGGAATCTAGAACTAGGGGACATAGCTACAGAATAAGGGGTTACCCATTTAAAGCAGAAATGAGGAAGAATTTCTTCTCTCAGCGGGTCGTGAATCTTTGGAATTCTCTACCTCAGACAGCCGTGGAGGCTGGGACATTGAATATATTTAATGTGGAGATAGACAGATTTTTGAACGTCAAGGGAGGCAAGGGCTACGTGGAGAGGGCAGAAAAATGGAGTTGAGGCCAAGATCAGATCAGCCATGACCTTATTGAATGGCGGAGCACACTCAAGGGGCCAAATGGCCTACACCTGCTTCTATTTCTTATGTTCTTATGTAAGGTCTTAACCCTTGAGAATGAGCCCTGTCTGTTCCAAGTGAGCTCTGTTCTGTTGGAGACGGCACTCAGAATGGCTCGAATTACACTTTACAAAGAGAAACTGCTAGCTGTGTCTTAACCTCTAAGGGGATCAGTCAGCAATCAGGACTTGTCAGCAAGGGACCCAATCAGAGCTTTAGGTGAAACAAATAAAGTGTCCTTTAGGGAGAGAGTTCCAGAGCTTAGGGCCTAGGCAATTGAAGGCACAGCCTCCAATGGTTGAGCGTTTAAAATCTCAAGAGGGCAGAATTTGAGGGATGCAGATATCTCAGGGGAGTTGAGGGGCTGAAGGAGATTGCAGAGATAGAGAGGTGGCAAAGTCATGGAGGGATCTGAAAACAAGGATGAGAATTTTGAAATAGAGGCGTTGCTTAACCGGGAGCCAATGTAGGTCAACGAGCACTGGGGTGATGGGTGAAGGGGACAAGGTGCAAGCTAGAACATGGACACCCAAGAGTGGAAGGGAAGTGGAGGAAAAAATATGTAAGAAAATCTATAAAATGAGTGAATAGTAAAGTATTCTATAGTCACGTAAATAACAAAAGAAAAAACAGGGTAGATATAAGGGATGCACAAGATAGACTCACATGTAATGACAGCTAAAAGGCAGAAATATTGAATAATTACTTTGCCTCAGTATTTGCCAGGGGACATGACATTAAAAGAGATCAAAAAAGATATAAAGACATTTAAGATAGAAAGGTGGGAGAGATAATTGATAAACTAATCAAACTTAGAGAAGATAAAACCCTTGGTCCAAATGGATTGTACCCATGCATATCAAAAGAAGTTAGTGAATATAAAACAGAGACGCCATTACATATGTATAAAAATGTATTAGAATGTCAGAGGCTGACAGCTAACGTGATTCCTATGTTTAAAAAGGGAGAAAGAACAAGTCGAACTCCAAGTCCAATTAGCTTAACATTGGTGGTAGGAAAGATAATGGAATCTTTACTCAAAGATGTAATAGAAAAATATCTCGAAACCGGAAATATAATAAAGAATAGTCACCATGGATTTTAAAAGGGAAGGTCATGCGTGACCAATAAAATTATTTGAAGAGTAACAGAAACAGTAGACAAGGGTAATATCAAATGTAATTGGCAAATGAAATTCAACACAGATAAATGTGAGGGATTGCTGCTTCCTGCCGGCGATCGGATAAAAAAGTTTAAAAAGATGCCCACTTACCTGAACCTGCTGTGCCCACGAGAGATCTCTGTCCTGAGGCCTCCACTGATTGTGTGTCAGAGCGCGTGCACGTCGGGACGTCCGCAGGGCTGAAGCTGCAGTCACATGGCTCTGGGCAGCTAATCCAGGTAAAGTATATACTCATTCATAAAAATGGGGAAACCCCCCCCCCCCCCCAAACACCCAAAATACAAATAAAAAATAAAAATTACATCACATATTTTTATTAATTTAAATTAAAGTTATTTATGTATTGTAAAAAATATATTTTCCCCATTTAAAATGTAAAAAAAAATTATGGTTTAAAATAAACTTACTGTAGTGGGGAGCGGTTTTAACAATAAAATGTTAGTTTATTATGTTTTTGTGTATTTTAAAACTCTTACACCTGTAAAAGTAGGCTATGCGCCTGCTTTTATAAGGTGTAAGAGTTTTCAGGACATCCATTGGGCAAGATATGGGTAATTAACGCAATCTTGCCCATGCGAATGTCCTGGCTATGAAGATACGGAAGATCTGTCCTGCTCTAGCTTGACAGATCAGAAAAGCCGGTTTTCAGTGCATGCACATTGTGCTCTGAAAACCGGCTTTTGCGATGCCTTCCCGGGTCCGTACACACTCTGTATGGATACAGAGGCTGGAATTTCTGGGCCATTGCATTTTGGCAAGAAAAATAGGGAGGTCACATATTATTGGAAAGTAAGAATCTAAATGAGGTAGAGGAGCAAAGGGATCTTGGAGTACAAATACACAAATCACTAAATGTATTGACACAGGTTAACAAGGCCATAAAAAAAGCAAACCAAGCACTAAGATTTATTTCTAGTGGGATAGAATTGAAAAGTAGTGAAGCTATGCTAAACTTGTATCGAACCTTGGTCAGACCATATTTGGAGTACTGTGTGCAATTCTGGTCACCATATTATAAAAAGGATATAGAGGCACTGAAGAGGGTGCAGAGGAGATTTACAAGGATGTTACCAGAAATACGAGGTTACACATATCACATAACCATAGGGTTTTGTGATGCTGCATTCTCTCTTTTTATTTCAGATTCCAGCATCTGCAGTATTTTGCTTTTGTACATGTATATTCAAAAAGGAGTTATATGTAGTCCTTACTACTAGGGGGATCAAGGGGTATGGCGAGAAAGCAGGAATGGGGTACTGAAGTTGCATGTTCAGCCATGAACTCATTGAATGGCGGTGCAGGCTCAAAGGGCCAAATGGCCTACTCCTGCACCTATTTTCTATATTTCTATGGGCCCAAGTTTCCACATGATTTGCGCCTGATTTTTAGGAGCAACTGGTGGAGAATGGACTATCTTAGAATTTGCAATTCTCCACATTTTTTTTTCTGCAGTTCTGGTCAGGTAGAACTGTTCTACTTTGGAACGCCTGATTTGAAAGTTTCCACAGTGAAAATGTACTCCAAACTAAAGTAGAATGGAGCAAGTGAAGATTTTTGTAGAACTGAAAACACCTGTTCTACACATTTAAAAAATCAGGCGCAGGTTACAAATCAGGCGTCCAGAACGAGGGGCGGGGGGGGGCGGAAGGGAACTCATTAAATTCTACAATAAATCCTTATTTATACTTATACAAATATTATACAAATAAATCCAACCTGAATAAACATTTATAAGCAAAGAAAAGATTAAATAAACCATCTTCCGACCTGTGTGAAAGTGCTTCAGCCAGGAAGAATGGTGCAGCAAGCCTCACAAAACGAGGGAGCCGACCGAACGCGGGCGGGGGGGGGGGGGGAGGAGGGAGCCGACTGAACGCGGGGGGGGGTGGGGGGGGTGGGGAGGGAAGGGAAGGGAGCCGACGAACGCGCGGGGGAGGGGGGGGGGAAAGGGAAGGGAGCCGACGAACGCGGGGGGGGGGGGGGGGGTAGGGGAAGGGGGAGGGAGCCGACCGAACGCAGGCAGGAGGGAGGGAGCCGACCGAACGCGGGAGGGAGGGAGCCTACCAAATGCGGGGAGGTAGGGAGGGAGCCGACCGAACGCGGGGTTGGAGGGAGGGAGGGAGGGAGCCGACCGAACACCGGGGGCGGGGGGAAGGGAGAAGGCTGCAGGAAGCCTCAGAAATTGAGGAGCCATTTCCCGACGGCAAAAGAGGGAGGTCGTCGGGAAACGGCTGCCTCAACTTTCTGAGGCTCCCTGCACCCTTCTCACTGCTACAAGAAGCCTCTGTGCTGATGGCAATGTACTTTTATTAAAAAATGTTCAAAAACTAAACAGCTACAAAGAACTACAAAAATGGCCGAGTGCCAATGTTTTTTTCACACTGAGCATGCACGAACGCTCCAACGCGCACGTGTAGCGTTGCCGGCAGGAAAAAAATGAATTTAAATAGTACCCGCCCCCTCCCACTTACAAAATCGGCGCGAGTGTAGGCTCCGCCCCCCTGGGCGCCGCGCCAAACAGACAAGGAGCTGCAGAACGCTCCAGAATCGCTCGTTTTTTTTCCGGCGCCGGAGGGGCGCCCGTTTTTTATCATGTGGAAACTTGGGCCCTATGAAAGGATGAACAGGCTAGGTCTCTTTTCTCTTGAAAAAAGGCTGAGGGGTGACCTAATAGAGGTCTTTAAAATCATGAAAGGTTTTGATAAGAGTAGATAGGGAGAGATTGTTTCCACTTGTGGGGAAGAGCATAACTAGAGACCATCAAAATAAGATAATCACCAAGAAATCAAAATAGGGAATTCAGAAGAAACTTCTTTACCCAGAGATTGGTGAGAATGTAGAACTCGCTACCACAGGGAGTGGTTGAAGCGAATAGTATAGATGCATCTAAGGGGCGGTTAGATAAGCATATGAGGGAGAAGGGAATAGAGGGTTATGCTGATGGGGTTAGATGAGGAAAGACGGGAGGAGCCTCGAGTGGAACATAAACACCAGTATGGACTAGTTGGGCCGAATGGCCTGTTTCTGTGCTACATATCCTATGCAATCTTATGTAATGTGGTAGATGTATATATTTGGACTTCAAAAGGCTTTCAATAAGGTACCACATAATAGACTCATGAATAAGGTCAGAACATGTGGAGTTAGAGGAAAAGTCGCTGAATTTATAGCAGGCTGGCTATAATACAGAAAACAGAAAATAGGAGTTAAGGGTACTTACTCAGACTGGCAAAAGGTGGAAAGTGGTGTTCCACAAGGATCGGCGCTGGGACGACTATTGTTCTCTATTTACATAAAGGATTTGGACTCCGGAATTGGAAAAAGACTTGCAATTAAAAGGCTTTCACGACCTTAGGACGCCTTAAACCGCTTTACAGCCAATTAAGTACTTTTGAAGTGTAGTCACTGTTGTAATGTAGGAAACACGGCAGCCAATTTGTGCACAGCAAACTCCCACAAACAGCAATGTGACAACGACCAGATACTCTATTTTTGTGATGTTGATTGAGTTATAAATATTGGTCAGAACAGCGGAGAAAACTTCCCTGCTTTTCTTCGAAAATAGTTCCATGGGATCTTTTATGTTCAGCTGAGAGGGCAGAGGCGAGAGTGCTACCAACGGAGTCAATTTTAATATTTGCAGACAACATAAAATTGGGGAGTATAGTTAATATTGAGGAGGACTGTGACAAAATACAAAAAGACATTAATAAACTTGCAGAATGGGCCTGTAATTGGCAAATAAATTTCAATACAGATAAATGTAAGGTAGTGCATTTTGGTAGGACGAATAAGGAGGCCACATACTTCTTGGAAAATAAGAGTTTAAATGGGGTAGAGGAGCAAAGGAATCTAGGGGTACAGATACACAAATCGCTAAAAATAGCAACACAGGTTAATAACGCCATTAAAAAAACACAGCACTGTGGTGCATTTATAGAGTGATATAATTGAAAAGCTATGTTAAACTTGGAGAACCTTGGTGAGATCACACTTGGAGTACTGTACACAGTCTGGTCTCCATATTATAAAAAGGATATCGAGGCATTAGGTGAGGTGAAAAAATGTTTTACCAGGATGATACCAGATTTGAGAGGTTATACCTATCAGGAAAGATTGAACAGGATGGAGCTCTTTTCTCTTGAAAAGAGAAGGCTGAGGGATGACCTGATGGAGGTCTTTAACATTATGAAAGGGTGGTTAGGGTAGATGTAGAGAAGATGTTTCCACTTGTGGAGGAAGCCAAAATTAGGGACCATAAATATAAGATAATCACGAAAAAATCCAATAGGAAATTTAGGTGAAACCTCTTTATCCAGAGTTCTGACAAAGGGTCATCGATCTGAGACGTTAACTCTGTTTCTCTCTCCACAAATGCTGCTTGACATGCTGAGTATTTCCAGCATTTTCTTTTTATATTTCAGATTTCCAGCATCTGCAGTATTTTGCTTTTGTTATCCAGAGTTTGGTTAGAATGTGGAACTCGCTACCAGTTGAGGCGAATAGCATAGATGCATTTAAGGGGAAGCTAGATAAACATATGAAGGAGAAATAAATAGTAGGATATGCTGAGAGGGCTAGATGAAGAGGGGTGGAAGGAGGATTGTGTGGAGCATAAATTAGTATGGACCAATTGGGTCAAATGGCTTGCTTCTATGCTGTACATTCTATATAAGTCTCTTACCTTGGCTCAGTTTAACGAGCCCTGTAATAATAAGAATGGCAAGACTAATGAATTTGGCGAATGTGAACACATCCTGGATTCTGGTTGCCCATCTCACATGGGCACAGTTTATAAAAGTAAGCAAACCTGGGTATAAAGAAGTACAAGTAGGTAACACTGGAGCAACTGCGGGGTTTTCAATACATTTATATTCAAGTTATTACTTGATGTATTGATCTCAATGCATCCAGTTTGATTACATCAGGTGTTGATTACACAATTACACTGTCACTGGAAAGTTTCTCCTTATTTACTGTATCTATACCTTTCATGATTTTGAATCCCTCAATTAAATCTCCTCTTAATCTTCTCTGCTCTAAGTAGCACAATCCCAGCTACTCCAATCTCTCCACATAACTGAAGTCCCACATCCCTGGTATCATTCCTGTAAACCTTTTCCGCATCCTCTCTATGGTCTTGTGGTGGACACAATACTCCAGCTGGGGTCTAACCAGTGATTTTAAAAGGTTAAGCAAAACGTTCTTGCTTTTCTACTCTATGCTTCCGTTTATAAAACCAAGGATCCCATATGCGTTTTGTCCTGCCACCTTCAAAGATTTGTGTACGTACACTCCCTCTCTGTTCCTGCACCCCCTTTAAAATTGTACCATTTAGTTTATACTGCCTCTCCTCATTCTTCCTACCAAAATGCATCACTGCATACTTCTCTGCGTTAAATTACACCTGCCATGTGTCTGCCCATTTCTCCAGTCTCTGTATGTCCCCCTCATCACTGTTTACTACATTTCTGAGTTTCGTGTCATCGGCAAACTTTGAAATTATGCCCTGTATACCTAAGTCCAGGTCATTGATATATATCAAAACAGGCTGTGCTCCTAATACTGACCCCTGGGGGACACCATTGTATACTTCTCTCCAGTCTGAAAATTAACCCTTCATCACAACTTTGTGCCCTTTAGCCAATTATGTATTTATGCTGCCACTGGCCCCTTAATCCCATGAGGTTCAATTTTGCTAACAGGTTTATTATGTAGTACTTTATCAAACACCTTTTGAATGTCCAAATACATATCAACTGCACTACCTTCATCAACCCTCTCTGTTACTTCATCAAAGAACACAATCAAGTTAATAATAATAATAAGATAATAATTGAGAGGGACATAGGTATGACAAAGACCAGAGTAATAGATTAGAGAAAAGCTGACTTTGAGGAGCTGAGAATAGCACTTGGGAAAGTAAAATGGACAACAATATTGGCTAACCATGATGTTCAACAGAGTCCAGGAAAAATATAGTCCACTCATAAACAAGAATCTAGGGAAGAGATAGCAGAGGCATTACTACACATATTTAGTAATTCATTAATGCCAAAAGATTGGCGGATAGCTAACGTAATACCTCTATTTAAGAAGGGAGATAGAACACGTCCGGGGAACTATAGGCCAGTCAGCTTAACATCGGTGGTAGGAAAAATAATGGAATCCCAACTGAAGGAAAAAAATAAAACATCTAGAAATGAAAAATATAAGTCAGCAGGGATTACAAAGGGTAAACTCTTGCTTGACCAACCTAATTGAATTTTTTGAAGAGGTATCAGAGTCGACAAGGGTAATGTAGTACATGTAATTTATCTAGATTTTCAAAAGGCTTCCATTAATAGACTGATGAATAAGGTCAGGATGCTAGTTGGCTTCAAGACAGAAAGCAGAGAGTAGGGGCAAAGGGTAGCTATTCAGAGTGGCAGAAGGTGGGAAGTGGTGTTCCACAAGAAGCAATACTGGGACCATAGTTGTTCACAATTTATATTAACGATTTAGACTTTGGAATCAAAAACACAATTTCTAAATTTGTGGACGATTACCAAATTGGGGTGGGGGGAGGGGAGGGGGGAGGGGGAATAGCCAATCCTGAAGAGGACTGCAACAAATTACAAGACATTAATAAACTTGCAGAATGGGCATATAATTGGCAAATTAAATTCAACAGATAAATATGAGGTATTACATTTTGGTAAGAAAAATAGGGAGGTTGCCTATTACTTGGAAAATAAGAATCTAAATGGGGTAGAGGAACAAAGGGATCTAGGAGCAGAAATACACAAATCACTAAAAGTATTGACAGAGGTTAACAAGGCCATAAAAAAGCAAACCAAGCACTGAGGTTTACTTCAGAGGAATAGAATTGAAAAGTAGTGACGTTATGCTAAACCTGTATTGAACCTTGGTTAGATCACACTTGGACGTCATATTATAAAAAGGATATAGAGACACTGGAGAGATATTTTTCCAAGTAACAAGTAATTTTGTCTCAGATTATTATCTCTAAAGCTTTCCCTACCACCGTTAGGCTGACAGGCCTGTAGTTGCCGGGTTTATCGCTCTCCCTTTTTTTGAACAGGGGTGTTCCATTTGCAATTCTCCAGTGCTCTGGCACCACCCCCATATCCAAGGAGGATTGAAAGATTGTGGCCAGAGCCTCTGCTATCTCCACACTTACTTCCTCCAGCAACCTAGGATGCATCCCATCCAGACAGGGTAACTTTTCTAATTCTGGCACTGCTAACCTTTTAAGTACTTCCTCTTTATCAATTTTATCCCATCCAATTTCTCTATTACCTTCTCCTTTACTGTGAATGTAGCAGCATCTTCTTTTTTAGTGAATACAGATGTAAAGTACTAACTTCATAACTCAGTCATGCCCTGTCTTCACAAGATCTCCATTTTTATCCCAAATTGGCCCCATTCTTCCTTTTACTATTTACGTTTATAAAATACTTCTGGGTTAACTTTTATGTTACCCACTAATCTATTCTCATACACTTTCTTTGCCTCTCTTACTTTCTTTTCCAGTTCTGCTTTGGACTTTCTGTATTCAGCTTGGTTCTCTACTGAATTATGAATATAACATTTATCATAAGCATCTCTTTTTCTG
Source organism: Pristiophorus japonicus (assembly GCF_044704955.1). Lineage (NCBI taxonomy): Eukaryota > Metazoa > Chordata > Chondrichthyes > Pristiophoridae > Pristiophorus > Pristiophorus japonicus. The sequence continues at coordinate 107,245,157 of NC_091989.1, read as the reverse complement.
TTTCATTTTAATCTCTATGGGCTAGATTTTCCACTTTTGTGTATATCGCCCAAAAATGGGCGGTATTTCCGGCATGGGCGGTAAAAATGGGTTTTCAGATCGCCGACTTCTCGCCCATTCTCAAAACCTCTAGTCTCCATTTTTGAAATTGGGTGTTACCGCGAGCTATATGAAATGGGCGGTAGCGTTAAATCTCTTTGACCTTCTGCCTAAAGTGTCGCCGTCCTTAGCAACGGCATGGCAACGCTCGATTCCCGCGATTCAGGAGGTCAAGGGTCATCATGACATGCGCAGAAGAGAAGACCGAGAGAGAGAGGGACTGAAGGCGTGTGGCTGTGGTGTGTGCTTGTTTGGCTGTTGTGGGAGGCACAAGGGAGATTCACCAGCAGCAAAAAGCCTACTAAGCACCAAGAACATAGTTGGCACTGAGTATTTGTCCGACAAATAATATATAACATGGAAGGGATGGAGGAGACCCTGGAGCTGGTAGCCAGGAATACTGGCGGCAGAGGGCTCCCAGTGGTCCCGGAGCGTGGCACTGCACCCCAAGGTGCCGCACCCCCATTGCCAACAACACATCAGAGCCAGCAGCAACCTCGGGACCGTCCTTTCCCATATCCATCTAAGCAGCGGTTCAGCTGTCATCCCCCCGCCCCACCCAATGAAGCATCGCCTGAGTAGCTCCTCGGCTATGCGGCTTGGAGTCAGTAGGGGAAGGGGTAGAGGTGGGGAGGAGAAGCAGGGGGAAGGTTGGTTTTTACAGAAATACTTTTGATTTCAGACAAATGTTCGGTTTAAATGTTTTTTATTTAACAAAATCTTGTTGCGCATTGTCTCAGATAGCTGCACCGTTACACGCTGGTGATTCCTTAACATCAAAGGGTAGAATTATACTTAACTTCAATCAAATTAAACTTTAACTGTCAGCAAAGTGATGCACACCATTGATGTATGACCTGCACACCCAGCAGTGTGTCAGCCTTGTAAATACCATCAACGTTCTTTCAAGCAAAGCGTTTATTGATGAACTCCTGACGTAAGAGTCTTGCAGCTATCATGCCACCATGGGTCCTTTCATACGGTCTACAGGGGGGCGGGGCATGGCTTCAGCATCACCTTGATTGTTCAGGTTGATGTCAGCATCCACCTCCTCGTCCTCCTCTTCCTCTCTGCTGAGGTGGACTGTCAGACTCTTCTGGCAATTCTTGTCCCCTCTTGATAGCCAAGTTGTGTAGCATGGAGCACATCACCACGAATTGAGCTACCTGCTCAAGGTGGTATTGGAGCTTGCCTCCTGAGTGGTCCAGGCATTTAAAGCGCTGCTTAAGCACTCCAATGGTTTTCTCCACAATATTGCGAGTGGCTTTGTGGCTCTCATTGTATTGCCTCTCCTCTCGGCTTCGGTGTGGGTGTCACGCGGGGGGCGGGGGGAGGGGCGCGGGTGCAGCGGAAATCAGCCAAGTGGCGAGGCCATATCCTTTGTCACCAAACATCCAGCATTGACCTTGTGCTGATTGTTAAATAAGTCAGATACAGTGCTCTCACACAGGATGTGAGCAACATGGATGCTGCCCGGAAATTGAGCATTCACTGCCATAATAATTTGCTGGTGGTCGACAACGAGTTGCACATTCAGGAAGTGGAATCCCTTGCGGTTCCTGAAAACCTCTGTATCCTGAAAAGGTGCCCGCATCTTGCTCCCTGCATCTTGGGGAAGTCTGGAGAATCCTAGAGCCCTCTCAGTCTGTGCCTCCCTGGTCATAGGGAAGCTGATCAAGTCCATCCTGCGTGCGTACAGGGCTTCAGTGACCTGTCTAATGCAGCAATGTGTGGCATGCTGAGACAGATCGCAAATGTCGCCAGCTGAGGCCTGAAAAGAACGACAATGCCGCGGTGACTTTGACCTCGACGGATAGTGCAGTACTGATGGTGCTGGCAGGCTGCACATCTCCCCTTATGAGCTGGCATATCTCAGCAATAACCTCTTTATGGAAGCGCAGTCTCAGAAGGCAGGTGGTGTCGGACAAGTTGAGTTAAGACTGCTTCTCACTGTACTTGCGGGGAGGGGAGGGGGGTGTGCGTAACGTCTGGTCCTCCTCATCAGTCTGGCCCATCTTACATTGGGCCCATAATGCTGTGGAGCGTACCTTCGGCCATCTCGAGTCTGCAGTATGTAATTGGTCATCAAGAGAGGGTGAGAAAGGACAGGCTACATTGCAATAGCTATCTGGTTTCCATCGATTGGTCACAAAGAATGAATGTCCCGATGAAGACACCTATTAAATTCCAATCATTCACATTATGATAAAGATGTTTGTTCAGATGTTCACACCACCTCCAAACACTTCCAGAGTACATCCGACCTCCCCCGAGGTTGAAGCAGAGCAGCCTTTTAAATGATGCGACATGTGATTTAGAACATGGCGTCCATAACGCTGTGAGTAGTTCCGGTTAGTTCCACTTTTTCCAGGCGGTTTTTGGGCGAGTGATATTGTGGGCGATGTGTGAGCGAGGTGGTGAAAGTGACGCTGGGTGATCTCCTGTGCGATAGTTTCGGCAAATATGATCTTTACGACAAAATAAAGTGGGTGGTCGATATTATTAAATCTCGGCGTTAATTCCGTGTGGAAGCTAACGCTAGGCGATATTATGGACATTGGGATTGCCCATTCTGATGATTCTGCCCAAAAAAAGTGGGCGGGCAGTATTATTTTTTCCCTGCGTTACGCACATGTGGAAAGTAACGCTTGCCGATAAGTATCCGAAAAATGCCCGTCAGTTTCCATTTTGTGGCTAAATGGGCGATATCTGGGCATTATATGTCATTTCAGCGGTAAAATGGATGTTAAGTAGATGTTAAGCATGCAAAAAAAGTGGAAAATCTAGCCCTATAACTTTAACATGAGAATTAGGAGCAGGAGTAGGCCATACGAAACATCAAGCCTGCTCTGCCATTCAATAAGATCATGGCTGATCTTCAACCTGAACTCCACTTTCCTGTTCGATCTCCATATCCCTTGATGCCCCTAGAGTCCAAAAATCTATCTATCTCAGCCTTGAATATACTCAACGACTCAGCACCCACAGCCCTTTGGGGTAGAGAATTCCGAAAATTCACAACTCTCTGAGTGAAGAAACTCCTCCTCATCTCAATCTTAAATAGCCGCCCTTATGCCTATGCCTCCTGGTACTAAACTCTCTGGCCAGGGGAAAGGATCTCTCAGCATCTACCCTGTCAATCACCCTCAGAATCTTATATGTTTCAATGAGATCACCTCTCATTCTTCTAAACTCCAGGGAGTATAGGGCCAATCTACTCAATCTCTCCTCATAGGGCAACCCTCTCATCCCAGGGATCAATCTAGTGAACCTTCGTTGCACCATCTCTAAGGCACGTATGTCCTTTCTCAGATAAGGAGACCACACTGTACACAATATTCCAGGTGTAGTCTAACCAAAGTCCTGTACAATTGTAGTATGACTTTCTTACTCTTGTACTCCAACCCCCTTGCGATAAAGGCCAACATGCCATTTGCCTTCCTAATTGCTTGCTACACCTGATTGTTAATTTTCTGTGTTTCCTGTATGAAGATACCTAATCTCTCTCAACATCAACATTTAACAGTTTCTCACCATTTAAAAAATATTCTGTTTTTCTATTCTTCCTACCAAAGTGAATAACTTCACCTTTCCTCACATTATACTCCATCTGCCACCTTATTGCCCACTCACTTAACCTGTCTATGTCCTTTTTCAGGCTCTTTGTGTCCTCCTCACATCTTACTTTTCCACCTAGCTTTGTATCGTCAGTAAACTTGAATACACTGCACTTAGTCCCTTCATCTAAGTCATTTAGATTGTAAAAAGCTGAGGGGCAAGCACTGTCCCTTACGGCACCCCACTGGTTACAGCCTGCCAACTGGAAAATGACCCGTTTATCCCTACTTTCTGTTTTCTGTTCGTTAACCAATCCTCTATCCATGCTAATATATTACCCCCAACCCCTTGAGCCCTTATCTTGCTTAACAATCTTTTCGTTGGAGGGGTCGAGGCCCGATTGCCGTTGGAGAGGGTCCGATTGCCGTTGGAGGGGTCCGATTGCCATTGGAGAGGGTCCGATCGCCGTTGGAGAGGGTCCGATCGCTGTTGGTAGAGGGTCCGATCGCCGTTGGAGGGGCCTGATTGCCGTTGGGAGGGTCCGATCATGGTTGGAAGGGGCCCGATCACCTGGGCGGAGGCTCACCTGGTTCGCTGGGCATCGTCGAGGATCGGGTGGGAAACTTGAGTCGACGTCGAAGAAAGAGGTCCAGGACCAGGTCGCCGTTGCAGGAGGCTCGGTCACTGGTAGTCTGGTTGGCATCGCCAATGAGAGGCATGGATGTTTGGAGAGAAGGTTCGTGCCTGAGGTAGGCCCTAATTTGTGGGATTTGTAGGATTAGGGTTTAAAGTAAACTATAAAGAAAATGTTCCCCTTATTAGTGTCTATTAAGGCTAGGGGAAGTTTAGACAGTGGGAGGGGCAGGTTTAGAGTGAAAAGTTGTCGGATGGTGGAAGATGACGAGGGTAAAGTTGTTTTGGCAGGGGAGCTCCCTAGGGAGCTGCCATTCCGGTGGCCTTCTTCCTCACCACCCTCCACCCCTCGATCGGGCCATTCCCAATGACAACCGGACTCCTCCAGTGGCGATCGGCCCTCCTCCAGTGGAGATTGGGCCTTCTTCAGCGACGGCCACTGGGCCTGGCAATTGGGCCTCCTCCCCTTCAGCGACGACTCGGCCTCTCCTTCCCCACTGGTGACCTGACATCTTCTCCCCCAGCACGTGGTGAGTACCATGGCAGTGACCACCCTGACCTTCCACACTGAACTCCAGCGGACCGCTAACCCTCTCAATGCCTGCCCCCAACCAAGCAGCAGGCCACCTATCATCAAGGGCGCTACTCAGCGCCGAGCTTGTGGCCAACATCTCGCCGTAGGCAACTAGGCTCATAAAACAGTGTCTGGTCTCCAGTAGTCTTGGACCTCCTTGCCACTGGACCAAGACCTTGCTCAGCTAAGCCCGTGTGATAGTTGGTGTGCAACGACCACCGCACGCTAAAAGAACTCACGCACAGGCATCTTCCATTCATCTAATATGAAGTTCGGGACCTGGAACGTCAGGACCTTAATGAACAACTCCAACAGCGACAGGCCGGACCGCTGCACCGCCATAGTTGCCCGAGAACTTAGACGCTTTGACACCGACATCGCTGCCCAAAGCAAGACCCGGCAGGCACGGGAAAGCCAGCTCAAGGAACATGGTGGAGGTTATACCTTTTTCTGGAAAGGAAAACCAGAGGAAGAACGCCACCTTCATGGAGTCGGCTTCGCCGTCGAAAATGAACTGGTCGGCCGTCTCAAAGACTCTCCCTGCGGGGTTAACGAATGCCTCATGACCCTTCACCTTGCCCTATCCCGAAACCAATGCGCCAGTCATCAGTGTATACGCCCCAACACTCGATGCAACGGATGAGGCTAAAGACATCCCTGTCCCGCGTCCCCATGGGCAACAGATTCTAGGTATCTTTAATGTCAGGGTCGGCAAAGACACAGCCCTCTGGGAAGGCGTGTTTGGCAGAGAGGAGGTAGGGAAATCAAACTCCAACGACGCCCTACTCCTGACAAAATGTCTAGAACACGAACTCCTCATCACCAACACCCTGTTCTGCCAAAGGGACAAATACAAGGCATTGTGGCAACATGCTCACTCCAAACACTGGCACCTGCTGGACTTATGTCATTGTCCGAGCCAGGGATCGCAAGGATGTGCACATCACTCGCGCCATGACAGGAGCTGACGACTACTGGATGGACCATCGCCTAATCCGATCCGTCATCAATATTAACATAGCCCCAAAGCAGAGAGGACAGCAGATGCAGTGCCGCAAAAAAGTTAATACCAGGGCACTTGAAGACCCAGCTAAGAGCCTATATAGCCAGCGTCTCTCAGCCATTCTGGTGTGCCTTGATGACCCTGAGATACTCAATGCCCACAACGCTTGGTCTGCCCTCCAGGCCATAACCAGTGCCTGTGAAGAAACATTTGGTTACTCAACCAGAAAACACAAGGACTGGTTTAATGAAAATGATCAGGAGATCCAAGAGCTAATAGATCGTAAGCGCAGAGCATTTTTGAGCCTCAAGCAACAACCCAACTCGGGAGCTAAAAAAGAAACGTTACAGATGGCTCAAGGCTGAGGTCCAACAAAAAACCCGGGACCTAAAGAACAGGTAGTGAATAGAGAAAACGCAAGTGATACAACAACTAGCCGACAGCCACGACATGCGAGGATTTTTCATTGCAGTCAAGGCCACCTACGGTCCAAACTCCCAAGGCCCCACCCCACTCCTGGCCAAGAGTGGGGAAACACTCAGCAAGGACACCGAGGCTGTCAGGGCCCGCTGGAAGAAGCACCTTGAAGATCTCCTCAATTGAGACTCTGCCTTTGACTCGAGTGTTCTCAACTCCATCCCGCAGCATGCTACCTGCCATCACCTCAGTGAAACCCCAACGTTGCACATGGTAGGCAAAGCCATAAAACAGCTCAAGAATAACAAGGCTACAGGTGCGGATGGAATTCCTGTCGAGGCGCTAAAATATGGCGGAGAGGCGCTGTTGGCGTGGATACATGACCTCATCGCTCTCATTTGGAGGGAGGAGAGCATGCCGGGAGATCTCAGAGATGCAGTGATCGTGTCCATTTTTAAAAAGGGGAACAAATCCGACTGCGGCAACTACAGGGGAACCTCCCTGCTATCAACCACTGGGAAGGTTGTCGCTAGAGTTGTCCTCAACCGTCTTCTCCCTTTGGACGAGGAGCACCTCCCTGAGTCACAGTGTGGATTTCATCCCCTACGGGGAACAACGGACATGATCTTTGCAGCACGACAACTGCAGAAAAAATGCAGGGAGCAGCGCCAGCCCTTATACATGGCCTTTTTCGATCTTATAAAGGCCTTTGACACTGTTGACCGTGAGGGCTTATGGAGTGTCCTCCTCCGTTTTAGATGCCCCTGAAAGTTTGTCAAATTCTTCACCTGCTCCACAACGACATGCAGGCCGTAATCCTTACCAGCGGATTCATTACAGATCCATTTCACATCCGGACCGTGGTCAAACAGGGCTACGTCATCGCTCCAACCCTCTTCTCAATCTTCCTCGCTGCCATGCTCCACCTCACTGTCAACAAGCTCCACGCTGGAGTGGAACTAAACTACAGAACTAGTGGGAAACTGTTTAATCTTCGCCACCTCTTGGTTAGGTCTAAGATCACCCCAACCTCTGTCGTTGAATTGCTGTACGCGGACGATGCCTGCGTCTGCGCACATTCTGAGGCTGAACTCCAGGATATAGTCGATGTATTCACCGAGGCATATGAAAGCATGGGCCTCACACTTAACATCCGTAAGACAAAGGTCCTCCACCATCCTATCCTCGCCGCACAGCACTGCCCCTAGACATCAAGATTCATGGCACGGCCCTCAACAATGTGGACCACTTACCATATCGCGGGAGCCTCTTGTCAACAAAGGTAGAAATTGATGCGGAGATTCAACATCGCCTCCAGTGCGCCAGTGCAGCCTTCAGCCACCTAAGGAAAAGAGTGTTCAAAGACCAGGCCCTCAAACCTACCACCAAGCTCATGGTCTACAGTGCTGTAGTAATATGGATCAGAGGCATGGACGATGTACAGAAGGCACATCAAGTCGCTGGAGATATATTACCAACAATGTCTCCGCAAGATCAAGAAAATCCCCTGGGAGGACAGGTGCACCAACATCAGGTAGTGCAGGGATCCCCTGCGGTCATCCCCCTCCAAAACAGATACACCGTTTTGGGTATTGTTGGAGGGGGATGACTCATCAGGGGAGGGCAGCAGCAGCCAAGTTCATGGCACCACGGGTGGCTCTGCGGCACAGGAGGGCACGAAGAAGATTGGGAGAGCTATAGTGGTAGGGGATTCTATTGTAAGGGGAACAGACAGACGTTTCTACGGCCGCAATCAAGACTCCAGGATGGTATGTTGCCTTCCTGGTGCAAGGGTCAAGGATGTCTCAGAGCGGCTGCAGGACATTTTGGAGGGGGGGGGAGTGGTGAACAGCCAGTTGTCGTGGTGCATATAGTACCAACGATATAGGTAAGAAATGGGATGAGGTCCTACAAGCGGAATTTAGGGAGCTAGGAGTTAAATTAAAAAGCAGGACCTCAAAGGTAGTAATCTCAGGATTGCTACCAGTGCCACGTGCTAGTCAGAGTAGGAATTGCAGGATAGCTAAGATGAATACGTGGCTTGAGGAGTGGTGCAGGAGGGAGGGATTCAAATTTCTGGGACATTGGAACCGGTTCTGGGGGAGGTGGGACCAGTACAAACCGGACGGTCTGCACCTGGGCAGGACCGGAACCGATGTCCTAGGGAGAGTGTTTGCTAGTGCTGTTGGGGAGGAGGTAAACTAATATGGCAGGGGCATGGGAATCTATGCAGGGGGACAGAGGGAAGTAAAGTGGGGGCAGAAGCAAAAGATAGAAAAAAGGAAAGTAAAAGTGGAGGGCAGAGAAACCCAAGGCAAAAATCAAAAAGGGCCACATTACAGCAAAAGTCTAAAGTGTGTTAAAAAGACAAGCCTGAAGGCTCTGTGCCTCAATGCGAAGAGTATTCGTAATAAGGTGGACGAATTAACTGCACAGGCAGCTATTAACGAATATGATATAATTGGGCCAGTGGGAGTTGTGTACAGACCACCAAACAGTAGTAGAGAGGTTGGGGATGGCATCAAACAAGAAATTAGGAATGCGTGCAATAAAGGTACAGCAGTTATCATGGGCGACTTTAATCCACTAATAGATTGGGCTAACCAAACTAGTAGCAGTACGGTGGAGGAGGATTTCCTGGAGTGCATTAAAGGTGGTTTTCTAGATTATTATGTCGAGGAACCAACTAGAGGGCTGGCCATCCTAGACTGGGTGATGTGTAACGAGAAAGGACTAATTAGCTATCTTGCTGTGCGAGACCCCTTGGAGAAGAGTGACCATAATATGGTAGAATTCTTTATTAAGATGGAGAGTGACACAGTTAATTCAGAGACCAGAGTCCTGAACTTAAGGAAAGGTAACTTCGATGGTATGAGACGTGAATTGGCTAAAATAGACTGGCGAATGATACTTAAAGGGTTGACGGTGGATAGGCAATAGCAAACATTTAAAGATTACATGGATGAACTTCAACAATGGTACATCCCTGTCTGGAGTAAAAATAAAACGGGGAAGGCTCAACCGTGGCTAACAAGGGAAATTAGGGATAGTGTTAAATCCAAGGAAGAGGCATATAAATTGGCCAGTAAAAGCAGCAAACTTGAGGACTGGAGAAATTTAGAATTCAGCAAGAGGAGGACAAAGAGTTTAATTAGGAGGGGGGAAATAGAGTATGAGAGGAAGCTTGCTGGGAACATAAAAGCTTCTATAGATTTGTGAAGAGAAAAAGATTAGTGAAGACAAATGTAGGTCCCTTGAAGTCAGAATCAGCTGAATTTATAATGGGGACCAAAGAAATGGCAGGCCAATTGCTCAAATACTTTCGGTCTGTCTTTACGAAAGAAGACATAAATAACCTTCCGGCAATACTAGGGGACCGAGGGTCTAGCAAGAAGGAGGAACTGAAGGAAATCCTTATTAGTCAGGAAATTGTGTTAGGGAAATTGATGGGATTGAAGGCCGATAAATCCCCAGGGCCTGATAGTCTGCATCCCATAGTAATTAAGGAAATGGCTCCAGAAATAGTGGATGCATTGGTGATCATTTTCCAACAGTCTATCGACTCTGGATCAGGTCCTATGGACTGGAGGGTAGTTAATGTAACAACACTTTTTAAAAAAGGAGGGAGAGAGAAAACGGGGAATTATAGACCGGTTAGCCTGACATCAGTAGTGGGGAAAATGTTGGAATCAATTATTAAAGATGAAATAGCAGTGCATTTGGAAAGCAGTGACAGAATCGGTCCAAGTCAGCATGGATTTATGAAAGGGAAATCCTGCTTGACAAATCTTCTAGAATTTTTTGTGGATGTATCTAGTAGAGTGGACAAGGGAGAACCAGTGTGAATGTGGTGTATTTGGACTTTCAAAAGGCTTTTGACAAGATCCCACACAAGAGATTGGTGTGTAAAATTAAAGCACATGGTATTGGGGGTAATGTACTGACGTGGATAGAAAACTGGTTGGCAGACAGGAAGCAGAGAGTCGGGATAAACGGGTCCTTTTCAGAATGGCAGGCAGTGACTAGTGGGTGCCGCAGAGCTTAGTGCTGGGACCCCAGCTATTTTAATATATATCAATGATTTAGATGAAGGAATTGAGTGTAATATCTCCAAGTTTGCAGATGACACTAAGCTGGGTGGCGGTGTGAGCTGTGAGGAGGATGCTAAGAGGCTGCAACGTGACTTGGACAGGTTAGGTGAGTGGGCATATGCATGGCAGATGCAGTATAATGTGGATAAATGAGAGACAGACTATTATCTGAATGGTGACAGATTAGGAAAATGGGAGGTGCAACGAGACCTAGGTGTCATGGTACATCAGTCATTGAAGGTTGGCATGCAGGTACAGCAGGCGATGAAGAAGGCAAATGGCATGTTGGCCTTCATCGCTAGGGGATTTGAGTATAGGAGCAGGGAGGTCTTGCTGCAGCTGTACAGAGCCTTGGTGAGGCCTCACCTGGAATATTGTGTTCAGTTTTGGTCTCCTAATCTGAGGAAGGACGTTCTTGCCATTGAGGAAGTGCAGCGAAGGTTCACCAGACTGATTCCCGGGATGGCAGCACTGACATATGAGGAGAGACTGGAGCAACTGGGCCTGTATTCACTGGAGTTTAGAAGAATGAGAGGAGATCTCATAGAAACATATAAAATTTTGACGGGACTGGACAGGTTAGATGCAGGAAGAATGTTCCCGATGTTGGGGGAGTCCAGAACCAGAGGTCATAAGAACATAAGAATTAGGAACAGGAGTAGGCCATCTAGCCCCTCGGGCCTGCTCCACCATTCAACAAGATCATGGCTGATCTGGCCGTGGACTCGGCTCCACTTACCCGCCCACTTCCCGTAACCCTTAATTCCCTTATTGGTCACAGTCTAAGGATAAGGGGTAAAGCCATTTAGGACCGAGATGAGGAGAAACTTCTTCACTCAGAGAATTGTTAACCTGTGGAATTCTCTTCCGCAGAGAGTTGTTGATGCCAGTTCGTTAGATATATTCAAGAGGGAGTTGGATATGGTCCTTATGGTTAAAGGGATCAAGGGGTATGGAGAGAAAGCAGGAAAGGGGTTCTGAGGTGAATGATCAGCCATGATCTTATTGAATGGTCGTGCAGGCTCGAAGGGCCGAATGGCCTACTCCTGCACCTATTTTCGATGTTTCTATCAGTGTCCTCGCGCAGGCTAACATCCCCAGCATTGAAGCACTAAACACTCGATCAGCTTCGCTGGGCAGGCCACTTAGTTCGCATGCCAGACACAAGACTCCCGAAGCAATTGTTCTACGCAGAGCTCCTTCATGGCAAACGAACCAAAGGTGGGCAGTGGAAACGTTACAAAGACACCCTCAAAGCCTCCCTGGTGAAGTGCGACATCACCACTGACACCTGGGAGACCCTGGCCGAAGACTGCCCTAGGTGGAGAAAGTGCATCTGGGAGGGCGTTGAGCTCTTCGAATCTCAATGCTGCGAGCGTGAAGAGGTCAGGCGCAGACAGTGGAAGGAGCGTGTGATAAATCAGTGCCATCCCGCCTTCCCCCGACGAGTATCTGTCCCACCTGTGACACGGTCTGTGAATTTCGTGTTGGACTGTTCAGCCACCAAAGAACTCACTTTCGGAGTGGAAGCAAGTCTTCCTCGATTTCGAGGGACTGCCTATGAACAAATAACAACCTTTTACATAGCACCTTATCGAATGCCTTTTGGAAATCCAAATATTCTACATCCACTGGTTCCCCATTATCTACCCTGCAGGTTACATCTTCAAAAGGCTCTAATAAATTTGTTAAACACAATTTCCTTTTGATAAAACCATGTTGACTCTGCCTAATCATATTATGATTTTTGAAGTTGCCTGTTACAACTTCCTTAATAATGGATGCCAGCATTTTCCCGACGACTGATGTCAGGCTAACGGGCCTGTATTTCCCCGTTTGCTCTTTCCCTCCTTTCTTGAATATTTGCTACCTTCCAATCCGCTGCGACCGTTCTAGAATCTAGGGAACTTTGGAAGCTCACAACCAATGCAGCCACTATCGCTGCAGCCACTTATTTTAGAATTGTATTAGATCAAAGCCATTTATCTCTATTTGTACCATTAATTTATCTATCTTGTTATGAATGCTTCATGCATTCGGATAAAGAGCCTTTAATTTTAACTTTTTACCATTATTCCCTACTTTCATCTTATTCGCTGATGCAATTTTGCCGTTAAACTCTCTGTCCCTTCCTGTCACACTCTGCTTTACTCATCCAGGGAGCCCTAGCTTTGGATGCCTTTCCTTTCCCCCTCATGGGAATGTCTGTACCCAAACCATCACTTCTTTGAAGGCCTCCCATCTACTGTTACCTGCCAATTTTGATTCCAATTCAACTGGGCCAGATCCCATTTCAACTGACTGAAATTAGCTCTCCTCTAGTTGAGCATTCTCATGTTTGATTGCTCCTTCTTTCCATAATTGCTCTAAACCTAATGATATTGTGATCACTGTTCCCAAATGCCCCCCCATTGAACCATTATCCACTTATCCCACCCACTTCATTCCCCAGAAGCAGATCCAGCACTGTTTCCTTCCTTATTTGGCTGATCAAGAAAGTTCTTTTGTACACATTTCAGGAACTCCTCTCCCTCTTTGCCCTTAACACTGCTATTTTCCCTGACTATGTTCAGATAATTGAAGTCCCTCCAATGACACAGATACAGCATGCATTGTTTAATCTAACACCTTATCAATAAGCAAAAAATTGTTATATTAATGTATTATATAAAATAATTGATGTTCTTAATGCCTATTAAACTTTAATTTGCAATTAATATATATTGCATTGTCAGAAAATGGTAGCATTATACTTACAGACGCAAGCAGCTGCAATTAGTCGTTCTGCTATGTATGGTGTATGGCAGTTTAAGAAGGCAGGCTGCACCAGATAGCTGCCGAAGGTGATAGCAATAACTGCCTGTGCAGTGGGCTCAATAATAAGTATAGACGTCCAAAGTCTAATGAAGCCAGCTAAATTACCAAATGCTTCCAAAATGTATGCATAGCTCGCACCAGATTTTGTGATGGTTGTACCCAGTTCAGCAAAGCAGAGGCCTCCAATCATTGAGAAAAGTCCCCCAACAGCCCATACAATCAGGGATAGACCGTAGGAGCCGGTTTGCTTGAAGACTCCACCTGGAGAAACAAATATCCCCGATCCAATAATGTTTCCAACTATAAGAGTGACACCATTCAATAAAGAAAACTCCTTTTTTAGTGTTACTGATTCGTCTTTGTATGGAACGGTTTCTGTGGTCTCAACGTACTTAGTTAACTTAGAGTCATTGGAATAAATGTTGGGCCTAGCTGGCCTGAAGCTGTTGGTTTCCTTCATCATCTTGAAGTATAATGTTGCGCTGAGAAGCAGCTATCTAGAAAGATGAAACAGAGGAAGTGACTGGAGAATTTTGGAATATTATATATTGTTTTATTCATGCTATTTCTATTGTTCTTTCATAGCTTACCATCTGACCATTTCTATTAAGATTGCAAAATGGTAAGCAAATAGTTTTTTGTTCTTATTCACGTTCAGTTTTATTCTAAAACTAAACTGGATTATAAACTATAAAAATGAATGGAGCAAGCTAGTCTTGTGCTAATGTATAGTGAAATCAAGGAAATTGTTAAACTGATACTACCATGAATGGTACCAACCTTATTGCTAATCTCCAATTAAGACTCACTTTTTCAAAATGCTTGTTGACGAACATTTTAAAGTTTTATTTGGAGCTAGTATACATACATACATTCACAGCACACTATGTATCAACTCACAAATGATTCACTAAGTAGCTTCTGCTAAGTTTTTATATTCTATCATTAGCTCTGTGGTAACATGCATTGCAAACAAGAATTCTGTATACAGTAGTTAACCACTTAACTACTGCAGTTAGTTTGAATTTTCATTCAGCGCATATTCTTGATGCTCCCTTTTTAAATAATGTCTGTGCTTGGAATAAAGTTTGGCTTAAGTAGATCCAAAATGTGTGCTTTCATGAAGTCTGATGTACAGTACTACTAGAGACCAGGTGCACACTAACCACTAGACCACCTGGAACTACTGATGTATCTGCCCTCTTGAAATAAAATGCATAGGCCTAGAAATTCGGTACCGCCCGGTTTGGGGTTGGTAACACTTGCGAGTTGCGAGACTTTACAGCAGGTGCAGAAGTCTTGCCTTGTGATAAATTGGGGATACCGGCCCCAAGAGGAAATGGAACGCTAAATCAAGCACTCCACTTCCATTCTGGGGTGGGAGCAGGGCACACGGCTCTGCAGCGCTACGCACTGGGCCACGTATATGAGGGGCTGCTGCATACGAGGGGCTCTTCCCTGAATTAAATGGAAGGGCCCAAGCTGCATATATTGGGAATCCACCTCCCTGGATCACCGGCGAGCCGCACGATCAGCCCGGCACTCAAGCAGAATGCCGGGCTGAGCGATCGTGGCACCAACTCCACGTCTAAAGCGGTACCAGAGCAGAAAAGACAACAGGAGGATTTTTTCAGGAGCAGCCGGCCACCTTCCCTTTAAATTTTGCCCCAGTAGCGGCCAGCCACTGGGTATGCGTCTCCTGAAGCTGTCACTGTTATAGCCCGGCGCAGCTTCAGGGGGTGAAACCCAATTTAGGTGCCGGGGCGCTAACGGGGTGATGCGCACGGCAATGACCTCACGATCTCCGGGCGCATGAGATCAGGGTGCAACAGTTGCACCCCTGCTAAACTTGCGCCAAAGTGAGCAGGAATCGTAGCGGTGCCGCGCCCGGTCGTAAAGTAATTTGCGCCCTGTTAGCGCCCCCCAAATTTCTCCCCCATATATTCCTTCAACAAGGACTTGGACATAGGTTCTTCTACTAGACCACATGAGATTACACGGGTAAGTTACGAACCTGCGTTGCCAGTGGGAAGTGCCCGAATTTCTGATATGCACTGCCAGCAGGCGAGGTTCCCTGCTGACAACATGAAATTATACCGTAAATATATATTATGGAAGAAATCAGTTGCAAAACCATTTGAGTGGCGGGGAACAATACATACCTTCCTATCATGAAAACCAATCAACTTGACCCTCATCTCAGACCCAAAGGTTATAGCTGATGAGGCCATCTGGTAAAAATGTTCCTACAAAATACTAGATCCTATGCTGGCTTTAAAGGAATTTTTTGGGTCATTTTTCTCTCTTCCACGACTGCATATGCCAATGCTTCTGGTTGCCAATGCAGCTACCAGTAGAAGACAAAAAACTAATGGTGGATCAATAAAACCAAGAATACATATGAAGCTGAGCATTATATCTCTCCCATGAACACTACTATGGAAAAGTAGCCAAAATTGTGATATGCTCAAGGCCACCTGCTAGTTTAAAAAGGAACTGGAAGTGGCACTTCAGTGGAGCAACATGTATTTACCTGCAGATCCCCAGACAATCACCAGGATTGGTGATTCTGTGCTGCTCCTGTTCTGTCACAGTAACTGGTGGAAACCTTGTTACATGGGTAAACGAGGTTTCTGCTGAAGAGACAGCAATAGAGCAGGAGAAGCACCAAATAAATTACTGGCGAATTAGTTTCTAATCTTTGTTGGGTCATCGGGGGAAGTACTAAGCAGAGGGACATCCTTCTAACCCCACCCCTGCTCACCCCCCACTTCCCAATGTCTGGATTACAGTGGACTTCTTTCTGGCAGGTCCTTGTGGTTGGTTACACAGGAGCATTGGCCTAGCAACTCAATAGCTTAGAACTGAGACATACAGACCAGGAAAGTTCCTGGTTTGATGTCCAATCTGTGTTGAGTTAGCTGAATGTCACCTGTGATTAGGAGTGCTACAATTCGCCAGTGTCTTCAGAATATGGAGGGGACACAATTTAGTCTCACAATGTTGGTGTTACTAATTGCTATCCAAAATGTGGAAATGTGATCTCTGTGTGTCTGTCTGAGGAATTAGCTATGACGGGCTCAGCTGTGATGTCCTCTCCTATCAACTAGCCCACCAACACTCATTGTCCAGGGTTGTCCACGAACAACAGTTACTGGGACATATTGGAGTGCTGCTAGCGGCTGTACCATGTACCCCAATATAATCTGCCCATACCTTCAGAAGAACAAGTGAGAAAGTTGAAGGAAAATGTAGGAGCACACTACTTGATTGTTCCTCACACAGGGAATGGTGGGTACCTAAGAAAAAGGGGAGGAGAGGGGGGCGGAAGAGAAAAAGATGGGGGGGGGAAGAGAAAAAGATGGGGGGGGGGGAAGAGAAGAAGATGGGGGGGGGAAGAGAGAAGACAACGAAGAAGCCCCGCACGCAGCCGATGCTGGGCTGCCGCCGCCACCGACTCTTCAGGCAGGGCCCGCCCCAGTGAGATGTGGGCGGGCGGGCCCCGCCGACGACGAAGAAGCCGGGCCCCGCCGAGGACTTTGGACGGGGCCAGCATGCAGCCGATGCCGGGCTGCTGCCGCTGCCGCCGACTCTTCGGGCAGGGCCCGCCCCAGCGAGAGTCTGGGCGGGCGGGCCCTGCCGCCGAGGTAAGATGCGCAGGCCACTCGGCCGGGAATAGGGGCGACGTCCCTTCGGCCTGGGATAGGGTCGTCGCCCCAGAGACAGGATGCCGGCATCTACTGCGCATGCGTGCAGCTGCCGGCACTATTTTCGGCGCAGGGCTGTAGCTCCGCCCCCAGCAGCTCCTGCTGCGCAGCGCCGAGGTGGAATTGGGCCTACAGCTATCTGAGAATCGTGAGGTAAGTATTCGGCGCAATTTTTGTTCTATAAATTAGGCGGGCCTCTCCAATGTGTGCCGTTCTAGCGGGCGGCCGAAACTTGACCCCCATGAAACTACCAGATTGTCTTAAAAACCCATCTAGTTCACTAATGTCTTTTAAGAAATTTGCCATCCTTACCTGGTCTGGCAATGTGGTTGACTCTTAACTATCCTCTGAAATAGCCTTGCAAGACACTCAGTGTAACAAACCTTCAAGAAACAATAATAAAAATAAAACTGGATGGACCATCTGGCATCGGCTTTGGACACGACAGCGGCATACCCAACCCAGTCGACCCTGCAAAGTCCTCCTCACTAACATCTGGGGACTTGTGCCAAAATTGGGAGAACTGTCTCACAGACTAATCAAGCAACAGACTGACATAGTCATACTCACAGAATCAGACCTCATGGGCCCAAGTTTCCCTAAAAATAAATAATGGCGCTCACTTACCTGGATGCCAGTTTTTATTTGGCCCCTCAGCACTGAAAATAAAAAACAAAGTCTCCTTCTATTATGCGCACCTTCTGGAGCCGGCGCTACCCAAGCTGAACTCGCAGGGCGTGGTTTCAAGTGTGCCCCGGAACCGCACAGTGCATGTGCTCCAGGAAAAAAAACGGGCACGTAATTGCGCATGAGCAAAGAAAACATTTTATTTATTTTTTTTAAAACGCACGGCGCATGCGCACAAAAAACCCTGCACATGCGCTGTACAATGTATAAAAACAGCACATGGGGACTGTGTGGATCACCATTGGAAATCCAGAGGTGGATTTGCAGCAGGAAATACAGCTTCGACCATGAGATGGCTGCAAAGGTGAAGGGACTTAATTGTGAGTAGGTGGGAAGTTATTGAAAACAAGGGAAGCTTCGGTAAAAAGAAACTTAAACCCTCTGTACTCGCAAAAGTTTGGGACCAGGTCGCAGTCGAGTTTAATGGAATGTCCCTCACCCGAGAACCGGTGTGCAGCTGAAAAAGAAGTGGCAGGACCTCTGACAAGTAATGACTGTAAGTAATAAGTTATATTTACATTTATGTGGGTTTTTAAGCATTTATGTACTGCAGTATCATTTGTAAATGTGATCTGTGTGTGCGCGTGCACGTGTGTTCCGAAGGACCCTCTCTTTAAAAGTTCCATTTTCATCTTTGCAGAAGATGGTGTCACAGATCAACCGAGAACGGTCACAAACTGGAGGAGGTCTGCCAAGTAGGCTGCAACTAACAGCCGTGGAGCAGACGATAGCGTCAATGATTAAATGTCACAGGAGAAGACAAATAATCAATGTGGAAGCTGGTCCCAGTTTCCCAATAGAGGGTAAGCCCTGCAAATGGCAGAGTCTGGGTTGGCTAAATGTTACGTACTGCGTGTGCTGCCTACGCTTCTCCTTCCTCAATGCTGCTAACCTGCCATCTATCTTTTGTTTTGCAGAGGTTGAGCATCAGACGGAGACAGAAGGTGCACCTGAAGTTGAAGGAAAGAGTGTTCAGGAAACCGCCACTCCAGATATTCCAAATCAGGAGAATGATGGGACGCCAGAAGACATTGATGACGATGACATGGTTACCTTGGATTTGGAGATGATGAACCCCTTGAGCATTCCAAGCCCTCCCATGAGTGAGTCAAGTGATGTCTGGGGCTGCAGGTCCAGGTGTGTCGCAGCAAGCCACACCTGCGAGACATCAAAGGAGGGTGCACTGTAGACCTGATGCAGAAACAATGGATTTGGAGAACATAGGACATCTTGTGGGGATGAACGGGTAGAACATCGAACAATCGCGCTTGCTCCTGGAAGCCGTTGGTAGGGTGAAGGCAGTGTTAGGGGGACTATCATCAGGATACTTGAGCGAGGTCGTAGAGGCAATAGGAGTGGGGGAGAGGGGGCTAACCCAGGTTGTCATTGATGCGAGGAACACTTTCTGTTCTGCACCAAAATCAAGGGTTGATCCTGAGGCTGATAACCTGGGCCTTCTACAATGACACATTTTGGCTCTGTCCCTGTTGTAAACCAGCAGCAAGAAACACCACAACAGAAAAAATCCAGATTAAGGATGGGGTTAAGGGGGCCAAGGAAGCAGAAGTCTACAACTACGGGCACGCGCAGGGGTAGCGGCATCTACTGGGGCAGGATTGCCGCACAGTACTAAGGAGGAGGATTGATGGCTTGCTTGTTTGTTTTTTGGTTGGTCTGATTGATTGCTTTTTATAAAGTTTGTCACTGTATCATTAAATTTTCTAAAGGTACAAAGGTTTTAATATAAGTCATGTTAAGCTAATTACCACTGTGCTGTACAAATGTTTAATAAACTTATTTACTTTGGACTTTTAACCTGACTTCTGCACTTCATTTTTTAATGCAGCACTCAAACATATTATAGGATAAAGGGACGGACACAACATGTAAAATGGCCTCAACCCTTGGAACATATTAGTTTAAATGATGCAGGGGCAGGTTCCACTACTGAGGTGTTCATGGATCCTAACTTTTTCTGGGTCACTGATACATGCAACGCAGGACCATGGTGCATGTAATGTATTAGAAATCACTACTGCTTTCCCATGAGCCTGGAGTATCTTGCAGTCTTCTGCGTGTAGACCTTCGGCCTGGGTTAGCAGCGGGGTTGCGTGGGTGGAGGACCTTTGGCCAGGGGCTAGCAGTGGCTGCAGTCGAGGAGGAGAAACGGCAGAAGGCTGTCCTTGCTGCTCAGAGAGGAAATCTTCATTTTGCCAGCTTCTTTGCAAAACATGGTGGATGTCTTGGAAGATGTAGCCTGGTGGATACACTTTGAAGAATTTGGTTGATTTTGGGATCCGTAAACATCGATGGAAAAAGGTGAAAATTATTTTTTTTTATGGCCTGAATGCAGTTGAACATCGCAGGAGCAGCATTCTTGGTAGGTTTTTATTTAACATTTTTATTTTTATACTTTGTTACTGGTAATATAGTATTTTAAATCCTTCCGATCCCTGGCTCGAACGATGACATAGTTGAGCAGATGCCAGTGTTTGAAGCGAGGGTGTTGCCATGACAACTTGTATTTGTCCCTCTGGCGGAACAAGGTGTTAGTGATGATGAGGTCGTGTTCTAGGCATTTTGTCAGGAGCAGGGTGCCGCTGGAGTTGGTTTTCCTGGGTTTTGCTGGAGTGAGCAGATTATTTATGAGGCTATACGTTGGTGCCCCACAGACAGTGAGGAGGATCGCCCTTCATTTGGCAGCGCTCTCTTCCCCATCTAGCTCGTTGGCCACAAAGTATTGGTCGAGTCACTCCACAAAAGTTTCCCAATCATCTCCCTCCGAGAATTTCTCCAGGATGCCCACTGTTCTCTGCATCTTTGGGTTCACTATCTGTATCTCGTCGCCAGTTGTTATGTATGGAGAAAGAGTCAGACTGAACACTGTGAGCTTAAAGTAACGTGTGACCTTAGTCGTTTCTTTGCAGGTCTCCAGAGTGCCTCTCCAATCTGTGAGATCTCCTTAACTACTTGTGCTCCCAAAGGATTATGGGATCCCTTGGGACTCCAGGGGATGTGCCCTCTGGTGGATGTACAGAGTAAATACAAGTTTAGATATATAACAACACCGACCCTGGCATTGAAGTCGCTGAGGAGGATCAGATTGTCGTCCGTAGGGACAGTGATTGTTCAAGACTGGAGTAAAATCCCTCTTTGGCCTCATCTGTTGCGTCGAGTGTTGGGGCATACGCACTGATAACTGTGATGCACTGGTTCTGGGATAGGGTGAGTCGGAAAGTCATGAGACGTTCGCTAATCCTGCAGGGGAAGTCGCTGAGGTGGTTGACCAGCTCGTTCTTGATGGCGAAACCGACTCTGTGGAGGCAGTGCTCTTCCTCTGGTTTGCCTTTCGCATCACCCGCGCTATGACAGGAGCAGACGACTGCTGGATGGACCACCGCCTAATTCGTTGCATCATCAACATCAATATAGCCCCAAAGCGGCGACAGCAGCAGAAGCAGTGCCGCAAAAAAAAATCAACGCCGGGGCACTCAAAGGCACAGCTAAGAGAGCCCTATACAGCTAGCGCCTCACTGCTAACCTGGCGACCCTTGATGATCCCGAGATGCAGAATGCCCACAGCGCTTGGTCTGCCATGCAGGCCACCATAACCAGTGCCTGCAAAGAGACGCTCAGTCATTTAACCAGGAAACACCAGGACTGATTGGATGAGAATGACCAGCAGAATCAAGAGCTAATAAATCGCAAGCGCAGGGCATTTCTGAACCTAAAACAACCCAACTTGGGAGCAGCAAAGCAGTTTTACAGACAGCTTAAGGCCAAGGTCCAACAAAAAAGCCGCGACCTAAAGAATAGATGGTGGGTGGAGAAAGCACAGGAGATTCAGCAGCTGACCGACAGCCATGATGTGCAAGGATTCTTCACCGCAGTCAAGTCCACCTACGTCCCAAGCACCCGAGGCCCCACCTCACTGCGGGCCAAGAATGGGGAGACACTCATCAAGGTCACCGAGGCAGTCAGGCCCGCTGGAAGGAGCACTTCGAAGATCGCCGTAACCGAGACTCTGCCTTTGACACAAATGTTCTCGACTCCATCCCGCAGCATGCTACCCGCCACCATCTCAGCTAAACCCCAGCCCTGCACGAGGTAGAAAAGGCCATCCGTCAAGCTCAAGAACAACAAGGCATCGGGAGCGGATGAAATTCCCGCTGAGGCACTAAAGTATGGCGGAGAGGCACTATTGGCACGAATGCATGTCCTCGTCTCTCTCATCTAGAAGGAGTAGGGCATGCCAGGATATCTCAGAAATGCAGTAATCATGACCAGCTTTAAAAAAGGGGACAAGTCCGACTGCGACAACTACAGAGGAATTTCTCTGTCATCAGCCACTGGGAAGGTCATTACTAGAATCCTCCTCAACTGTCTTCTCCCTGTGGCTGAGGAGCACCTCCCAGAGTCACAGTGCGGATTCCGTCCACTATGTGGTACAACGGACATGATCTTCCCGGCGCGACAACTGCAAGAGAAATACAGGGATCAGCACCAATGATGGTATATGGCCTTCTTTGACCTTACAAAGGCCGTTGACACTTAACCTCAAGGGACTATGGAGCGTCCTCCTCCATTTCGGCTGCCCCCAAAAGTTTGTCGCCATCCTCCGCCTGCTCCACGACATGCAAGCCGTGATCCTGACCAACGGATCCACCACAGACCCAATCCACGTCAAGCAGGGCTGCGTCATCGCGCCAACCCTCTTCTCGATCTTCCTCACTGCAATGCTCCACCTCACACTCAACAAGCTCCCCGTTGGAGTGGAACTAATCTACAGAACCAGTGGGAACCGATTCAACCTTCGTCGTCTCCAGGCCAGATCCAAGACCATCCCATCCTCTGTCGTCGAGCTACAGTACGCAGACGACACTTGCGTCTGCGCACATTCAGAGGTTGAACTCTAAGTCATAGTCAAGATCTTCACTGAGGTATACGAAAGCATGGGCTTTACACTAAACATCCGTAAGACAAAGGTCCTCCACCAACCTGACCCCGCCACACAGCACTGTCCCCTAGTCATCAAGATCCATGTCGCGGCCCTGGAAAACTTTCCATACCCCGGGAGCCTATTATCAGCAAGGGCATACATCGAGGTTCAACACCGCCTCTAGTGCGCCAGCGCAGCCTTCAGCCACTGAGGAAGAGAGTGTTCAAAGATCAGGCCCTCAAATCTGGCATCAAGCTTATGGTTTACAGGGCTGTAGTGATACCCGTCCTCCTGTATGGCTTAGAGACATAGACCATGTACAGTAGACAACTCAAATCACTGGAGAAATACCACCAACGATGTCTCCACAAGGTCATACAAATCCCCTGGGAGGACAGACGCACCAACATTAACGTCCTCGACCAAGCCAACATCCCCAGCATTGATGCGAGCCCCAGGTGGGCAGAGGAAACATTTCAAGGACACCCTCAAAGCCTCCTTGATAAAATGCAACATCCCCACCGACACCTGGGAGTCCCTGGCCAAAGACTGCCCTAAGTGGAGGAAGAGCATCCGGGAGGGCGCTGAGCACCTTGCATCTCGTCGCCAAGAGCATGCAGAAAGCAAGCGCAGGCAGCGGAAGGAGCGTGCAGCAAACCAGACTCCCCACCCATCCTTTTCTTTAACGACTGTCTGTCCCAGTGACAGAGACTATAATTCCCGTATTGGACTGTTCAGTCACCTAAGAACTCACTTTTAGAGTGGAAGCAAGTCTTCCTCGATTCCAAGAGATTGCCTACGATGATGAGTATTTTAAATTGTGCTAATAGTTAAAGTTTTAATGAGAGAGTCCATTTGGCCGGGGATAGGAGCAGGCTCGGCTTTCTCCAACTGAAGGTAAGGTTTTTTCCTATGATGATTATGGCTATGTGGTGGGTTAAAAATTTTCATATGGTGTAAACTTGGCCTTAACCTCAGAAATGTCGCGGGAACCTTCTTCACAGGTACACCAGCGCCAGAATGTATGGCGCCAAACATTCTGGCACTGGTTATATATGCCAGCGGCCCAATACTGGGGATCTTTGAACTAGCCTTCGGCACCAAAAAACTCATTGGGCGCCAGAGTGCTGGGGAAAATTTAGGCCCATGTCCCAGACTCCTCCATCACCATCCCTGGTTATGTCCTGTCCCGCCGGCTGGACAGACCCACCAGAGGTGGCGACACAGTGGTATACAGTTGGGAGGGAGAGGTCCTGGGAGTCCTCAACATTGACTTCGGACCCAATGAAGTCTCATAGCTTCAGGTCACGCATGGGCAAGGAAACCTCCTGCTGATTACCACCTACCGCCCTCCTCAGCTGATGAATCAGTACTCCTCAATGTTGAACACCACTTGGAAGAAGCACTGAGGGTAGCAAGGGCACAGAATGTACTTCAATGTCCATCACCAAGAGTGGCTCAGTAGCACCACTGCTGACTGAGCCCTGAAGGACATGGCTACCAGACTGGGCTTGCAGCAGGCGGTGAGAGAACTAACACGAGGAGAAAACCTATCTTGACCTTGTCCTCACCAAACTTCCTGTCGCAAATGCAGCTGTCCATGACAGCATTGGTAGCAGTAACCACTGCACAGTCCTTGTGGACACAAAGTCCCATCTTCACACTGAAGACATCCTCCATCATGTTGCGCGGCACTACCACCATGCTAAATGGGATAGATTCAGATCAGAACTAGCATCTCAAAACTGGGCATCCATGAGGCGCTGTGAGTTATCAGCTGTAGCAGAATTGTATTCCACCACAATTTTTTAACTCGTGGCCTGGCATATCCCTCACTCTACCATTACCATCAAGCCAGGGGACCAATCCTGGTTCAATGAGGAGTGCAGAAGAACGGTCTAGGAGGAGCACCAGGCGTACCTAAAATGAAGTACAAACCCGGGGAAGCTGCAACAAAGGACTATATGCATGCTAAGCAGTGGAAGCAGCATGCTATAAACAGAGCTAAGCAATCCCACAATCAATAGATCACATCAAAACTCTGCAGTCC
The DNA here is from genome assembly GCF_044704955.1 of Pristiophorus japonicus. Classification (NCBI taxonomy): domain Eukaryota; kingdom Metazoa; phylum Chordata; class Chondrichthyes; family Pristiophoridae; genus Pristiophorus; species Pristiophorus japonicus. The sequence goes on along the minus strand of NC_091989.1, from coordinate 107,220,582 downwards.
TGCCACGTCCAGTCGGGAATGGTGAAAGACTTGGATTTATGTAGCACGTTTCACGACCACTGGATGACTCAAAGCGCTTCACAGCCAATGAAGTACTTTTGAAGTGTAGTCACTGTTGTAATGTGGGAAACGGGGCAGCCAACTTGCGCAAAAGCAAGCTCCCACAAACAGCAATGTGATAATGACCAGATAATCTGTTTCTGTTATGTTGATTGAGGGATAAATATTGGCCAGGACACCGGGGATAACTCCCCTGCTCTTATTTGAAATAGTGCCATAGGATCTTTTAGATCCACCTAAGAGAGCTGAAGGGGCCTCGGTTTAACATCTCATCCGAAAGGCAACACCTCTGACAGTGCAGCACTCCCTCAGCACTGCACTGGAGTGTCAGTCTGGATTTTTGTGCTCAAGTCTCTGGAGTGGGACTTGAACCCACAACCTTCAGACTCAGAGGCGAGGGTGCTACCCACTGAGCCAGAATCGCAAATAGAATTCCGGAATTTAGGGCCGAAGCAGCTGAAGGCACAGCCACCAATGGAGTGATTATAATCAGGGATGCGCAAGAGTGCAGAATTTGAGGAGTACAGATAATCTCAATGTTGTGGGGCTGGAGGAGGTTACAGAGACATGGAGGGATTTGAAAACAAGGATGAGAATTTTAATATTGAGGCGTTGCCGGACCAGGAGCCATGTAAGTCAGCGAGCACAGGGGTGATAGGTGAACAGGACCTGGAGCGAGTTAGAATGGGCATGGACTACAGGCAATTTCCCAATCTGGAGGGATGTAGCATCTCCACAGTTAAACAAGTCCAGGAAACATGGCACCCATAGGAGTTAGATACAGGGTAAAAGCTCCCTCTACACTGTCCCATCAAACACTCCCAGGGCAGGTACAGCATGGGTTAGATACAGAGTAAAGCTCCCTCTACACTATCCCATTAAACACTCCCAGAGCAGGTACAAACGGTTTAGATTCAGAGTAAAGCTTCCTCTACACTGTCCCATCAAACACTCCCAGGGTAGGTACAGCATGGGTTAGATACAGAGTAAAGCTCCCTCTACACTATCCCATTAAACACTCCCAGAGCAAGTACAAACAGTTTAGATTTAGAGTAAAGCTTCCTCTACACTGTCCCATCAAACACTCCCAGGGTAGGTACAGCAATGGTTAGGTACAGAGTAAATCTCCCTCTACACTGTCCAATCAAACGTGACTCCAGGATGGTATGTTGCCTCCCTGGTGCCAGGATCACGGATGTCAGAGAGTGGCTGCAGAAAATTCTGAGGTGGGGGTGGGGGTGGGGCGGGAAGGGTGAACTGCCAGAGGTCATGGTCCATATCGGCACCAATGATATAGGAAGAGGGATGAGGTCCTGTGGGCAGATTTTAGGTAGCTAGGAGAGATTAAAAAGCAGGATGCAAAAAGTAGTAATCTCCGGATTACTCTCGGTGCCACGTGCTACTGCATACAGAAATAGGAGGATAGAACAGATGAATACGCGACTGGAGATATGGCACATGAGGGCTTTAGATTCCTGAGGCATTAGGACCATTTCTGGGGAAGATGGGACCTGTACAAGCCGGATGGGTTCCACCTCAACATAGAAACATAGAAAATAGGTGCAGGAATAGGCCATTCGGCCCTTCGAGCCTGCACTACCATTCAATAAGATCATGGCTGATCATTCACCTCAGTACCCTTTTCCCGCTTTCTCTCCATACCCCTTCATCCCTTTAGCCGTAAGGGCCATATCTAACTCCCTCTTGAATACATCCAATGAACTGGCATCAACAACTCTCTGCGGCAGGGAATTTCACAGGTTAACAACTCTCTGAGTGAAGAAGTTTCTCCTCATCTCAGTCCTAAATGGCCTAAGACTGTGTCCCCTGGTTCTGGACTTCCCCAATATCGGGAACATTCTTCCCGCATCTAACCTGTCCAGTCCCGTCAGAATCTTATACGTTTCTATGAGATCCCCTCTGATCCTTCTAAACTCCAGTGTATAAAGGCCCAGTTGATCCAGTCTCTCCTCATATGTCAGTACAGCCATCCCTGGAATCAGTCTGGCGAACCTTCGCTGCACTCCATCAATAGCAAGAACGTCCTTCCTCAGATTAGGAGACCAAAACTGAGCACAATATTCCTGGTGAGGCCTCACCAAGGCCCTGTACAATTGCAGTAAGACCTCCCTGCTCCTATACTCAAATCCCCTAGCTATGAAGGCCAACATGCCATTTGCCTTCTTCACCGCCTGCTGTACCTGCATGCCAACTTTCAATGACTGATGTACCATGACACCCAGGTCTCGTTGCACCTCCCCTTTTCCTAATCTGCCGCCATTCAGGTAATATTCTGCCTTCGTGTTTTTGCCACCAAAGTGGATAACCTCACATTTATCCACATCATACTGCATCTGCCATGCATTTGCCCACTCACCTAACCTGTCCAAGTCACCCTGCAGCCTCTTAGCATCCTCCTCACAGCTCACACCGCCACCCAGTTTAGTGTCATCTGCAAACTTGGAGATATTACACTCAATTCCTTCATCCAAATCATTGATGTATATTGTAAAGAGCTGGGGTCCCAGCACTGAGCCCTGCGGCTCTCCACTAGTCACTGCCTCCCATTCCGAAAAGGACCCGTTGATCCCAACTCTCTGCTTCCTGTCTGCCAGCCAATTCTCTATCCACGCCAGTACATTACCCCCAATATCATGTGCTTTGATTTTGCACACCAATCTCTTATGTGGGACCTTGTCAAAGGCCTTTTGAAAGTCCAAATACACCACATCCACTGGTTCTCCCTTGTCCACTCTACTAGTTACATCCTCAAAAAATTCCAGAAGATTTATCAAGCATGATATCCCTTTCATAAATCCATGCTGACTTGGACCGATCCTGTCACTGCTTTCCAAATGCGCTGCTATTTCATCCTTAATAATTGATTCCAACATTTTCCCCACTACTGATGTCAGGCTAACCGGTCTATAATTCCCCGTTTTCTCTCTCCCTCCATTTTTAAAAAGTGGCGTTACATTAGCTACCCTCCAGTCCATAGGAACTGATCCAGAGTTGATAGACTGTTGGAAAATGATCACCAATGCATCCGCTATTTCCAAGGCCACCTCCTTAAGTACTCTGGGATGCAGACAATCAGGCCCTGGGGATTTATCGGCCTTCAATCCCATCAATTTCCCCAACACAATTTCCTGCCTAATTAGGATATCCTGCAATTCCTCCTTCTCACGAGACCCTCGGTCCCCTAGTACATCCGGAAGGTTATTTCTGTCTTCCTTCGTGAAGACAGAACCAAAGTATTTGTTCAATTGGTCTGCCATTTCTATGTTCCCCATTATAAATTCACCTGAGTCCGACTGCAAGGGACCTACGTTTGTCTTCACTAATCTTTTTCTCTTCACATATCTATAGAAACTTTTACAGTCAGTTTTTATGTTCCTGGTAAGCTTCCTCTCGTACTCTATTTTCCCCCTCCTAATTAAACCCTAATTAAACCCTTTGTCCTCCTCTGCTGAATTCTAAATTTCTCCCAGTCCTCTGGTTTGCTGCTTTTTCTGACTAATTTATATGCCTCTTCCTTGGATCTAACACTATCCTTAATTTCCCTTGTTAGCCACGGTTGAGCCACCTTCCCTGTTTTATTTTTACTTCAGACAGGGATGTACAATTGTTGAAGTTCATCCATGTGATCTATAAATGTTTGCCATTGCCTATCCACCGTCAACCCTTTAAGTATCATTTGCCAGTCTATTCTAGCCAATTCACGCCTCATGCCGTCGAAGTTAGCTTTCCTTAAGTTCAGGACCCTAGTTTCTGACTTAACTGTGTCACTCTCCATCTTAATAAAGAATTCTACCATATTATGGTCACTCTTCCGCAAAGGGGCCTCGCACAACAAGATTGCTAATTAGTCCCTTCTCATTACACATCACCCAGTATAGGATGGCCAGCTCTCTAGTTGTTTCCTCGACATATTGGTCAAGAAAACCATCCCTAATACACTCCAGGAAATCCTCCTCCACCACATTGCTACCAGTTTGGTTAGCCCAATCTATATGTAGATTAAAGTCGCCTATGATAACTGCTGTACCTTTATTGCATACATCCCTTATTTCTTGTTTGATGCTGTCCCCAACCTCACTACTACTGTTTGGTGGCCTGTACACAACTCCCACCAGCGTTTTCTGCCCTTTGGTATCCCGCAGCTCCACCCATACCGATTCCACATCATCCAAACCAATGTCCTTCCTTACTATTGCATTAATTTCCTCTTTAACCAGCAATGCTGCCCCGCCTCCTTTTCCTTTCTGTCTATCCTTCCTAAATGTTGAATACTCCTGGATGTTGAATTCCCAGCCTTGGTCACCGTGGAGCCATGACTCCGTGATGCCAACTACATCATATCCATTAACTGCTATCTGCGCAGTTAATTCGTCTACCTTATTCCGAATATTCCATGCATTGAGGCACAGAGCCTTCAGGCTTGTCTTTTTAACACACTTTGCCCCTTTAGAATTTTGCTGTAATGTGGCCCTTTTTGTTTTTTGCCTTGGGTTTCTCTGCCCTCCACTTTTACTGTTCTCCTTTCTATCTTTTGCCTCTGTCTCCCTTTTATTTCCCTCTGCCTCCCTGCATAGGTTCCCATCCCCTTGCCATATTAGTTTAACTCCTCCCCAACAGCACCAGCAAACACTCCCCTTAGGACAACGGTTCCGGTCCTGCCCAGGTGCACACCATCTGGTTTGTACTGGTCCCACCTCCCCCAAAACCAGTTCCAATGTCCCAGGAAATTGAATCCCTCCCTTCTGCACCACTCCTCAAGCCACGTATTCATCTGAGCTATCCTGTGATTCCTACTCTGGCTAGCACGTGGCACTGGTAGCAATCCTGAGATTACTACTTTTGAGGTCCTACTTTTTAATTTAGCTCTTAGCTCCCTAAATTCGTCTCGTAGGACCTCATCCCGTTTTTTACCTATATCGTTGGTACCTATATGCACCACGACAACTGGCTGTTCACCCTCCCTTTTCAGGATGACTTGCACCCGCTCCGAAACATCCTTGACCCTTGCACCAGGAAGGCAACATACCATCCTGGAGTCTTGGTTGCGGCCGCAGAAATGTCTATCTATTCCCCTTACAATTGAATCCCCTATCACTATCGCTCTCCCACTCTTTTTCCTCCCTCCTGTGCAGCAGAGTCACCCACGGTACCATGAACTTGACTGCTGCTGCCCTCCCCTGAGGAGTCATCCCCCTCAACAGTACCCAAAGCGGTTGATCTGTTTTGCAGGGGGATGACCACAGGGGACCCCTGCACTACCTTCCTTGCACTGCTTTTCCTGTTGGTCACCCGTTCCCTATCTGGCTGTGTACCCTTTACCTGCGGTGTGACCAACTCGCTAAACGTGCTATACACGTCATTCTCAGCATCGTGGATGCTCCAGAGTGAATCCACCTGCAGCTCCAGTGCCGCAATGCAGTCTGTCAGGATCTGCAGGCGGATGCACTTCCCGCACACGTAGTTGTCGGGGACACCGGAAGCGTCCCTGAGTTCCCACATAGTACAGGAGGAGCATAACACGTGTCCGAGCTCTCCTGCTATGACTTAACCCTTGGATTAAGAGCCGGGACCAATATCCTCACGGTGGGGGTGGGGGGGGGGGGGGGTACGGCCGGGGGGTGGCGGGGTGCGGGAGGAGGTTGCTCGTGCTGTTGGGGAGGGTTTAAACTAGCTTGGTGGGGGATGGGAATCTGAGAGCGTTGTCAGAAGGGAGAGAGGCCAAGCTGGAAAAAGGCAGAAAATTAGTAAGCAACTTTGGAAGGCAGAGGAAACAAAGGCTAGAAAATAAACAAGGCAGTTTGACAATGCTAAATGGTATATACTTTATATACCAGCCCCCTGGGGAGGCGTGATTGGCAGAGAGGGGGTAGGGAAAACCAACTCCAGCGGTACCCTACTCCTGACAAAATGCCAAGAACATGAACTTGTCATCACCAACACATTGTTCCGCCACAGGGACAAATACAAGGCATCGTGGCAACACCCTCGCTCCAAACACTGGCATCTGCTCGACTATGTCATGTCCGAGCCAAGGATCGCAAGGATGTGAGCATCACCCACGCCATGACAGGAGCTGACGACTGCTGGACAGACCACCGCCTAATCCGATCCATCATTGACATCAAGATAACCCAGAGCGGAGGGGGCAGCAGAAGCAGTGCCGCAAAAAAGTCAATGCTGGGGCACTATACAGTCAGCACCTCACAGCTAACCTGGCGTGCCTTGATGACCCAAGATGCAGAATGCCCACAGCACTTGGTCTGCCCTCCAGACCTCCATAACCAGTGCCTGCAAAGAGACGCTTGGTCACTCAACCAGAAAACACTAGGATTGGTTGATGAGAATGATCAGGAGATCCAAGAGCTAATAGATCGCAAGCGCAGGGCATTTCAGAGCCTTAAGCAACAATCCAACTCGGGAGCAGCAAAGCAGCATTACAGACGGCTCATGGCTGAGGTCCAACAAAAAACCCGGGATCTAAAGAACAGGTGGTGGATGGAGAAAGCACAGGAGATACAGCAGCTGGCCGACAGCCATGATCTGCGAGGATTCTTCATCGCAGTCAAGGCCACCTATGGTCCAAACATCCAAGGCCCCCACCCCAATCCTGGCCAAGAACGGGGAAACACTTATCAAGGACACCGATACAGTCAGGGCCTGCTGGAAGGAGCACTTCGAAGATCTCCTCAATCGAGACTCTGCCTTTGACTAGAGTGTTCTCGCCTCCATCCCGCAGCTTGCTACCCGCCATCGCCTCAGTAAAACCCCAACACTGCACGAAGTAGGAAAAGCCATAAGATAACTTAAGAACAACAAGGCTGTGGGAGTGGATGGAATCCCTGCTGATGCACTGAAGTATGTCGGAGAGGCACTGTTGGCGCGAATACATGATCTCATCTCTCTCATCTGGAAGAAGGAGAGTATGTCGGGAGATCTCAGACATGCAGTGATCGTGGCCATCTTTAAAAAAGGGGACAGGTCCGACTGCGGCAACTACAGCCAGCTATCAACCACTGGGAAAGTCGTCGCTAGAGTCCTCCTCAACCGTCTTCTCCCTGTGGCCAAGGAGCTCCTCCCGGAATCACAATGCGAATTTCGTCCCCTACGGGGCACAACGGACGGGATTTTTGCAGCACGATAGCTGCAGGAAAAATGCAGGGAGCAGCGCCAGCCCCTTGTAAGGCCTTCTTCGACCTTACAAAGGCCTTTGACACTGTCAACCACGAGGGTCTATGGATCACCCTCCTCCGTTTCAGATCCTCCGTCTGCTACATGACGACATGCAAGCCGTGATCCTTACCAACGGATTTATTACAGACCCAATCCACGTTCGGGCCGGGGTCAAACAGGGCTGCATCATCGCCCCAACCCTCTTCTCAATCTTCCTTGCTGCCATGCTCCACCTCACAGTCAACAAGCTCCCCGTTGGAGTGGAACTAAACTACAGAACCAGTGGGAACAAGTTCAATCTTCGCCGTCTCCAGGCCAGGTCCACGACCACCCCAAACTTTGCCGTCGAGCTACAGAACGCGGACGACGCCTGCGTCTGCGCACATAGAGAGGCTGAACTCCAGGACATAGTCAACGTATTTACTGAGGCGTACAAAAGCAAGGGCCTTATGCTAAACATCCGTAAGACAAAGGTCCTCCACCAGCCTGTCCTCGCCACACAGCACTGCCCCCAGTCATCAAGATCCACGGCGCGGCCCTGGACAATGTGGACCATTTCCCATACCTTGGGAGCCTTTTATCAACGAGGGCAGACATTGATGACGAGATTCAACATCGCCTCCAGCGGCTGCCTGAGGAAATGAGAGCTTGAAGACCAGGCCCTCAAAACTGCTACCAAGCTCATGGTCTTTAGGGCTGTAGTAATACCCACCCTCCTGTATGGCTGCCCTCAAAACTACCACCAAGCTCATGGTCTACAGGGCTGCAGTAATACCCACCCTTCTGTATGGCTCAGAGACATGGACCATGTACAGTAGACACCTCAAGTTGCTGGAGAAAAACCACCAATGATGTCTCCGCAAGATCCTACAAATCCCCTGGGAGGACAGACGCACCAACATTAACGTCCTCGACCAGGCCAACATCCCCAGCATTGAAGCACTGACCACACTTGATCAGCTCCGCTGGGCAGGCCACATTGTCCACATGCCAGACACGAGACTCCCAAAGCAAGCGCTCTACTCGGAACTCTTTCACGGCAAATGAACCAAATTGGGCAGAGGAAACGTTACAAGGACACCCTCAAAGCCTCCCTGATAAAGTGCAACATCCCCACTGACACCTGGGAATCCTTGGCCAAAGACCGCCCTAAGTGGAGGAAGTGCATCCGGGAGGGCGCTGGGCACCTCGAGTCTCATCGCCGAGAGCATGCAGAAATCAAGCGCAGGCAGCGGAAAGAGCATGCAGCAAACCTGTCCCACCCACCCTTTCGCTCAACGACTATCTGTCCCACCTGTGACAGGGACCGTGTTTCTCGTATTGGACTGTTCAGCCACCTAAGGACTCATAGTGATTCCAAGGGACTGCCTATGATGATGATACTTTAATGCAAGGTGTCCAGGAAATAAGGCAGATTAGCTAAGGGCACTGATAGACATGTGGGATTATGATATTATAGCCATTACAGAGACATGGCTGAAAGAAGGGCAGGAATGGCAGCTCAACATTCCTGGTTACAGGGTTTTCAGTTGAGATAGAGAGGGGGTTAAAAAAGGAGGGGGAGTCGCAGTAATGATTAAAGAAACAATTACAGCTGTGAGGAGGGATAACATGTTAGCAGGATCATCATATGAGGCCATGTGGGTTGAACTAAAGAACAAAAAAGGGGTAATCACTCTGCTGGGAGTGTACCATAGACCCCCGAATAGTCCAAGGGAGATAGAAGAGCAAATTTGTAGGCAAATTTTTAACAAAAAAATTGGTGGTGGACAATTAAACAACTAACGGGGGGAGGAGGTGCCATGAATATCCTCATTCTCAATGATGGCGGAGCCCAGCACGCAAGTGCAAAAGACAGGGCTCAAACGTTTGCAACCAGCTTCAGCTAGAAGTGCCGAGTGGATGATCCATATCGGCCTCCTCCTAAGGTCCCCACCATCACAAAAGCCAGTCTTCAGCCAATTCAATTCACTCCACATGGTATCAAGAAGCGGCTGAGCGCACTGGATATAGCAAATGCTATGGGCCCTGACAACATCCCGGCTGCCGTGCTGAAGACTTGTGTTCCAGAACTAGCCGCGTCTCTAGCCAAGGTGTTCCAGTACAGCTACAACACTGGCATCTACCCTACAATGTGGAAAACTACCCAGGTGTGTCCTGTCCACAAAAAGCAGGACAAATCCAATCCGGCCAATTACCACCTCATCAGTCTACTCTCAATCATGGACAGTGCTATCAAGCGGTACTTACTCACCAATAACCTGACCACCGTGCTCAGTTTGGATTCCGCCAGGACCAATTGGCTCCAGACCTCATTAAGCCTTGGTACAAACATAGACAAAAGAGCTGATTTCCAGAAGCAAGGTGAGAGTGACTGCACTTGACATTAACGCAGCATTTGACCAAGTGTAGCATCAAGGAGCCCTCATAAAATTGAAGTCAATGGGAATCAGGGGGAAAACTCTCCACTGGCTGGAGTCATACCTAGCACAAAGGAAGATAGTTGTGGTTGTTGGAGGTCAATCATCCCAGCCCCAGGACATCGCTGCAAGCATTCCTCAGGGCAGTGTCCTAGGCCCAACTATCTTCAGGTGCTTCAGCAATGCCCTTCCCTCCATCATAAGGTCAGACATGGGGATATTCGCTGATAATTGCAGTGTTCAGTTGAAACAGAAACATAGAAAATAGGTGCAGGAGTAGGCCATTCGGCCCTATGAGCCTGCACCACCATTCAATAAGACCATGGCTGATCATTCCCTCAGTGCCCCTTTCCCGCTTTCTCTCCATATTCCTTGATCCCTTTAGCCGTAAGAAACATAGAAACATAGAAAATAGGTGCAGGAGTAGGCCATTCAGTCTTTCGAGCCTGCACCGCCATTCAATAAGATCATGGCTGATCATTCCTTCAGTACCCCTTTCCTACTTTTTCTCCATACCCCTTGATCCCCTTAACCGTAAGGGCCATATCTAACTCCCTTTTGAATATATCCAATGAACTGGCATCAACAACTCTCTGCGACAGGGAATTCCACAGGTCAACAACTCTCTGAGTGAAGAAGTTTCTCCTCATCTCAGTCCTAAATGGCCTACCCCTTATCCTAAGACTATGTCCCGTAGTTCTGGACTTTCCCAATATTGAGAACATTCTTCCCGCATCTAACCTGTCCAGTCCCGTCAGAATCTTATATGTTTCTATGAGATCCCCTCTCATCCTTCTAAACGCCAGTGAATAAAGGCCCAGTTGATCCAGTCTCTCCTCATATGTCAGCCCAGCCATTCCTGGAATCAGTCTGATGAACCTTCGCTGCACTCCCTCAATAGCAAGAACGTCCTTCCTCAGACTAGGAGACCAAAACTGAACACAATATTCCAGGTGAGACCTCCCTGCTCCTATATTCAAATCCCCTAGCTATGAAGGCCAACTTACCATTTGCCTTCTTTACCATCTGCTGTACCTGCGTGCCCACTTTCAGTGATTGATGAACCATGATACCCAGGTTTCGTTGCACCTCTCCTTTTTCTAGTCTGCCGCCATTCAGATAATATTCTGCCTTCGTGTTTTTGCCCACAAAATGGATAACCTCACATTTATCCACATTATACTGCATCTGCCATGCATTTTCCCACTCACCTAATCTGTCCAAGTCACCCTGCAGCCTCTTAGCGTCCTCCTCACAGCTCACACTGCCACCCAGTTTAGTATCATCCGCAAACTTGGAGATATTACACTCTATTCCTTCATCCAAATCGTTAATGTATATTGTAAAGAGCTGGGGTCCCAGCACTGAGCCCTGCGGCACCCCACTAGTCACTGCCTGCCATTCTGAAAAGGACCCGTTGATCCCGACCCTCTGCTTCCTGTCTGCCAACCAGTTCTCTATCCATGTCAGTACATTACCCCCAATACCATGCGCTTTGATTTTGTACACCAATCTCTTGTGCGGGACCTTGTCAAAAGCCTTTTGAAAGTCCAAATACAGCACATCCACTGGTTCTCCCTTGTCCACTCTACTAGTTACATCCTCAAAAAATTCCAGAAGATTTGTCAAGCATGATTTCCCCTTCATAAATCCATGCTGACTCGGTCCGATCCTGTCACTGCTTTCCAAATGCACTGCTATTTCATCCTTAATGATTGATTCCAACATTTTCCCCACTACTGATGTCAGGCTAACCGGTCTATAATTACCCGCTTTCTCTCTCCCTCCTTTTTTAAAAAGTGGCGTTACATTAGCTACCCTCCAGTCCATAGGAACTGATCCAGAGTTGATAGATTGCTGGAAAATGATCACCAATGCATCCACTATTTCTAGGGCCACTTCCTTACGTACTCTGGGATGCAGACTATCAGGACCCGGGGATTTATTGGCCTTTAATCCCATCAATTTCTCTAACACAATTTCCTGCCTAATAAGGATATCTTTCAGTTCCTCATTCTCACTAGACTCACTGTCCCCTAGTACATTCGGAACGTTATTTGTATCTTCCTTTGTGAAGACAGAACCGAAGTATTGGTTCAATTGGTCTGCCATTTCTTTGTTCCCCATTATAAATTCACCTGAATCCGACTGCAAGGGACCTACGTTTGTCTTTACTAATCTTTTTCTCTTCACATATTTATAGAAGCTTTTGTAGTTAGTTTTTATGTTTCCTGCAAGCTTCCTCTCATACTCTATTTTCCACTTCTTAATTAAACCCTTAGTCCTCCTCTGTTGAATTCTAAATTTCTCCCAGTCCTCGGGTTTGTTGCTTTTTCTGGCTAAATAATATGCCTCTTCCTTGGTTTTAACACGATCCTTAATTTCCCTTGTTAGCCATAGTTGAGCCACCTTCCCAGTTTTATTTTTACTTCAGACAGGGATGTACAATTGCTGAAGTTCATCCATGTGATCTTTAAATGTTTGCCATTGCTTATCCACCGTCAACCCTTTAAGTATCCTCTGCCAGTCTATTCTAGCCAATTCACACCTCATACCGTCGAAGTTACCTTTCCTTAAGTTCAGGACCTTAGTTTCCGAATTAACTTTGTCACTCTCCATCTTTATAAGGAATTCTACCATATTATGGTCACTTTTCCCCAAAGGGCCTCGCACAACAAGATTGCTAATTAGTCCCTTCTCATTACACATAACCCAGTCTAGAATGGCCAGCTCCCTGGTTGGTTCCTCGACATATTGGTCCAGAAAACCATCCCTAATACACTCCAGGAAATCCTCCTCCACCTCATTGCTGCCAGTTAGGTTAGCCCAATCTATATGTAGATTAAAGTCGTCCATGATTACTGCCGTACCTTTATTGCACACATCCCTTATTTCTTGTTTGATGCTGTCCCCAACCTCACTACTACTATTTGGTGGTCTATACATAACTCCCACTAGCATTTTCTGCCCTTTGGAATGCCGCAGCTCCACCCATACCAATTCCACATCATCCAGGCTCATGTCCTTCCTTACAATTGCATTGATTTCCTCTTTAACCAGCAACACCACCCACGCCTCCTTTTCCTTTCTGTCTATCCTTCCTAAATGCTGAATACCCTTGGATGTTGAGTTCCCAGCCTTGGTCATCCTGGAGCCATATCTCCATGATGCCAATCACATCGTATCCGTTAACTGCTATCTGCGCAGTTAACTCATCCACCTTATTCCGAATACTCCTCGCATTGAGGCACAGAGCCTTCAGGCTTGTCTTTTTAACATACTTTGCCCCTTTTGAATCTTGCTGTAATGTGGCCCTTTTTGCTTTTTGCCTTGGGTTTCCTCTGCCCTCCACTTTTACTATTCTCCTTTCTATCTTTTGCTTCCGCCCCTCTTCTATTTCCCCCTGTCTCCCTGCATAGGTTTCCATCCCCCTGCCATATTAGTTTAACTCCTCCCCAACAGCACTAGCAAACACTCCCCCTAGGACATTGGTCCTGCCCAGGTGCAGACCATCCGGTTTGTACTGGTCCCACCTCCCCCAGAACCGGTTCCAATGTCCCAGGAATTTGAATCCCTCCCTTCTGCACCATTTCTCAAGCCACATTTTCATCTGAGCTGTCCTGCGATTCCTACTCTGACTAGCACGTGGCACTGGTAGCAATCCTGAGATTACTACTTTTGAGGTCCTACTTTTTAATTTAACTCCTAGCTCCCTAAATTCGTCTCGTAAGACCTCATCCCGTTTTTTACCTATATCGTTGGTACCTATATGCATCACGACAACTGGCTGTTCACCCTCCCTTTTCAGAATGTCCTGCACCCGCTCCGAGACATCCTTGACCCTTGCACCAGAGAGGGCCATATCTAACTCCCTCTTGAATATATCCAATGAACTGGCATCAACAACTCTCTGCGGCAGGGAATTCCACAGGTTAACAACTCTCTGAGTGAAGAAGTTTCTCCTCATCTCAGTCCTAAATGGCCTACCCCTTATCCTAAGACTGTATCCCCTGGTTCTGGACTTCCCCAACATCGGGAACATTCTTCCCACATCTAACCTGTCCAGTCCCGTCAGAATCTTGTACGTTTCTATGAGATCCCCTCTCATCTTTCTAAACTCCAGTGTATAAAGGCCCAGTTGATCCAGTCTCTCCTCATATGTCAGTCCCGCCATCCCTGGAATCAGTCTGGTGAACCTTCGCTGCACTCCCTCAATAGCAAGAACGTCCTTCCTCAGATTAGGAGAACAAAACTGAACACAATATTCCAGGTGAGGTCTCACCAAGGACCTGTACAACTGCAGTAAGACCTCCCTGCTCCTATACTCAAATCCCATAGCTATGAAGGCCAACATACCATTTGCCTTCTTCATCGCCTGCTGTACCTGCATGCCAACTTTCAATGACTGATGAACCATGACACCCAGGTCTCGTTGCACCTCCCCTTTTCCTAATCTGCCGCCATTCAGATAATAATCTGCCTTCGTGTTTTTGCCCCCAAAGTGGATAGCCTCACATTTATCCACATTATACTGCATCTGTCATGCATTTGCCCACTCACCTAACCTGTCCAAGTCACCCTGCAGCCTCTTAGCGTCCTCCTCACAGCTCACACCGCCACACAGTTTAGTGAATTTGCAACTCCTCAGAAAATGGAGCATTCCATGCCTGAATGCAGCAAGAGCTGGACGACATTCAGGCTTGGGCTGATAAGTGGTAAGTAACATCCAAGCGCCAGGCAATGACAATCTCCAACAAGCGAGAGTCTAACCACCTCCCCTTGATATTCAACAGCATCACCATTGCCGAATCCCCCACCATCATCATCTTGGGGGTCACCATTGACCAGAAATTTAACTGGACCAGCCACATAAATACTGTGACTTCAAGAGCAGGTCAGAGGCTGAGTATTCTGTGGTGTCTCACCTCCTGACTCCCCAAATTCTTTCCACCATTTACAAGGCACAAGTCAGCCACTTGCCTGGATGAGTGCAACTTCAACAATATTTAAGGAGCTCGACACCATCCAGGACAAAGCAGCCTGCTTGACTGGCACTCCACCAACCACCTTCAACATTCACTCCCTGCACACCAGCGCAACGTGGCTGCAGTGTGTACCATCTGTAAGATGCACTGCAGCAACTTGCCACAGCTTTTTCGGCAGCACCTCCCAAACCCGTGACCACTACCATCCAGAAGGACGAGGCAGCAGGCGCACGGGAACACTATCACCTGCAAGTTCCCCTCCAAGTTATACACCATCATGACTTGGAAATATGTTGCTGTTCCTTCATCGTCGCTGGATCAAAATCCTGGAACTCCCTCGCTAACAGCACTGTGGGAGTACCTTCACCACAAGTTCTGCAGCGGTTCAAGAAAGTGGCTCACCATCACCTTCTCAAGGGCAGTTAGGGATGGGCATAAATGCTGGCTTTGACAGCGATGCCCACATCCCATAACAATTTTTTTTTAAACTGCCATCTTTTTCATTTTAAGGATAATACCTTCAAATCTGAAAGATCCCATACAAGACAACCACCTCTACCTCGTTTGTAAGTATATTTAGTATCAAGCTGAACGAATGATGGGTGCAGCCCCTGAATCCACAATTAATTTGGCTGCGTCTCACGCCTTCAGCGTACTGTCAATCTCATCAAGTTTGCCAGAGATTGGTCCATTCCATCATCCAGTTCCCTTGAGTACAGACTGTGAGGTACAAGCCTCGATTGCAGGACTGTGGGATATGATTTCTAATCAACGACGAGCTAACGTGGGAGCCATTTTAACTGTGTCTGTAATTGACGAGTGTATTTCTGATTCCAGACCCCATCCAGCCGTCCATAAATAACACAGGCGCCACCATCGCAGCAGCAGCATCACCCCCCGCCCCGCTCCCTGATCTATCAGGACATATTAACATCTCGATGTATGTTTGGCCATAATGGCAGCCAGAGCCTGCCCTTTACCTGGCGGTCGGTTGCGTCGTTAGCCGCTCGCGCTCGGTGCCGCGCGCGTGCTGAAGCCGCTGCGGCTCGAGCGCAGTCCTGTCGCACTTCGCAGCGGCGGCGCCAAGAGAGGAGGAGGAGGGGAGAGGGAGGGCGTCACGGCGTGAGGAGAAGGAGAGGGGCGCAAGGGTGTGAGACAGGGTAAAGTTTGGGAAAGGGAAGCTGGCAGGGGTAAGCGAAGTGAAAAAGTGATGGTGCTTCGCAAAGGGTGGAGAGGATGGAGGTGATGAGCAAACGAACGAAAGGAGATACCTTCCCAAGGTAACATCCAGCTCTGTATATCATACCACAAATTATTTGAAAATGTACAGAATGTAATTCATATTTGGTCAGTGTTGCCAGTCCAGCTTGCTGTTTGGAGGTGCCATTGTGTGAATAATGCATTTTGCCACTTCAGATAAAAATCTGATGATTTAAGTACATAATTCTGCATTTATTCATTCTTTGGCAAGAGAAAATATTACCAATTCTCTTTTTGTGATTGTCTCATGAAATGTCATTTCAATGATGAAAAGAGTGTTTGAAGACCAGACCCTCAAAACTGCCACCAAACTTATGGCCTCCAAAGCTCGAGTAATACCTTCCTTCCTGTATGGCTCAGAGACATGGACCATGTACCGTAGACACCTCAAATTGCTGGAGAAATATCACCAACGATGTTTCCGCAAGATCCGACAAATCCCCTGGGAGGACAGGCGCAGCAACATCAGCATCCTCGTCTTGGCTAACATCCCCAGCATTGAAGCACTGACCACACTCGATCAGCTCCGCTGGGCAGGCCACATAGTCCGCATGCCAGACACGAGACTCCCAAAGCAAGCGCTCTACTCGGAACTCCTTCACGGCAAACGAGCCAAAGGTGGGCAGCGGAAACGATACAAGAACATCCCCAAAGCCTTCCTGATAAAGTGCAACATCCCCACAGACACCTGGAAGTCCCTGGCCCAAGACCGCCCTAAATGGAGGAAGTGCATCCGAGAGGGCGCTGAGCACTTTGAGTCTCAACGCCGAGAGCATGCAGAAATCAAGCGCAGACAGCGGAAAGAGCGTGTGGCAAACCAGTCCCACCCACCCTTTCCCTCAACGACTATCTGTCCCACCTGTGACAGGGACTGTGGCTCTCGTATTGGACTGTTCGGCCACCAAAGAACTCACTTCAGGAATGGAAACAAGTCTTCCTCGATTCCAAGGGACTGCCTGTGATGATGATGATGATGATATAAAATGTGATACAGAGGAACAAAGTTTTCAGGGGTATCCAAACTGGTCCATTGGCCATATGTGACCTTTGTGTCTTGGAAATGCCCAAACTATCAGCTGTGGCTCAGTGGGTAGCACTCTTGCCTCTGAGTCAGAAGGTTGTGGATTCAAGTCCCACTCCAGGAACTTGTGCACATAAATCAAGGCTGACACTCCAGTGCAATGCTGGGGGAGCGTTGCACTGTCAGAGGTGCTGTCTTTCGCTTGAGACGTTAAACCGAGGCCCAGTCTGCTCTCTCAGGTGAATGTAAAAGGACCTTTGACACTATTTCAAAGAAGAGCAGGGGAGTTCTCCGCGATGCCCTGGCCAATATTTATCCCTCAACATAACTGGTCATTATCACATTGCTGCTTGTGGGAGCTTGCTGTGTGCAAATTGGCTGCTGCGTTTTCTACAATACAACAGTGACTACACTTCAAAAGTATTTCATTTGCTGTAAAGTGCGTTGAGACGTACGGTGGTCGTGAAAGACACTATATAAATGTAAGTCTTTTTTCATTTGTGCTTAGATTTTGTTTTTGTTGGCTTGTTAGCATCATATAATCTTACAGCACAGAATAAGGCCATTCGGTCTGCTTAAGCATAGAGCTTGGAGACAGAGCTGGGAGAATGCAAATAGAGTGGATCGCAAGCAGAGTGAGGGGAATTTTGTGAGTGCAGGAATTCGGTGGAGAAGAGGAAGGCGGTTGAGATGTCTGTCTGATCAGGAATAGTGGACCCACAGAATCCAAGGGGCTAGACTTTCCACTTCACATCGCTGGAACATCACCCATATATCGACCAAAACGGCCCGCTTTCGGCCATTTTGACTGAAAAGTGGAAAGTTAGGCTGGAACTTCGCCTGAAAATCTCCCCCCCGCCCAACTTTTGGCACATCGCCAGGCTGATAGCTCGCCGAGAACATCGCTGGAGAATAGTTGCTTTTTCCTGGCTTTCCTCACAGAACTCAGCACTGCGGACGCCATTTTAAATGTCGGAGGAAGGGAGAAGGCTGCTAAAACAGGGGGCTTTTCACATCCTTTTACTGATAGATCCACTCACATTTATACTTACATTTGTATTTAAATGTAGAACAGTTGCATTAATGTTTTAACTTAACTTAACTTTACTTACAATTGTTGTGCATTATCTTTTAATAACATAAGATTCAACAAAATTTTATTATTACCAATTTCAATTTTAAACACCACCCCCCTAACCCCCAACAGCAACAGTAACAAGAAGAACAACAAGAAAACCATGAACAACAATAACACCCCCTCCCTACCTGCGGCCAGTGCTGAGCTCGCTGACCTGACCTCCGTGGGATTGGCGCGCGAACTTTAATGCACCTTGGCGTTGGCAGCTGCACGCCGCTTGGTCCCGGTGCCTCTTCAGTCGCAATAGCAACTTCCACGGCAGACGCAAGTTCATCCCCCTCTGTGGCTTCCTCCATTTCTAACTCCTCCTCCTCTGGCTCGGTCGTATCCTCCTCCTCCTCCTGTGCAGCCTCCACTTGCGCCTCTGATTGACCTTCAAAGCACAATTGAGCCTATTGAGCTTATCAGAACAGAAGGGTACACATTACCGACAAGACTTTACATATTAATGTTTCATGTGGATTTAACTGCCCCAGAAAACCTGCCGCAGCTGCATGAGTCGCAGATGGACACAGGGATTTATGGGGAGCGCACAGAGAAGGGGACAGTTGGCCAGATGACCTTCCCCTGTTCTTATTGCTTATGTTCTTATGTTGTCAACTTGAGAGTAGCACAAAGGCTGCATTCATGACATGACATTACATCATCCATACATTGCATTTTAATTAAATGATGTTACATTACTTTAAAACTGTTTCACACATTACTCACGTGACGCATGGGAGGGTCCCGCAACACCACGGGTGGTGGCTGAGCGACTGGTGGTCCCAACCAGCGCTGCTGCATGCTCCTCCAGCTCAATTAAAGTCTGCATGTAAGCAGGGTCCCCTCCGGTGCACCTCCGCTGTGCCCTGTTGTTAGATATCATCTTCTGCAGATGTGAAAAGAGCGTGGCATAAGCTAATTGTCTAGGTAGTTTCGTGGAAAGACAACAGCTTCAAACGTTACATGCAAATAAGATCTACAATTGATGCATAGTTATAACAAAGATCAGCGTGTTTTGGAGCCAAATATGTATATATACGTATGTATGTAAGAATTTTCAAAATTTAATTCAATCCAGGAGATTTACTATTAGTTTTAATTACATTCTTCATCAATACAATATAAAATCTATTCTTAATCTAGCTGACACCACAAGGCTGTTCCAGCACTTCCAGCACTGGTCGGGCCCCTTCGCCTCCTGGGACGCCAAGGAGAAGACGTCTGCAATCTCGGACCACAGCTTCCTGTATGCCTGGGGTGGAGGTTTGCCCATAGCACCCTGGGTAAATTCTGTCCACCTGGAGTGGACCTCCTCGACGAGGACCTCGTTGGCCTTGTCAGAAAATGGCTTTGCCCTTTTCCGACCCCCATCCAAGCTCTCGGACGACGATGATGATGACATCTCTACAATTTATCCAAATCTCCAACTCTCATCAAAAAACACTTTATCCAACTATCCAATGGCTAATCAAAAGTTTATCAAAATGGTTTATTAAAACTCCACAAATCTCCTCTCTCCAACTCCAACAACTCTCTCCTTTATCTCTCCTCTCTCTCCCCAATGGCTTTCTGCGCATGTGTGGATGACTCCTGAATTCCCGAAACGCGGGAAAACCTGTCACCAAAAAAAAAATTGCATGCGCAGATGGCCGTTGCTAGGGAAACTTTTGCCTTCCACATCGCTGGCTGTTCGTTGGGCGAGCGTCACATCGCGGACCTTTTGCATCGCCCATTTGATATTACTGGCCTATCGCTGAGTAGAAAATCGCCATCCAAAAAATGGGCAATGAGCCAGCAATCGGTAAGGCTGGGACATCGAACATCGCCCATTTTTTGGGCGATAGACAGCAAAGTGGAAAGTCTAGCCCAAATTCTCTAAGTTAATGGCCTGAAATTCCGGCCTCACCAGGTCCGTATGGAATATGTATGTACCCGGTGAGGCATCGCAAAAGACGGTTTTCGGCGCGCGATGCGCATGTGCCAACAAACAGCTTTTCCGATCTTTCACAATCTGGCTTGACAGATCCACGCAACTCGTCAGCAAGGACATTCGCATGGGCAAAATTGTGCGATTTGCCCATCTCCTGCCCAGTGGATGACTTTAAAACTCTTGCGCCTGGTAAAAACAGGCACATAGCCTACTTTTACCAATGTAAGAATTTTAAAACATATAAAAATAAAATTAAAAAACACATTTTTATGTTAAAAACCCTGCCCACTAAGGTAAGTTTATTTTAAACCCTAATTACAAAACTTTTTTAAAAATCGAAAAAATACATATTTTTTAACACATTTATTAACTTTAATTTAAATTAATTTTAAATGTGAGGTTTTTCTTCTAAAATAATGAAAACTACTTATTATGAATGAGAATACTTTACCTTGATTGGATGTCCAAGCCCACAAGACTCCAGCTCCAGCTCTACGTACGGTCAGATGTGCACGTGCTTTGATGCGAATGCAGAAGAGGCCTAACACTGCAATGGCTGGTGAGCGCCTGAGCAAAAGGTAAGTGCGCATATTTTCTCTTCTTTTCAGGCGACCGCCCGCAGGAAGCCCAGAATCGGAATTTCAGGGCCACTAGACACGAGAGCGGACCTGCAGGAGAGCGAGAGGAGCAGCCGCAGATAAAGGTAGGCCCAAGAGCTCGTAGCGAGTGTCAGAGCGAGGTAAGTGATGTCAGAACAAATGAAGGAGCTGATTGGTGATTTTTTTTAGGTCTTAAATTTATTTTTGTTAAGTTATTTGATAGTCTATTAAGTAGAGACATGGCAGGGCACCTCAGTCCTGTGGAATGCACATCTTGTGCCATGTGGGATCTCCAGGACACTTCCCGTGTTCTGGGTAACCACATGTGCAGGAAGTGTCGTCAGCTGGAGGAGCTCAAGCTCCAGGTTTCAGAGCTTGTGCAGCAGCTGGTGTCACGGTGGTGCGTCCGTGAGGCTGAGAGCTATGCGGATAGTACTTCACAGTACAACCTGTAGGTCAAACCTTCCTCACAAACAGTGGACAACCATCAAGCACCTCAGAACTGGTCATGGTAAATGCTGCCACCTTCAGCATAGGTGGAAGATTAAAGCATCCCCATCATGCGACTGTGGAGCTCCTAATCAGATCCAGGAACACATCATTGAGCACTGCCCTTAGAGAAAATTTGCAGGCAGCCTACAAGATATCCACGCTGTTATACCGGAAGCTTTGGCCTGGATATCCAACTTGGATATTGACGTTTGATTTGCTTTGCTACTACCATACGAAAGAAGCAGAGCACGTTTCAGGAGATGATCACCCTGCAGGCAGAGAGGGAATGGGTGACTGTTAGACAGACAAGGAGGACCAGGCAGGTAGTGCAGGAGTCCCTCGAGTGCACCTCACTTGCCCTACTGAATACTGACGAGGGCGATGGATCCTCTGGGGAGTACAGCCATGGCACCATGGGTGGCTCAGCTGTACAGCGGGTGAGGAGTGAGATCGGGAAAGCAATAGTAATAGGAAATTCAATAGATAGGGGAGCAGACAGGCGTTTCTGTGGCAGCAGACATGATTCCAGGATGGTATGTTGCCTCCCTGGTGCCATGGTCAAGGATGTCACTGAGCGGCTGCAGAACATTCTGATGGGGGAGGGTGAACACACAGAGGTCGTGGCCCACATCAGTATCAACGATATAGGTAGAAAGAGAGATGCAGTCCTACAGGCAGATTTTAGGGAACTAAGAAAGAGATTAAAAAGCAGGACCTCGAAGGTAGTAGTCTCCAGATTACTACCGGTGCCACGTGCTAGTGAGTACAGAAATAGGATAGAGCAGATGAATGTGTGGCTGGAGAGATGGTGCAGGAGGGAGGGCTTTAGATTCCTGAGACATTGGGACTGGTTCTGGGAGAGGTGGGACTTGTACCGGCTGGACGGGTTGCAGCTCACCAGAACTGGGACCAATGTCCTCGTGGGGGGTTTGCTAGTGCTTTTGGGGAAGGTTTAAAGTAATTTAGCAGTGGGATGGGCACCAGCTTGTAGTATTAGAAAGGAGAAACAAGATGCACAAAGGATTGGGAGAGACCGATATCACGAGCTTAAGAAATAGTACGGTATTAGGTGGGGTCAGACTAAGAGAGAATACTAGAAGATCTAAGATAGGTTTACAGTGCATGTGTGTGAATGCATGAAGTGTGGTAAATAAGGTTGGTGAGCTGCAGGTGCAAATAGACACTTGGAAATATGATGCCCTGGCGACAATGGAGTCCTGGCTCAAAAAAGGTGTTCAGGAAAGATAGGGAAGGAAAGAAAGGAGATGAGGTAACAGTATTGATTAAGAAGAATATCACAGTGCTGGAGAGAGAGGATGTCCTGGAAGAGTACAGGACAGAATCTCATTTGGTTAGAGTTGTGAAACAATAGAGGTGCCATTACACTACTTGGTGTATTCTATAGGCCACCAACTAGTGGGAAGGATATAGAGGAGCAAATTTGCAGGGAAATTAGAGAAGTGCAAGAACTATAGATTAGTGCTAATGGGGGACTTCAACTATCCTAATATAGACTGGGATAGTAATAGTGTAAAGGGCAGAGGGGGAAGAATTTCTGAAGTGTGTTGAGGAGTACTTTCTTGATCAGTACGTTTCCAGTTCAACAAGAAGGAGGTATTGCTGGATCTGGTTCTGGGGAATGAGGTGGGTCAAGTAGAAGGTCAACAGAACATTTAGGGAACAGTGATCACAGTATTATAAGCTATGGAAAAGGACAGGGAGCAATTTAGACTAAAAAATACTTAATTGGAGGAAGGCCAATTTCAGTGGATTGTGAATGGATCTGGCCTGGGTAAATTGTAATCATAGATTGGCAGGCCAAACTGTAATCGAACAATGGGCTGCCTTTAAAGAGGGGATTGTCTGGGAACAGTCGAGGTACATTCCCACGAGGCAACCAAAGCCAGAGATCCCTGGATGACGAAAGAGATAGAGAGTAAGATTAAGCAAGAAAAGGGGGCGTATGACAGATGCCATGTTGAGAATAGAAGTGCGAACCAGACTGAATATAGAAAGTTCAGCAGGGAAGTGAAAAAGGAAATGAGGGGCAAAGAGAGAGTATGAGAATAGATTGGCAGCTAACATAAAAGGGAATCCAAAAGTCTTCTATAGGCATATAAATAGTAAACGGGTGGTAACAGAAAGAGCGGGGCCGATTAGGGGCCAAAAAGAAGACCTATGCATGGAGGAAGAGGACATGGCTGAGGTATTAAATGAGTACTTTCCATCTGTCTTTACCAAGGAAGAAGATGCTGCAAAAGTCATAGTGAAAGAGGAGGTAGTTGAGATACTGGATGGGATAAAAATTGACGAGGCCTAGAAAGGCTGGCTGTGCTTAACATACATAAGTCGCCAGGACTGGATGGGAAGCATCCTAGGATGCTATGGGAAGTAAAGGTGGAAATTGCGGAGGTACTGGCCATAATCTTCCAATCCTCCTTGGATATGCGGTTGGTGCCAGAGGACTTGAGAATTGCAAATGTAACACCTTTGTTCAAAAAAGGGTGTAAGGATAAACCCAGCAACTATAGGCCAGTCAGTTTAACCTCGGTAGTGGGGAAGCCTATAGAAATGATAATCCAGCACAAAACTAACAGTCACTTGGTCAAGTGTGGATCAATTTAGGAAAGCCAGCATGGATTTGTTAAAGGCAAATCATGTTCAACTAACTTGATCGAGGTTTTTGATGAGGTAACAGAGGGTTGATGAGGGCAATGTGGCTTACATGGTGTACATGGACTTCCAAAAAGTGTTTGACAAAGTACCACAAAATAGGCTTGCCAGCAAAGTTGAAGCCCATGGAATAGAAGGGACAGTGGATACGACATTGGCGAAGTGTCAGGAAACAGAGTAGTGCTGAACGGTTGTTTTTCAGACTGGAGGGAGGTATACAGTGGTGGTAGCCAGGGGTTGGTACTGGGACTTAGATGGGTGTACAGGGCACAATTTTAACATTTGCAGAGCTATCATTATCATCATAGGCAGTCCCTCAAAATCGAGGAAGACTTGCTTCCACTCTAAAAGTGAGTTCTTGGGTGACTAAATAGTCCAATATGGGAATTACAGTCTCTGTCACAGGTGGGACAGACAGTCGTTGAAGAAATGGGTGGGTGGGGAGTCTGGTTTGCCTCACGCTCCTTCCGCTCTCTGCACTTGTTTTCTGCATGCTCTCGGCAACGAGACTCGAAGTGCTCAGTGCCCTCCAGGATGCTCTTCCTCCACTTAGGGCGGACTTTGGGCAGAGCACAGAAAACTTGGAAGTATAGTAAAAAGTGAGGAAGATAGTGATAGACTTCAAGAAGTCATAGACAGGCTGGCAGAATGGGTGGCCACGTGACAGATGAAATTTAACAGAAAAGTGTGAAGTGATACATTTTGGTAGGAAGAACAAGGGGAAGCAATATAAACAAAAGAGTACAATTATAAAGGGTGTGCATGAACAAAGAGACCTTGGAGTATATGTGCACAAAGTGTTGAAGGTGGCAGGGCAGGTTGAGAAAGCGGTTAAAAATGCATACGGGATCTTGGGCTTCATAAATAGAAGCATAAGAGTACAAAAGTAAGGAAGTTATGATCAACCTTTGTAAAACACTGGTTCGGCCTCAACTGGAGTATTGTGCCGAATACTGGGCAATGCACTTTAGGAAGGAAACCGCAAATGTAATGCCCCTATTTAAGAAAGGAGGGAGACAGAAATCAGGAAACTATAGACCAGTTAGCCTAACATCTGTTGTTGGGACAATGCTGGAGTCCATCATTAAGGAAGTAGTAGCAAGACATTTAGAAAATCATAATGCAGTCAAGCAGAGTCAGCATGGCTTTATGAAAGGGAAATCGTGTTTGACAAATTTGCTGGAGTTCTTTGAGGCTGTAACGAGCAGGGTGGGTAAAGGGGAACCGGTAAATGTCGTGTATTTGGATTTCCAGAAAGCATTCGATAAGATGCCACATAAAAGGTTACTGCACAAGATAAAAGCTCAAGGTGTTGGGGTAATATATTAGCATGGATAGAGAGTTGGGATAAATGGGTCATTTTCAGGTTGGCAAACTGTAACTAGTTGGGTGCCACAGGGATCCAATTTATATTAATAACTTGGATAAAGGGACCAAGTGTAATGTAGCCAGATTTGTTGTTGATACAAAGATAGATGGGAAAGCAAATTGTGAGGAGAACGCAAAGAATCTCCAAAGGGATATAGATAGACTCAGTGAGTGGGCAAAAATTTGGCAGATGGAGTATAATGTAGGAAAATGTGAGGTTATCCACTTTGGTAGGAAAATTAAAAAAGCAAATTACTATTTAAATGGGGAGAGATTATAAAATGCTGTGTACAGATGGATCTGGGGATTCTTGTACATGAAACACAAAAAGTTAGCATGCAGGTACAGCAAGTAATGAGGACGGCAAATGGAATATTGGCCTTTATTGCAAGGGGGTTGGAGTATAAAAGCAGGGAAGTCCTGCTCCAACTGTACATGGCGTTGGTAAGACCACACCTGCATACAGTTTTGGTCTCCGTATTTAAGGAAGGATATACTTGTATCGGAGGCAGTTCAGAGAAGGTTCACGAGGTTGATTCCTGAGATGAAAGGGTTGTCGTATGAAGAAAGGTTGAGCAGGTTGGGCCTATACTCATTGGAATTTAGAAGAATGTGAGGTGATCTTATTGAAACATAAGATTCTGAGGGGGCTTGACAGGGTAGATACAGGAAGGATGATTCCCCTCATGGGGGAATCTAGAACTAATGGGCATAGTTTCAGAATAAGGGGTCACCCATTTAAGACAGAAATGAGGAGGAATTTCTTCTCTGAGGGTCGTGAATCTTTGGAGTCCAGGGAGCTGCGGAGGCTGGGTCTTTGAATATATTTAAGGTGGCGATAGACAGATTTTTGAATGTTAAGGGAGTCAAGGGTTATGGGGAGCGGGCGGGGAACTGAAGTTGAGGCCAGGATCAGATCAGCCATGCTCGTATTGAATGGCAGAGCAGGCTCGAGAGGCCAAATGGCCTACTTCTGTTCCTATTTCTTATGAAAGCCTTGGAGAGGGTGCAGAAGATTTACTATGGTTCCAGGGATGAGGGACTTCAGTTATGTGGATAGACTGGAGAAGCTGGGGTTGTTCTCCTTAGAGCAGAGAAGATTGAAAGGAGATTTAATCAAGGTATTCAAAATCATGAGGGGTCTAGGCAGAGTAGATAGAGAGAAACTGTTCCCATTGGCAGAAGAGTTGAGAACAAGAGGACACAAATTGTCAAAAGAACCAAAGGTGACACGAGGGAAAACTTTTTTTACTCAGCGAATGCCTGAAAGGGTGGTGGAGGCAGATTCAATTGTGGCTTTCAAAAGGGAATTGGATAAGTACCTGAAGGAAAAAAAAATGCAGGGCCATGGGGAAAGGTCGGGCGAATGGGACTAGCTGAAGTGCCCTTGCAGAGAGCCAGTACAGGCTCAACAGATCGAATTACCTCTTTGTGCACTGTAACCGTTCTATGATTCTGTGTCTTTGAAAGAGCTGTCCAATTTAGACCCACATTCCAGCTTTCTCCCCACAATGCAAATTAGTCCTTTTCAAGCACATGTCCAATTGTCTTTTGAAATGGTTCCGCCACCCTTTCAGGTAGTGCGTTCTAGATCTTAACAACTCCTTGTGTGAAAAATTTCTCCTCATTTTGCCTATAGTTCTTTTGCCAACTATTTTAAATCCCTGGGTTAGATTTTCCATTATTTTTGCATGCATAACGCCCACATAACGTCCATTTTGACACTGAAATGACGTGTAATGCCCAGATATGGGCGATCCCAACGCCCATAATATCGCCCAGCGTTACTTTTGGCGCGTAATTAATGCCGAGATTTAATAATACCGCCAGGCCACTGTTTTTTGTCGTAAAGATTACATTTGCCGAAACTAACGGCCAGTATATCGCCCATCCTTACTTTGGCCACCTCGCACACATCTCGCCCACAATATCGCTCACCGAAAAAAACGCTGGAAAAAGTGGAACTAACCGGAACTACTCACAGTGGTATGGACGCCATGTTCTAAATCACATGTCGCATCACTTAAAAGACTGCTCTGCTTCAACCTCTGGAGGTCTTTGGAGGTGATGTGAACATCTGAACAAACATCTTATCATACTGTGGACGATTGGAATTTACTAGGTGTCTTAGTAGGGACATTCATTCTTTGTGAACAGTCGGTGGAAAACAGATAGCTATTGGAATGGGACCTGCCCTCTCTCATCCTCTCTTACATGCTGCAGGATAGAGATGGCAGAAGGTACGCTCGACAGCACCATGTGCCCAATGTAAGACGTGACAGACTGATGAGGAGGACCAGACGTTACATCCCCCGCAAGTACAGGGAGAAGCAGTCTTACCTCAATTTGTCCGACACCAACTGCCTTCGGAGACCGCGCTTCCACAAAGAGATTATCAGTGAGATATGCAAGCCCATCAGGGGAGATCTGCAGCCGGCCAGCACCATCAGGACTGCACTGTCCGTAGAAATCAAAGTTACCGCGGCACTGTTGTTCTGCGCATCGGGTTCTTTTCAGGCCTCAGCTGGTGACATTTGTGGTATGTCTCAGCATGCCACACATTGCTGCAATGGACAGGTCACTGAAGCCCTAAACGCATGCAGGATGGACTTATCATCTTCCCTATGACCAGAGAGGCTCAGACTGAGAGGGCTTTAGGATTCTACCGAAATGCTAACTTCCCCAAGGTGCAGGGAGCAATAGACTGTACGCACATTGCGATGCGGATACCTTTTCAGGATGCAGAGGTTTTCAGGAACCGCAAGGGATTCCACTCCCTGAATGTGCAACTCGTTGCCGACCACCAGAAAATTATTATGGCAGTGAATGCTAAATTTCCGGGCAGCATCCATGATGCTCACATCCTGCGTGAGATCACTATCTGACTTCTTTAACAATCAGCCACAAGGTCAATGATAGATGCTTGGTGACAAAGGATATGGCCTCGCCACCTGGCTGATGACCCCCCCTGCATGAAACCCACACCGAAGCCGAGAAGCAATACAACGAGAGCCACAGAGCCACTCGCAATATTGTCGAGAAAAGCATTGGAGTGCTTAAGCAGCGCTTTAGATGCCTGGACCACTCAGGAGGCAAGCTCCAATGCCACCCTGGGCAGGTAGTTCAATTCGTGGTGGTGTGCTCCATGCTGCACAACTTGGCTATCAGGAGAGGACAAGAATTGCCAGAAGGGTGTGATGGTCCACCTCAGGAGAGGAAGAGGAAGACGAGGAGGTGGACGCTGACCTCGGGCCACACAATCAGGCTGACACTAAAGCCATGCCCCCACCCCTCCTATAGACCGCATGAAAGGGCCCATAGTGGCATCATAGCTGCAAGACTCTTACATCAGGAGCTCATAAATGAGCGCTTCGCCTGAAAGAACATTGGTGGTATTTACAAGGCTGACACACTGCTGGGTGTTCAGGTCATACATCAATGGTGTATCACCTTGGTGACAGTTAAAGTTCACGTTGTTTGAAGTTAAGTGTAATTATACCCTTTGATAAGGAATTACCAGTGTGTAACGGTGCAGCTATCTGAGCCAATGTGCAACAAGATTATATAAAATAAAAAACATTTAAACCGACCATTTGTCTGAAGTCATACGTATATCTGTGAAAACCAACCTTCCCCCCACCCCACCCCCGCTTTTCATCCCCACCTCCACCCTTTCCCCTTCCCGCCTCCTGACTCCAAGCCACCTGGCCGAGTAGTTCCTCAGGCGCTGCTTCATTGGGGGGGGGCGGGGGGGTGCTGGATGATGGCAGAACCGCTGCTTGGACAGATACGGGAGAGGACAGTCCCGAGGAGGGAACATACTCCGAGCCAGAAGCAAGATGTTGTCGTTGGCAATGGGGGTGCAGCACCTTGGGGTGCAGTGCCGCGCTCCGGGACCACAGGGAGCCCTCTGCCGCCAGTGTTCCTGGCCAACAGCTGCATGGCCTCCTCCATCCCTTCCATGTTAAATATTATTTGTTGGACAAAAACTCGGTGCCAACTCTGTTCTTGGTACTTAGTAGGCTTTTTGCTACTGGTGAATCTCCCTTGTGCCTCCCACAACAGCCAAACAAGCACACACCGCACCCACACCCGCTTTCAGTCCCTCTCTGCTCCCTCTCTCTCTGTCTCCTCTTCTGCGCATGTAAATGATGCCTGACCTCCTGAATCGCGGGAAACGAGCGTTGCCATGCCATTGCTAAGGACGGCGACACTTTACGGCAGAAGGTCAGAGAGGTTTAACACTACCGCCCATTTCAGATCCCTCGTGGTAACTGTTATGTATGTAATAACTCGATAGACTGAATACTGTAAACTAACACACGTACGAACCTGGCTCTGCTTTATTCGGGCCCAAAGTGATTACATTACATGATGGCTTGCCTTTTATACCTGGGCCGTACACAGGTGCGTACAGCCCAATGACCTCCGACAGTGGCACCACATAGTGGCTTGTAGCCCCAAGCATACATACATGACAGTAATGCCCAATTTTTAAAATGGAGACTAGGGGCTTTGAAAATGGGCGACAAGCCGGCGATCTGAAAATCCATTTTTATCGCTCACACCGGAAATACCGCCCATTTTTGGCCGATCTGCACAAAAGTGTAAAATCTAGCCTTATGACATTTGTTTTTTTTTAAAATTCATTCCTGCGACGTGGGCATTGTTGGCAAGGCCAGCATTTATTGCCCATCCCTAATTTCCCTTGAGAAGGTGGCAGTGAGCCGCCTTCTTGAACCTCTGCAGTACATGTGGTGAAGGTACTCCTACAGTGCTGTTAAGGGAGAGAGTTCCAGGATTTTGACATAGCAAATATGAAGGAACGGCAATATATTTCAAAGTTTGGATGATGTGTGACTTGGAGGGAAACTTGGAGGTGATGATGTTCCCTTGCGCCTACTTCCCTGGTCCTTTTATGTCGCAGGTTTACGACGTGCTGTCGAAGAAACCTTGGGAGCTGTTGCATTTTATCTTGTAGATGGTACACACTACAACCATGGTGTGCCAATGGTGGAGGGAGTGAATGCTTAAGGTGGTGGATGGGGTACCAATCAAGTGGGCTGCTTTGTCCTGGATGGTGTCGAGCTTCTTGGCAATTGCTGGAACTGCACTCATTCAGGCCAGTGGAGAGTATTCCATAACACTCCTGATTTGTGCCTTGCAGATGGTGAAAGGCTTTGGGGAGTCAGGAGGTGAGACACTTGCCACAGAATACCCAGCCTCTGACCTGCTCTTGTAGTCGCAGTATTTACGTGGCTGGTCCAGTTAATTTTCTGGTTGGTGGTGACCCGCAGGATGTTGCTGGTGGGAGATTCGGTGATGGGACTACTGTTGAATATCAAGGGGAGGTGCTTGGACTCTCACATGTTGGAGATAGCCATTGACTGTGAATGTTACTTGCCACTTATCAGCCCAAGCCTCAATGTCATCCAGATCTTGCTGCATGCGGGCATGGACTGCTTCATTATCTGAGGAGTTGCGAATGGAACGGAACACTGCAATCATCAGCGAACATCCCCACTTCTAATCTTATGAGGGTAGTTCATTGATGAATCAGCTGAAGATGGTATGGCCTAGGATACTGACCTGAGGAACTCCTGCAGCGATGTCCTGCTGTGAAATGATTGGCGTCCAACAAACACAATGATTTTCCTTTTTTGCTAGATATGACTCCAGCCAGTGGAGAGTTTTCCCCAATTCCCATTGACATCAATGTTACTGGGGCTCCTTGATGCCACATTTGGTCAAATGCTGCCTTGATGTCAAGTCAGTCACTCTCACCACACCTCTGGAATTCAGCTCTTTTGTCCATATAAATAAGGCAGATGAGTTGAGGACACAGGTAGACATATGGAAGTATGACATCACAGTTATTACTGAAATATCGGTTAAAGACACTACAGTGAGGAGGGATGAAATGTTAAAAGGACCATCAAATGAAGCCATATCGGTTGAACTGAAGAACAGAAAAAGGGGAAATTACACTGCTGGGAGTGTACTGTAGATGCCTAAATCAAATAGTAGGCAAATCTCTGAGAAATGCAAGAACAATAGGGCAATAATAGTAGGGAATTCAACTCCCCTCATATTAACTATCATCATCATCTTAGGCAGTCCCTCGAAATTGAGGAAGACTTGTTTCCACTCTAAAAGTGAGTTCTCAGGTGACTGTACAATCCAATATAGGAATTACAGTTTCTGTCACAGTTGTGACAGACAGTCGTTGAAGGAAAGGTTGGGTGGGGTGTCTGGTTTGCTGCACGCCTCCTTCTGCTGCCTGCACTTGTTTTCTGCATGCTCTCGGCGACAAGCCTCCCACTGAGCAAATATGTTCCCACAAAGAAAAAGGGTCTCAGCGCCCTCCTGGATGCTCTTCCTCCACTTAGGGCAGTCTTTGGCCAGGGATTCCCAGCTGGTGATAGGAATGTTAAACTTTATCAAGGAGGCTTTGAGGGTGTCCTTGAAACATTTCCTCTGTCCACCTGGGGATCGCTTGCTGTGTAGGAGTTCCGAGTAGTGCGCTTGCTTTGGGAATCTCGTGTCGGGCATGCGAACGATGTGGCCTGCCCAATGGAGCTGATCGAGTGTGGTCAGTGCTTCGATGCTGGGGATGTTAGCCTGATCGAGAACACTGATGTTGGTGCGTCTATCCTCCCAGGGGATTTGCAGGGACAGCATTGGCGGTATTTCTCCACCGCAGAACCAATCCACGTGCAGACCCGGGTCAAGCAAAGCTGCGTCATCATGCCAACCCTCTTCTCTATCTAACTGGCATAGAGTCAGAGTGAATGGTATAGAGGGTGCAACATTCTTAAAATGCATTCATGGGAACCTTTTTAGCCAGTACGTAGCAAGCCCAACAGGAGATGAAACAGTTCTGGACTTAGTTTTAAGGAAAGAAGCTGGGCAGATGGAAGGATTATCAGTGGGAGAGCATTTTGGTGGTAGTGATCATAATTCAGTTACATTTAGGACAAAGCTAAATCAGGAGTAAAAGTTATGCTGGCTAATGTTACTAAGCTGAGGTGGACTGGAAACAGCTACTGTAGTTAAACCAGTTTCAGAGCAGTGGGAGGCTTTCAAGGAGGAGATAGTGAGGGTTCAGAGCAAATATGTTCCCACAAAGAAAAAGGGTGAGACTCCCAAACCTGGATATCAAGGGGCATACAGGGTAAGATAAGGCATAAAGGGAAGCTTATGTCCGATATTGAGAGCTAAATACTGCAGACAGTCTAGACGAGTATAGAAAGTGCAGGGGTGAAATTAAAAAGGAAATTAGGAAAGCAAAGAGGGCATGCAAAAATATTGGCAAGTAAAAGCAAGGATAGCCTAAAGATGTTTTATAAATACATAAAGAGGATAACTAAAGAAAGAGTACAGCCTCTTAGAAACTAAAAAGGAGGCTTGTGTGTGGAAGCGGAAGATGTGGGCATGGTTCTTAATGAGTACTTTGCATCTGTCTTCACAAAAGAGAGGGACGATGCAGACATTGTCTTTAAGGAGGAGGAGTATGAAGTATTAAATAAGGTAAACATTGTGGGAGAGGAAGTATCAAGGGGTTTAGCATCTTTGAAAGTAGATAAATCGCCAGGCCCGGATGAAATATATCCCAATCTGTTAAGAGAAGCAAGGGGGGGAAATAGAGAGGCTCTGACCATCATTTTTCAATCCTCTGGCTACAGGTGTGGTGCCAAAGGACTGGAGCTGTGCTAAAGTTTTACCGTTGTTTAAAAAGGCAGAAAGAGGTAGACCAAGTAATTACAGGCCAGTCAGCCTAACCTTGGTGGTGGGCAAAATGTTGGAGAAAATTCTGAGTGGCATTATTAATCGTCATTTAGAAAGGCATGGATTAAGCAAGGACAGTCAGCATGGATTTATTAAGGGAAGGTCATGTCTGACGAACTTGATTGAATTTTTTGAGGAGGTTGATGAGGATAATGTGTTTGATGTTGTCTACATGGATTTTAGTAAGGCTTTTGACAAGGTTCCACATGGCAGACTGGTCAGAACAGTAGAAGCCCATGGGATCCAAGGAAAAGTGGCAAGTTGGATCCAAAATTGGCTCAAAGGCAGGAAGCAAAGAATAATAGTCGACATATGTTTTTGTGACTGGAAAGCTGTTTCCAGTGGGATTCTGCAGGGCTCAGTACTAGGCCCTGTTTTTTGTGATATAAATCAATGACTTAGCCTTCAACATAGGGAGCATGATTAAGAAGTTTGCACATGATATGGTTGATAGTGAAGAAGAAAGCTGTAGACTACAGGAAGATATCAATGGACTAGTCAGCTAGGCAGAAAAGAGGCAAATGGAATTTAATCCGGAGAAGTGTGAGGTAATGCATTTGGGGAGCACTAACAAGGCAAGGGAATACACATTAAATGCTAGGACACTGAGAAATGTAGAGGGACAGAGGGACCTTGGAGTGCATGTCCACAGATACCTGAAAGTAGCAAGAACAGTAGATAAGATGGTTAAGAAGACATATGGGATACTTTCCTTTATTAGTCGAGACATAGAATATAAGAGCAGGGAGGTTGTGCTTGAACTGTATTGAACATTAGTTAGGCCACAGCTAGAGTACTGTGTACAGTTCTGATCACCACATTACAAAACAGATGTGATTGCATTAGAGAGGGTACAGAGGAGATTTACAAGTATGTTGCCAGGACTGGAGAATTTTACCTATAAGGTGCAGTGTCTCCCCTTATCCTTCTCTGCTTCTCGTGTCCTGGACAACTACATGTGCAGGCATTGTCATTAGCTGGAGGAGCTCAAGTTCCGGTTTTGGAGCTTGAGCAGTGGCTGGCCTCATTACAGTGCATTCGCGAGGCTGAGAGCCACATGGCTAGCATGTTTCAGGATGTGGTCATCCTGCAGCTAAAGAGTGTGTGGGCAGATAGGTAATGGATGACCGCCAGACAGAAAAGGAGGACCAGGCAGGTAGTGCAGGTGTCGCTCTCTAACCAACATTCAAATATTGATCGGGGCCCAGGAGCGGCGGGGTTGAAGTCCAGGAGCGGCGATGTTGGGGCCCAGGAGCGAGCTGGAGCCCAGTGGCAAGGTCAAGGCCCAGGATGGCACAGCGTGTACTAGCAACGGGGACGGGGCTAAGGGAAGGTGCTGCATGGGCCAGCAGCGAGGCCGAGAGGCCCACACTGCGTCCTATGAATCCCAGTGACAGTAGGAGTATGTGTGTGTACTAAGCCCGTGCAGTAGAGCTTGATCTCCACTCATCTTGGATCCCCTTGCCATGGACCAAGACCTTGCTCTGTAAAGCCCGTGTGGTGGCTGGTGTGCAACGGCCACCCCATATTAAAATAATTCATTTTTTGGTGTGGAAGCATCTCATCCTCAACCCTGAGTGACTGACTAATACTATACTGATGAGGGTGATGGTTCCTCCAGTGAGTGCTGCCAGAAGCAAGAACACTGAGCCATGGGTGGCTCAGCTGTACAGCAGGGAAGGAGGATGGTCAATAATGCAATAGTGATAGGGGATTCAATAGTTAGGGGATAAGTCAGGCATTTCTGTAGCTGCAGATCTGACTCCAGGATGGTATGTTGCCTCCCTGGTGCCAGGGTCAAGGTGTCACCGATAGACTGCAGGGTATTCAGAGGGGGGAGGATGAACACACAGAGGTCGTGGTCCATATCGGTACCAATGACCTAGGTAGAAAGAGGGATGCGGTCCTGCAGGCAGAATTTAGGGAGTGTTATGTCCTTGGATGCTCTGATAATGACACCACGAGGCAATGTGTTGTACTTGAACTGTAGTGATCTTAGTCCTTCATTGATAACTCCAGAGTGAGGATCACACCTGGTGGCCTGCCTTTTATACTAGGCCAGGCACACCTGCACAGGTAAACTACAAGTCTACCACTGCTGTGCCCCCTGGTGGCATACCTTGTGATAGTACCAATAGTAGCCACGTAAGATACATGACATCACTCTCCTCCAAGCCTTTCGTGCCAATCACCTCCGCATTGACTGTGCTCTGGGCTTAGCTCTATCTGGTTGACCCTTGGCGGGTCATTTCTGTAGTATACAGAGCAAGAGTCAGGCCGAACACTGTGAACTCAAAGTAAAGTATGACCGTAGTCTTTTATTGCACGTTTCCAGAGTGCCTCTCCAACCTGTGAAGCCTCCTTAAATACCTGTGCTCCCAAGGGATTATGGGATCCCTTAGGACTCCAGGGGATGAGCCCTCTGGTGGCTGCACAGAGTAAATACAAGTTTACATGTATAACAACACTTCCCTCCCTGCCCACCCCCAAACGTCAATAGTATAACTATTTACAATGTGAGTTGATCTGGGGCCCTTCTTGCCCTGGTTGATCGTCTCGGTGTGAAAGCTGGTGTTGAATCATTTGTTGGGTCCTCGCTGGGCTGCTGTGCAGCTGGCCTTGCTGGGCTGCCTGATGTGTTGGGCCCTGCTGGGCTGCTGTGGATGATGGGTTCTGCTTCGTGGTCAACCGTGGTGCCGGTTGCCACTGGTGTGTATGTTGGGGATCAAAAAAGAAGGGTCCAAGGTGGATTGCTCACGATAGTATGTGAATTTGAGTTTGATTTGGTCCAAGTGTTTCCAGTGAATGAGTCCATTTGAAAGCTTGACCCGAAACACCCTGCTCCCCTCTTTGGCCATGACAGTGCCAGGAAACCACTTGGGACCTTGTCCATAATTTAATACAAATACAGGATTATTGATTTCAATCTCGTGTGACACATTTGCGCTATCATGGTATGCACTTTGTTGAAGCCGCC
Organism: Pristiophorus japonicus; assembly: GCF_044704955.1. Classification (NCBI taxonomy): domain Eukaryota; kingdom Metazoa; phylum Chordata; class Chondrichthyes; family Pristiophoridae; genus Pristiophorus; species Pristiophorus japonicus. The sequence continues at coordinate 107,184,695 of NC_091989.1, read as the reverse complement.
TGCTCTCTACCTGTTTATGTAGATCAGGGTGAACTAACGAGAGCCTTGTCTTAAGTGCTCTTTTCATGAGCAGTTCAGCAGGTGGGATCCCAGTGAGTGAGTGGGGTCTCGTGCGGTAGCTAAGCAGGACTCGGGATAGGCGAGTCTGCAGTGAGCCTTCAGTTACCCTCTTTAAGCCTTGCTTGATGGTTTGCACTGCTCTCTCTGCCTGACCATTGGACGCTGGTTTAAACGGGGCAGTTGTGACATGTTTGATCCCGTTACGGGTCATGATAAAACATGGTAAAACATGGCCGTTGTCGCTCACCAGGACATTGGGTAGGCCGTGTGTGGCAAACATGGCCCGCAGGCTTTCAGTAGTGGCAGCGGACGTGCTAACCGACATTACCTCACATTCAATCCACTTGGAGTATGCGTTACAACCACAAGGAACATTTTACCCAAGAACGGGCCTGCATAGTCGATGTGTACCCTAGACCACGGTTTGGAGGGCCAAGACCATAAACCTAGTGGCGCCTCCCTGGGTACATTGCTTAACTGTGAGCATCTATTACATCTGTGAACACAGGATTCTTAAGTCCACATCGATACCGGGCCACCAACCATGGGATCTGGCTATCACTTTCATCATTACGATGCCTGGATGGGTACTGTGGAGGTCATTGATGAAGGTGTCTCTGACCTTCTTGGCGACCACTACTCGACTGCCCCACAGAAGGCAGTCTGGAACGGCTTTATCTCTTCCTGCATTTCCACTGGTACACTGGACCAGCTCCCGTGAAGCACACAGCTTTTTGACTAGAGATAATAAGGGGTCCTGACTTGTCCAGGTTTTGATCTGCTGGGCAGTGACGGGTGATTGCTCACTCTCAAATGCTTCCACAACCATGGCTAGATCTGCGGGCTGTGCCATTTCCATCCCTGTGGTGGGCAATGGCAGTCTACTGAGAGTAGGGGCGCAGTTTTCTGTACCTGGCCTGTGGTGGATGTCGTAGTTGTATGCGGACAATGTGAGCGCCCATCTCTGGTTGTGGGCCGATGCATTGGTATTTATCCCTTTACTCTCGGATAACAGGGATATAAGTGGCTTATGGTCAGTTTCCAATTCAAATTTTAGCCCAAACAGGTATTGATGCATTTTCTTTACCCCATAGACACACACTAACGCTTCTTTCTCAATCATGCTGTAGGCTCTCTCAGCCTTAGTCAGACTCCTGGATGCATAAGTAACCGGTTGCAGTTTCCCGAAATCATTAGCTTGTTGCAATACACACCCGACGCCATATGACGACGCATCACATGCTAGTACCAAACGCTTACATGGATCATACAACACAAGCAATTTGTTTGAGCATAACAATTTTCTTGCTTTTACAAAGGCATTTTCTTGGCTTTTGCCCCAAACCCATTCGTCCCCTTTTCATAGTAAGACATGCAGTGGTTCTAACAGTGTGCTGAGACCCAATAAGAAGTTACCAAAGTAGTTCAGGAGTCCCAGAAACGACCACAGCTCCGTCACGTTCTGTGGCCTCGGTGCGTTCTCGATTGCCTCTGTCTTTGCATTGATGGGCCTGATGCCATCCGCCGCAATCCTCCTTCCCAGGAAAATGCACTTCGAGTGTTTTAACCTGAGCCCCACGTGGTTGAGTCGACTAAGAACCTCCTCCAGGTTCTGCTGATGCTCGACTGTGTTCCGACCTGTGACCAAGATGTCGTCCTGGAAGACCACGGTGTGCGGGACCGACTTCAGTAAACTTTCCATGTTTCTCTGGAATATTGCCGCCGCCGATCGGATTCCAAACGGGCATCTGTTATAAACAAAAAGACCTTCGTGCATGTTGATGCAGGTGAGGGCCTTCGATGATCCTCCAGTTCTGCGTCATGTAGGCTGAAGTCAGATCCAACTTTGTGAACGTCTTTCCTCCCGCCAGGGTTGGTTGCAAAGAGGTCGTCAGCCTTTGGTAGTGGGTATTGGTCCTGCATGGAGAAACAATTCATAGTTACTTTGTAATCGCCACAGATTCTGACGGTGCCGTCTCCCTTGAGGATTGGGACGATAGGACTGGCCCACTCGTTGAACTCGATCGGGAAAATGATGCCCTCTCTTTGCAGCCGGTGTAGCTCGATCTCTACCCTTTCTCTCATCATGTATGGTACTGCATTCGCCTTGTGATGGATGGGTCGCGTCCCCGGAATTAGGTGGATCTTCACTTTTGCTCCTTGGTATTTCCCAATGCCTGGTTCGAACAGCAAAGGAAATTTGTTTAAGACCTGGGCACACGATGTGTCGTCAGCAGGCGCTAGCGCTCTGACGTCGTCCCAGTTCCAGTGTACCTTTCCGAGCCAGCTCCTGCTGAGCAGCATGGGACCATCGCCCAGTACCACCCAGAGTGTGCACCGCTCCATCATAGGAGATCTTTACGGTAGCACTGCCGATTACAGAAATCAGTTCTTTTGTGTAAGTTCTTAGTTTCGTGCGAACTGGAGTTAAGACTGGCCTTGAGGCCTTGTTGCACCACAACCTTTCGAAAGTCTTTTTATCCATGATGGACTGGCTCATGCCCGTGTCCAGCTCCATTGACACCGGGAGTCCATTTAGTTCAACATTCAGCATTATCGGGGACAATTCGTGGTGAATGTGTGCACCCCGTGTACCTCTGCCTCCTCAATCTGAGGCACTGGTTCTTCGTGATCCACCGTGGATCTGTCCTCCTCTGCAACATGGTGGTTTGCAGCTTTAACAGGCTTTGCAGCTCGCCTGCACACTCATTGAAAGTGTCCCATTGTTCCACAGCCCTTGCAAACGTACCCTTTGAATCGGCATGAATAGAAATGATCACCCCCGCAGCGCCAACAAGGTGTTAATGGCCTTGCATTCATCACCCTTGATGGTGGACTCTGACTCATCTGTGGACGTGTAGCTACAGGTATGTGTGACCTGCCCTGTACATTATGATTGAAAAATAACATCACTTTGTTCACAGTACTTGTAGCAGCACTTGTGTGCTGAGAGATTTGCTTCGTACTGTCACTGGTGACAATGAGCGCCTGGGCTATCGCTATGGCCTTACTCAAGGTTGCGTCACTACAGTCAAAAGTTTGCGAAGTATGGTTTCGTGGCCAATGCCAAGTACAAAAAAGTCTCTGAGCATGTGCTCCAAATGTCCTTCAAATTCGCAATATCCTGCAAGGCGTCTTTACTCGGCGACATAACTCACCATTTCCTGGCCTTCAGACCTTTTGTAGGTGTAGAACTGGTACCTCGCCATTAGAACGCTTTCCTTCGGGTTCAAATGTTCTCGGACCAGTGTGCACAAATCGTCGTACGATTTCTTCGTGGGTCTCGCTGGAGTGAGCAGATTCTTCATGAGGCCATACGTTGGTGCCCCACAGACGGTGAGGAGGATCGCCCTTCGTTTGGCAGCGCTCTCTTCCCCATCTCGCTCGTTGGCCACGAAGTATTGGCCGAGTCGCTCCACAAAAGTTTCCCAATCATTTCCCTCCGAGAATTTCTCTAGGATGCCCACTGTTCTCTGCATCTTTGGATTCGCTATCTGTATCTCTTCGCCAGTTGGTAGTGTATGAAGAAAGAGTCAGACTGAACACCATGAGCTCAAAGTAAAGTGTGACCTCAGTCTTTTATTGCAGGTCTCCAGAGTGCCTCTCCAACCTGTGAAGCCTCCTTAAATACCTGTGCTCCCAAGGGATTATGGTGAGCGGTTGGTGTTTCGTTAGCAGTAGAGTGCTGGTGGTTGCTGTTGGTGTGTGTCCCTGACCACTCCATTCTCACCACCCCCCCCCCCCCACCACATATAGATTATGCCAGAGGCTCATTGCATTCATATACATTCAAGTCCAGAAAATCAAGTTGCCAATACATTTGTGGTTCAATTGTGAGACCAGTACGTTATCGATACATACTGGGGATCGGTAACCAGTGCGTAAGGACAACTAGTTCCAGAACTGCTGGATGGTGTCCAGGAAGTCTGGTGCCCAATGCTGGCAGTGGGAACCCTGTTGGCTCAAGTTGCCTGCTCGTGGGGCTGTTGCCGTTTCTCCTAGCGTCGGGCAGGTTCACAGGTGCCTGTGACCACACTGTCCTTTCTTTGCGCTCTGGGTCGCTACTGCTCCCTGAGGAGCAGTCGTCAGCAATGCACAGGGAACTGCCTGGGCGTTGTTTGGTTTGGGATCCTGGATGGTCCCGGTCCCTTTTGGGGGGCTGTTGCAGGTGATCCTTCGTTCCCGGGTATGGCCTTGGTGGCGATGGGGGTCTGGGAGCTGTGCCTTAGCACAGCTTGCACTTTTGGGCTCGTGGCGATTGGTGCCATTGTGTGCCTGAGAAGTGGAGCCGATCAGGGACAGGGTATCGATACCGGTGCCGTTGCCCTCTTGAGATTGCTTGCTCTGCAGCTCATGTGTATTGACTGCTTGTGGCCACACTCCATGGTGCATAACTCTGGTCCCAGGAACGCAGGCTACAGCATTGGGTAGCTCGCTGAACCTGCGTGTTCCCGCTGGGTTTTTGCCCGCTGCATTGGCAGTGTGAAGTTGAAATCCAACATCGCACAACGTTTCATTACTTATTGTGAATACCTTGTAGCTCCGATCGTGATCACGCGACTTTTCCTTGCTTGTTGCATGTACGCAGCTCTGATCATCACTTACACATTTCACATGATCACAATCGCGCGACTTTTCCTTGCTTATTGCCTGTACACATTTTATCTCTGACTCACAGCTGCTATTAAATTGTCCCTTTAAGTGTGGTGGGTTGCAGGCCTCCTTTAAGAGAGCCTTGCTTTCTTTACCCCAATCCTCTTCTCCGTTTGGTGCCACATGTTGCTCCATCAGCGCTGCACCTCGTGGTCTGGCCGCCGCCATCTTTTTCTTCAGCGCATCACCTCGTGGTTCAGGCGCCATCTTTCCTCCATCCACGATGTCGACTGCGGTGATCCTCTTCTGCCCGGGTTCTGCCACCGAAGCTGGGAGGTCGCCTCTGGATCTGATTTTCTTCCTCCAGAGTCCTGCCATTGGAGCCTGGAAGGTGTGCTCGGGTCGTCTTAGCTGGATCATCTCCACACAGTCGTGCTGGACAGTCTGTGCCTCGGGTGCTATGCTGGTCTGCTCTCTGGTGCTGGATCCAACCTCAGGTGAAGGCTTGCTTTGCCTCTGAGCGCAGAGAGCATCGATCGCTGGAGGGGTGACGTCCTCCCATTTCCAATGGATCGTCTCCATCCACCTTCTTCCGAGAAGCGTTGGTCCATCACCTGCAACAATCCACAGAGGTAACTTGTGCACCGCGTCATCATGGAGTACCTTAACATCCGCACTACCAACGACTGGGATAAGTTCATCGGTGTAGGTGTGCAGCTTTGCCTGAACTGGGACCAACTTGGGTCGTTCAGCTTGATTGTCCCATAACCTCTCAAAGGCTTCTTGATTCATTACTGACTGCCTCGCCCCTGTGACAACTTCCATGAAGACTGGAATGCCATCTATCTCGACTTCCATCCTCAACGGGGAACACTCAGTGGTGCAGGTGAAATGCCATATGCCTCGTCGTGGGACTGAGCTGCATTTCTGCCTATCATTTCATAATCCGCGCTGGATTCATGGCCATCTGCAGACTCTTCATCAACACAGTGAGTCATATTTCTCTTACACTTTCGTCCTTTGTGCTGTAGCCTTTGCATACATAATCTTTAAAATGGCACTGGTGAGCCCTGTGATTCCCTCCACAATGCCAGCATGGAGCTACTCGATTAGCCCCCCTCGGCGGACTCTGAGTTAAGGGACTCGGTGGGGGCTTGTTCTCTCTTCCCTGAGAAGGTTGCTGTTCTACAGTCAGCCTCTAAAAGGCGCCACTCTGTGCACAATACTTGCCGGGTTTGAGTCCTGAGGGTGAGTCATCTGCCTTGAGCCGCAGATCAAGGTCATGAATGCCTGGCTCACAGAGATGGCCTTCTACAGCGTGACTGTGGTATCCGCCGACAGTAGCTTATGAAGAAGGCCCTCATGGCCGATTCCAATGACAAAAATGTCCCGCAACGCATCGGTGAGGTGGTCGCCGAAATCACATGCCAGCCTCCTGAGGTCTGCAGCGTTTTTCGCGATTTCCTGGCCTTTGGGCCGTCGGTGGGTGTAGAACCGCTGTGAGGATGCTCTCCTTGGGCTTTAGTTGCTCATGGATCAGTGTTACGAGCTCCTCGTACGTCTTGATCGTTGTCATCGCTGGTGCCAGCAAGTCCCTGACGAGGCCATAGACGGTGGGCCCATACCTGGTTAGCAGGATAGCTCTGTGCTTGCCAGCCAGTGTGGCCGGGTTGTCTCCTGCCAGGTCGTTTGCTGTTAAGAAATGGTTGATCCTCTCCACAAAGGCGTCCCAATCATCACCATTGGCGAACTGCTGCAACGTACCAAGGGTAGCCATTTTCGCGTGAAAGTCCGTAATCACGTCGCCAATTGTTATGTCCTTGGATGCTCTGATAATGACTCCACGAGGCAATGTGTTGTACTTGAACTGTAGTGATCTTAGTCCTTTATTGATAACTCCAGAATGAGAATCACACCTGGTGGCCTGCCTTTTATACTAGGCCAGGCACACCTGTACAGGTAAACTACAAGTCTCCCACTGCTGTGCCCTCTGGTGGCACACCTTGTGATAGTACCAATAGTAACCATGTAGGATACATGACAGGGAACTAGGAAAAAGATTAGTAAGCTGGATCTCAAGGATAGTAATCGGCGGATTACTCCCAGCGCCACATGCGAGTGAGTACAGAAATAGGAGGGTAGAGCAGATGAATGCGTGGGTGGGAAGATGGTATAGGAGGGAGGGCTTTAGATTCCTGAGGCATTGGGACCGGTTCTGGGGGAGATGGGAGCAGTACAAGCAGGATGGGTTGCACCTCAACAGTGCCGGGACCAATATCCTTGTGGTGGGGCTGGGGAGAGGGTGATGCTTGCTAGTGATTTTGGGGTGGGTTTAAACTAGCTTGGCAGGGGTGCCAGATTTAGTAGGGAGAGAAGTAAAGCTGGAAATGGAAAGCAGTAAATTAGTAAGTGAGTTTGGAAGGCAGAGGAATAAATTAGACAACAAAGGAGTTTGGCAGTGCTCAATGGTATACACTTCAATGCAAGGAGTCAAGTGAACAAGGCAGATGAGCTGAAGGCACAGATAGACACTTGGGAGTATGATATAAAGATGGATGGTAAAGCAAATTGTGAGGAGGACACAAAATCTGCAGAGGGATATTGGCAGGCTAAGTGAGTGAGCAAAAATTTTGAAGATGGATTATAATGTGGGAAATTGTGAGGTTATCCACTTTGGCAGAAATAATAGAAAAGCTAATTATAATTTAAATGGAGAAAAATTGCAAAGTGCTGCAGCACAGAAAGACTTGGGGGTCCTTGTGCATGAAGTACAAAAAGTTAGTATGCAGTTTCAGCAAGTAATCAGGAAGGCAAATGGAAAGTTGGCCTTTATTGTAAGGGGGATAGAGTATAAAAGCAGAAAAGTCCTGCTACAACTGTACAGGGTATTGGTGAGGCCACACCTGGAGTACTGCGTACAGTTTTGGTCTCCGTATTTAAGGAAGGATATACTTGCATTGGAGGCTGTTCAGAGAAGGTTTACTAGGTTGATTCCGGAAATGAGGGTGTTGACTTATGAGAATAGGTTTAGTAGGTTGGGTCTATACACATTGGAGTTCAGAAGGATGAGAGGTGATCTTATTGAAACTTATAAGGTAATGAGGGGGCTCGACAAAGTGGATGCAGAGAGGATATTTCCAGTCATAGGGGAAACTAAAACTAGGGGACATAGTCTTAGAATGAGGGGCCACCCATTTAAAACTGAGATGAAGAGAAATTTCTTCTCTGAGGGTTGTAAATCTGTGGAATTCTCTGCCCCAGAGAGCTGTGGAGGCTGGATCATTGAATATATTTAAGACGGAGATAGACAGACTTTTGAGCGATAAGGGAATAAAGGATTATGGGGAGTGGGCAGGGAAGTGGTGCTGAGTCCATGATGAGATCAGCCATGATATTGAATGGCGGAGCAGGCTCGAGGGGCCAAATGGCCTACTCCTGCTCCTATTTCTTATGTTCTTATTATGCATCACTAACCCCTGGTACACCTTAAGCTGAGCTTGAAACCCCAATCCGTATCCATAACTAACACCACTTTGCTCCATGTCCCCAATATTTCCTCACTTCCCCCATTGCAGGCATATCTTTTACAGGCCTCTGCCACCTCCACACCTGACTATTGTAATGCTTATTGTAATGACTTGTCACCATTCATTGTTCATAAAGCATCAACTTGTCCAACATTCTGCCACATATATTTCCATCCGGCACTAATTACCACTCAGCCACTAACTTAAACTGACTCGAAGTTGTCTATTGTATTCGATTCAAAATCCTAGTCCTCATCTTTAAATCCCCCCATTGTCTATCCTCGCCCTATCTCTGAAACTTTCTCCAGCCTCAGAGGCACTCCAAATTCAAGAGATTTTAGTGCATATAGGATGGATTTACTATTCCATCTACCATTACTGTTGGCAAAGTGTAAGTCACCTTATATACTTTTCAGAATTTCGCTGCCTATACTTACTAGCATCTATATCTCGAGTTGCGTGCAATGTTGTCAAAACGTATCTCTTGCACACCCTCCCTCAATATTTGTACCTTGCTGGTCCTTTGCATTGCCATACTTGAGGAAGTATTCATTACCTTGAAGGCGCTATATAAATCCAAGTTGCTGTTAGAATAATAAATTCCTGTGCTGCTCTGGTGGGCTAGGAGGAATCTACATTTCCTGCTCAAATAAAGCCATTTGAGTTATAGCCGGACCAGAATTATAAAAATGTATTTTCTCTAATAAATCAATTCATTGTCCTGCTTAGAGAGAATGAAATTGTGCGGATTATCTCAAAATTTAAAGCAATGAAAGAATCATGCGTTTTATTTCAACTAATGAGTTGTGTTGGGGATGGCATGGGCCCTACTTTGCAGGATTATTTTCCTTCCAAATCCCCAAATCTGACACAAACTCGTCCACTGACTCGGCCAGCAGCCGGTGAATATCACCCAGGCCAAGAAGACGATGTACTTAACCGGTGCTACCGTAACATCTAACGTGGCCATTGACAGGCAGTGTGCTGACCTCCGTGCACTGCAACTATTTTGAAATAGTACATCGGTGCCCAGAAATATTAGCAGATACAGAGCCCATTTCTAAGCTAAAAAATAACTGTTGGTCACAGAAAATGCAGATTTCCTCTGGCATTCATTGCTATGAATGCGTCTAATGGCACTTGGACGAGGAACGTTAAAACCAATCTATAGAATCGTTGAACTTGCAGAACAGGACGAGGCCATTGAATTAATTCCGCATGTGCCAGTGAGGCATTACAGCGCCGCTGGTGTGCAACGGCCACCCCACGTTAAAAGAATTCGTGCACAGGCATCTTCTGCCGTTTAAAATGATTTGATCAGTCATCTGAGTACTCATTTTTTTCGTGTGGAAGCAAGTCATTCTCAACCCCGAGGGACTGCCTATGATGATGACAGCGCCACCACTGGCAGCATAACGAGTTTAAGATCAGAAGCTTTCTTTATAAAAAATAAATATCGGAAGTTACAGGACAGAATATATATGACATTAAATGGGTATCAAGATACGTCAGCAAGCACTGGTCCAAATATTCTCCAGCCTCGAACACTGCTTCACCTGAGGACTACACTCCAATTTGAATCGAGTGCAGCACGAAGGGTGACTGATAGTATTTTACAAATTTACTTCAACTTTGAAAAAAATGGCTGATGCAGACTTAAACGATATAAGCAGCGTCACTGAATTAAGTTAAGATGAGCTACAACAAGATAGTCGGCCTTGGTGAACAAGATTGCATCATCCTGTGCAGTATTTGAGCACTTCCTGTTGCTGACCATTATTTGCCTGACATAAAAAGGACGAGGACAAGAATTTAAGTTGCATTTTTCTTCCATATTTGCGAAGCCTCTTGGGAGGATTTCCTCTATTTTAAAGGCGTTATAAAAATATAGATTTTTCTTGTTGTTGCATCTTATGGTGCGTTCTGATTTTGGTTAGAAATATTTGCTACCCTCAACACTTGACCACAAACATCAGTTAAACCCAAGGGTGAGTGATTAGGTGACTCAATCAGAAAATTGTAGGGAAGAATTTGTGACGTACTGTGCTACGCACAAAACCTTACCTACATTTTTTTTAAGTGCGGCGTCCGTGGATACGTGCAATAGGAGATCCCTTTAGAATCTCCTTCAAATAATGATGAAGCCTCCCAAACACTCGAATGAGAAGAATATGGCTGGTAATTTAACTTAAAATATATTTGCCCATTGAGCTCTTGATCGGAAAGCTCATTAGATGCCCAGTTCTTGTTCATCTAGCTAATATCTGCCATCCGTGATATCTTCTGTACGATCTCACAAACACACAGGCTTTAAGATGGCTGATAACTTCAAGAACCTGTCAGGTGACCTGTCACGTGATGTCTTTATTGCATTTACAGCAATGGCTGCATTACCACAGTAGTCCACCCTAGGTGGTGCAGTAGTCCACTAGGTGGAACTATATTATACTTCTCCCCCCTTAATGAAGAAGTAATTATAACAAACAATTATCATACATAACTTGCATGGTTATACATTACGAAAGATATGGACTTATTTTGCCAAATTTACAAATCAAACTTAACCGCCGGTTTCGAAGAGGATAACCTTCGCTCTCGAACAGAACCTTCCAAATATGGTATCAGACTTAGACTCATTCTAGGCTCATCTTGAGGAAAGGTTTCCTCCAAGGGATGCCCTTGCTCTACATTTGAACTCTCTTCAACTTCAGACTGTTTGTCTGCCTGACTCGGACTCAGACTTAAATTCTGACTTTCTCTTGGACTTGTTTCTAGTACATTTGATGTAGGATATGCTGTACTTGTAATGAGACTATCTGATAAGTCAGAAATAATTGAATCATTCCTATTGTGTTCCTAACACAAATGAGACTGCACACAGGGAGGTTAAAGTAACAGTGACCTCAGTCTTAAGACACTCCAGAGTGAGGAACAGGCCTTAGAGGCCGGCTTATATACAGTGCTCCCAAGGGATGCTGGGATCCCTTGGGACTTCAGGGGATGCGCTCCCTGGTGGCAGAACATGGGAGTGCATGCTTTACAGATACAGAACATCACTCAACTATTTAGAAGGTGAGGCGGTCGGGAGCCTTTCTTTCCCTGGTGGACCGCCTCGGTACTAATGTCTGTTCTGGTGTGTTGGCTGTGCCCTCGCTGGGCTGGCGCGTTGTTGACCCTGCAGGGCTGCTGGGTGAGCCTGGCCTTGCTGGGCTGTTGGGCGTGATGGGTTCAATTTCTTGGTCCGGGGTGGTGTCGTTGATCCTTTGGGTGTGTGTTGTGGGCTCGAAAAAGGTGGTGTCTGCTGTGGGTTTTCCAGGGCAGTCTGTGAACCGCAGCCTCGTTTGGTCCAGGTGCTTTCTGCAAATTTGTCCATTGTCTAGTTTGACTACAAACACCCTAGTCCCTTCTTTGGCTATCACAGTGCCTGCGATCCACTTGGGACCATGTCCATAGTTTAGCACATACACAGGGTCATTCAGATCAATTTCCCGTGACACAGTGGCGCGACCATCGTTTATATTTTGTTGCTGCCGCCTGCTCTCAACCTGATCATGCAGATTGGGGTGAACCAGCGAGAGTCTGGTTTTAAGTGTCCTTTTCATGAGTAGCTCAGCCGGGGGCACCCCTGTGAGCGAGTGGGGTCTCGTGCGGGAGCTGAGCAGTACTCGGGACAGGCGGGTTTGGAGTGAGCTTTCTGTGACTCGTTTAAGGCTCTGTTTGATTGGTTGTATGGCCCGCTGTGCCTGCCCATTGGAGGCTGGTTTAAACGGGGACGATGTGACATGTTTGATCCCATTGCGGGTCATGAATTCTTTAAATTCGGCACTGGTGAAACATGGCCCGTTGTCACGGACCAGTATGTCAGGCAGGCCGTGGGTGGCAAACATGGCCCTCAGGCTTTCAATGGTGGCAGTGGCGGTGCTTCCCGACATTATTTCACATTCAATCCATTTTGAAAAAGCATCCACCACCACCAGGAACATTTTACCGAGAAACGGGCCCGCATAGTCGACATGGATCCTCGACCATGATCTGGAGGGCCAGGACCACAAACTTAGTGGTGCACGTTGCTCAACTGAGCACACACGCTGCATTGCCATAGACAGGACTGTAAGTCAGAGTCGATACCGGGCCACCACACGTGGGATCTGGCTATCGCTTTCGTCATTACTATACCCGGGTGTGTGCTGTGGAGATCCGAGATGAATGTCTCCCTGCCCTTTTTGGGTAGCACTACACGGTTACGCCACAACAGGCAGTCTGCCTGAATGGACAGCTTGTCCTTTCGCTGCTGGAACGGCTTGATTAGCTCTTGCATTTCAACAGGGATGCTGGCCCAGCTCCCATGCAGTACACAGTTTTTTACTAGGGACAGCAGAGGATCTAGACTGGTCCAAGTCCTAATCTGGCAGGCCGTGCCAGTTGATTTATCATTTTCAAATGCTTCCATGACCATCAACAAGTTTGCAGGCTGCGCCATTTCCACCCCCGTGGTGGGTAATGGTAGTTGATTGAGAGCATCCGCATAGTTTTTGGTGCCTGGCCTGTGGCGGATGGTATAGTTATATGCTGATAGTGTGAGTGCCCACCTTTGTATGCGGGCTGAGGCATTAGTATTTATCCCCTTATTTTCAGCGAACAGGGATATGAGGGGCTTGTGATCGGTTTCCAGCTCAAATTTGAGGCCAAACAGGTACTGATGCATTTTCTTTACCTCGACCACAAACGCTAATGCCTCTTTCTCAATCATGTTGTAGGCCCTCTCGGCCTTAGACAAGCTCCTGGAGGCATAGGCAACAGGTTACAACTTCCCCGCAATGTTAGCTTGTTGTAATACACACCCGACTCCGTACGACGAAGCATCACATGCTAGCACAAGTCTTTTACACGGGTTATACAATACAAACAGCTTGTTGGAGCATAAAATGTTTCTGGCTTTCTCAAAAGCAATTACTTGTTTTTTTTCCCCATGCCCAGTTCTTACCTTTACACAATAACACATGTAGTGGCTCTAAGAGGATGCTTAACCCCGGTAGGAAGTTACCAAAATAGTTGAGGAGTCCCAAGAATGACCACAGCTCTGTGACGTCCTGTGGCCTGAGCGTGTTACTGAGAGCCTCTGTCTCTGTGGGCCGAATGCCGTCCGCCGCGATCTTTCTCCCCAAAAACTCCACTTCTGTTGCCATGAAGATGCATTTCGACCTCTTCAGCCGCAGCCCTACGCGATTTAGTCGCTGGAGGACCTCCTCCAGGTTTTGTAGGTGCTCGACGGTGTCCTGACCCGTGACCAATATGTCATCCTGAAAAACCACCGTGCGTGGTACCAACTTGAGTAGGCGCTCCATGTTTCTCTGGAAGATTGCTGCAGCCGACCGAATTCCAAACGGGCATCTGTTGCAGATGAACAGTCCCTTGTGCGTGTTGATGCAGGTGAAGCCCTTCGAAGACTCCTCCAGCTCCTGCATCATGTTGGCTGAAGTCAGGTCGAGCTTGGTGAACATCTTGCCTCCTGCCGGCGTCGCAAATAGGTCGTCTGCCTTAGGTACCGGGTATTGGTCCTGTAGCGAGAAACGATTAATAGTTACTTTATAATCGCGCAAATCCTGACCGTGCCATCACTTTTGAGTACTGGAACGATCGGGCTAGCCCACTCGCTGAATTCCACTGGGGAAATGATGCCCTCGCATTGCAGCCTGTCCAGCTCGATTTCCACTCTCTCCCTCATCATGTGAGGTACCGCTCGTGCCTTGTGGTGAATGGGTCGTGCCTCTGGGACCAAGTGGATCCGCACCTTCGCCCCAGAAAAGTTTCCAATGCCTGGCTCAAAAAGGGAAGGAAATTTGTTAAGAACCTGGGTACATGAGGCCTCATCGACATGTGATAGCGCTCAGATGTCATCCCAGTTCCAGCGGATTTTGCCCAGCCAACTCCTTCCAAGCAGTGTGGGGCCATCGCCCGGGACAATCCAGAGTGGCAGTTCGTGCACCGTGCCCTCGTAGGTGACCTTGACCATGGCGCTGCCCAGGACAGTGAAGAGCTCTTTGGTGTCCGTTCTCAATTTCGTGTCGATGGGGCTCAGGGCTGGTCTGAGTGCCTTGTTGCACCACAGTCTCTCAAACATCTTTTTACTCATGATGGATTGGCTAGCGCCAGTGTCCAGTTCCATGGCTACGGGTAAGCCATTCAATTTTACATTTAGCATTATAGGTGGACATTTCATCGAAAATATGTGCAACTCGTGTACTTCAGCATCTGCCTCCTCTCTCTGAGGCTCGAAATTGCTTTGATCCACCATGGACCGATCTTCCTCTGCCACGTGGTGGTTAGCAGGTTTTGCAGAGCTTGCAGCTCGTCTTCAAGCTCGTTGGAGGTGCCCCATTGTTCCACAGCTCTTGCAAACATACTCTTTGAAGCGGCATGAATAGGCTGAATGGAAGCCTCCACAACGCCAACAAGGTATGAATTGCCTTGCATTCATCCTTTGTTACGGACTCTGAGTCATCTGGGTCCCCTGAGGCCTGCTAGCAGTTGCAGACTCGTGGTTTCTGCCCTGTACATTTCTGCTCGCAACCAAAGTTCCAGTTAATTTATGAACATTGCTAGCACTTGTGTGCCGAGAGATTTGTTTGGTGTTATCACTGGTGCACATCAACGCCTGTGCTATCGCAATGGCCTTACTGAGGGTCGGTGTCTCTACAGTCAAAAGTTTTCGTATGATGGTCTCATGGCCAATGCCCAGTACAAAAAGGTCTCTGAGCATCTGCTCCAGGTAGCCATCAAACTCACATTGTCCTGCAAGTCACCTTAGATCAGCGACGTAGTTCGCCACTTCCTGACCTTCAGATCGCTGGCACATGTAGAACTGATACCTCGCCGTCACCACGCTCTCCCTCGGGTTAAGATGCTCCCGAACCAGTGTACACAGCTCCTCATACGACTTATCTGTGGGTTTCACTGGAGCCAGAAGATTCTTCATGAGACTGTAGGTCGGTGCCCCGCAGACCGTGAGGAGGACTGCTCTCCTTTTTGCAGCGCTTCCTTCTCTGTCCAGCTCGTTCGCTACAAAGTACTGGTCTAGCCGTTCGACATAGGCTTCCCAGTCCTCACTCGCCGAGAACTTCTCCAGGATGCCCACAGTTTGCTGCATCTTTGCGTTGGATTTGTATACTCGTCGCCAGCTATTGTGTTCCTAACACAGATGAGACTGCACACAGAGGTTAAAGTAACAGTGACCTCAGTCTTTATTAAGACACTCCAGAGTGAGGAACAGGCCTTAGGGGCCGTCTTATTTACAGTGCTCCCAAGGAATGCTGGGATCCCTTGGGACTTCAGTGGATGCGTTCCCTGGTGGCGGAACATGGGAGTGCATGCTTTACAACAATTCCAACTTTCAGCTTCCATATCTGTAGGTAAAATATGATCAATGTGCACAAACCTAACCTGTCCATGATCAAACAACTTGACCAAATATGTGCGAGGATCACGTATCTTCAACACTCTTCCTGATAACCACTTTAACCATTTATGGGTGATGGTTCTTCACTCTCAACTTCTGATTTAATTTCACACTTCTTTCTCTTACTCTACCTCTATCATGATTCTCTTTCTGTCTTAATTGTTTTTCTTTAGATACGTGATAGTGAACTCATCATCATAGGCAGTCCCTCGGAATCGAAGAAGACTTGCTTCCACTCCTGAAGTGAGTTCTTTGGTGGCTGAACAGTCCAATACAAGAGCCACAGACTCTGTCACAAGTGGGACAGATAGTCATTGAGGGAAGGGGTGGGTGGGACTGGTTTGCCACATGCTCTTTCCGCTGCCTGCGCTTGATTTCTGCATGCTCTCGGCGTTGAGACTCGAGGTGCACAGTGCCCTCTTGGATGCACTTCCTCCGTTTAGGGCAGTCTTGGGCCAGGAACTCCCAGGTGTCAGTGGGGATGTCGCACTTTATCAGAGAGGCTTTGAGGGTGTCCTTGTAACGTTTCCGCTGCCCACCTTTGGCTCGTTTGCCGTGAAGGAGCTCCGAGTAGAGCACTTGCTTTGGGAGTCTCGTGTCTGACATGTGAACTGTGGCCTGCCCAGCGGAGCTGATCGAGTGTGGTCAGTGCTTCAATGCTGGGGATGTTAGCCTGGAAGAGGATGCTGATGTTGGTGTGCCTGTCCTCGCGGAGGATTTGTAGGATCTTGCAGAGATATTGTTGATGATATTTCTCCAGCAGTTTGAGGTGCCTGCTGTACATGGTCCATGTCTCTGAGCCATACAGGAGGGTGGGTATTTCTACAGCCCTGTAGACCATGAGCTTGGTGGCCGTTTTGAGGAGCTGGTCTTCAAACACTCTTTTCCTCAGGTGGCTGAAGGCTGCACTGGCGCACTGGATCTCGTCATAGTGAACTAACATGGTGCTCTCTACTAACTGGCATTTACACACCTTGAATGCTGCATTGCATTCTTCTGACCACTTCCAATGGATCTATTTTTTCAACAATTCATTCAGTGTATATAACACTGTAGCCAAATTTGGTAGTTCAAAAGACCCAAAAATGATTGAAGTTCAGAGATATTTTTGGGAGTGGGTGCATTTCTGATTGCATACAGCTTTCCATTGGTTGGATGTAAACTATCTTTGTCTACTCTGTGCCCTAAGTATTGCACTGAGTTTTGAAACATCTCACACTTGTGAGCAGTCACTCGTACTCTGTGCTTCTCTAGCCATTTGAGCACTTCATTCAATATGTTATCATGAATTTGCCTGTTTGGTGCTGAAATGAGTATGTCATCTAAATAACATACTACCCCTTCAATACCTTGCAAAATCTGGTTCATCACTCCTTGGAATATGGGGGCGGAAGACACTCCAAACGGTAGCCTATTAAATTGATATAGGCCTAGATGAGTATTTATAGTCAAGCATGACTTGGTCACCTCATCTAGTTCAAGTTGGCATCTATTAAGTAGGCATTTGTGAGATCTAACTTTGGGAAGATCTGACCAGCTGTCAGTGTTGTGAACAAATCTATATTTGGCAATGTATTGGGGAGATTACCCTCTGGAACACAACCTTACCTTACCATCTAACTTATGTACAACAACAATGGGTGTAGCCCAATTACATAGATCTATCTTAGAGATAATGTTCTCAGTCTCTAGTCTTTTGAGTTCTTGCTCAACCTTCAACTTGAGTGCTTATGATACGGGACGTGGCTTGCAGTAAACTGGTCTAGCATCCTTCTGTACTCTGACACTCGCCTTGAAGCCTTGGATCGGACTGCCTGTTTCGCAGAACGCCTTCAGGTACTTCCTGATGGCATTATCCTTCATGAAAAATCTCACGCCAATCCAGCTTCAGTGATCCCAACCAATTTCTTCCTAGTAAGGCATGCTTGTCTCCTGCCACTACTAAGAGAGGCAAACTCTGAAATTGATCCTTGTATTTCACCGATACGGTGATACGACCTACTACAGGAATTTGCTCTCCTGAGTAGCCTCGCAGCTCTACCTTGGATTTCTCCAATGGGAAATCATACAATTTGTCGAGATATAGCGATTCCGGTACTACGCTCATGGATGCACCAGTGTTGATTTCCATGGGTATCCTGGTTCCTGCAACATTTACTTGGATGATGATACTTTTCGAATCGCTGTGAGATACCTTTGTGCTCCTGACGATGTGTATCTCCAAAACCTCCTCATCCTGTTGCTTTTCTTCCATGCTACGTAGTCTCTGGGAATTTCTACTTATAGCCTTGAAAGTTAGTTTACTCTTCAGTCGGCATGCCTTCGCAAGATGTCCAGTTTTCATGCAGAAGAAACACTCTGCCTTTATATATGGACAATTTTGAGCAATGTGTTGTTCCATACATCGATAGCGTGAATTCAATGTACTGTTACCGTAGCCAGTTGCTGAGGCCTTGGGGCCTAACTGCCTTTTACTTTTAACCTACAGGTGATTCACCTCGGTTGTCTGACGACTGGAAATGGTACGAAATTTTCGTGAATATTGGTTGGCCATATCCATTGACATAGCTGTCTGACAAGCTAAATCAAAAGTCAAGTTAGGGATTGTCAATAACTTTCTCCTGATTGCTTCATTTTTCATCCCACAAACAAAGTGGTCACGCAATGCTAAGTCCTGAAAGTTTCTGAAATGACAGTGAATGGGTAGCTTCTTGAATGCTACAATGCACTCACTGATGCTGACATCAGGAAATTGATTTCGTATTCCAAACTGATAACTTTCAGCAACTCCCAGGGGCTCAGAACTGTAGTGCTGAATCTCCATAAGTGATTTGTCCTTAGGCTTGATAGGAACAAACACATTTTTCAGAGTTTCATACAGCTCGAATCTGCTTCAGTTAGGAAAATAGCCCGTTTTCTTTGTAACACCACCCGGTTACGGTTTGCATCATTGGGGACTTCAGTGATGCTATTCGCAGTGAAAAACATTTTTAGCCATCCACATAAACTCCGAAAGTCTCACGGTCGTGATGGAATTCACCCAAGCGCCTTATTATTCC
Source organism: Pristiophorus japonicus (assembly GCF_044704955.1). Classification (NCBI taxonomy): domain Eukaryota; kingdom Metazoa; phylum Chordata; class Chondrichthyes; family Pristiophoridae; genus Pristiophorus; species Pristiophorus japonicus. The sequence goes on along the minus strand of NC_091989.1, from coordinate 107,166,000 downwards.
CACAGGCGCAGCCATCTGGACTCTGGCAGTTCAGCCAAGTGTGCTTGTAATTTACCTTGGATTTTTAGCTGTTTGGCAAATAAAGGACCTCTCTAGTCTCTCTGTTGTTTGGCTCAAATCATCCACCAAAAACAATTTCAGCTAGGGAATCCGATTATCTGATCCTTCATCGCCAATGTGATATCTTCGCTACGACCTCACAAACACACAGGCTTTAAGATGGCTGATAACTTCAGGAACCTGTGAGGTGACCTGTCATGTGATGTCTTTATTGCATTTACAGCAATGGCTGCATTACCACAGTAGTCCACTAGGTGGATCTCTATTACGCCATCAAACCAATTTTCACAGTTTAATCGTGGGCACCGCTATTTTCCTACAATAATTTTAGGCAGGACGCGCTGCTAACAAAAAATTGAATTTGCAGAGAAGCCCTGACCTCAAGAACACATCGGCAGCTCTCTGATGGAATTATAAGAACATAGGAAATAGGAACAGGCCCCTCGAGCCTGCTCCGCCATTCAATAAGATCATGGCTGATCTGATCATGGATTCAGCTCCACTTCCTTGCCCACTCCAGATACCCTTTACTCCCTTATTGCTCAAAAATATGTCTATCTCCGCCTTAAATATATTCAATGACCCAGCCTCCACAGCTCTCTGGGGTAGAGAATTCCATAGATTTACAACCCTGTGTGAGGCTCCAGCCGGGGAATGACTGTACACAAAAGAACATAACATAAGAAAAAAAGCCGGAGTAGGTGATATAGTCCTTGAGCCTGCTCCGCCATGCAATAAGATCATGGCTGATCTTCAAACCGCACTATCCCACCTTATCCCCATATCATTTAGTGTCGATATCCATTCCCTTAGTTTAAAAAAAAAGTTACACATTGCTGATCGCTATTAGGCCTGCGATTTTAAACGCTGTCGGCACAATCCTGAATTGAAAATCATGTTAGGCTTTGGAGTGACTCTAGAAATGTCTCTGCAGTCACTGATATGGAAACTGATAAATATTGCAATCTTTGAATATCATTACATTTCACTGCTTTCCAAGTAAAGAAGAATGTGCAACTGTACTGAAACGCCGTGAAGAGCTGGTAGGTTCATTCATTCCTCCTGGCAGATGGTTGAAATGGCAAAAAAGACTGCTATAATGGAATGATTATATCATAATCACCTCAGAAGAGGTTAAGTCTGTTTACTAAAAGTAGTGTTCGGTCTTATTGATTCATTCACATCTTCGTTAGAAATGTACTTGGCACTGGGAGCATTGCTAGTAAAAACAATGAAAGGCAGGAAAGAAAACTACCTGTTTTGTTGAAAATGTACCTGGGCAATATCTATTTATAGAATCATAAGAAATAGGAGCAGAGTAGACCATTCAGCCCTTCGAGCATCCTCTGCTATTTAATAAGATCGTAGCTGATCTTCTAACCCAACATCATCTTCCCTCATTATCCCATATCCCTCGTTTTTTTTGTATCCAAAAATCTATCGAACTCTGTCTTGGATATTGTCAATGACCGAGAGTCCACCGCCATCTAGGGTAGCGAATTCCAAAGATTTACAATCCTTTGAGTGAAGAAAATTCTTCTCATATCTGTCCTCAGTGGCCGATTCCTTATTCTCATATTGTGACTCATAATTCTCGACACCCCAGCCAGGGGAAGCATCCTCAGAGCATCTACACTGTCAAGATCTTGATGAATTTTGTATGTTTCAATGAGATAACCTTTCATTTCTTGAAACCCTATGGAGTATAGTCCTAGTCTGCTCAATCACTCCTCATAGGACAATCTTCTCTCCCAGAAATCAGTCCAGTTAACCTTTGTTACACTCCCTCTAAGGCAAGTATATCTTTCCTTATGTTAGGAGACTAAAACTGTACACAGTACTCCAGGTCTAGTCTCACAAAAGCTGTAAGACTTCTTTACTCTTATACTACAATCCTTTTGTAATGAAGGCTAACATACCATTTGCTTTCCTAATTGTTTGCTGTATCTGCATGTTAACTTTCTATTCTTCGTGTACAAGGAAACCAGATCCCTCTGAATACCAACATTTCTCAGTCTCCCACTATTTAAAAAATATTGTGCTTTTCTATTTTTCGTACCAAAGTGGATAACTTCACATTTCTCCACATTATGTTGCGTCTGCCATATTCTTGCCGACTCATTTAACTGGTCTATAACCCTTTACAGCCTCTTTGCATCCTCCGCATAATTTACTTTCCCACCTAACTTTGCATCACCGGCAAACTTGAATTCATTACACTCAGTTGTTCATCTAAGCCATTGATGGAGATTGTAAATCCCTGAGGCCCAAGCACCGATCCTTGCTGTACCACCAGTTACAGCCTGTCAACCCAAAAATTACCCGTTTATTCCTACTCTTTGTTTTTTGTCCATTAACTAATCCTCAATCCATGCCAGTATATTCCCCCAATCCCATGATCACTAATTTTATGTAATAACCTCTTGTGTGGCATCTTATTGAATGATTTCTGAAAATCCAAATCCACTGCATCCACTGGTTTCTCCTTATCAACCCTGCGAGTTACAACCTCAAAAAACTACCAGATTTGGCAAACATGCTTTCCCTTTCATAAATCTGTGTTAAGTATGCCCAATCTTATTATGATTTTCTAAATGCGCTGTTACCAAGTCTCTAAAATTAGATTCTAGCATTTCCATTACTACTGATGTCAGGTTAACTGGTATAAGATTCCCTAATTCACTCTCCCTCCTTTCTTGGAACAATGGGTTACATTTTCTACCTTCCAATCCACGGGGACCATTATAGAATCTAGGGAAGTCTGGAAGATCAAAACTAATGCATCCACTATCTTTGTAGCCACCTCTTTATAATCCGTAGGATGGGGGCAATTATGTCCAGGGGATTTGTTGGCTTTCAGTCCCAATAATCTCTGCAGTACTATTTATTTTCTAATACCAATTTCTTTAAGTTCCTCATTCTAACTAACCTCTTGGTTCCTACTATTTACTGAATGTTTTTTGTAACATCTTCCATGAAGATAGACATTGTATTTGTTTAATGACTGACATTTCATTATTCCTCAGTATAGTTTCTCCTGCTGTGCCTGTAAGGAAACCCATGTTTATTTTCTCTTCCTTTTTACAGAAGCTTTTACAATCTGTTTTATCTTTTGCTAGTTTACTCTCACATTCTCTTTTCTCTCTCTTCATCAATGTCTTGTTCACTCTTTGCTAAATTGCTCCCGATCCTCAGGCTTATTTTTTTTGGTAAATGTGTAAGTTTCTTCCTTTAATCTAATACTATCTTTAACTTCTCTTGTTAGCTGCGTTTGGATCAATTTTCGCGTGGGGTTTTAATTCCTTAACGGAATGTATACTCATTGCGAATTAATTATTTAAATGATTGTGCATCTGCACCATCATATCTTCTAATCTAGTTTCTCAATCTGCCTTAGAGAACTCACACCTCATACCTTCCTAGTTTGCACTGTTTACATTTAGGATGTAGTTTCAGATTTAACTAAATCACTCTAAAACTCAATGTAAAGTCTGACATATTATGATCCCTCTTCCCTAAAGGATCCATTACTACCAGGTTATTAATTAACCGTCTCATGGCATAATAATAGATTTAAAATAGGCTGTTCCTTAGTTGGTTCATCAACATACTGATCGAGTAAACTATCTTGAATGCATTCTATGAACTCATCCTATGCAGTATTACTGAAAATTAAAGGCTCCGATGATTACTATATTATCCTTGTTACATGTTCCTCTAATTTCCTGATTTATACTGTGCCGACACTACAACTACTGTTAAGGGACCTATACACAACTCACACCAGGGTTTTCTGCACATTGTTTTTTCTTAGCTCCAACAAAGTGATTCGATATCTTGATTTTCCAAGCTAAGTTCCTTACTCTCTGCTGTCTTTATCCCTTTATTATTAAACCTTTTATTATCAGGGCTACCACTACTCCTTTTCCAGCTTGCCTATTTCTTCAAATAGCCAAGTGGCCTGGAATATTTCCTTCTTTGAATTGGAGAAAATTACGTTCTAAACCTGTTGCTCAATTAAACAAATATGTAACACTGTGTTGCAGAGTGACCATTGACAGGCTTAAATATTAATTATAATAACGAGAGTGCCTTAATATTCGCATTTATGTAAATATATATGAACTATGATTTGTGCATTGATCTCGAGCCATTCAGTCTTTTATCGGCAGTACGTAAACTCGTGATGGCAATGAACTTGCCACATAACCAAACACTTTATTTCTGACCCATGTCTTTCTGACATATAGGGAGCAGTGGCTGAGACATTGCATTATGCTGCATTAGATTTGAGCAGAGCCCAGGAAAACTCCGAGAATTAAATGTGAAGAGGAGAGGACCGTATACGCTCAGTTGGAATGAGTAACAGATGAGAGAAACATGGATCGCCAGTTTAACAGCAACATCCATGCGATAGCAGGGGGCATATGTTCCAGCTGGAGTGAAACTAAACTACAGAACCAGTGGGAACCTGTTCAACCTGTGCCGTCTCTAGGCCAGGTCCAAGACCACCCCAACCTCTGTCCTTGAGCTACAGTACGCGGGCGATGCCTGCGTCTGCGCACACACAGAGGCTGAACTCCAGGACATAGTCAACGTATTTACTGAGGTGTATGAAAGCATGGGCCTTACGCTAAACATCCGTAAGACAAAGGTCCCCCAGCAGCCTGTCCTCGCCGCACATCACTGCCCCCAGTCATCAAGATCCATGGCGCGGCCCTGGACAACGTGGACCATTTCCCATGCCTCTGGAGCCTCTTATCAACAAGAGCAGACATTGATGACAAGATTCAACACCGCCTCCAGTGCGCCAATGCATACTTCGACCGCCTGAAGCAAAGAGTGTTTGAAGACCAGGCTCTCAAAACTGCCACCAAATTCATGGTCTACAGGGCTGTAGTAATACCCATCCTCCTGTATGGCTCAGAGACATGGACCATGTTCAGTAGACACCTCAAGTCGCTGGAGAAATACCACCAAATATGCCTCCGCAAGATCCTACAAATCCCCTGGAAGGACAGACGCACCAACATTAGCATCCTCGACCAAGCCAACATCCCCAGCATTGAAGCACCGACCACACTTGATCAGCTCCGCTGGGCAAGCCACATTGTCCGCATGACAGACACGAGACTCCCAAAGCAAGCACTCTACTCAGAACATTACAAGGACACGCTCAAATCATCATCATAGTCAGTCCCTCGGAATCGAGGAAGACTTGCTTCCACTCTTAAAATGAGTCCTTAGGTGGCTGAACAGTCCAATACGAGAGCCACAGTCCCTGCCACAGGTGGGACAGATAGTTGTTGAGGGTAAGGGGGGGTGGGGCAGGTTTGCCGCACGCTCTTTCCGCTGCCTGCGCTTGATTTCTGCATGCTCTCGGCGATGAGACTCGAGGTGCTTAGCGCCGTCTCGGATGCACTTCCTCCACTTAGGGCGGTCTTTGGTCAGGGACTCCCAGGTGTCGGTGGGGATGTTGCACTTTATCAGGGAGGCTTTGAGGGTGTCCTTGCCAGACTGTGACAGGGACTGTGGTTCCCGTATTGGATGTTCAGCCACCTAAGGACTCATTTTAAGAGTGGAAGCAAGTCTTCCTTGATTCCGAGGCACTGCCTATGATTGATTGACAGAACTTGCAAAAAGGCCAATTAACAATATTTCCAAATATTGGCTTTGCAGACAGAATAAGGGACAGCTGGTGACAAGCTGATGTACATGACTATAGCATTGACTGGCTCAGAGAAAACGGGGAAATGCAAAAACAACGCTAGAAGCACACAGTATGCCCAGCTGCAGACCAAAAAACAAAGAGGTGCAACAGAGGTTGCCTACACAAAAGCAAGGATTAATTAGCAATAAATTTCAGATGTAGAAGTCACGTCTTTGATGTGTACTGATTGCATTCTGCTGCCATATAAGCGCCACACGTATGTCTACCGTGCAATACCATCCCTCCGGGACGAAACCCATTCCAGTAATATATTAGAGAATGCAGTGCATAGTTATTAGTTACTGTTCAATTATTTGATGGATTTTATTTTATCTGCTTTGAAAAAAAACATAACTTTCCTGACATACTTTAATGTTAAATCTGTTCTTTTTAACTATTGACAAATTTTACACTTTCGATTGGAATGATATGCTAATAGTCTTGCTGTGCCTAATTATCATCATCCATGAATTCAATAATAATAAACGATATACGATCTCTCAATGATTTGTGCTCATTTTTGGTGAGTAAAACTGAAAAACCTCTGCGTTGATTTATGTATCGCATTTCCACATTCTGACTTCAGTCCAGGTGATGCTCCTGATGTGAAGCGGCTGAAGCTCCAGTCTATGGACTCATACATCAACCTACTGAAAGTAGCTGCCAGTTGTTTTATGTCCTCTAAACATCTGTATATGCATGTGGCTAAGTAGAATCTCTTGGTAAACCTCCTCTGTATCATTTCCAAAGCTTTGACATCCTCAATAAAGTGTGGTGTCCAGAATTGTACACAATACTCCAGCGGAGACCTGAAGCTCCCCGCTGGAATGGAGCTAATCTATAGAACAAACGGGAAATTGTTCAACCTCCATCGCCTCCAGGCCAGATCCAAGGTTGTCCCTGCCTCTGTCATTGAATTACAGTACGAAAGTGACACCTGCATTTGCGCATACTCGGAGGCCGAACTCCAAACCATCGTCAACACTTTCACCGAAGCATACGAGAGTATGGGATTTACACTAAGCATCCATAAGACAAAAGTTCTTTACCAACTTGTCTCCGCCACACAGCACTGACCCCCGATTATCAAGATCCATGACGAGGCCTTGGTCAATGTGGACCATTTTCCATTCCTTGGGAGGCTACTGTCAACAAGGGCAGGCATCGATGACGAAGTCCAGTACCGCCTTCAGTGTGCCACTGTAGCCCATGGTTGTCTGAGGAAGAGAGTGTTTGAAAACCAGGATCTCAAATCCGGCACCAAGCTCATGGTCTACAGAGCCATAGTTAGACCTGCCCTCCTATATACTTCAGAAACATGTACTATGTACAGCAGGCACCTCAAAGCACTGGATAAGTACCACCAATGCTGCCTCCGCAAGATCCTGCGAATCCATTGGCAGGATAGGCGCACCAATGTCAGTGTTCTCGTTCAGGCCAACATCCCCAGCATTGAATCACTGACCACGCTCGATCAGCTCTGATGGACAGGCCACATCGTCCAAATACCTGATACTAGATTCCCAAAACAAGCGCTCTACTACGAGCTCTGACACAGCAAGTGAGTCCCAGGTGGGCAGAGGAAATGCTTCAAGGACACCCTCAAAGCCTCCTTGAAAAAGTACAACATCCCCACCAACACCTGGGAATCTCTGGCCCAAGACCGCCCAAAGTGGAAGAGAAGCATCCGGGAAGGTGGCGAACACCTCGAGCTCTTTGCCGGGAGCACGCGGAAGTCAAGCGCAAACAGTGGAAGGAGCGCACAACAACCCAAGCACCCCACCCACACGTCCCTTCAACCACCATCTATCCCACCTGTGACAGAGACTGTAGGTCCCGCATTAGACTCATCAGTCACCTGAGAACTCATATTAGTGTGGAAGCAAGTCATCCTCAATTCGGATGGACTGCCTAAGAAGAACAGTTTAGCATGACTTCCATACTTTTGTATTCAACACTTTCTTAACCACCTTATCAACTTACCCTGCCACCTTCAAAGATTTCTGAATGTGCATCCTCAGGTCCCTCTACTCTTGCAACCCCTCAAAATAGTTCAATTTACATTATACTTCAGCTCCATGTTGTTCCTTCTAAAGTGTATCACTTCACACTTATCCGCATTAAAATGCATCTGCTCATTTCACCAGTCTGTCTCTGTCCTCCTGAAATCCGCTACTATCCTCCTCACTATTTATTATATTGCTAAGTTTTGTATCACTTTGCAAACTTCAAAATTGTACTCCTTATACCGAAGTCCAGGTCATTTATATGTAACAAGAAAAGCAATGGCCCTGATACTGATCCCTGGAGGATCCCACCGTATACATGTCTCCAGTCAGAAAAGCATCTGTTCACCATTACTCTCTTCTTCCTATCCCTTTGCCAAATACGTACCCAAGTACCTATAGTTGCCAGGTTTATCTCCCTCCCCTTTTTAGAATAGGGATGTAACATTTGTAATCCTCCATTCCTCTGGCACCACTCCCATATCCAAAGAAGATTGAAAGATTGTGGTTAGAGCTGCTGCTATCTCTACCCTTGGTTCACGAAACAACCTAGGATGCATCCCATACAGACCGGATGACTTGTTAACTTTGAGTGATGCCAACCTATTTAGTACCTCCTTTCCATCTATTTTTTTATCCTATCCAATATCCCTGTTCCCTCCTCTTCTACTACAACATTGTTTTCATCCTCTTTTGTGAATTCAGATGCAAAGTACTCATTCAGTCCCTCAGTCATGCTCTCTGCCTCCACAAGAAGATTTCCTTCTTTGTCCCAAATCAGCCCCACCATTCCTTTAACTATCCTGTTACTTTTTTATGTTTATAAAATAATTTTGGGTTCCCTTTTGCATTACCCGCTAATCATTTCTCATTTTCTCTATTTGTCCTTCTTCAGTTTCTCCCTGCACTCTGTATTCTGCTTGATTTTCTACTGTATTCTGTACCTGACATTTGTCTCAAACTTTTTCTGTTTTATTTTAACCTCAATTTCCTCTGTCATCCAGGGAACTTTCATGTTAGTTGACCTATCTTCCTCCTTATGGGTATATGCTTGGTTTGTACCTGGATTATCTCTGCCATGAAGGCCTGGCATTGCTCATTTACTATTTTTTTCCAGACCACTTGTGCTAGATTCCTCCTCATATCACTGAAATTGCCTATCTTCCAGTTGGGTATTTTCACCCTTGATTTTTCTTTGTCCCTTTCCGCAACTCCTTTAATCCTAATTTTATTATGATCACTATTACCCAGATGTTCTCACACTGAAACACACTCCACTTGCCTTGCTTCATTCCCTAGCACTAGATCCAGCACTGCATCCTTCCTCATTGGGCCAGAAACATACTGATTAAGAAAGTTTTAGGAATTCTTCACCCTTCTTGCTCTTTGCACTGTTTATTCCCCACGCTATGTTAAGCAAATTGAAGTTGCTTACTATTAATGCTCCATTATTTTTACGTTTCTCTAAAATATACCGACAGATTTGCTCCTTTATCTCCTCACTATTTTGAGGGTCTATAGTAAACACCCAGCAATGTAACATTGTTGTGTTTTCATTTTCTGGACCTGGAGGTTTGGTAAGGATTGCATTTAGCACTATTGCTTCATTGGTGAATAAATATTAAATCAGAACAACCCTGACGAGTAAAAATTAGAACATGATCACTAAATACTGGGTTGGCATGCAGCGGAGGTACCCATGCCATGATGGAGTGACCATTGGCTCAGTGGTAGTTTTCCCGCTTTGAGTTGGAAGGATTGGATTCAGATCCACTCCAGCCAGCACTAGTGACAGGAGACTGGAGCATGGCTCTGAATACTGGGTTGAAGTCCAGCTATTCGCTCCTGATGGGGGTGGGAGGCCACCCCCATTGTAAAAGGTAGGTGGGCACTTTTTATTCTTGGTTTCAGCCGACCTAAAGGAAAGTACTCCGAAGACAAAAAACATTGTGGAAGGCAACGGAAAACTACCTCGGCTACTTTTCCTTAGTAAGTGGCTCGAGCATCTTGTGTGAAATTTGAGTTATGACCTGTCCTAGGGGAGAACAGAATAGATGGACGGACAATGGTGCTAGGATATTCCAAGGTAGTCTAGTCCTGACTAAAGGCACAATCTTATGAAGAAAGCTCTTGATACAATCGCAATGATGGTTGAATTGACATTACCATTGAATAGATTCATGATTATCTGAGTTGATCTGCTACTCAGATGCCCTTCTATGGATTAGCACACTGAGAAGAGCAGGTCTATGCTGTATGTTAGCCAAGTCTGACTTGCTTTGTGATGGACATGAGAGACAATTACTTTTTTCCAGTGGCTTTATTGCTGCATCAAAATATACATAAATCAATGGATAAAACAGTCCCATTGAGGGCAAAACAAATCTGCCTCAGAATTCTGTTTGTGTCTTTCCACAGAGATTAAAAGCGGACAATATTCGACACTAGATACAAACACAAGAATATGTACAACACACAAAAGACTATTTTTCCAATCAAAACCATTCTTTCCACAAATATATATTATCATTGGTGTGCTACCCACATATTTAATTTCCTGAGGGAAGATTCTGCATTATTTTTTGCTGACTCCAAAGGTAGTTGAGTGAAACCCCAGAACAGGGGGAGGTGGGACCAGGACAAACCGGACGCTCTACACCTGGGCAGGACCGGAACCAATGTCCTAGGGGAGGGAGTGTTTGCTAGTGCTGTTGGGGAGGAGTTAAACTAATATTGCAGGGGGATGGGAACCTATGCAGGGAGGCAGAGAGAAATAAAAGGGAGACAGGCAAAGGGTAGAAAGGAGAATAGTAAAAGTGGAGAGCAGAGAATCCCAAGGCAAAAAACAAAAAGGGCAAAATTACAGCAAAATTCTAAAGGGACAGGTGTGTTAAAAAGACAAGCCTGAAGGCTCTGTGCCTTAATGCAAGGAGTATCCATAATAAGGTGGATGAATTAAATGTGCAAATAGATGTTAACAGATATGACGAGATTGGGATTACAGAGACGTGGCTCCAGGATGATCAGGGCTGGGAACTCAACATCCAAGGGTATTCAACATTCAGGAAGGATAGAATAAAAGGAAAAGGAGGTGGGGTAGCATTTCTGGTTAAAGAGTAGATTAATGCAATAGGTAGGAAGGACATTAGCTTGGATGATGTGGAATCTATATGGGTAGAGCTGTAGAACACCAAAGGGCAAAAGACGTTGGTGGGAGTTGTGTACAGACCTCCAAACAGTAGTAGTGATGTTGGGGAGGGCATCAAACAGGAAATTAGGGGTGCATGCAATAAAGGTGCAGCAGTTATCATGGGTGACTTTAATATGCACATAGATTGGGCTAACCAAACTGGAAGCAATACGGTGGAGGAGGATATCCTGGAGTGCATAAGGGATGGTTTTCTAGACCAATATGTCGATGAACCAACGAGGGGGGAGGCCATCTTAGACTGGGTGTTGTGTAATGAGAGAGGATTCATTAGCAATCTCGTTGTGCAAGGCCCTTAGGGGAAGAGTGACCATAATATGGTGGAATTCTACATTAGGATGGAGAATGAAACAGTTAATTCAGAGACCATGGTCCAGAACTTAAAGAAGGGTAACTTTGAAGGTATGAGGCGTGAATTGGCTAGGCTAGATTGGCGAATGATACTTAAGGGGTTGACAGTGGATGGGCAATGGCAGACATTTAGAGACCACATGGATGAACTACAACAATTGTACATCCCTGTCTGGTGTAAAAATAAAAAAGGGAAGGTGACTCGACCGTGGCTATCAAGGGAAATCAGGAATAGTATTAAAGCCAAGGAAGTGGCATACAAATTGGCCAGAAATATCAGCGAACCCGGGGACTGGGAGAAATTTAGAACTCAGCAGAGGAGGACAAAGGGTTTGATTAGGGCAGGGAAAATAGATACGAGAGGAAGCTTGCAGGGAACATTAAGATGGACTGCAAAAGCTTCTATAGATATGTAAAGAGAAAAAGATTAGTAAAGGCAAATGTAGGTCCCCTGCAGTCAGAATCAGGGGAAGTCATAACGGGGAACAAAGAAATGGCAGACCAATTGAACAAGTACTTTGGTTCGGTATTCACTAAGGAGGACACAAACAACCTTCCGGATATAAAAGGGGTCAGAGGGTCTAGTAAGAAGGAGGAACTGGGAAATCCTTATTAGTCGGGAAATTGTGTTGGGGAAATTGATGGGATTGAAGGCCGATAAATCCCCAGGGCCTGATGGACTGCATCCCAGAGTACTAAAGGAGGTGGCCTTGGAAATTGCAGATGCATTGACAGTCATTTTCCAACATTCCATAAACTCTGGATCAGTTCCTTTGGAGTGGAGGGTAGCCAATGTAACCCTACTTTTTAAAAAAGGAGGGAGAGAGAAAACAGAGAATTATAGACCGATTTGCCTGACATCGGTAGTGGGGAAAATGTTGGAATCAATTATTAAAGATGTAATAGCAGCACATTTGGAAAGCAGTGACAGGATCTGTCCAAGTCAGCATGGATTTATGAAAGGGAAATCATGCTTGATAAATCTTCTAGAATTTTTTGAGGATGTAACTAGTAGAGTGGACAAGGGAGAACCAATGGATGTGGTATATTTGGACTTTCAAAAGGCTTTTTAACAAGGTCCCACACAAGAGATTGGTGTGCAAAATTAAAGCATATGGTATTGGGGGTAATGTATTGACGTGGATAGAGAACTAGTTGGCAGACAGGAAGCAAAGAGTAAGAATAAACGGGTCCTTTTCAAAATGGCAGGCAGTGACTAGTGAGGTAGCGCAAGGTTCAGTGCTGGGACCCCAGCTATTCACAATATACATTAATGATTTGGACGAAAGATTGAATGTAATATCTCCAAGTTTGCAGATGACACTAAGCTGGGTGGCAGTGCGAGCTGTGAGGAGGATGCTAAGAGGTTGCAGGGTGACTTGGACAGGTTGGGTGAGTGGGCAAATGCATGGCAGATGCAGTATAATGTAGATAAATGTGAGGTTATACACTTTGGTGGCAAAAACAGGGAAGCAGAATATTATCTGAATGGTGACAGATTAGGAAAAGGGGAGGTGCAATGAGACCTGGGTGTCATGGTACATCAGTCATTGAAGGTTGGCATGCAGGTACAGCAGGCGGTGAAGAAGGCAAATGGTATGTTGGCCTTCATAGCGAGAGGATTTGTGTATAGGAGCAGGGAAGTCTCACCGCAGTTGTACAGGGCCTTGGTGAGGCCACACCTTGAATATTGTGTACAGTTTTGGCCTCCTAATCTGAGGAAGGACATTCTTGCTATTGAGGGAGTGCAGTGAAGGTTCACCAGACTGATTCCCGGGATGGCAGAACTGACATATGAGGAAAGACTGGATCGACTAGGCTTATATTCACTGGAATTTAGAAGAATGAGAGGGGATCTCATAGAAACATAACATTCTGACGGGATTGGACAGGTTAGATGCAGGAAGAATGTTCCCGATGTTGTGGAAGTCTAGATCCAGGGATCACAGTCTAAGGATAAGGGGTAAGCTATTTAGAACCGAGATGAGGAGAAACTTCTTCACTCAGAGAATTATGAACCTGTGGAATTCTCTACCACAGAAAGTTGTTGAGGCCAGCTCGTTAGATATATTCAAAAGGGAGTTAGATGTGGCCATTACGGCTAAAAGGATCAAAGGGTATAGAAAGCAGGAATGGGTTACTGAAGTTGCATGATCAGCCATGATTATATTGAATGGTGGTGCAGGCTCGAAGGGCTGAGTGGCCTACTCCTGCACCTATTTTCTATGTTTCTATGTTGCGAAAGCAGCGTCGAAGATTGTCGTTGTGAGCCGTGAGTCCAGCGAGACCAGCATTGTCCACACACACAGGCTTGGTGTCCTTAAGCAGCGACAGTGGCGTTCCAGAGAGTGTGGCGCATGCCCTTCATCATATAGCAGACTCGGGCACATCACAGGCACAAGCTCTTCTCCAGTTTGGGCAAGTGATGCAGTCCATGTCTGCCTCCATACTTTCTGCGTTCCCCCACTGTCCCAAGGGCCAAAGCAGGACAGCAAGTTGTTCCTCGACAGCGTGTTCCAATTACTAGGACTCAGCCCCGTAAGAGAGTGAGTGGCCCCAGGGAAATGGGAGGTGGTGTCGCTCCTCAGGATGACAGCATTCCGGATTCCACCACTCATTCGCCAACCATGCACCATAGATGATTGACACCCCATCCATCTGTGGCTGGTAACGCCGAGGAAGAGACATCACAGTTGAAAGCTGGGCCTTCCAGGCCAGGGGTTGGTCCAGTGCGGCCTCAGACGCTTTCTCCATTGTCTGGCCCCCCCAACATAGCAGCCCTCTAGCAGCCTTGCTGCAAGCCCTGAGGCCTCATTGAGGAGGAACAACAGGCATGGGAGGAGGTTGAAGGGAAGCGGGGGGCAGGTGAAGTTGGTCCAAGACCCACTAATGGCTGACAGCAAATCGTTGTGACTTTAAATTTTGTGCACTACAGAAAGCAGTTTTCCTTTCCTTTAAATGTCGTGCACTGCAGGATGCAGTCATTTTTCCTTTCCATGTTGTGCACTGCAGGATGCAGTTTTTTTTTACTTTACATGTTGTACATTGCAGGATGCAGTTCTTTTTTTACTTCCGATGTTGTTGATTGCAGGGATCAGTTATGTGTCCATAAATGTTTAAGCATTGTATTATGTAAGATTTTGTGTGTGCGGATGGGGGGATTATGGGCTCAAATTTCACCAGGAGTTGCCCCGTTTTTTTTGGAGTAACTTAAAAATCGCAAATTTCCCCATTTAACTTGCTCCAGTGTAAGTCAGTTAGTTAGTTTTTTTTCTGGTTTAGTTTGTTCTCTCTAAAAGGGGATGTGACAAGCCACTTACGCCTCTTCTGGCCATAGAAGCAAATTTGGCCAGCTGAAAGTTACTCCAAACTAACTTAGGCCAGTGTATGTGGTCACTTTTATAGGCACAGAAACATCTTACCAACATTTAAGAAATCAGCGCAGGTAGCCAGAAATAGCGGTGGGGGGGGGGGGGGGTAGAAAGCGAGGGGGAGGGGGAAAGCGGGGAGGGGTGGGGAGGGTGGAAGGTGAGTTAGAGGATTACAAAGCTCTAAAGACCTTCACAACATCAGCACAACATTACAACATCTTCAGCACAACAGCTGCACAACATCACCACAAATAAATGTAAGATAAATCAGCTACAGAAAATAGAGCAGTCCTACTTTGCCAACTGCAGAATGCCCTCCCACCAGGGCTAGGGATGACAGGCACGCATAACTGTAGGAGTGAGGGATTTTTACTTTTTACAGTTGTCTCTAAATGTTGCGTGGTCCTAATGGAACACGATTCAGTTTTAATGTAAAGTATCTTTTATTGGATATTTTACAGTGCACTTCAACGACAACAACAACAACAGCAACAATAGCAAAGAAAGGCTGCACCCATCCCTCACCCACATCTTGGGGAAAGTGCACTTCCTCATAGGGTCGATGATGGTGGTGGAGGGGGTTGGGGGCCAAGCTTGGGTCTGACCGATAGCTGGTGCATGGATTGAAGTGGAAGTGGCATTTGAGTATCCGGCCTTTGAGCCATTATTGCAGAAGCTAGCTCCCTCATGGCATTTGCCATCGTTTGCACACCCTCTGAAATGCCCGCTTTCACTTCCCGTTTCAGTGCTGAGATTTCGCCCGACACTACCTCATCACGCACCCCACTGATGGCCGCCATGAGTGATTTTGTGAGGGCATTGGTCTCCTCACCCAATGATAGAACCTGATTAACCTCTGCTGAGGGCTGCATCTCAGGTGGGACTGGTCGGCTTCTCCTTCTCCTTGCCGTGGGTCTGCATAGTTGCACCCCTCCAGTGTGAGGCGCAGGCTGGGATGGTGGGGCACTGGATTTCCCAACATGCATTTCACCACCGCCACTGGGACCCGCGACCTTGGAAAGTGTGAAACCATGGAATGTCACCAAGGAGCTCATGGAGGTTTCTGGCCGTGTGATGCCCTGTGCTATGGCCTGATCCATATCGCGGTCAGCATTCTCCCATGAACACATTTCCATGGACCCCTCCTCCCCCCACCTGCCTTGGTCTGGAGCGCGTGCATCTGGATCCTCTGGTGGATCTTCAGGATGCTGAGGAGTGTCGTCTTCTTCTGCAAAATACAACAGAACAGTCAAATGGTTAGCAGCACAGGAGGGCAGGATGGGTGGCATGAGTAGTCTGATGCATAGCAGGCCAGTCAGCAGGTTGATTTGAAGGGCGACGATGCTTTTTAATGACGGTGACCCTCACCCTCGCGTATGGGTCCAGCTTGTGCAGAGCTGATTCTTTTTCTGCAGGTGCGACTCAGCAAAGCAGCAACCCTCTGTTCCAGGGGTGACAGTTGGTGCAGATTTGGCGGACCTCCTCCTGTTCTAAGTCTTTCCCTTTTGTTGTGGGACAATTTCTTCTGCAAAGATGAAAATATTAGTTTTCAGACATGATACGCTTCTGATGGGTGGGACACATACAGATGGTCACATTTTCAATTACAATTCAATTTAAAGATGAAGATATTACTTACACTCACTACTTGACCAAAGTTCTGCCATTTCTTCTTGCACTGGCTTCCAGATCTTGCGGTATTGACCCCTGCGAAGTATTCTTCTGCAACTAGCTTCTATTTTCTTCTCATTTCCTTGGGTGAAACTTTTGACGGACCACTCTTGCTGATATCCAGCTCCAGTCATTTCTCTTCAATGACAGTCACTAGTTTCTCCACTTCTTCATGGAGGAAATTCTTTGTTCGTACTGCACGCTCTTGCGCCATTTGTGTATTGGACTTACACTCAGGTAATGTTCAAAAATCACACTTCTCACCTTTCTTACTCCTTTCCACTTCCTCAGCCACACAAAAATCAATATTTAAATCTTACCTTTATATATGGTCCATTACCAATTATACTGAGGATGCTTTCCCTTTAATTGGCCAATTGCCAAGCTTCCTGTTGCACTGCGCATGCACGCACACTGAAACACCCATTGCGCATGTGCGCATGCTCAAACAGACATGCGTCCCTCTGCCAGCACTCCACAAGACGTTGGGCCCAAGCCCCACCCCCATGCCGACCATGTTGAGCAAGCGCGGCCAAAGCTCCGCCCCCCCCCGCAGCTCTGCAGTACCACGTCGATGGATCCGGATGACAAGGGAGTGGACAAAATAGAATACAAGTTTTTGGTGCTTTTCTTGCAGAGTCGGCGTGCCACCCCTAACTGTGCCGCCCTAGGCAGCTGGGGAAATTTGGGCCCATTGAGAGTGTTCACTGTTGGTAAAAATTGTTGTTTGATCTTTGACATTGCTGTCTTGTGTCTCATTTGCACAATAAGTTGTAGAATAGCCAGTTATGTGGCATAGAGTAGCGAGGCAATGCTCAAACCTCCCACTCTCCGTTCAAGCAAATTGGTCAATGATGAGCTGCTGGCGTAAAGCTCTTGCAGCAGTCACATCTCCACACTGCCTCCCCTGTGGTTGTGGTATGTGTTCCTCAGCACCCTCGTCTTCCTCGTCCTTCTCCTCCTGAGGTGGTCCTGCAATCCTCATTGACAATGCCTCTCCCCTCATGATGGCTAAGTTGCATAGTATGCAGCAAACGACAATGAACTTGGAGACCTGCTGAGGGGAGTATTGAAGGCTGCCTCCAGAGTGGTCCAGGCATCGGAAGCACTGCTTCAGCACGCCAATTGTCTGTTCAACGATGTTGTGGGTGGCTGCATAGCTGTCATTATAGTGTTGTTCGGATTCTGTGGCAGGGTTGCGGAGGAGACAGGTGGCGAGGCCGTATCCCTTGGCCCCGATTAGCCAGCTCTGACCTTGTCTCTGTCGCTGAAACATGCGTGAGACACTGCTCTCATGCAAGATGAAAGCAGTATGTGTGATCTCTGGATAGTGGGTATTGACTGTGAGGATGCGCTAAGTGTGGTCACAGACCAGCTGAATGGTTAGGGAGTGTTATCCCTTTCTGTTTCGGAAGACCTCAGCATTCTGTGTTGGTGCTCGCAAGGCGATGTGTGTACAATCAATGGCACCCTGAACCTTGGGGAAGCCTGCAAATCATCCAAATCCTATAGCCCTCTCATTCTGGCTGCCCCTATTCATTGGGACGTTTATGAAGTCCATCCTGCATGCGTACAATGCCCTTGTCACCTGGCGAATGCAGGAATCTGTAGCTTGGTGCGAGATGCAGCATATGTCCCCTGCTGCTGCCTGGAAGGAGCCGGAGGCATACAAGGCAGTGCCATAGTAACCTTCACCTCGATGGGCAGCGCAGTCCTGTTGGTTTTGGTGGGCTGTAGGTCTGCCTGTAGGAGCTGGCATATCTCTGTCAGCATTTATTTTCTGAAGCGCAGCCTTCAAAAGCACTGCGCATCAGAAATGTGGAGGTATGAGTGATGTTCCCTGTAAACCTGTGGTGGGGGGGGTAAGGCCTCCTCCCCAAATATCTGCAACCTCCTTGATTCCATTGCAAACCATGGACAATAAACCACGTTCCACTTTGAAGCCACCTGCCAATAGCAACCAGCATGATTTACTGCCGAACTAGCATTGCCCCCATTGAACTCTCTTACTGACCTTGATTAAGTCATCTGAAAATGCCGCTTTAAAGTGTACACTAACACAGCGTTCTGCGTGTAACCATGGCAGTCACTGACAACTGCGATATAAGATTCTCCAGCCTCCCTTTAAATGTGACGTCAATTGCGCCTGCTGCACCCTGGGACCGCCTAGTTTTTTTTCAGTCGGTTCCTGGGGCGGCCGTTAAATCAGGCATGATGCCTGATGAAAAATCCAGCCCTATGATTGTACAATAAGTGATCCATGTGATTAATGAATAATATGAAAAACAAAGGGCCCAGAACAAACTTATGCACAACTCTACGAGTCAGTCCTATTATTGGCTTCTAAATTCTATTGCCAAGCCTATTTTCAACACACCAATTAGGTCACCATTAATTTCTCAAGCCTTATCCTTATTTAAGAGCCTTGCATGTTTGAACTACATGAACTGTTTCTGTAAATCCAAGTAGAATAACCTTCATCCATTACTTCAGTTATATCCTTAAAGAATTCAAATAACTAAGTACAATCCATTACTTATAAATCCTCACTAATACTGTTTATGGCCTCTGCACTATTGGATAAACATTGATCACATCTTGTGCATTTTCCCCACCATCAATGGTAACCTGTCCTACAATTCCCAGGTTAATGCCTTGAAATGCCTTGAGTTTTTGTATATATTGGGATAAGATTTACTGTACTCCAGTTCTTCCTATGCATTTATGGATGAACCCGAGATTATTTACTGACTCATTTCTTTGAGAATTTTTAAATGTACTCCGTCAAGTTCATGTGATTTGTAGATATTATGGAGAGAATATTATTGGCTTTAAGCACTTGAGACAGTTATTTGGTGGTAAAATTGAAAGATGATGAAAAAGACTAAAATTGTATTGACATTAGTCTGCTGTTATAGACAAAACATGACTTGTAACTTCAATAAAGTGTGTCATATAACTATTTGGAATTTACAATTTTACTAACATTAATTTAATCCACCTTCATCTCCCCATAATCGTGTGTAAATATCAAATATTTGCTGCCTGTAAAATTTATTTCGAAAATTACAAACTAATGTTAATAATGTCCAAACATAATTTAATGCTTCAAATACATTTTCTAAAGTAAATATTCCAGGATACTTAACTTTTAGAAGAGATAGGGAAAATGGAAAAGGAGGAGGGGTAGCCCTGATAATAAAGGACGGGATAAAGATAGTAGAGAGAAAGGATCTTAGCTCAGAAAATCAAGAAGTAGAATCAGTTTGGGTGGAGCTAAGAAACAGCATGAGGCAGAAAACATTGGTGGGAGTTGTTTATAGGCCCCCAAACAGTCATTGTAATGTATGGCACAGTATAAATCAGGAAATTAGAAGTACATGTAACAAGGGTAATACAGTAACCATGGGGGACTTCAGTCTACATATAGATTGGGCAAACCAAATTTGCAGTAATACTGTAGAGGACGAATTCATGGAATGTATACAAGATGGTTTTCTAGAACAGTATGTTGAGGAACCAACTAGGGAACAGACTATTTTAGATCTAGTATCATGCAAGAATCTCCTTAGACAGTCCCCCGGAGTCAAGGATGACTTTCTTCTACACTAAAATGAATCCTAAGGTGAGAGATGAGACCAATGAGGGATCTAGTCTCTGTCACAGGTAGGGGAGATGGTGGTTGAAGGAACAGGTGGGTGGGGTTCCTGATTTGTCGTACGCTCCTTCCGCTGTTCGTACTTGGCTTCCGTGTGCTCCCGACGAAGAGACTCGAAGTGTTCGGCGCCTTCTCGGATGCTTCTCTTCCATTTTGAACAGTCTTGGGCCAGGGATTCCGAAGAGTTGGGGATTTTTTCAAGGAGGCTTTTGAGGGTGTCCTTGAAGCGTTTTCTCTGCCCTATTGGGGCTCGCCTGCTGTGACGTAGCTCGAAGTAGAGTGCTTGTTTCGGGAGTCTAGTATCAGGCATGCAGACAATGTGGCCCACCCATCGAAGCTGATCGAGCGTTGTCAATGCTCAATGCTGGGGATGTTGGCCTGAGAGACAACGTCGATGTTGGTGCACCTATCTTGCCAATGCATTTGCAGAATTTTGCAGAGGCAACGTTGTTGGTACTTCTCCAGTGCTTTGAGGTGCCTACTGCACATAGTCCATGTCTCTGAAGCATATAGGAGGGCGGGTATTACTACTGCTCTGTCACCCATGAGCTTGGTGCCGGGTTTGAGATCCTAGTCTTTGAATATTCTTTTTCTCCGCCGGCCCACTGGCACACTGAAGGCGGTGTTGGAAGGTGATTATGCAAAGAAAAAGGGTTAATTAATAACCTTGTAGTAAAGGGGCCTTTAGGGAAGAGTGACCATAATATGATAGAATTTTATATTAAGTTTGAAAGTGATTTAGTTAAATCCGAAACTAGGGTCTTAAATGTAAACAAAGCAAACTACGTAGGTATGAGGGCCAAGTTGGTTAAGGTAGATTGGGAAACTACATTAAAAAGTATGATGGTAGACAATGAATGACTAGCATTTAAAGAATTAATACATAATTTACAACAAACATGCATTCCTTTAAGGCACAAAAACCCCACAGGAAAAGTGGTCCAACTGTGGCTAACAAGAGAAGTTAAAGATAGTGTTAGAACAAAGGAAGAGGCTTATAATGTTGCCAAAAAGAGCAGTGAGCCTGAGGATTGGGAGGATTTTAGAATTCAGCAAAGATTGACCAAGAAATTGACAATGAAAGGGAAAATAGAATATGAGTGTTATCTAGCAAGAGTCTTAAAACCAACTGTAAAAGCTTCTATAGGTGTGTAAAAAGGAATAGATTAGCTAAAGTAAATGTGGGTCCCTAATAGGCTGAGACAGGAGAAATTATAATGGGGAATAAGTAAATGGCAGAGAAATTAAA
The DNA here is from genome assembly GCF_044704955.1 of Pristiophorus japonicus. Lineage (NCBI taxonomy): Eukaryota > Metazoa > Chordata > Chondrichthyes > Pristiophoridae > Pristiophorus > Pristiophorus japonicus. The sequence goes on along the minus strand of NC_091989.1, from coordinate 107,144,716 downwards.
CAAATGCTTTGTGTCTGTCTTCACAGAACAAGACACAAAAAACATTTCAGAACTAATGGAGAACCAAGTGTCTAGCGAGAATGAAGAACTGAAAGAAATTAGTATTAGTAAAGAAATAGTAATGGAGAAATTAATGGGACTGAAAGCTGATAAATCCCCTGAACCTGATGGCCTACATCCTAGGGTTTTGAAAGAGGTGGCTATAGAGATAGTGGATGATTGATTGTCATCTTCAAAAATTCCATAGATTCTAGAACAGTTCTCACGGATTGGAAGATAGCATATGTAACCCCACTATTTGATAAAGGTGGAGAGAGAAAACGGGGAACCACAGACCAATTAGCCTGACATCAGTAGTAGGGAAAATGTTAGAATCTATTATTAAGGATGTGATAACAGAGTACTTAGAAAATAATAATATGATTGGGCACAGTCAACATGGATTTATGAAAGGGAAATCATGTTTGACAAGTTTTTTGAGGTTGTAACTCGCAGAATAGATAAGGGGGAACCAGTGGATGTGGTGTATTTGGATTTTCAGAACGCATTCGATAAGGTGCCACGCAAGAGGTTATCAAACAAAATTAGGGCTCATGGGATTCGCAGTAATATACTAGCATGGATTGAGAATTGGTTAATGGACAGAAAAGATTCAGAATAAACGGGTAATTTTCAGGTTGACAGGCTGTAATTAGTGAGGTACCGCAAGGATCAGTGCTTGGGCCCCAGCTATTCACAATCTATATCAGTGATTTGGATGAGGGGACCAAATGTAATATATCCAAGCTTTCTGCTGATACAAAGCTAGGTGGTAATGTAAGTTGTGAGGAGGATGCAAAGAGGCTTCAACGGGATATAGACAGACTAAGTCTTCTTCTTCTTAGACAGTCCCTCGGAATCGAGGATGACTTGCTTCCATGCTAATATGAGTTCTCAGGTGACTGAAGAGACCTACAGTCTCAGGTGGGCAGACAGTGGTTTTTAACATGGCATATGCTATACTATTTAGACTGACAGTTCAGTGCGGTAGTAAGGGTGTACTGAATTGTCAGTGCTGCTGCCTGTGGAGGAGTTGTTAAACTGAGGTCTACACCCAGGACTCTTGCATTTATCCACAAACTAATGAACAGTGACAGTCCACAGCTGTTTGTGCCTGCGTTGATAGTGAGTTGCCGATATCAATGCTGACTGAACCACAGGCAGATATTTTACAAGCGCATGGGAACATTTTGTAGAGATAGCAACCCTAAGACATTGAGCCTTGGTAAGAAGTGATAAAAAGTTAACAAATGTGCAATTGATTTGATGCAAAACCTTTGGAAATAATAGTTTCCTGATGTTCCACAGACATTGGGAAATCTTTCTACTTTTGAAAAGTTCTGCAGTATTTAACCATTGTGTTACTGGCTAAATCCCAACAGTGGCTACTTTTATACTGATTGAGTCAAAATATGAAAGACAGAAAACTATTAATACAAAGAAAAATGTTTAATATTAGAAGAGGGCCCAGATGCATCTACATTTAAGCACATGAACAGGAGTGTAGACATAAATAATGGCATTTATTTGCAATATATTATATTCAAATATATAATAATTAATCTAGATGGCAGTTTACAATATTATTTACAGTCTGGATAGTTCAGACAAGATAGATTCCTAATCATACTTTCACTGATCTCAAAGTAACTGTCCAGCCCAACTGGCCTCATCCATTTACACAGGACCAATTCATACCGAATCTACAGTTCTGAGGACTGGTCTCTGACCGCAGTCGTGTTATTCTAGCTTTGCGTCGTGTAGCATTGTGGAGTGCTTCTGTTTCTTGTTATTTAACCTTTTTGCCTCCTGCTAACAGGCTCACTACAATCTTGGCTGGTTCTTCCCCAAGGCAGAGGCAGGTGTCTAGAAGAGCCCTCGTCCGGCCACTCCTTGTGATTGATGCAGTGATGGTTTCATAATCGGACTTCGTCAACAACTGTTGGGATCGGAGCACATCAAGAATATGGTTCAGACGTCCCTCTGTCATACTTTTAATAAGGCACTCCCGACACTCTTTCAAAATTTGAATACACGGAATTTTCGCCAATTGTACATCTACAATAGGACAAAATAAGATCCCAATCAATGTTCGGAAATAATAACACAATGTACAATGCAGTCAGCACACTCATTGCAATCCGTGGATATTGATTTTTAAAAATATTATAAAAGAAAAATCAAAGGCAGTATTTCTAAAGAAGAACACTTTATTTACAACAGTTTTATCTCAGTTCTCACAGTGAGCAGTGGTGTGTCTGTGCAAAGGTTCAAGTAATTGCTGAACCTATACAACAGATAGTGTTGTCTTAGAAATTGTATCTAAGCCAGTTGTTAGTTGCTTCAACTTACATTATATCCCAGTATTATTATACAAGATTCCCTTACTGTATCACTGTAAGATTTCTAATTTTCACAATTTCATATTTGATATTCTGAATAAAGTTCCTATTAATTACTGGGGCATTTTTGTGCTGTGAACTCTATCATTAGGATCTGTATTCTGAATGTTTATGCTTATCTCACTATTTACTCTTGGATAGATGTAATCTTCATTTCTGGTGTCTGGCTGGATTGGAGAGGTGCAAAGTTCAACCATACAGTGACACTGAAGTGAACGAATGGACATCAAAAAGTAATTATATTTCAAAAACATATTTCTTTAAATTTTAAATGCTTTTTTTGTAAATAATGATTTCTCCATTTACCTTGATTTTGGCAAACACTGGTAAATGGCCCCAAATCTGTAGTATATTAATGACAATTAGTGTAAGCAGCTGAATAGAAGAATATAAGAAATAGGAGCAGGAGTAGGCTATTCGGCCCTTCGAGCATGCTCTGCCATTCAATAAGATCATGGTAGATCTTCAACCTTAACGCTACTTTCCTGCTTTATCCCCATATCCCTTGATTCCCTTAGTATCCAAAAATCTATCAATCTGTCTTGAATATACTAAATGACTGAGCATCCACAGCCCTCTAGGGTAGAGAATTCCAAAGATTCACAACCCTTTGAGTGAAGAAATTTCTCCTCATCTCAGTCCTAAATGGCTGACCCCTTATTCTGAGACTGACGTCTAGTTCTAGACTCCCCAGACAGGGAAAACACCCGCCTAGCATCTACCCTGCCATGCCCCTTAAGAATTTTATATATTTCAAGGAGATCACCTCTCATTCTTCCAAACTCTAGAGTTTGAAATTGGGTATCGCCCCGTTTGGGGTGCTAACTTTTAGAAGTTTAAAAAATTAGCACCAGGTGCTAATCATTTCAGAATGTAAATAAATTTGGCATTTGTGATCCAAGAAGGAAGTGGAGCGATAAATCAAACGTTCCACTTCTTGGAGCACAATTGTCAGCAGACGGGGCGTTGAGTGGAGCAGTGTTACACACTGGGCCGTGCTGTGCTGCCGCGAGGAAAGGCTCCTTCCCTCCCTTAAAGGGAAGGGCCATCACTGCAGGCTCTGCAAAGGAAAAACTACTTACCTGACGGGCAGCCATGATCCTGCGCAATCAGCCCAACACTCAAGCAGTATGCCGAGCTGATCAATCGCGGGCAGGACCCTGCGAAAAAAGCTGCAAGAGCGAATGTTTTCTTTTACTTACCTCGGCCTCCTCGCCTTTAAGCATCACCCCCAAAATGGCCAGCCGCCCGATGCCCACTTCCTGCAACTGTCGGTGTTTTTGCCCGGCGATGCTGCAGGAGTCGGAACATAATTTTGGGCGGATACGGAGCGATGCGCAAGCCATTGATGTCACGGTCTCCGGACGAAGGAGATCGGGGCACAATGCCATACCGCCGCCGCAAAACTCCCGCCGAATTTAGCGGGAGTCACTGATCCCGCCCATATGGATAGAGATAAAAGATAATAAAGGACCAATCACACTAATGGGTGCACTGTACAGACCATCTAATAGTGGAAGGGAGGTGGAGGAAGAAATATGCAGACAAATTAGGGAAATAAATAAAAGACATGGAATAATAATCATGGGGGATTTCAACTACCCTGATATTAATTGGACAGAAGAGGTAGGTAAAGGGGATAAGGGAATGGAGTTCCTACATTGTGTACAGGACTCCTTTCTAACCCAATATGTAAACAGTCCAACAAGGAAGGATTCACTATTGGATCTAGTAATGGGGAATGAACCAAGCAGATAAGAGAAGTAAAAGTAGGGGAACATCTAGGCAATAGTGACCATAATATATCACTAGATGATAAAAGGGAAAGACGTCAGTATGATGAAAACCAGGGCAATAGATTGGAGAAAAGCCAATTTTAGGGGCTGAGAATAGAACTTGGGAAAATAAAATGGGCAACAATTTTGGCAAACCACGATCTGGAACAACAGAGTGCAGGAAAAATATATTCTACTAAAAGGAAAGAACAAAACAAACACTAATGAGACTCCATGGTTGAATAAAGCCATGAAGGAACAATTGAGGGTAAGGAAAGAGGCACACATTAAGTACATAGACAGTCGGGGAGTGAATGATAAGGGAGAAATAAAGAAAAAGAGACCTGCATTTATATAGTGCTTTTCATGACCACAGGACGCCTCAAAGCATTTTTCAGCCAATGAAATATTTTCCGGTGTAGTCATTATTATAACCTGGGAAAGTGGCAGCCAATTTGCGCACAGCAAGCTCCCACAAACAGCAGATAATCTGTTTTTGTGTTGTTGATTGAGAGATAAATATTGGCCAGGACACCGAAGATAACTCCCCTGCTCATCTTCAAAATAGTGCCATGGGATATTTTACACCCAACTGAGGGAGCAGATGAGGCCTTGGTTTAATGTCTCATCCGAAAGACAACACCTCCAACAGTGCAACACTCCCTCAATACTGCACTGGAGTGACAGCCTAGATTTTTGTGCTCAAGCCCCAGGAGTTGGACTTGAACCCACAACCTTCTGACCCAGAGGTGGATGTGTTACCCACTGAGACACAGCTGATATGAAGAGATTAGGAGAGAAGTTAAAACAACAATTAGTAAAGCAAAGAGAAACTATGAAATTCAATTATCAAGGAGCATAAAACAAAATAGTAAAATATTTTACAGGCACATCAATAAAAAAGGAAGGTTGGGATGGGAATGGGACCATTAAGGGCTAGACAGGATAATACCACAGGTAATGATACAGAGATGACAGAAATATTAAATCATTATTTTGCTTCAGTATTTACCAGGGAGGGAGAACAGGTTGACATGACATTGAAGGATGAGATTAGTAATGAGATAAGTGCATTTAAAATAAAAAAAGGGGATATATTAAATAAACTAATTAAACTCAAAACACCTGGTCCGGATGGATTGCATCCACGCATTTTAAAAGAACCTAGGGAAGAGATAGCGGAGGCATTAGTATACAAATGTAATAATTCATTAGAAAAAAGTGTAATGCCAGAGGACTGGTGGATAGCTAATGTAATACCTATATTTAAGAAAGGGGATAGAACATGTCCAAGGAATTATAGACCAGTCAGCTTAACATCGGTGGTAGGAAAAATAATGGAATCCCTACTGAAGGAGAAATCAAAAATATAATAATGAATAATCAACATGGATTTCAAAAGAGAAAGTCTTGTTTGACCAACCTCAGTGAATTTTTTGAAGAGGTAACATAGAGAGTAGACAATGGTAATACAGTCGGTGTAATTTATCTAGATTTTCAAAAGACCTTCGACAAGGTACCCCATAATAGACTGATGAACAAGGTTCAGAGAATGCGGAGTCAGGGGACAAGTAGCAAAATGAATAGCTAGCTGGCTTCAAGACAGAAAGCAGAGAGTAGGGGTAAAGGGTAAAGTGGCAGAAAGTGGGCAGTGGTACTCCACAAGGATCAGTGCTGGTACTGCTGCTGTTCACAATTTACATTAACGATTTAGACTTTGGAATCAAAATATAATTTCTAAATTTGCGGATGACACCAAATTGGGGGGGGATAGTCAATACTGAGGAGGACTGCAACAAATTACAGGACTACACTAATGAACTTACAGAATAGGCATATAATTGGTAAATGAAGTTCAACACAGATAAATGTGAGATATTACATTTTGGTCACGTATTACTTGGAGAATGAGAGTCCAGGTGGGGTAGAGAAACAAAGGGATCTCGGAGTACAAATACATAAATCACTAAAAGTTGCGACACAGGTTAGCAAGGCCATAAAAATGCAAACCAAGCACTAGGGTTTATCTCTAGGGATATAGAATTGAAAAGTAGGGAAGTTATGCCAAATCTGTATAGCACCTTGGTTAGACCACACTTAGAGTACTGCGTACAATTCTGGTCACCATATTATAAGAAGGATATAGATGCACTGGAGAAGGTGCAGAGAAGACTTACAAGGATGATACCAGAAATGCAAGGGTATACATATCAGAAATGACTATCTCCAACAAGTGAGAGTCTAACCACTGCCCCTTGATATTCAACGGCCATTACCGAATCCCACACCATTAACATCCTGGGGGTCACCTTTGACCAGAAACTTAACTGGACCAGCCACATAAATACTGTGGCAACAAAAGCAGGTCAGAGGCTGGGTATTCTGTGGCAAGTGTCTAACCTGCTGTCTCCCCAAAGCCTTTTCACCATCTACAAGGCACAAGTTAGAGATACTCTCCATTTGAATCTCCAACAACACTCAAGAAGCTTGACACCATCTAGGACAAAGCAGCCCACTTGATTCGCACCCTATCCACCACCTTAACTATTCACTCCCTCCACCACCAGCATACAATGGCTGCAGTGTGTACCATCCACAAGATGCACTGCAGCAACTCGCCAAGGCTTCTTCGGCAGCACCTCCCAAACCCGTGACCTCTACCACCTAGAAAAACAAGGGCAGCAGCTGTATGGGAACACCATTACCTCCATGTTCACCTCCAAATTACACGCCATCCTGACTTGGAAATATATTGCCGTTCCTTCACTGGGTCAAAATCCTGGAACTCCCTCCCCAACAGCACTGTGGGAGTACCTTCACCACACAGACTGCAGCGGTTTAAGAAGGTGGCTCACCATCACCTTCTCAAGGGCAATTCGGGATGGGCAATAAATGCTGGCCTTGCCAGCGATGCCCACATCCCATGAATGAATATTTTTAAAAAGTTACTTGCCACTTATCAGCGCAAGCCTGGATCTGAGGAATTGCGAATGGAACTGAACACTGTGCAATCAATCATCAGTGAACATCACCACTTCTGACCTTATGATGGAGGGAAGCAGCTGAAGATGGTTGGGCCGAGGACACTACCTTGAGGAACTCCTGCACCGATGTCCTGGGCTGAGATGATTGGCCTCCAAAAATCGCAACCATCTTCCTTTGTGCTAGGTATGACTAGCCAATGAAGAGCTTTCCCCCTGATCCTCTTTAACTTCACTTTTACTAGTGGCCCTTGATGCCACAGTTGGTCAAAAGCTGCCTTGGTATGAAGGGCAATCACTCTCACCTCACCTCTGGAATTCTGGTCTTTTATCCATGTTTTACAAGGCTGTAATGAAGTCTGGAACCGAGTGGTCCTGGCGGAACCCAAAGTGAACATTGGTGAGCAGGTTATTAGTGAGTAAGTGCTGCTTGATAGCTGTGTTGACAACACCTTCTATCGCTTTGCTGATGATTGAGAATAGGCTGATGGATTGACTGGATTGAATTTGTCCTGCTTTTTGTGGACAGGATATACCATGACAATTTTACACTTTGTCATGTGGATGCCAGTTTTGTCGTTGTACTCGAACAGGTTGGCTAGAGACGTGGCTAGTTCTGGAGCACAAGTCTTCAGCACGACAGCTGGGATGTTGTCGCGGCCCATGACCTTTCCTCAGCCGTTTCTTGATATTGTGTGGAGTGAATTGAATTTGCCTCAAGTCTGACATCTGTGATGAGGAGGCCGAGATGAATCATGCATTCGGCACTTCTGGCTAAAGATGGTCGTCTACTGGCCATAGTTTTATTGCCAATACGTATGTACCACTCATCATCATCATAGGCGGTCCCTCGAATGAGGATGACTTGCTTCCACGAGTTCACAGGTGTTTCGATGGAGGACCCGATGTTCCAGTCCTGAACTCCAATTAAGGGGGTGGAAGATGCTTGTGTGAGAATTTTTTTAATGTGTGGTGACCGTTGCATACCAACCACAACACGAGCTTTACAGAGCTAGGTCTTGGTCCAGTGGCAAGGATTAACCAAGACGACTGGAGACCTGTTCTGCTGCACAGACCTAGCGTGCACACATATCGCAGTGTGTGCTGGCCCGTGCTGCCCCTGGGCCCTCGCCTCTTCTGGACCCCATATTCTCCTCTGTCACCAGTCGTGTATACAGACGCACACACACATCAATTGGATAGCGATCATGAATGAAAGCCACAGAAACAAAAACTTGTACTTCTATAATGCCTTATATGCAACGAGCAGCGCAAGCCACTTTACACAAGATCAGAGGACAATATATAGTAAGTGGGGGGAAAGTTATGGTGAGGTAACAGACAGTGCAGTCAAAGATGTACCACTAAAACTAGAATGGCACTCAACGTCTGACCTAAAGAATATAAACCATAAGTAGTTGGGCTAAACCAGCATATGAGGTGCAGGTCTGTCTTCAAGTTGGATTTTGTAAGCTCCCCCTAGCCCCAGTCACCCGAGCAGAAGAGGCAAACACAAACACAACTGCCAGGTATTGAGATTCTACCTTTTCCCCAATAGTCTTTATTTATGCAGACAGCAACAAGGTAGGTTCTGTAAGCAGACACAAAATTCAGTGCTACTCTTGCATCCCGTTTTATCTTGACTTGAAAAAATCGGTGTTCCAAACTCTTTTTAGAATCTTTCAACAGATCTTTAAACAGTTACGTGGAGCCGACTTCTGTCTCAACAGAGTTTAGTCTCCCTGCTGTGATGTGAAAACAGATGGTTGAAATAAGTGAACTCAAGATTAATAGCTATTGATGGACCTCTTTGGCTAAAAGAGGCCTTTCAACAACAACAACAACTTGCATTTATATATTACCTTTAATACAGAAAACTTTCATGTCACATGCGTTAATTTTGACATCATCTAACTATCTTCCTCTCAGGATATTTCCCTGATGAATCTGCTAATACAGATAACAATTGTGTCTCTTCTTGCAGCGGCAGATTTGCATAAGTACCAGAAGGGCAGCCAGAAGATGCCCTAATGCAAATTACATGTTAATGATCCATATCTGGAAGATCAGCTGGAATATCACCAGCTATTCCTTTTCAGTATTGTATATTCACTCTTTGGACCCCAAGATGAAGAAGATCCTTTCAGAGTGCAGCTAATAGAAGTATATTAAAGCACACACAACATTTGCCTAGCTTTAGAAATTCATCATCATTGTCATGTATTCAACCAGCATTGTAACCCTTGTATAATCTGACCTAAGTTGTACACTGTGAGAACAATGACCACTAGGTGGTGAACTTGTGGGAGACACTCCTAACCTAGACCTTCAGATATAAAAGGGGAAGCTCCACCCACTTCCATCACTTGAGTGCTATGAAATAAAGGACAGGTCACAGACTGACCTTCTCTCAAGCATTGGCCTCGTGTGCATTTATACTGTGTAGTAAGGATGTATCAATGGCAACAAGATACTGGGATTTAAACCACGCGAGTGGCCACTAGCAGAACAGATGAGAGGTACTGTGTTAAGGAATGGTTGGGACAGAGATTTAACATTGTTAAAGCAGCACACAGTTCTCCAGGCAGACAAGGGCAGTCGGGCATGCCCCAACATGTAGTCGAACCCAGAGAGGGAGTTCGACAGAGAAAATGACAAGCTGAACGGCGATTCACACCATTGCAAGGGACAATGCGGCCAGTAATGGGGCCATCAACACCTGTTAATGGCGCACTCAAGGGCAATAACAGGGGCAGTCAGGGACGATCGACTGGCAAGGGACCTTTTGTTTCAAACAGCAGCTCATGCTGGAGGCGTGGAGGCACACACTCAGCCAGAGTTTGCAGAGGTGAGCAAAATACCTGCAGAAATTCCTGGGGGAAATTGCTGGAAGCTGAAGTTCAGCGAGTTCATGTGGAGCACGTATACAGTTCATACACCAGGACGCCACCGATAATTATGAAAGTGCTCCTCAATGGCATCCCAGTATCACCACGGGGGCCAGCCAGTCCCTGATGGGCATCAAACTTCAAAAAGTTGTAGGCGTCCAAGGCCAGGAGGCCAAAATTATCGGCGATTGACGCAGAGCTACGGACTTACACAAAGCAGATCATTCCGGTGCTAGGCAGCACCATGGTAGTCGTGACCCACAAAGATTCGGAGAACAGACTGCCACTCTGGATTGTCCCAGGGAACGGTCCCGCACTACTGGGGAGGAGTTGGCTTGCTGTCATGAACTGAAAATGGGGTGATGTCAATGCAATTTCCTCTGTGGAGCGAGTATCATGCTCACAGATCCTGGACAAATTTGACTCATTATTTCAACCTGGCATTGGCACTTTCATGGGGGCCAAGGTAGTGATTCACTTAAACCCGGACGCCAGGCCAGTACACCACAAGGCCAGAGCGGTGCCGTACGTGATACGGGAAAAGATAGAAGGTGAATTGGATCGCCTGCTGAGGGAAGGCATCATCTCGCCAGTCGAATTCAGTGACTGGGCGAGCCCGATTGTGCCGGTGCTCAAGGCGGATGGGTCGGTCAGGATATGTGGCGATTACAAGGCCACCATCAATCGGGTGTCACTCCAAGACTACCGAGAGCGGAGGACCTCTTTGCGACGCTATCCGGTGGCAAACTTTTTTCAAAATTGGACCTGACCTCAGCTTACATGACCCAGGAGCTGGTGAGTGAGTCGAAGAAACTGACCACCATCACGGCACACAAGGGGTTGTTTGAGTACAACAGATGTCCGTTCAGGATTCGCTTGGCCACCGCGATCTTCCAACGATATATAGAAAGCCTTCTCAAGTCGATTCCAGGTATGGTGGTTTATCAGCACGACATCCTCATTACGGGTTACGATACCGAAGAACACCTCCACAACCTGGAGGAGGTGCTACGCAGACTGGACCGGGCAGGGCTGCGACTGAAAAAGGCGAAGTGCGTCTTCCTAGCTCCAGAGGTAGAATTCCTGGGGATGAGGGTGGCAGCAGACGGGATCAGCCCTACTGCATCCAAGACGGAAGTGATCCAGAGAGCACCCAGACTCCGTAACACGACGGAGCTGCGTTCATTCCTGGGGCTCCTGAACTATTTTGATAACTTTCTTCCCAAATTGAGCACGCTGCTAGAGCCGCTACACATGCTCCTATGCAAAGGTCGCGAATGGGTCTGGGGGGACAGCCAGGAAAGGGCTTTTAATAGAGCATGCAATTTGTTATGTTCCAACAATCTGTTAACGCTACATGACCCATGTAAGAAATTTTTTAAACGTGCGATGCGTCGTCCTATGGTGTCGGGTGTGTGTTGCAGCATGTCAATGCCAAGGGTCAGTTACAGCCAGTAGCTTATACCTCCAGAAGTCTGCCCAGGCAGAAAGGGGCTACGGGATGGTAGAAAAGGAGGCGCACGCATGTGTATATGTGGTAAAGAAAATGCACCAGTACCTGTTCAGCTGGAAATTTGAGCTGGTGACAGATCACAAACCCCTAATGTCCCTTTTGGCCGACAACAAGGCCATAAATGCAAACGCATCAGCCCGCATACAGAGGTGGACACTCACGTTAGCCGCCTGTGACTAAACAATTCGGCACAGACCGGGCACCGAAAACTGCGCCGATGCACTCAGCAGGCTCCCACTAGCCACCACTGAGGGGGCTACCGAGCATGCTGCTGAGATGGTCATGGCTGTTGAAGATTTCGGAAGCGAAGGCTCACCCGTGACAGCCCGTCAGATTAATGGACAAATAGAGACCCGCTATTGTCTCTCGTCAAGAAATGTGTCCTGAATGGGGACTGGGCAGCCACGTACAGGGCATGCCCTGAGAAATTTAACCCATTTCACAGGCGCAAGGATGAACTCTCGATTCAGGCCGATTGCCTACTGTGGGGAAACCGCGTAATCATGTCCCAGATGGGCAGAGAGGTGTTCATCAGAGAACTCCACAATGGGCACCCAGGCATTGTCACGATGAAGGCAATTGCCAGGTCACACGTTTGGTGGCCAGGGATAGACGCAGATCTGGAACTTTGTGTTCGCAGGTGCAACACGTGTGCCCAGCTGGGCAATGCGCCCAGGGAAGCCCCCCTTAGCCCCTGGCCATGGCCCGCCAAGCCTTGGTCACGCATCATGTGGACTACGCAGGTCTTTTCATGGGGAAAATGTTTTTGGTTGTAGTAGACGCCTACTCCAAATAGATCGAGTGTGACATTTTAAATTCAAGCACATCCTCTGCCACGGTAGAAAGTCTATGGGCAATGTTCGCCGCCCACGGTCTACCGGACATCTTGGTCAGCAACAATGGCCTGTGCTTCACAAGCACTGAATTCCAGGACTTCATGGCAGGCAATGGAATTAACCATATTAGAATGGCACCGTTCAAGCCGGTCTCAAACGGCCAGGCAGAACGAGCAGTGCAGATAATCAAACAGGGGATGCTCAGAATCCAAGGGGGGTTCCCTACAATGCCGCTTATCACGCCTCCTGTTGGCCTACAGATCCTGACCACACTCACTCACAGGGGTTCCACCCGCAGAGCTGCTAATGAAAAGGACGCTCAAAACCCGGTTATCCCTTATACACCCCACCATGAAAGAAATTGTCGAGAGCAGGCGCCAGTCACAATATGACTACCATGACAGGAATGCGAGGGCGCGATGTATTGATGTAAATGACCCTGTTTTTGTCCTCAACTACGCTGCAGGGCCCAAATGGCTCGCAGGCACTGTGGTTGCCAAAGAGAGAAATAGGATTCTGGTAGTTAAACTTACCAATGGACAAATCTGCCGCAAACATGTGGATCAAACAAAAAGGAGGTTCAGCAACCCCATAGAAGAAACAGAGGAAGAACACAATGTAAAGTTCACTCCACCACAGGTGACCGAACACAGGAACCAAAGGGAGGAGAGCCTAGTCACTGTGGGCAGTCCGGACAGGCCTGAGGCACCACAAACAGCAGACACTCAGGCTAGCGCCCAACAACCGGAGCCCCAACTCAGGCGCTCTACAAGGGAGCGTAAACCATCAGAGAGACTCAACCTGTGATCCCAATAAGACTTTGTGGGGGGAGGTGATGACATGTATTCAACCAGCATTGTAACCCATGTATAATCTGACCTAAGTTGTACACTGTGAGAACAATGACCACTAGGTGGTGAACTTGTGGGAGACACTCCTAACCTAGACCTTCAGATATAAAAGGGGAAGCTCCACCCACTTCCATCACTTGAGTGCTATGAAATAAAGGAAGGTCACAGACTGACCTTTTCTCAAGCATGGGCCTCGTGTGCATGTATAGTAAGGATGTATCAATCATCATCAGGCGGTCCCTCGTATCAAGGATGATTTGCTTCCACGCCAAAAAGAGATGAGTTCATAGGTGTTTCAATAAAGGTCCCGAACTACATGTTGTAGAGTGGAAGATGCCTGTGTGTGGATTTTTTTTACGTGTGGTGGCCATTGCACACCAGCCACCACATGGGCTTGACAAACCTGTGTCTTGGTCCAGTGGCAAGGATTAACCAAGATGACTGGAGGCCAGCTCTGCTGCATGGACCTACTGTGCACAATATCGCAGTGTGGCTGGCCCGTGCTGCCCCGGGCCCTTGTGCTCCTTTCATATGAATGAGACATATGGCAGAAATATTTTATGATAATATGCAAGGCACAGATCCATGTGCATTACACATGGGTAACCATATGCCACCATTGTTGTTCGCTGTTTATCAGATTCATATAAAAACAATTTCTAAAAGTGCCACTATGCCACTGTCCTTTGTGAGTGTGACAAAGATAAACTATCCCTCCTCATCCTTCTGGACCTGCCTGCAGCCTTTAACACAGTTGACCACTCCAGCCTCCTCCAACGCCTCTCAACCATCGTCTAGCTGGGTGGGAATGCACTCACCTGGTTCCATTCTTATCTATCTAATCGTAGCCAGAAAATCTCTTGCAATGGCTTCTCTTCCCACTCCCGCATCGTTATCTCTGGTGTCTCCCAAGCATCTGTCCTTGGCCCTCTCTTATTTCTTATCTATATGCTGCCCCTTGGCAAGAACATCCGAAAACATGGAGTCAGTTTCCACATGTATACTGACGACACTCAGCTTCACCTCTCCACCACTTCTGTCGACCCCTGCTTGGTATCTAAATTGTCAGATTGCTTGTCCGACATCCAGTACTGGATGAGCAGAAATTTTCTCTAATTAAATATTGGGAAGACCGAAGTCATTATCTTTGGTCCCCGCCACAAATTGTATTCCCTAACCACTGACTCTATCCCTCTCCCTAGCATCAATCTGAGGGTGAACAAGACTGTTCGCAACCTAGGTGTCATATTTGACCCTGAAATAAGTTTCCAGCCACATATCCGCGGCCTAACTAAAACTGCCTTTTTCCACCTCCGTAACATCACCCGCCTCCGCCCCTGCCTCAGCTCTTCTGCTGCTGAAACCCTCATCCATGCCTTTGTTACCTCTAGACTTGACTACTCCAACTCACTCCTGGCTGGCCTCCCACATTCTACACTACGTAAACTTGAGGTCATCCAAAACTTAGCAGCCTGTGTCCTAACTCGCACCAAGTCACGATCACCCATCACCCCTGTGCTTTCTGACCTACATTGGCTCCCGGTTAAACAATGCCTTGATTTTAAAATTCTCATCCTTGTTTATAAATCACTCCATGGCCTTGCCCCTTCCTATCTCTGTAATCTTTTTCAGCCTCACAACCCCACAAGATGTCTCCTCAAATTCTGGCCTCTTGAACATCCCTCATTATAACTGCTCAACCATCGGTGGCCGTGCCTTCAGCTGTTTGGGCCCGAAGCTCTGGATTCCCTCCCTAAACCTTTCTGCCTCCCTACCTTTCCTTTAAGACGCTCCTTAAAACCTACCTCTTTAACCAAACTTTTGGTCATCTGCCTTAATTTCTTTCAGTGTCAATTTATCTGTTTTGTCTTGTAACACTGTTGCGAAGCGCCTTGGGACGTTTTACTACGTTAAAGGCGCTATACAAATAAAAGTTATTATTATGTATAGAAACTATCTCCTGTACCAAGACATAATGGGGTAGATTTTCAACTTCCATTGAATTCAATGGAAATGAAAATTGGGTGGTTTCTATAACGACAGCCGTTTCATGACTCCAGTTTTTCACATGTGGCGGTAAGTTGAAAACCTACCCCATTGTATATGTACAATTATTGCCAAACAGCAAATGAAAAGATGTAAACAGTTAGTAATAGAGTCAGTTGCTAACATTATCAAACACCTGCACTCAGTGCTACCTAGGTAGCAGTAGTACAGCTTCAGGTGAACTGATGTCCATAGTTCGGATCTGCTTTTAACATTTTTCTGTTCCCTCATTAGACAAATTTTCTTACTTGATATAGTGTGTTCTGATTGACCCGTGCTGATGCAGACATTTTGTTGAATGAGTGGTTCAACCTCTTTTTTAACCTGATTAGGTGGCACAGATGGAGCTTCAGAAGGATGGATTGAAGTGTGGGTGAGATGAGCTGGGAACAGCTGTATAGCGGACACTATACCTAGGAAACAGACAAGTGGTAAAATCTTAAGAGTGATTATCATTTAAAATAATGATTAGACAACGTATAAAATAGAGATAGAATAAAAAGAGTAAAGTGAACAATCCAAGCTTGGGTGAGGCAGAGATGGGGTAAGGATAAGCAAGGGAAAAGGAGGGGAGAATGAGGGATAAAGGAGTATGCGAGGCCTTGCATGATTTAGCTTTTTTCTGCATGGGAGATCTTTTTGTAAGTGGGGAATTTTTTTTTTACATATCAAGGGCCCAAGTTTCCACAAGAAAAAAAACGGGCGCCCCTCCGAGCTGGGCGCCCGTTTTCCGCACCTAAAACGGCGCCTAAAAAAGTCCTTGGTATTCTCCACCTACTTACAGGTCTTCTGGCACTCGGCGCAGCCAGCACGAGCTGTGTGGGGGGCGGAGCCAGGTCCCGGCGCTGAAAACAGTGCCGGGACCTCTGCACATGCGCGCTACAGTCGGCACGCAAGTGCAGTAGCTCCAGGCGCCGAACTGTGTGGGAGGGGCCCGAAGCACGCAGCCCCTAGCCCTGGCCCAATGGCCTCACTGGGGCTGCATCAATGAGGCTCCTCCCACGGCCAGCTCTTGCTCCCCCCCCGACCAGACCCAACACTCGCTCCCCCCCACACCCCCCGCCGACCAGACCCGACCCGACCTGATACCCGCGCCCCCCCCCGCCGACCAGACACCCACTCCCCTCCCCGCCCCGACCCGAGACCCGACACCTGCTCCCCCCCCACCCCCCGCCGCCGACCAGACCCGACCCGACACCCGCTCCCCCCCTCACCCCGCCCCGACCCGACACCCGCTCCCCGACCCGAGACCCGACACCCGCTCCCCCCCCCCGCCCCGACCCGAGACCCGCTCACCCCCCCCCGACTGACCCGACCCGCGCTCCTGTTCCCCGACCCGACCCGACCCCCCCCCCCGCTCTCTCTCCTCACCGCCCCCCCCCCCCGTTCTCTCTCCCTCCCCCCTCCATCTCTCTCTCTCTCTCTCCTCCTCCCGCTCAGCGGCATGAACGGCTGCAGAATTCTCCCTGGCTGAAGCACTTTCACACTGGTAGGAAGATGGTTTATTTAATCTTTTCTTGGCTTATAAATGTTTATTCAGGTTGGATTTATTTGTATAATATTTGTAGAAGTATAAATAAGGATTTATTGTCGAATTTAATGAGTTCCCTTCCCCCCCCCTCCCCCCCACCTCGTTCTGGACGCCTAATTTGTAACCTGCGCCTGATTTTTTAATGTGTAGAACAGGTTTTTTCAGTTCTACAAAAATCTTCACTGGCTCCATTCTACTTTAGTTTGGAGTACATTTTCACTGTGGAAACTTTCAAATCAGGCGTCAGTGGCCGGACATGCCCCCTTTTGAAGAAAAAATTCTGTTCTAAACTAGAACTGTTCTACCTGACTAGAACTGCAGAAAAAAAAATGTGGAGAATTGTGATTTCTAAAATAGTCCGTTCTCCACCAGTTGCTCCGAAAAATCAGGCGCGAATCATGTGGAAACTTGGGCCCCAAGAGTGGTCTCACTTTGTATGGGCCTTTCATTTGTCTGTAGGTGGGTCACATTTTTACACAATCAGAGGTAACCAACTCACAGGCTTTGATATGTGTAGCCAATCCCCGGCTCCAAAAGGCTGGAGATGCCTGGAATAATGAGTACCCGAGAGTGAGATATAGGCTGAAATCTAATCAAGGGATTCAGATAGTTTATTTACAGAATTACATCGTTAGGACTGCATTTTGACCCAGATATCTGTATGACCAACTAGGGATGGGCAATAAATGCCTGTGATGCCCACATCCTGAGAATGAATTCGAAAACTACGTTGGTTATGAAGCACTTTGGGATGTCCTGTGAATATGAAAGGCGATATATGAAACAAGTCATTTCTTACTATTTTGCAAAAGCAATTTATATCACAGACTAAGAGACACAGTAGGAATAAAAGGAAAATTAAGCGGGCAACAAAGGAGATAATGTAAGGAATATGGGCAAAAATGTATATATCAAAAATATATATCTTCATATTCATGGTAGACGGACTGGAGTATAAGATAAGGTTAAAATCTTGGTCGGCAGGCAAAAACAGACAATGAGACTAGGATTACAAACAACATAAAGAACAAGCTGCTGTAAGTACACTTAGAATCAATCTAAAGTCAAGGAAGTAATAGGGCCTTTAAAAGGCACAGATGGGGAGGTGGTATCAGCAACAGGAAAAGGCAGATATCCCAAACAATTTCTTTGCATCAGTGTACTGCTGACATCTAGAAATGAGGGCTGACTATTTGGGAAATGAATAAATTTTAATGATAATTTTAATGACAGATAAAGAAGTGATTGAAACTTTGAAGGATAAAACTCTAGCACCGGATGGCGTGCCTAAAAGGATACCTGGGGATTTTCAGGGAATCATTAGAAATGGGAGTTGTATCAAAGGACTAGGGAGAAGGGAACATAACAATTATCTTTTTTGAAAAAAAGGACTGTCGGAAGTTACAAGCCTGGCATCTGTCATGAATAAAGTTATCCTTGGAGGGTATCATGAAACACCTCGTTATCATGACTTTTGGGAGAGGGAGGAGAGTTCATGCTTGACAAACCTGTTAGAATTTTCTGGGGAGGTAATAGAGTTGGTGGATAAAGCGAACTTTATCTATATTGTTTATCTGGACTGCAGCAAAGCCTTTGATACAATACTACTTGGGAAGTTAAACAATCAAAACATTATGGGACAGAAATCGCAGCCTCCCGGGCTTTTCCAATCTGTCACGCTGGAGCTTGACAGATCTTCCGTATCTCCACATCCAGGACATTCACAAGGGAAAGATTGCGGTATTTGCCCATATCTTGCCCAGTGGATGTCCTGAAAACTCTTGCGCCTGATAAAAGCAGGCGCATAGCCTACTTTTACAAGCATAAGAGTTTTAAAACACACAAAAACATAACAAAATAAAATTTAACAAACACATTTTATTGTTAAAAACCCTGCCCACTATGGTAACTTTATTTAAAACCATAATTTAAAAAGCTTTTTAAAAAATCGGATAAATATTTTTTTTTATAAGATATTAATAACTTTAATTTAAATTCATCTTAAATTTTCTATTTTTTACTAGTGTTTTAGTGTTTGGGGTCTGTTTCTCAATCATAATAATGGGATCTCCTACTTACGGAGTTCCCATTATTATGAATGAGAAAATACTGTACCTTGATTGACTGCCAAGAGCCATGTGACTCCAGCTCCAGCTTATGGACATCCCACCGTGCACGTGCTGCAACACGCAGGGAGTGAAGGCCTGAGGACCGGGATCTCGAGTGGGCGCAGCAGGAACAGGTAAGTGCGCAGTTTTTTCCCCTTTTTTCATTGTTTGCCCGCAGGAAGGCCTTCACCGGGATTTCTAGGCCGATAGCTGAGTGCTATATTGAACCCTGAATTGCAGGGGCAGTGTGAACAACAACAATAACTTTCATTTATATAGCACCTTTAACATAGTAAAATATCCCTCAATGCTTCACAGGGCCATTATCAAACAAAATGTGACACCGAGCCACAAAAGGAGATATTAGGACAGATCAAAGAAGTAAATTTTAAAGAACATCTTAAAGGAGTAGCGAGAGATAGAGAGGCGAAGAGAATTCCGGAATTTAGCGAGGGAATTCCAGAGCTTAGGGCCTCGGCAGCTGAAAGCACGGTCGCCAATGGTGGGGCGATTAAAATCAGGGATGCACAAGAGGCCAGAATTGGAGGAATGCAGAGATCTCGAAGGTTGTAGGGCTGCAGGGGGTTACAGAGTAGGGAGGGGCGAGGCCGTGGAGGGATTTGAAAACAAGGATGAGAATTTTAAAATTGAGGCTCTGTTGGACTGGAAGCCAATGTAGTTCAGCGAGCACAGGGGCTGATGGGTGAACGGGATTTGGTGCGAGTTAGGATATGGGCAGCAGAGTTTTGGATGAGCTCAAGTTTATGGAGGGTGGAAGATGGGAGGCCGGCCAGGAGAGCTTTGGAATAATCAACCCTAGAGGTAACACAGGGATGGATGAAGGTTTCAGCAACAGATAAGCTGAGGCAGGGTCAGTGTCACGCGATTTTATAGTGGTGGTAGTAAGCGGTCTTGGTGATGGCGTGGATATGTGGTCGGAAGCTCATCTCGGGATCAAATACGACACCTAGATTGCGAACGGTCTGGTTCAGCCTCAGGCAGTGACTGGGAAGGGGGATGGAATCAGTGATTAGGGAACAGAGTTTGTGGTGGGGACCCAAGGCAATGTCTTTGGTCTTCCCAATATTTAGTTGGAGGAAATTTCTGCTCATCCAGTACTGGATGTCAGAAAAGCAGTCTTGATAATTTAGACAGTAGAGGGATCGAGAGAGGTGGTGGTGAGTTAGAGCTGGGTGTCGTCAACGTACTTGTGGAACCTGATGTGTTTTAGGATGTTATCACAGAGGGGCAGCATGTAGATGAGAAATGAGGGGGGGCCAAGGATAAATCCTAGGGGAACACCAGAGGTAATGATGTGGAGGTGGGAAGAGAAGCCGTTGCAGGTGATTCTCTGGCTACGATTAGATAGATAAGAATGGAAGCAAGCGAGTGCCATCCCAACCAGCTGGACGATAGAAGAGAGGCGTTGGAGGAGGATGGAGTGATCAACCGTGTCAAAAGCTGCAGACAGGTTGAGAAGGACAAGGAGGGATAGTTTACCACAGTCATAATCACATAGGATGTCACTTGTGACTTTGATAAGGTAAGTTTCAGCACTGTGGCAGGGGGAGGAAACCTGATTGGAGTGATTGAAATATGGAGTTCCAGGAAAAATGCACGGATTTGGGAGGAGACAGCAACAGCAAGAACTTGCGAGGAAAGGGAGGTTGGGAATGGGGCAATAGTTTGCAAGGTCACAGGGGGCAAGATTGTTTTTTTTGAGAAGAGTAGTGAAGATGGCAGATTTGAAGGGAAGGGGGACAGTACCAGAGGAGAGAGAACCATTAAAAATACCAGCTATCATGTCCAGGAAGAGACGTTGGGTGGTCAGTAGTTTGGTGGGAATAGGGTTGCAGGAGTAGAAGGTGGGTCTCATGGACAAGATGAGCTCGGAGAGGGCATAAGGGGAGATAGGAGAGAAACTAGAGAAAGATGCAAATTCAAGGCTAGGGCTGGGGGAACCTTAGAGGAATTTTGGCCCAGTGGGCTAGAGGAAGGGAGGGATGTGGCAGAGGCAGCTGAATAGATGGTCTCAATCTTAGTGACAAAAAAGTCCATGTGCTCCTCGCACTTGTTGCTGGAGGTGAGAGTGGAGGAGGCAGGGATGAGGGGAGGTGGAGAAGGCAGGGAAGAGGGGAGGGTGGAAGAGGCAGGGAAGAGGGGTTTAAGAACACAGTTTGTAATGGAGAACAGAGGCCGGTGGTTATCTTTGCATCCCAGGATGATCCTGGAATAGTGAACAGTTTTGGCAGAGGAGAGCAAGACCCGAAAGCGCTTTATATGGTGCTGAATTGCTAAACCAGTTGACCGCCATAAACGTTCAAGTCTGCATCCCTTGAGCTTAAGATGAGGGCCGTACAGGGGGAATGATCAAGGTGAGAGACAGTAATGGTTTTAATGGGGACAAGGGCATCAAAGGTGGAGGTGAGGGTGTGATTGAGCAAATCGGTAGTTGTAGAAAGGTCGTGGTGAATGGAGGGCCAAAGGCTGGAAAGTTGGGAATTTAAAAGTGCAGTTGCAAGTGACGTGGGTGAGAGTTTTTTCCAGGAGCAGACATAGAAAGAAGTGGGGTTGAGAGGTGGAAGGGGGCTGTGGGTAGAGAGCAATACAAAGAAGTGATCAGAGATGGCCTTATCTGTGATTGACATGATGGGCATAGCAAGGCCACATGAAATGGCAAGGTGAAGGGGTGGCCGTGAATATGGGTGGGGGAGTTTATATGGAGGGAGAAATTAGGGGAAGATAGGAGGGCAGTGAACTTAGGAGAGAAAGCATGATGATTTGAGTTGGAAGTTGAAATCTTCAAGGATGAGAAGTCGCTTGGTGCAGAGGCTGTGGGAGGAAAGCCACAAAGATATCTCGGTGAGAAATTTGGCGTGGTATTTGGGTGAACTCTGTTATACTGTATCTTCTGACACAATCTGTGATACCCGGGACATAAACTCAGTAATGCACCTGTCCCTTCTAGTTTCCGTCTAATGTATTGTCTTACCTTTCTGTTGTGTTGTGTGTGATGGGAACCTTTGGTGGTTTGAGATATTTAATGGCATTGGGGAACATTTGCTCTCCAAGTTCACAGGGATTGGATTTCCATCAGACTTGAGATCCTCTGTCTCCAGATAAAGCTTCTTATTGAGAGGTAGCTTGTGATCATAGTGCACCTGAGGGCAGTCCAGAGTGACATCAGTCGAAGACAATGAAACCCCTTGAAGATTTTATTCATATTAAACAATTACAAACTCTATTCACAGTACTCTACATGAATACTAACTATGCGCTGCATCAAATATTAATCTGTACTAGGTCTATACAATGATAACTTTATATAATAAATATTATTTAACAATTATCTTTAGTACTGCACATTTAGCTTAACAAGTTAAACCAGTTCAGTGGTATAGACATATTGGGGGTAATTTTAGCCCCCCAAAATGGCTGGGTTTGGGTCAGGTGGAAGGTTAAAATGTTAAAAATCTGTAACAAGAACCCAACACGCCTCGAATCCGCCCACTTCCGGTTTTAACGGAGGTGGGACGAGGGGCAGGTGACCAATCTGCTCTGGGTAGGGGAGTTTATAGGGAGAAATTAGGGGAAGATAGGAGGGCAGTGGGTCCGTCACTGAAACCTTTTACGGAGGCTGAGTGTTGCAGAGCCACCTAGTGATGTAATAAGTATAAAGCCATGTGCTCTGCAAAGTTCTACCTGGGAGCCATGTTGTGCAAGTGTGTGTGTTTACAGTGTCTCAAGATATCAGAGATTGTCAATGAGGATGCGATTTTCGGATTCCCTAGCTGAAATTTTTGTTGGAGGATAATCCTGCCAACCGATGGAGAGACTGTTAGAGGTTTTTGTTTTGCAGAAAAGCTTAAAAATTCGAAGTAAATTTCAAGCACACGTGGCTGAACTGCCAACATTGCCAGAGTCCAGATGGCCATGCCTATAGGAATAATAAGGCGCTTGGGTGAGTTCCATCATGACCGAGAGAATTTTGGAGCATATGTAGAGCGGCTAGAAGTGTTTTTCACCGTGAATACTCTTGTTTGAAGTCCTCGATGATGTAAACCGTGACCAGTCAGTTTTAGAAAGGAAACAGACTATTTTCTTGACTGAAGAAGGCCCCGAGGTGTATGAAAGCCTGAAAAATATATTTTCTTCTGCCAAGGAGGACACACCATTGACGGAGTTTCCAGCACCACAGTCCTGAGCCCCGGAAATGGCTGAAAGTTATCGTTTTGGAACATGTGATCAATTAAATGACGAGAGTATCAGTGAGTACATTGTAACTTTAAAAAAGCTATTCACTCATTGTCATTTTGGAAACTTTCAGGACCAAGCATTGCATGATTGCTTTGTTTGTGAATTGAAAAATGAACAAATCAGAAGTAAATTGTTGACAACCCCTAACTTGACTTTTTATTTAGCTTAACAGACAGCTATGTCAATGAATATGGCCGACCAATACTCCCGAGAATTTTGCACCATTTCCAGTCGTCAGACAACCGAGGTGAATCAGCTGCAGGCTAAAAGTAAAAGGCAGTTGGCCTCAAGGTCTCAGCAACTGACCAAGGTAACAGAGCATTGAAGTCATGCTATCAGTGCCTTGGACAACATATCACTCAAAACTGTCCATATGTAAAGACAGAGTGTTTCTACTGCAATAAAACTGGGAGTCTTGCGAAGGCGTGCCGAAAGAAGAGTAAACCGACTGGCAATGCTAGAAGTAGAAATCGTCAGACACTACATAGCGTTGAAGAGAAGCAGCAGAATGAGGAGTTTCTGGAGATTCACGTCATAAGGAGCACAAAGATATCTAACAGTGATTCGTGAAGTATTGTCATCCAAGTAGACGTCGCAGGAACCAGGATATCCATGGAAATCGTCACTGGTGTATCCGTGAGCTTAGTACGGGAATCGCTATATCGCGACAAATTGCGTGATAATCGACTAGAGAAATCGAAGATAGACCTGCGAGAATACTCAGGAGAGCAAATCCCTGTAGTAGGAAGTTTCACCATACCAGTGAAATATAAGGATCAGTATCAGAGCTTGCCTCTCATAGTAATGGCAGGAGACAAGCCTGCCTTGATAGTTAGAAATTGGTTGGGATCACTGAAGCTGGATTGGAATGAGATTTTTCGTGTGGAAGTGAAATCAAGCAGTATCCGAAGGTGTTCTGCGAAATAGGCAGTCCGATCCAAGACTTTGCGACAAGTGTCAGAATGCAGAAGGACGCAAGACCAGTTTACTGCAAGCCACATCTCGTACCTTACACATTCAAGGAGAAAGTTGAGCAAGAACTCAAAAGATTAGAAACTGAGAACATTATCTCTAAGGTAGATCTGAGTAATTGGGCTACACTCATTGTTGTTGTACCTAAGTCAGATGGTATGGTAAGGTTGTGTGGTGATTATAAGGGAACCGTAAACCAGGTTCTAGAGTATAATCTCCACAATATGTTGCCAAATGTGGAAGATTTTTTCACAATGCTGACAGGTGGCCAGATCTTTTCAAAGTTTGATATGGCATTGAATGAAATGCTCAAATGTCCAGAGAAGCACAGAGTACGAGTGACTGCTCACAAGAGTGAGATGTTTCAAAACTCAGTGGAGTACTTAGGGCACAGAGTAGACAAAGATAGTTTAAATCCAACCAAGGGAAAGCTGGATGCAATCAGAAATGCACCCACTCCCAAAAATGTCTCTGAACTTCAATAATTTTGGGGTCTTTTGAATTATTACGGAAAGTTCCTCCCACATTTGGTTACAGTGACTGAGCTGATGAGAAAACAGATCCCTTGGAAGTGGTCAAAAGAATGCGACACAGCATTCAAAGAGTGTAAAAGCCAGTTAGTGGAGTATCATGTTAGTTCACTATGACGTATCTAAAGAGATCAAGCTAGCATGTGATGCCTCTCCATATGGCGTTGGAGCAGTGATCTCTCATGTACTAGATAGTGGGGAGGAGAGACCAATTTCTTTTGCTTCACACACTCGCTGTGAGCATATTTATGCGCAGATCGAATGGGAAACTTGGCATTAATTTTTGGGGTCAAGAAGTTTCACAAATACTTATTTGGTCGTAAGTTTATTATAGTTACTGACCATAAGTCCCTGACAATAATCCTCCATCCAAAGTCCCCAGTTCCAACCTTAGCTGCAGCCCAAAAGAAAGAAAAAAAGAAAGACTTAGCTTTATATAGCGCCTTTCATGACCACCGGACATCTCAAAGCGCTTTACAGCCAATGAAGTACTTTTGGAGTGTAGTCACTGTTGTAATATGGGAAATGTAGAGATGGGCTTTGATTTTGTCAGCATATACGTATGACATTGCTTACAGACATTGCTTTCAGATGATCGCAGTAATGCTGATGCTATGTTCAGGTTGCCATCCCCATCACAAGTTTCACCCAATAGGGAAGAAGTATTCTATTTCTATTGATCAGCTGCCAGTCACAGCTGAAAAAATTGGTAGGGCAACCAAATGTGACCCAGTTATGTCACATAGCAAGTTACATAGCAAATAGATGGCCAAACCAGGTATCAGAGGAAGATATTCATCCATACTTTGTTCATGGGAATTAATTGTCAGTGGATAAAGATTGTACCATGCGAATAGCAAGAGTGGTTATCCCAAATAGGTTCAGGTCCAAATTATTCGGAGATCTTCATGACCAGCACCTGGGAATGTGCTTGACTAAGAGTTTTGCACGCAGTTACTTATGGTGGCCAGGTTTAGATAAAGAGATGGAGTACATCGACAGTCAATGTACAAAATGTCAATTGGTGAGCAAGAAACCACCATTAGTACCATTACAGTCATGGAAATGGCCTCTCAGGGTATGGCAAAGGTTACACGTAGATTTTGCTGAACTCGAAGGGCAGCAATTGTTCATAGTGATAGATAGTCATTTGAAATGGGTAGAGGTGTTTCGGATGCGGATAATATCAAGTAAAACACTAGACAATTTGAGAAGATTGTTTTCTTCATACGGCCTCCCAGAAGAAATTGTGTTTGATAATGGGCCACAATTTTGTTCAGAAGAGTTTGCATAGTTCATGAGCAGAAATGGTGTGAAACATAACAAAGTTTCACTGTACCATCCTGCTTCAAATGGTGCAGCAGAGCGCACAGTACAAATAGTCAAACATGCCCTCATCAAGGAAATGTTGGCTCCTAATCCAAAGAAATGTCAGTTGTTGTTGCACGACAAACTGTCAAATTTTCTGATTACTTATACTCCTGATACCACTACTGGTAGAAAACCAGCAGTGTTGTTTCTCAAACGACAGCCACAAATCAGGTTCTCATTGTTAAAGCCAAACTTGGCACAGTCAGTAGAAGAGAAACAATCAAGGCAGAAAGAGAGTTATGATAAAGATAGAATAAGAGAGAGAAGTGTGAAGTTGAACCATCACCATAAATAGTTAAAGTATTACCAGGAAGAGTAGTGAAGATATGTGGCCCTCGCGCATATTTGGTCAAGATGTTTGATCATGAAAAGCTTAGGTTTGTTCACATTGATCATATCTTACCTACAGATGTGGAAGTAGTTGAAAGTTGAGATGATTCAATTTATTCTGATGAGTCAAATAGTCTAGTTACAAGCAGAGTACCAGTAGCAAATCCTACATCAGATGTATTCGAAATAAGACCAAGAGAAAGTCAGAATTTGAGTCTGAGTCAGGCAGACAAACAGTCTGAAAGTGTAGAGAATCCAAATGTAGATCAAGGGTTGCCCTTGGAGAAAAACTCTCCTCAGGCTCAGTCTAGAATGAGTCAAACTCCTACAACAAGATTGGAAAGTTCTGTTCAAGAAAGAAGGTATCCTCTTCGAAACAGAAAACAATTGGTTAAGTTTAATCTTTAAATATAGAAAATAAGTTCATTTCTTTTGTTTGTGTTACAGAATTCTATAGTAAAAGTTGGAAACATAAAATGGGTTCCATTTGAGAAATGTATACCAAGAGTTGTTTATAATGTGCAAGTTATGTACAATGATTATATGTTATGATTAACTTCTTCAATAAGTGTTGTAGAGCCACCTAGTGGATGACTAATAGCAATAAAGCCATGTGCTCTGCATAGTTCTACCTGGGAGCCATGTTGTGCAAGTATGTATTCAACATTCAGGAAGGATAGAATAAAAGGAAAAGGAGGTGGGGTAGCATTGCTGGTTAAAGAGGAGATTAATGCAATAGTTAGGAAAGACATTAGCTTGGATGATGTGGAATCTATATGGGTAGAGCTGCAGAACACTAAAGGGCAAAAATCGTTAGTGGGAGTTGTGTACAGACCTCCAAACAGTAGTAGTGATGTTGGGGAGGGCATCAAACAGGAAATTAGGAGTGCATGCAATAAAGGTGCAGCAGTTATAATGGGTGACTTTAATATGCACATAGATTGGGCTAGCCAAACTGGAAGCAATACGGTGGAGGAAGATTTCCTGGAATGCATAAGGGATGGTTTTCTAGACCAATATGTCGAGGAACCAACTAGGGGGGAGGCCATCTTAGACTGGGTGTTGTGTAATGAGAGAGGATTAATTAGCAATCTCATTGTGCGAGGCCCCTTGGGGAAGAGTGACCATAATATGGTGGAATTCTGCATTAGGATGGAGAATGAAACAGTTAATTCAGAGACCATGGTCCAGAACTTAAAGAAGGGTAACTTTGAAGGTATGAGGCATGAATTGGCTAAGATAGATTGGCTAATGATACTTAAGGGGTTGACTGTGGATGGGCAATGGCAGACATTTAGAGACCGCATGGATGAATTACAACAATTGTACATTCCTGTCTGGCGTAAAAATAAAAAAGGGAAGGTGGCTCAACCGTGGCTATCTAGGGAAATCAGGAATAGTATTAAAGCCAAGGAAATGGCATACAAATTGGCCAGAAATAGCAGCGAACCTGGGGACTGGGAGAAATTTAGAACTCAGCAGAGGAGGACAAAGGGTTTGATTAGGGCAGGGAAAATGGAGTACGAGAAGAAGCTTGCAGGGAACATTAAGGCGGATTGCAAAAGTTTCTATAGGTATGTAAAGAGAAAAAGGTTAGTAAAGACAGTTCCCAATGTTGGGGAAGTCCAGAACCAGGGGTCACAGTCTAAGGATAAGGGGTAGGCCATTTAGGACCGAGATAAGGAGAAACGTCTTCACCCAGAGAGTGGTGAACCTGTGGAATTCTCTACCACAGAAAGTAGTTGAGGCCAATTCACTAAATATATTCAAAAGGGAGTTAGATGAAGTCCTTACTACTCGGGGGATCAAGGGGTATGGCGTGAAAGCAGGAAGTGGGTACTGAAGTTTCATGTTCAGCCATGAACTCATTGAATGGCGGTGCAGGCTAGAAGGGCTGAATGGCCTGCTCCTGCACCTATTTTCTATGTTTCTATCTATGTATGTTTACTGTGTCTCAAGATATCACACTGAGTGATTACATTTTTACAGAGATTCTATCTTTAACCCATGTCGGAAACCCAGCAGTTAAATGGAGGTGAGAAGAGTTGGATCCATCAGATAAGTGATTTTACAGCATTGCTTGTGGACCAAAAGGAGCAGGAGTATTTCCTCTTGGCCCAACAAGATAACCTGTAGAACCCACCCCCCCACCTCCACGATCTCTCCCCAAACAGCTCCCCATCACCAACACCCTCAAACTCCCCCGTGATCTCCCCCAACCGCCTCATCTCCCTCCCCGATCTCTGACCCCCTCCGATCTCTCCCGAAGCCCCCCGATATGCAACTCTTCCCCCCACCGACTGCCCCCATCTCTCCACGATCTCCAACCCCTGTCCTATCTCTCTCCAACCCCCTGTGCTCCGCCTCTATCTGATCTCCCCGACCCCCCTGTGATCTCTGCCCCCAACAACCATGAAATGTACTTGATCCTGGGCTGTGGCCCTTTCTGGAGCATTCCCCGCCCAACAGCCAGCCAAGCCTGTTAATCAGGCTGGCTTCCAATCGGGAAATCTGTTAAAAAACACGCCACCATGAAGTTAAAACTCCATGGTGTTCAGGAAATCCCGCACTTCAGTATTTCCCGACCATAACTCATCTCCCCATCACGGAAACCTGGCCACAGTAAATATCAGACCATTAGTCCAACTAGATATGTAGGACCAAGTCAGAGATTTCTATTTATTTTCTCTGTGAGCATATGTACCTGTCCCCTTGCTTACACAGTGCAAAGTTTATGCATTTATCCTTTTTACACACTTGCTCACCATGTGAGTATAACATTTGTAAATATAAATGAGTCTTTTGCATTTTCTCACCTCAAGGTTCTTAACATCAATACAAAATAATTGTGTGGGACAGACATCCTTATTGCTCTCCAATATTCTCTGCTAAAATAAAGTAATTTGAAAGATATTAAATGGCAGCTTTAATCTCATTGTAAGAATATATTTATAATACAAAATTTGCAGAGGATTTATACTGCTGCAATAATACTTTTACAAAATTTTTTTAATAAAGTATTTACATTCTTGTGAACCTACAGTTGCCTATCAATCCTACAAAACATTTTCAGAATGTAAATTCGGAGACCTGACACTAGACTGTAGGATATTAGTATTTGGATGCTTAAAGTGCTTGAAATTGCTCTCTCTGATATTTTATTTTTAAATGGATTAACTCTGCTAAAATAGTGGAGAGTGGAATTTCAGGTGCATGAAGGGACACCATGGCCACCGCAGAGCTCCGCATTTGCCAATGTAATGACATTCACTTATAGGGAGAATGGAATTGACTGTAGTTTGGGTCTCAGTGAACCAATCCAAACCTACCCTATGAGAAAGCTAAGCCGAAAACTTTCCTCGTACTATTTAGTAATATGCAATGTGACATTTAACATTCTAGCAGGAAGTCAAGTAATAACTTGAAAAACCCTAGCATAAATCTGTCTTATGATAGCTTTTTTCTCTTTCACTTGATATTCCTGCATCTGTTCTAGGCTATCCACCTTAACTGTTGTAAGGCATAGGCTGGGCTATTGGTTTCTCTTGGCCAGGTCTATCATGTTTGTCCCCCTTGACAATGAAATTTCAGCAATGAGATTATCAAATAGAGTTGGAAGACCATAACATGGAGAATTGTAACCCCTCAGCTCTTGCAATGCAGTCTTAAATTCTTCTCCCCATATTTGTTGTTAGACCAAGAAATAAAGGGGGCAAAATTGGGTGCCTTTACACCTCCCGTTAGCGTCCCAAATGGCTTTACGACCGGGCGAGGTGATGACATTGAGCACCGCCATATTCGTCCTTCGCCTGGAGAACGTGACGTCATCAGCATATATAGCGCCCCGGGCCCGAAATTGCCTCCCGCCCCCTGCAGCAGCACGGGCGGAAACACCGTCAGCTGCAGGAGGCATGCATCGGGCGGCCGGCTGCTTCGGGGGCGATGTTTAAAGGCGAGGTGGCCGAGGTAAGTAAAAAAAAAACACGTATCTTTTTTCTTCCAGCTTTTTTTCGCAGATTCCTGCCCGCAATCGATCAGCCCGGTGTGCAGCGCTGCTCCACTCATCGCCCCGCCTGCTACCGATTGCGCTCCAGGAAATGCAGCGTTTGATTTAGCGTCCACTGCCACCTTGGAGCGCAAACGGCAATTTTTTTTTAAAGTCTGAAATCGTTGGTGCCTGGCACTAACTTTTCAAACATTTAAAAATTAGCCCTCCAAATGGAGCGATAGTGAATTTCTCCCCCAAATGCCCTGAAATTTCAGGGCTCTCCTGGTTTCCTTCCATAACTTTGCCATTTCTTTTTTTTAATTCGTTCTAGGATGTGGGCGTTGCTGGCATTTATTGTCCATCCCTAACTGCCCTTGAGAGCACTCATCCAGGCAAGTGGAGAGTATCCCATCGCACTCCTGACTTGTGCCTTGTAGATGGTGGAAAGGCTTTGGGGAATCAGGAGGTGAGACACTTGTCACAGAATACCCAGCCTCTGACCTGATTTTGTTGCCACAGTATTTATGTGGCTGGTCCAGTTAAGTTTCTGGTCAATGGTGACCCCCAGGATGTTGATGGTGGGGGATTCGGTGATGGTAATGCTGTTGAATATCATGGGGCAGTGGTTGTCATGGGGCTTGTTGAAGATGGTCATTGCCTGACACTTGTGTGGCACGAATGTTATTTGCCACTTATCAGTCCAAGCCTGAATGCCGTCCAGGTCTTGCTGCATGCGGGCATAGAATGCTTCATTTTCTGAGGAGTTGCAAATGGAACTGAACACTGCAATCATCAGCGAACATCCCCACTTCTGACTTAATGATGGAGGGAAGGTCATTAATGAAGCAGTTGAAGATGGTAGGGCCTAGGACATTGCCCTGAGAAACTCCTGCAGTGATGTCCTGGGGCTGAGATGATTGGCCTCCAACAACCACAATGCGAGGAGTATTCGAATAAGGTGGACGAATTAACTGTGCAAATAGCAGTTAACGGATACGATGTGGTTGGCATCACGGAGTCATAGCTCCAGGGTGACCAAGGCTGGGAACTCAACATCCAAGGGTATTCAACATTTAGCAAAGATAGACAGAAAGGAAAAAGAGGCGGGGTAGCATTGCTGTTTAAAGAGGAAATTAATGCAATTGTAAGGAAGGACATTAGCTTGGATGATGTGGAATCGGTATGGGTGGAGCTATGGAATACCAAAGGGCAGAAAACGCTAGTGGGAATTGTGTACAGACCTCCAAACAGTAGTAGTGATATTGGGGAGGGCATCACACAGGAAATTAGGGGTGCATGTAATAAAGGTGCAGCAGTTATAATGGGTGACTTTAATATGCATATAGATTGGGCTAACCAAACTGGAAACAATACGGTGGAGGAAGATTTCCTGGAGTGCATAAGGGATGGTTTTCTAGACCAATATGTCGAGGAACCAACTAGGGGGGAGGCCATCTTAGACTTGGTGTTGTGTAATGAGAGAGGATTAATTAACAATCTCATTGTGCGAGGCCCCTTGGGGAAGAGTGACCATAATATGGTGGAATTCTACATTAGGATGGAGAATGAAACAGTTAATTCAGAGACCATGGTCCAGAACTTAAAGAAGGGTAACTTTGAAGGTATGAGGCGTGAATTGGCTAGGATAGATTGGCGAAAGATACTTAAGGGGTTGACAGTGGATGGTCAACGGCAGACATTTGGAGACCGCATGGATGAACTACAACAATTGTACATCCCTGTCTGGCGTAAAAATAAAAAAGGGAAGGTGGCTCAACCGTGGCTATCAAGGGAGATCAGGGATAATATTAAAGCCAAGGAAGTGGCATACAAATTGGCCAGAAATATCAGCGAACCCGAGGACTGGAAGAAATTTAGAACTCAGCAGAGGAGGACAAAGTGTTTGATTAGGGCAGGGAAAATAGAGAACGAGAGGAAGCTTGCAGAGAATATTAAAATGGACTGCCAAAGCTTCTATAGATATGTAAAGAGAAAAAGGTTAGTAAAGACAAACGTAGGTCTGCTGCAGTCAGAATCAGGGGAAGTCATAACTGGGAACAAAGAAATGGCAGACCAATTGAACAAGTACTTTGGTTCAGTATTCACTAAGGAGGACACAAATAATCTTCCGGATATAAAAGGGGTCAGAGGGTCTAGTAAGAAGGAGGAACTGAGGGAAATCCTTATTAGTCGGGAAATTGTGTTGCGGAAATTGATGGGATTGAAGGCCAATAAATCCCCAGGGCCTGATGGTCTGCATCCCAGAGTACCAAAGGAGGTGGCCTTGGAAATAGCAGATGCATTGACAGTCATTTTCCAACGTTCCATAGATTCTGGATCAGTTCCTATGGAGTGGAGGGTAGCCAATGTAACCCCACTTTTTAAAAAAGGAGGGAGAGAGAAAACAGGGAATTATAGACCGGTCAGCCTGACATCGGTAGTGGGTAAAATGATGGAATCAATTATTAAGGAAGTCATAGCAGCGCATTTGGAAAGAGGTGACATCATAGGTCCAAGTCAGCATGGATTTGTGAAAGGGAAATCATGCTTGATAAATCTTCTGGGATTTTTTGAGGATGTTTCCAGTAGAATGGACAAGGGAGAACCAGTTGATGTGGTGTATTTTGACCTTCAGAACGCTTTCGACAAGGTCCCACACAAGAGATTAATGTGCAAAGTTAAAGCACATGGGATTGGGGGTAGTGTGCTGACGTGGATTGAGAACAGGTTGGCAGACAGGAAGCAAAGAGTAGGAGTAAATGGGTACTTTTCAGAATGGCAGGCAGTGACTGGTGGGGTACCGCAAGGTTCTGTGCTGGGGCCCCAGCTGTTTACACTGTACATTAATGATTTAGACGAGGGGATTAAATGTAGTATCTCCAAATTTATGGATGACACTAAGTTGGGTGGCAGTGTGAGCTGAGAGGAGGATGCTATGAGGCTGCAGAGTGACTTGGATAGGTTAGGTAAGTGGGCAAATGCATGGCAGATGAAATATAATGTGGATAAATGTGAGGTTGGCCACTTTGGTTGTAAAAACAGAGAGACAGACTATTATCTGAATGGTGACAGATTAGGAAAAGGGGAGGTGCAACGAGACCTGGGTATCATGGTACATCAGTCATTGAAGGTTGGCATGCAGGTACAGCAGGCGGTTAAGAAAGCAAATGGCATGTTGGCCTTCATAGCGAGGGGATTTGAGTACAGTTGTACAGGGCCTTGGTGAGGCCACACCTGGAGTATTGTGCACAGTTTTGGTCTCCTAACTTGAGGAAGGACATTCTTGCTATTGAGGGAGTGCAGCGAAGGTTCACCAGACTGATTCCCGGGATGGCGGGACTGACATATCAAGAAAGACTGGATCAACTGGGCTTGTATTCACTGGAGTTCAGAAGAATGAGAGGGGATCTCATAGAAACATTTAAAATTCTGACGGGTTTAGACAGGTTAGATGCAGGAACATTGTTCCCAATGTTGGGGAAGTCCAGAACCAGGGGTCACAGTCTAAGGATAAGGGGTAAGCCATTTAGGACTGAGATGAGGAGAAACTTCTTCACCCAGAGAGTGGTGAACCTGTGAAATTCTCTACCACAGAAAGTTGTTGAGGCCAATTCACTAAATATATTCAAAAAGGAGTTAGATGTAGTCCTTACTACTAGGGGAATCAAGGGTTATGGCGAGAAAGCAGGAATGGGGTACAGAAGTTGCATGTTCAGCCATGAACTAATTGAATGGCGGTGCAGGCTCGAAGGGCCGAATGGCCTACTCCTGCACCTATTTTCTATGTTTCTATGTAACCCTCTTCCTTTGTGCTAGGTATGACTCCAGCCAGTGGAACGTTTTCTCCCTGATTCCCATTGACTTAAGGCTCCTTGATGCCACACTCGGTCAAATGCTGTCTTGATGTCAGGGCAGTCACTCCCACCTCACATCTGGAATTCATTTCTTTTGTTCAAGGCTGTAATGAGGTCTGGAGCCGAGAGGTCCTGAGCATTGGTGAACAGGTTATTGGTGAGTAAATGCCGCTTGATAGCAGTGTCAAATACACCTTCCATCACTTTGCTGATGATTGAGAATAGACAGATGGGATGGTAATTGGCCGGATTGGATTTGTCCAGCTTTTTGTGGACAGGACATAACTTGGCAGTTTTCCACATTGTCGGGAAGATGCCAGTATTGTAGCTGTACTAGAACAGCTTGGCTAGAGACGCGGCTAGTTCTGGAGCATAAGTCTTCAGCACAACAGCTGGGATATTGTCAGAGCCCAGAGCATTTGCTATATCCAGTGTGCTCAGCCGCTTCTTGATACCACATGGAGTGAATTGAATTGGCTGAAGACTGGCTTTTGTGATGGTGGGGACCTCAGGAGGAGGCCGATATGGATCATCCACTCGGCACTTCTGGCTGAAGATGGTTGCAAATGGTTGAGCCTTGTTTTTTGCACTTGCGTGCTGGGCTCCGCCATCATTGAGGATGGGGATATTCATGAAGCCTTCTCCTGTTAGTTGTTTAATTGTCCACCACCATTTATGACTGGATGTGGCAGGACTGCAGAGCTTTGATGTGATCCGTTGATTGTGGGATCGTTTAGCTCTGTCTATAGCATGCTGCTTCCGCTGTTTAGCATGCATGTATCCTGTGTTGCAGCTTCCCCAGGTTTGTACCTCATTTTTAGATATGCCTGGTGCTGCTCCTGGCATGCTTTTCTGCACTCTTCATTGAACCAGGGTTGGTCCCCTGGCTTGATGGTAATGGTAGAGTGAGGGATATGCCGGGCCATGAGGTTACAGATTGTGGTGGAACACAATTCTGCTGCTGTTGATGGCCCACAGTGCCTCATAGATGCCCAGTTTTGAGCTGCGTGATCAGTTCTGAATCTATCCCATTTAGCACAGTGGTAGTGCCACACAATTTGATGGAGGGTGTCTTCAATGTGAAGATGGGACTTCGTCTGCACAAGAACTGTGCGGTGATCACTGCTCGCAATGATGCATCTGCGACAGGTAGATTGGTGAAGACGATGTCAAGTAGGTTTTTCCCTCCTGTTGGTTATTTGGAGATTCTGCCATCTCCTGCTGAAGTTGTAGGGAATCAGTGGTAACTCCATAGAATTTCAGGGTCAGAGATTCTGGTAACTGAGATACTGGCCGGAATTTTGTTCACCTGGGAGGGTTGGGTGCGGCGGTCGGCATGGCAGGTTGGGACCCTGTTCTCCATTTCATGCTCCTCCTCAGAGCGACTTTCCCTTAATGGCACCTATTAAGGCAGGTAGAGTAGTGTTGTCACCTGGTGTGTCACAAGTCACAATTGAGTGAGAGGAGATGGTACAGACAGGGATAGCAGTGTAGACTCCTTGCCAGATGCCGCAGGACGCTCCCAGCTCTGTTCAGCTGCATGCAGACGCTGAGCCTTGGGCCAGCCAGAAAGAGGGCGATCCTGCAGGTGCAGGAGGCTTTGACAGGTTTTGCGACCGTGATGTCAGCAAATATGTAGAGAATGGAGGAGTCCATCTCCAACATTGTCGCAGGCAATGGCGACTGTAGCCTCTTCCATGGAAAGGCTGGCCACCTGCACGGAGCAGCTAATGCACCATTCACATGAGCACATGTTCTCTATGGAGAATAGATGGCAGAGGCTCATAGACCTCCTGTCTAGGAGGGATCTCAACGTAGAGCTGGGTCCTCATGGCACCACTGCTGTGCAGCAAGGTACTCTCCAGCTCCTTGCTAGCAGGGAAATGCGGGTGGCCCAGGAGAGGGATGACGGTGAGAAGGGACATGGAAGTAGGAGTACCTCTCAAAGCGCTCACACTTCTCCCCCATTCCATCCCCCTCGGGCAGAGCCCCACATGCCTCCTAGGATCGCGATGGCTATGCCTGCCTCTGTACAGTCGAAGGAGGAGCAGACTTTGGCGGGGCCATCACAGGCTCCAAGACCCAGAGGACGTCTGCCAAAAGTGTCTATGCAGTTGCAGCAGGGAAGTGAGCAGGCTGCCTCTACCTCTGCTGAAGCCACACGGGAAGCACCTTATAGAAGCATGTGTAAGAAAAAGATGACACATAAGTAGATGTACAGGGGTAAGCATTTGGATGTTTTAATAACTGTTTGTGTTAAGTTTCTGTTATTTTGATGTCACATATTAAACTATTTATTTTCACCATTTTCACCATGGCCAATTTTGGAAGTGGCTTAGTGAGTTGGAGTGTATGGTGAGACATAACATTATCTCCAACAATGGTGATCAGTGTGGAAGGAATGGCTTGGTCATTGTAGGGATGCTTTATGGTGTTGCCGTGAGGTGGTGGAAAGTTAAGTAAATCTGGCCATAATGAGCCCTTCCCTGGCCTCCCAGGCAGCAATGTGCTCGGCTGCGGGTGGGATCTGGACCGCAGGTTCATCCTGCTCCGCCCCCTCATCTTCCAGCTGATGCTCCTCCTCCTCTGAAGAGGCTGTACGCTCAGAGCCTTGCTCCTCATGCAGCGCTAATCCTCGTTGCTGCGCTTTGTTGTGCAGGGCACAACAGACCGCAGCGATTCTGGAGACCCTGGCTGGTGCATACTGAAGGGCTCCTCCAAATCTGTCGTCATCTTCAGCATGTCTATTGTCTGCTCTTTGCCACAGGAAATGTGGCTTGCATTATATCGCTCCTGGGCCTCAGTATTTGGTCTCCTCAAGGATGCCATGAGCCACGTCTTCAGTGGATAGCCCTTGTCTCTAAGCAGCCAGTAGGAAAGTCTGTTTGGAGGTGCGAAGAGCTGAGGGAGGGTGGACTGCTGCAGGACAAAAAGGTCACGACAGCTGCCAGGGAATTTGGTTCACAAATGCATGATCTTCCTATGGTTGAAGATCAGCTGCACATTGAGGGAGTGGAAGCCCCTGTGGTTGACAAAGACTCCTGGGCGATAATGAGGTGCCCCGATGGCCACACGTGTGCAATCGATTACACCCATGGGAAGTCAACCAAAACGGCAAAGCCCAGCGTGCGCTCAATAACACTGGCGTCATCAGTGGCAAAGTTGATATAATTGGCTGACTTGTCAAACGAGGCATCGGTGACCTGTGTGATGCAGCTGTGGGCAGCCGACTGCGAGATTCAGCAAATGTCTGCTGCAGATCCCTGGAAGCAGCCTGAAGCGAGGAAGTTGAAGGTGCTGGTGACTTTGACAGCCACTGCTAAGGCATGTCCACCCGGTCCCCTGGGCTGCAGGTCTTGCTCCAGCAATCTGTGATGACCTCCTTTGTCAAGGCTGCTCAGTTGAGGAAACTCATCCTCTGCCTGCATACCCCGTGTTGAGGGTATCGCCTCCAGCACGGTGCAGCCCTGCGCTCATGCCCTCTGTCCTGTGCAGCATCGTTAAGGAGAAGGTTGGTGGTGGTGTTGGTGCTGCTGGTGTGCCTGGTGCTGCTGGTGTTGGGGCTCATCGTGGTCTGATTCTGAGGACCAAGATGAGATATTATAAATGGCAGCCTTGCTGATGTAATGGAAGGCAGGTCAAGTAGAGATGACAGAAGCAATTTGTCAATGGTGTGATAGTTCGTATCAATGAGTTGACAGTGGTTACTGAATTTGCTGAAAACAGTTGCAGCCTCAAGAAAGCTAAATCTGTGATGACATGCACTCAGCATTTGCCTTAGGAAAGTAACCAGTTGTCAGGTGGGAGTATTTATTGTGCTATCAATGCTGTGCATTAATAAGTTCCATCAATGGCCACTGAACTTCCGCCTCAGGTTCATAGACATGGTTCCTGAGCTGTGTGATTTCATTGTTCATGCAGTGAAAGTGGAAAGGTAAGGTTAAAAAGACGCTTAAGGATCTGAGAACTACCTAATAATTATCTAGATTAGCTCAGCTGCCTTTGCTTTTCGGGTCATGGCCACACTGGCAAACACGAGTGAACGGCGCGAAGAAGCGGGATGACGATGGGTTCCTGACCCGCTCCGATTTATTTCAACCCGCCTCCAATACTACGTGTACGGCAATGGAAAAATTCCGGCCACTGCTTGGCTTCATTTTTTGGAAATGTATAAGGCTGATACCGATCTTTTTGTGATCAATACATTTGACTAATGGTTTATAGCCTAAACCATGGTCTGCTAGAGTGCTTATTCTTTACCTTCCTGAGAATGAGGAGATAACATGAAGCTCGACTTCATGGTACACGTTATGTCCAATTTATCTAACAATTCTTTCGGCTGGTCCTCCAGCGACAGATGGGCTCGATTCTCTGATATCAGCATGTTATCCACATCCACATCCAGAAGACTTTAACTCTATTGTGGAATTAAATTTTAGAAGAAAGAGCAAATAGAGATTATATCTATAGTCTGCATATATAACAATATCAGTAGGCTGATATTGTTATATATGCAGACTAGAGATATACTCTCTGTGTTGTCACTGTATAGTTGCATAAGATGGAGACTTGTTACCTGATGTACTATCAATAAGGTTTATACAGTATATATACTTTGCTGGCACCGCTAGAGGATGTAACTGATGGAGTCCGGGGTTTTCTGCCCCTGGGGCAGAGGCTGTCCACCAGAGGGCACTGTGGTGGAAGACCTGAGGGTCACCTGCATAGGTGTGCAGGGCCCAGTATAAAAGGCTGCTCACCATGCTTGTGCCTCACTCTGGAGTTATGAATAAAGGACCAAGGTCACTACAGTTTGAGTACAACACATTGCCTCGTGGAGTAATTCATAAGTGCATTACAGACACAATGGCTATACAGTGACAAGGGACCTCTATTTGACCCCTGGGCTCATTAAATTTACCTAGCCATTAGATAAGTAACGACACACTCTGGGTCATAGGGAACAGGGACTTATTTATGGAAGCAGTCTGAACACAAGGAAAATAACTAATATAAAAATTCTGAAATGCAACAGTCCAAAATTGCGCACAGTATTCTAGGCGAGGCCTAACCAGTGTTTTACATAATAGGATTCCACATGCTTTTTGACAGCTGCTAGACTTTGACTTGATGTCTTCAAGAATTAATAATGGCCTCAAGATCCCGTTCCTAATCCACCTTTGTCAGTATTTTCCATTAATTCTGTAAAACCTTGGCCAAAAATATTCGCGAGGTAGGCGGAATGGGGGCAGGGGGCCACTGAGGCAGGTGGGCAGCCCGGGAGGCTGGGTTTGTATGTGAGGCCTCAGCTTTTCGCCACAGCTAGCCAGATTGAGAGGCTGGCTGACTGCGGGTAGGTAGGCCTGCAGTTGCAGAGAAGGAGGGAGGGATGGGTCGGTCCGGGGAGGAATCGCGAGGTGGGGTCGGGAATCGGCAATGGAGGATCAGGGATCACAGAGGGGCTGGGGGATTGGGAATTGGCAATGGAGGATCATGGTGAGGGAGTGGGATCGACAGGGGTGGTCAGCCGGGGATCAGCGGGCATAGGTTGGAGTATTGACGGGGAGAGGGGGTGTTAGCCGGGGATCGGGGGGCATCAAGGATTGGCGGGGTGGGGGGGCAGTGGGGAGAGAGGAACGGGGCCGGCTAGCAGAGGATTGTGGCGGAGAGGCGTTGTTGGCGCGGATACATGACCTCATCATGAGGGAGGAGAGCTTGCCGGGAGATCTCAGAGATGCAGTGATCGTGACCATCTTTAAAAAGGGGGACAAGTCCGACTGCGGCAACTACAGGGAAATCTCCCTGCTATCAGCCACAGGGAAGGTTGTCGCTAGTATTCTCCTCAGCCGTTTTCTCCCTGTGGCCGAGGAGCTCCTCCCAGAATCACAGTGCGGATTTTGTCCCCTACGGGGCACAATGGACATGATCTTTGCAGCACGACAGCTGCAGGAAAAATGCAGGGAGCAGCGCCAGCCCTTATACATGGCCTTTTTCGATCTTACAAAGGCCTTTGACACTGTCAACCGTGAGGGTCTATGGAACGTCCTCCTCCGTTTTGGATGCCCCAAAAGTTTGTCAACATCCTTCACCTGCTTCACGATCCTTATCAGCGGATCCATTACAGACCCAATCCACGTCCGGACCGGGGTCAAACAGGGCTGCGGCATCGTTCCAACCCTCTTCTCAATCTTCCTCGCTGCCATGCTCCACCTCACAGTCAACAAGCTCCCCGCTAGAGTGGAACTAAACTACAGAACCTACGCCGTCTCCAGGCCAGGTCCAAGATCACCCCAACCTCTGTCGTTGAGCTATAGTACTCGGTCGACGCCTACGTCTGTGCACATATAGAGGCTGAACTCCAGGACATAGTCGACATATTTATTGAGGCGTACATAAGCATGGGACTTTCACTAAACATCCATAAGACAAAGGTCCTCCACCAGCACAGCACTGCCCCCCAGTCATCAAGATTCACGTAGCGGCCCTCGACAACGTGGACCACTTCCCATACCTCGGAAGCCTCTTATCAACAAAGGCAGACATTGTTGTGGAGATCCACCATCGCCTCCAGTGCGCCACTGCAGCCTACAGCCACCTGAGAAAAAGAGTGTTCGAAGATGAGGCCCTCAAATCGACCACCAAGCTCATGGTCTACAGGGCTTTAGTAATACAGGCCCTCCTGTATGGATCAGAGGCATGGACGATGTACAGAAGACACAAGTCGCTGGAGATATATCACCAATGATGTCTCCGCAAGATCCTGCAAATCCCCTGGGAGAACAGGTGCACCAACATCAGTGTCCTCGCCCAGGCTAACATCCCCAGCATTTAAGCACTGACCACACTCGATCAGCTTCGCTAGGCAGGCCACGTAGTTCGCAAGCCAGACACGGGTCTCCCTAAGCAATTGCTGTATGTGGAGCTCCTTCATGGCAAACGAGCCAAAGGTGGGCAGCGGAAACATTACAAAGGCACCCTCAAGCCTCCCTGGTAAAGTGCAACATCACCACTGACACCTGGGAGTCCCTGGCTGAAGACCGGCCTAAGTGGAGAAAGTGCATCCTGGAGGGCGTTGAGCTCTTCGAATCTCAACACCGCAAGCGTGAAGAGGTCAGGCGCAGGTAGAGGAATGGAGCATGTGGCAAATCAGTCCCTCCCCCCACTTCCCCCGACGAATGTCTGTCTCACCTGTGACAGGGTCTGTGGCTCTCAAATTGGACTGTTCAGCCACCAAAGAACTCACTTTGGGAGTGGAAGCAAGTCTTCCTCGATTCCGAGGGACTGCCTATGATGATGATGATGATGATGATGGATCCGTGGGGTGGGTGGGGAGGCCTTATGGTAGGGATCGTAGGCCTGGGATGGCGATCGGAGGCCTCGTGAGGGTGTCTCCGATCGAGAGGAGTGGGTTAGGTAGGGTCCCAGGATCTAGGAGGTAGGTGTAAAGCCACTTACCTCCTGGATGCAGCAATTCCTGCCTTGGTTTAGCTACCCGGTTTCACGAATTGTGTGAAACTCATCCGCATGCTGTTAAATTCAAGATGGAGGTGAAAAAAGAGGCTTCCAGCCTCATTACAATATTTAAATTGACGCCCCGCCCCCTGGGAGCGGGTTGGTCGTCCGCCTCCCGTCCAGCCTCCATTAAACCGGAAGTGGACGGGTTGGAGGTGGGATCACCAGGAATCCCATTTTTAAGAATTTAGCTGTCACCGCCCCCCCTCCCCCCACCATGCTCCAAATCCATCTGTTTCTTTCGGGGAAAATTCCAGCCCTTGCCTCTAAATTGAATTATTTTACATTTAACCACATTTAATTGCTTCTGTCAATTATCTGTCCATTTCCCCAAATAAGCCAGGTCCTCCTCTAGCTACTCATATCCTCCTCCATATGTTGAAGGTTACCAGCACCAAGTCCTGTGGACTCCACGCACCTCTCCATCCAGAATATTCTGCTTTCGTGCAGACCTTGTCCTATCTCCCAGCCAGTTTTCAATCCATTTTAGTGCACTCCCACCAATACCATGTCTTTTTACCTGTGTTACTGCCACAATGTTAACTGCTTTCAACATTACTTTGGAGTCGTAAGTGTCAAATTCGTTTCTCAGGATAGTTACGCAATCTGGAAAAAATTAATTTGTGTTTATACTGTAGCGAAACTAGGAGCCAACTTTCAAGGCAACTTTGATTTAATTTAGCATTTCTCTGATTTATTCATCAGTTTCTAAAGATGATACTCCCCACAGCAGAACCCATGCAACGCAGAGACCTCTGGCTTGCATGCACAACATCCCTAGATGCTGATTCATGAGATTCCTTATGTCAATTTAGAAATCTGTAGTTTAGTCCAAGGAGAGCTATGAAGTGGATTGGCGTACAGGTGGAGCATGACACTATAATTTGAAATATTTCCTACAAGATAATATAAAAATTAATTTTATAATATATGGACATTGTGGAAAGAATGGGATAAATGGCCTTTTCCATTTCATGTTGACAGTTGCTGGAAGATGTTACTTGGAGGCATGGTTGAAAACATGTGTTCATACTTCTAGCGTGGTAAAGAACAAGTAATCTGCACCTCCAACTGGTGGAACTGTTTGGGATGTGATGTTTCCATGCTGTGGAATAATGGAGAGTTGTGCTGCTCACCATGCCATTCTTGA
The DNA here is from genome assembly GCF_044704955.1 of Pristiophorus japonicus. Lineage (NCBI taxonomy): Eukaryota > Metazoa > Chordata > Chondrichthyes > Pristiophoridae > Pristiophorus > Pristiophorus japonicus. The sequence goes on along the minus strand of NC_091989.1, from coordinate 107,101,782 downwards.
GGAGGTCATGATACCTGCTGCTTGCCCAGCAAGGGCTTTAACATGTATTTGTCAGTGACTGTCTCCATTTGACAAATAAATGGGGTCCATTTTGATGAAGCTGAGTCCAAGATGATAACGCTGGTGATGAAAGATTGGAACCAAGTCAACCCTCTTCAGCAGACTTGGGTCAGTTGAAAACTGAGCCAGGCAGACCTGCAGCAGTTAGAGGTGAATGAACAGCCAGTGTGGCTCATTAATGTGACCTGCGGGGATTAGCCATGTCATGAGGGCCTGGGATTCTTCTCATTTGGAAAGCCAATGTGGTAAAGGGTCGGGTGTTTTGCTGGTTGAACAAGCAATGGGAAGTTAAGCAGTGCACCGTTTTATCTGATTAAATTCCAGCAGCACCTCCACATACTGAAGGCTCCTAAATCATGGCTGTTACTAATGTGTGCCTAAACTCTGGACTTAAATAAGTGGAGTGTGTCCCTATAAGGGCAAGATTGATTATCAAAGATGTTATCTGGCTATTGTTAAGGCACTGAGCTGGCTAAACAAGAGGTATGCTTAAAACCACACATAAAACACAATAGAGCCATGAGATGACCACTCTTTGACCTCGGGCTCAAGGGAGGAGTAAAGAAATCCAAAGAGGAACTAATATAGCCATATAACAATATAAGGTGAGTGACACCTGGAAGAAGGGAACAAATAGGTATTCGATCATGTGTTGGTACAACCAATAACATCATTGTTAAGGACCGTCCACGAGGAGGCTCGTGCCAAAACCTGTATAATTAAGGTATAATTTGAGAGTATAATCACAGCTCGGTGGAGAATTGAGATGCTCCCCCTGCACGTGCTGGAATAAAAGATCATTGAAACTTATCCAAGGTTGAATCTGTTGAATCCGGGCTTATTAAGAGAGGAGAAGGGCGATTCTCCCTCATCAGTCCCTATGGGAAGAATATGCACTCTAGGCAAAGAGAAGCTGTACTTTTGTGGATTTCTCAGTTGGTTTGGAGTCTCTTGAGTGTGGTAATGCGTTTTCATACATATCAGACCCCCAGCTTACCAAAAATAAAGTTCCATGCTACAATTTTTGGTTTTAATAAAACCTTTGACATTACCATTCACTGTTCCTTTTAGCATGAGAATGCTATATTCAATGCTCTCAACATCGTAACCAGATATTCTGTCGCAAGTTCTATTTAGCTATACCAAAGTTCTGAACATACTGTGAACCCTGCACCATACAAATGGTACAGGTTTCAAATGGTACAGAGTGCGGACCTGAGCGGGAATGGAGGCAGCGGCAGTAGCAGAAAGGGAGCTGAGTGGCAATTCAAAAAAAACACAAGGAATTACATCACAGGACAGCCGGTAAATAATTGGTTGGTGAGGTTTTGCTCTCTGGGTTAGGTAAGTAGATTAAATTCAGAATTTGGAGTGTATTAACTATTATAACTTTATTAAATTAATAAGTTAAGCTAAATTAACTAATTAAAATGTAAAAAAATCTAAAAATAATCTGAATAAAAATGAACTAATTACATAAATAAAATAAGGTTAGATATAGTTGGCTGTGCAGGTGGTGTGTCGTAACTGCAGCATGTGGGAGTTGGTGGAGACCAATGAGATCTCGAGCAACCACATCTGCAGTAAGTGTCTGCAGCTAGATTTGTGAAAGGGAGATCATGCTTGACAAATCTTCTGGAATTTTTTGAGGATGTTTCCAATAAAGTGGACAAAGGAGTACCAGTTGATGTGGTATATTTGGACTTTCAGAAGGCTTTCGACAAGGTCCCACACAGGAGATTAATGTGCAAAGTTAAAGCACATGGGATTGGGGGTAGTGTGCTGACGTGGATTGAGAACTGGTTGTCAGACAGGAAGCAAAGAGTAGGAGTAAATGGGTACTTTTTGGAATGGCAGGCAGTGACTAGTGGGGTACCGCAGGGTTCTGTGCTGGGGCCCCAGCTGTTTACATTGTACATTAATGATTTAGACGAGGGGATTAAATGTAGTATCTCCAAATTTGCGGATGACACTAAGTTGGGTGGCAGTGTGAGCTGCGAGGAGGATGCTATGAGGCTACAGAGTGACTTGGATAGGTTAGGTGAGTGGGCAAATGCGTGGCAGATGAAGTATAATGTGGATAAATGTAAGGTTATCCACTTTGGTGGTAAAAACAGAGAGACAGACTATTATCTGAATGGTGACAGATTAGGAAAAGGGAAGGTGCAACGAGACCTGGGTGTCATGGTACATCAGTCATTGAAGGTTGGCATGCAGGTACAGCAGGCGGTTAAGAAAGCAAATGGCATGTTGGCCTTCATAGCGAGGGGATTTGAGTACAGGGGCAGGGAGGTGTTACTACAGTTGTACAGGGCCTTGGTGAGGCCACACCTGGAGTATTGTGTACAGTTTTGGTCTCCTAACTTGAGGAAGGACATTCTTGCTATTGAGGGAGTGCAGCGAAGATTCACCAGACTGATTCCCGGGATGGTGGGACTGACCTATCAAGAAAGACTGGATCAACTGGGCTTGTATTCACTGGAGTTCAGAAGAGTGAGAGGGGACCTCATAGAAACGTTTAAAATTCTGACGGGTTTGGACAGGTTGGATGCAGGAAGAATGTTCCCAATGTTGGGGAAGTCCAGAACCAGGGGTCACAGTCTAAGGATAAGGGGTAAGCCATTTAGGACCGAGATAAGGAGAAACGTCTTCACCCAGAGAGTGGTGAACCTGTGGAATTCTCTACCACAGAAAGTAGTTGAGGCCAATTCACTAAATATATTCAAAAGGGAGTTAGATGAAGTCCTTACTACTCGGGGGATCAAGGGGTATGGCGTGAAAGCAGGAAGTGGGTACTGAAGTTTCATGTTCAGCCATGAACTCATTGAATGGAGGTGCAGGCTAGAAGGGCTGAATGGCCTGCTCCTGCACCTATTTTCTATGTTTCTATGTTTCTATGTTTCTATGAACTTCGGCTCAGAGTTGTTGAGCTGGAGTCTGAGCTGCAGACATTGCGGGGCATCAGGGAGGGGGAGAGTTACCTGGGTACTTTGTTCCAGGAGCCAGTCACACCCCATAGGTTAAGTAATAATTTAGAGTTCGTCAGTGGTCAGGGACAGGATGGTGTGACTGCGAGTCAGGAAGGTATGGGGACCCAGGATGTAGTGATGGAGGAGCCTCAGCCTTGTCTTTGACCAACAGCTATGAGGTGCTTGCTCTCTGTGAGGAAGAGAACAAGGACTGCAGGGTGGATGGGCAAACTGACCATGGGACCATGATGCAGGAGACCATTCAAGAGGTGGGAATGAAAAGGAATGTGGTAGTGGTAGGGGACAGTATAGTCAGGGGAATAGATACTATTCTTTGCAGCCCCAACCAGGAGTTTTGAAGGCTGTGTTGTCTGTCCGGTACCAGGGTTAAGGATATCTCATCACGGCTGGAGACCAACTTGGAGTGAGAGGGGAGGATCCAGTTGTTGTGGCTCACGTAGGCACGTGCAAATTGGCATAGGGACAGAAAGATCAGAGAATTAAATGCGTGGCTCAAAAAGTGATGTGGGAGGAATGGGTTTTGATTTGTGGGACACTGGCATCAGTACTGGGGAAAGGGAGCTGTTCCATTAGAATGGGCTGGGACCAGTGTCCTGGCGAATCGAATAGCTAGGGCGGTAGATAGGGCTTTAAATGAATGAAGGGTGGGTGAGACGATTCAGGAAAGAATAAATTCAAAAGTCGAAAGAAAATGGCAAGGCTTTGGAGCAGAGTAGTGATCTGGGTAAAGATAAGCAGAGTGGGTCAGCCAGGGACAGAGAGGTTAATAAAGGAAATAGGACACCAGTGATTAAAGTGACATCATGGAAAAATAGAACAAAGTAAAAGCTAAAGATAAAAATACTATATCTGAATGCACAAATCATTTGCAACAAAATAGATGAATTAATAGTGTAGCTAGAAATTAATGGGTTTGATTTAATAACCATTACAGAGTCGTGGTTGCAGAGTGACCAAGGTTGGGAACTTAATATTTCAGGGTATTTGACTTTTAGAAGAGACAGGCAGAATGGAAAAGGTATGTGTGTGTGTGTGTGTGTGTGTGCGTGTGTGTGTGGGGTGTGGGGGGGGGGGGGGGGTAAGCCCTGGGGGGTAGACCTGATAATAAAGGAGGGGATAAAGACAGTAGAGAGAAAGGACCTGGGTTCAGAAAAACAAAATGTAGAATCAGTTTGGGTGGAGCTAAGAAACAACAAGAAGCAGAAAACATTAGTGGGAGTAGTTTATAGACCCCCTAACAGTAGTTGTAGTGCGGGCAGAGTATTCATCAGGAAATTAGAGATGCATGTAACAAGGGTATACAGTAATCATGGGGGAGTTTAACTTTCATATAGACTAGGCAAACCTATAATAGTGCAGAGGAAGAGTTCATGGAATGCATTCAAGATAGTTTTCTAGATCAGTATGTTAAGGAACCTACTCGGGAATTGGCTATTTTAGATCTAGTATTGTGCCATGCGACAGGGTTAATTAATAACCTTGTAATAAAGGAGCCGCTGGGGAGCAGTGATCATAATATGATAGAATTTTATGTTGAGTTTGAGGGCAATTTAGATGGGTCTGAAACTAGGATCCCAAATCTGAACAGAGCAAACTACATAGGTATGAGAAGCAAATTGGCTAACATAGAAACTAGATTAAAAGATATAGCAGTAGAAAAGCAATGGCAGACATTTAAAGAAATAATTCATAATTCACAACAAATATATATTCCCTTAAGGAATAAAAACACCATGGGAAAACATGGTCCACCTGTGGCCAACAAGAGAAATTAAAGATAGTAATAGATTAAAGCAAGAGGTCTATAATGTTGCCAAAAAGAGCAGTAAGTCTGAGGTTTGGGAGGATTTTACAATTCAGCAAAGGAGGACTAAGAAATTGATAAAGAAAGGGAAAATAGAATGAGAGTAAACCATTGAGAGACATAAAACACGCTGTAAAAGTTTCTATAGGTGTGTAAAAAGGAAAAGATTAACGAAAGTAAACATGAGTCCCTTACAAGTTGAGACAGGAGAAATTATAATGGGGAATAAGGAAATGGCAGAAAAATTAAACAAATACTTTGTGTCTGTCTTCATGGAAGATGCAAAAATCATTCTGGAAATAGTGGTAAACCAAGAGTCTAGTGAGAATGAGGAACTGAAAGAAATTAGTACTAGTAAGGAAATAGAACGGGAGTAGTTAATGGGACTGAAAGCCGATAAATCCCCTGGACATGGCCTACATCCTAGGGTTTCAAAAGAGGTGGCGAAAGAGATAGTGGATGCATTAGTTGTCATCTTCCAAAATTCCATAGATTTTGGAATGGTTCCTGCAAATTGGAAGGTAGAAACATTAACCCCACTATTTAAAAAAGGAAGGAGAGAAAATGGGGAACTACAGACCTGCTAGTCTGACATCAGTAGTAAGGAAAATGCTCGAATTTATTATTAAGGAGGTGATAACAGGGCACTTAGAAAGTAATAATAGGATTGGCCAGAGTCAATACGGATTTATTAAACGGAAATCATGTTTGACAAGCCTGCTAAAGTTTTTTGAGCTTGTAATTAGCAGAATAGATAAGGGGGAACCAGTGGATGTAGTGTATTTGTATTCTCAGAAGGCATTCGATAAGGTTATTAAACAAAATTGGAGCTCAATGGGATTGGGGGTATATACTAGCATGGATTGAGGATTAGTTAATGGGCAGAAAACAGAGAGTAGGAATAAACGGGTCATTTTTGGATTGGCAGGCTCTAACTAGTGGGGTACCACAAGGAGCAGTGCTTGGGCCCCAGCTATTCACAATCTATAGCAATGATTTGGATGAGGGGACCAAATGTAATATATCCTAGTTTGCAGATGATACAAAGCTAGGTGGGAAGGTAAGATGTGAGGAGGATGCAGAGAAGCTGCAAGGGAGAAAGACAGGTTAAGTGAGTGGGGCAAGAACATGGCAAATGAAATCTGGGGCCCAAGTTTCCACAGGATAAAAAACGGGCGCCCCTCCGAGCTGGGCGCCCGTTTTTCGCGCCTAAAACGGCGCCAGAAAAAAAACGCGCTATTCTCGAGCGCTTTGCAGCTCCTTGTCTGTTTGGCGCGGCGCCCAGGGGGGTGGAGCCTACACTCATGCCGATTTTGTAAGTGGGAGGGGGCGGGTACTATTTAAATTAGTTTTTTTCCTGCCGGCAACGCTGCGCGTGCGCGTTGGAGCGTTCGTGCGTGCTCAGTGTGAAAAAAAACATTGGCGCTCGGCCATTTTTGTAGTTCTTTGTAGCTGTTTAATTTTTGAACATTTTTTAATAAAATCACATTGCCATCAGCACTGAGGCTTCCCTTCTCACTGTCTCCTTCCCCTCCCTCCCCTCCGCGGCAACAAGCCGCTGTCTCCTTCCCCTCCCTCGCCTGCGCGGCAACAAGCCGCTGTCTCCTTCCCCTCCCTCCCCTGCGCGGCAACAAACGGCGGTTTCCTTCGAACGATGGCTGAAGCACTTTCACACAGGTAGGAAGATGGTTTATTTAATCTTTTCTTTGCTTATAAATGTTTATTCAGGTTGGATTTATTTGTATAATATTTGTAGAAGTATAAATAAGGATTGATTGTAGAATTTAATGAGTTCCCTTCCCCCCCCCCTCCCCCCCCCACCTCGTTCTGGACGCCTAATTTGTAACCTGCGCCTGATTTTTTAATGTGTAGAACAGGTTTTTTCAGTTCTCCAAAAATCTTCACTTGCTCCATTCTACTTTAGTTTGGAGTACGTTTTCACTGTGGAAACTTTGAAATCAGGCGTCAGTGGCCGGACACGCCCCCTTTTGAAGAAACAATTCTGTTCTAAAGTAGAACTGTTCTAACTCACTAGAACTGCAGAAAAAAAAATGTGGAGAATTGCGATTTCTAAGATAGTCCGTTCTCCACCAGTTGCTCCTAAAAATCAGGCGCAAATCATGTGGAAACTTGGGCCCATAATGTGGAGAAATGTGAAATTATCCACTTTGGTTGGAAAAATAGGAAAGCAGAGTATTTTTTAAATGGTGAGCGATTGGGAAATGTTGGTGTTCAGAGGGACCCGGGTGTCCTTGTACACAAATCACTGAAAGTTAATATGTAGGTACAGCAAGCAATTAGGAAAGAAAATGGTATGTTGGCATTTATCACAAAAGGATTTGAGTATAAGAGTAAAGACATCTTATTGCAATTTCTATAGGGCCTTGGTGAGACTACACCTGGAGTACTGTGTATGGTTTTGGTCTTCTTACCTAAAGAAGGATATATTTGCGTGGAAGGAGTGCAGCAAAGGTTCACCAGACTAATTCCTGGTATAGGGGGAATGTCTAATGAGGAGAAATTGAGTGAACTAGCCCTATATTCTCTAGAGTTTAGAAGAATGAGAGATGCTCTCAATGAAACATACAAAATTCTTACAGGGCTTGACAGGGTAGATGCAGAGAAGATGTTTCCACTGGCTAGGGAGTTCAGAATCAGGGGTCACAGTCTCAGAATAAATGGTCGGCCATTTAGGACTGAGATGAGGAGAAATTTCTTCATTCAGAGGGTGGTGAATCTTTGGAATTCTCTACCCCAGAGGGATGTGGATGCTTAGTCATTGAGTATATGCAAGATAGAGATCAATAGATTTTGGGATATTAAGGGAATGAAAGGATATTGGGACAGTGCAGGAAGATGGAGTTGAGGTAGAAGATCAGCCATGATCTTATTGAATGGTGGAGCAGGTTCGAATGGCCGAATGGCCCACTCCTGCTCCTACTTCTTATGTTCTTATAAATACCGTTAGAATCTTTGTAATTGCTACACAACAGTACCGCATCCTTTCTCATTTGATGAGTGTACTATTTACTTTTGCAACAGCTTGCAGCACAGATAAACGTCAGTTGTTTTTTATTTTGGTAATTTGCCTGACTCAGTATAGATCTGATTGGCTGACAGGATCTGTGCACAGAGTCCCTTTCTGCCAATTGAAAGCACTAAAAATGGATGGCAACGTGACCCACCTGATTTCAGAGTTGTTTTGGGTGAAGTCCATAAATTATGTGGTTGATTGGCTATGATTGAGAATTAAGTTCCAATTGATAACCTGATAGCCTAAGAAAAGGCCATGTTTCAGGGTGGGGCCTTTCTGAGGGGGCATTCATATTTATCCGATCAGATTTCCGTTTCCTCTTCTTGAGCATGGTGACCCAGGTACAGCACCTCTACCACACCAATATTTTTGCTTTAACTGTTAACTCTGTCCTTTATAACCTGATTACTACATCTGCGATGTGGATAGGGTGGGTGTCCCATGTCTGATCAAGAATGACAGCGTCATCTGTTTTCGTCACTGCACGATCCTCAGCTCTCATCAGGACAGAATTCACCCACTGTTGGAGCGTGCCAGGTGAACTTTACGTCCTAGAGGTCAACATGACAAACTCAAATATCCTTGTTGGTTTAGTAAATGTGCAAAGCCTTTTGGCATTGCACTTAACAGGCGCTGCCAGTATTCTTCAATCTAGCCAAGGGTTGTGAGGTGAATAACGGCCTCTAGCACCATAAGAAGCAAATTATTTATTTCACATCAAAGGAACCAGGCTGCTAATTATTCAAGGAAGCTAATCAACTTGGGAGGATATTTTTCACCATTAACTAATTTTAGTGAAAATGTTGACAATAATATAAAGCAAATCTTCACACTTTATGTTTGCATCTATCTTTTCACTAAGGTTAGCAATTGTTGGAAAATATGTACCTTGATCTTTTGGACAGAAGACACATTAAGTGAAACAAGTAATGAAAATTTTGATAATACATATACTTTCTTATGTTCTCTTATATTGATATTTCTCTCCTCAAAGGAAGGTAATAAATGGCTTTTGGGATAAATGACTTGTTGCAGTGCAGACTGGTCTAAGGTATATATGCACAAAAGGGAAGGTCATGCTTGACCAACCTTATTGGATTCTATGAAGAAGTAATAGAAAGAGTAGACAAGATTAATGTAGTAGATGTAATATATTTGGATTTTCAAAAGGTCACCTTTAGGGTACTGCATAGCAGACACATGACTAAGATCAGAGCAATGGAGTCAGGAGACAGGTAGCGGAATGAATAGGAAGCTGTGTACAAAACAGAAATCAGCGAGTAGGAGTTAATGGTAACTGCTCAGACTGGAAAAGGGTGGGAAGTGGTGTTCCAGGGATCAGTGCTGGGACCACTGTTGTTCACCATTTACATAAATGATTTGGACTCAGGAATTGGAAGTACAATTTCAAAATTTGCAGATGACATCAAATTAGGAGGTGTAGTTAATACAAAAGGAAGAATGTGACAAATACAGGGATACATTAAAAAGCTTACAAAATGGCCATGTAATTGGCAAATTAATTTTAACATAAATAAGTACATTTTGGTAGGAAGAATAAGTAGACTACATACTGCTTGGATAATAAAAGTCTTAATTGCATAGAGGAGCAAAGGGATGTAGAGATCCAGATACACAAATTGCTAAAAGTAGCAATACAGGTTAATAACGTCAACCAAGCACTGGGGTTCATTTCTAGAGGGATAGAACTGAAAAGCAGATAAGTTATGTTAAACATATATAGAACTTTGGTTAGACCATACTTTGTACCGTGCACAGTTCTGGTCTCTATATTATAAAGAGGCTATAGAGGCATTGGAGAAGGTGCAAAAAAGAATCACAATGATAATACCAGACTGAGAGGAAAGACTGTACAAGCTCAGGCTCTTTTCTTTAGAAAAGAGAAAGCCGAGGGGGGACCTGATAATGATACGCTGGACTTAAGAAAATGTTTCCACTTGTGGTTGAATTCAAAACTAGAGGTCACAAATTTAAGATAGTCACTAATAAATCCAATTGGGAATGCAGGAGAAATTTATTTACCCAAAGAGTGGTAGAAATGTGGAATGTGCTACCACAAGGAATAGTTGAGGCAAATAGAATAGATCCATTTAAGGAAAAGCTAGATAAGCACACGAGGGAGCAAGGAATAGAATGATATGCTGTTAGGGTTAGATGAAGAGCGGGTGGGAGGAGGATTGTCTGGAGCATAAACGCCGGCATAGACCAGTTGGACTGATTGGTTTGTTTCTGTGCTGTACACTTGGGGGGCCGAAATTGCCCCTTCCGATAAGGCCTCTGGTCGCTTGAAAGCAAGGGGTGGCGCAGAATGGCCGCTAATTCTCTGCCAAGGGGTCACCATTTTGTAAATTGCCCTTCCTCAGTTTTGGAGCATTGTCCGCCATGACGTGCACGCACCGATCCCTTACCGACTAGCGGGGACCCTTTCCCGGAATTGGCCGACAGGAATGACCCCTGCCGCCGATCGGTGTCCCTGACAGCTTTTGCTTTCGGTACACTCTCAGTGGCATTGTGGCTCGGCCGCCCTTAAAGGCCGTGGGTTCGGCCAGCCAAAAGGCAGCCTGGCATCCCCTCTTGCGTGCCAGACCCAGCTGAAACCCTCCCTGCTGGCCCAGTGTTTGCCACTAAAGTGGCTGCAGAGTTCGCAGCGGCCCTCCCCTTTAACTGAAAGGGAGAGACGTTGTGATGCGTCAGCACGATGACTGACAGCCTCGGCTACTCCGCCGCGCCCCACTTCCGCACCGCTAATGACGGCCGCTCCACCCCACCCCTACTTCCGCCCCCACAATGAGGCCACTTCTGTGCCGCTCCAAAAAAATCCTCGAAGTGCTGAATTTCAACAGTTAAACCGCCCTCGAAGTAACTTATATCTGTGTGCTATTTTCTTACAACAGGATGAAAGGCATACCTTTGAACTGTGGTCTATCCTGTGGCTCCTGAGCCCAGCAGCGAGTGGTGAGCTGTATTAGAGTGTCTCGAAGAGGAAGGCTGGCTGGGAGAACTTCAGCTGTTATGTTAGGTCTTCCTCCATCAATGATCACTGAGACTAAATCCTGCAGGTTCCATTTATCTGGGGAAACGAGGGGAGTATATTGACATTAGTGTGATTTATTCTGATAAAGAAAAATATACTGAGTATAATGTGCTTACTTTACATAATTACACAATACTGACATGGAAAAGGTTGTGTTTTTATTGAAACTTGTGAACTTTCAAATGCTTAAGCTGCTGCCAGTTAAATATAAATGCAGGTAAGAGTCACAAAGAAGAATGACATGGACAGCAGCAAGATGTTGATTAAGCTCTATCTACAAGAAGAACCCAATGCAGAGCAGGAATTAACAAAGCAAATAGTAAGTTGAACTACTTAGCCAAAACAGTAGAATTTAAATCAGTGGAGGTAATAATGACAACAACAACTTGCATTTATCTTACGACTGTAACATAGTAAAACGTCCCAAGGTGCTTCACAAGAGCATTATCAAACAAAATTTGCCACCGAGCCACATAAAGAGATATTAGGACAGGTGACCAAAAGCTTGGTCAAAGAGGTAGGTTTTGAGTAACGTCTTAAAGGAGGAGAGAGAGGTAGAGAGGCGGACAGGTTTAGGGAGGGAATTCCAGCTTTTAGGGCCTAGGCAGCTGAAAGTGTGGCTACCAATGGTGGAATGATTAAAATAGGGGATGGGCAAGATGCCAGAATTGGAGGAGCGCAGAGATCTTGGAGGGTGTAGGGCTGGAAGAGGTTATAGAGATAAGGTAGGGATACGAATTATAAAATTGAGCCATTGCTAGACCAGGAGCTAATATAAGTCAGCGAGCACGGGGGTGATGGGTGAGCAAAGCTTGGTTTGATTTAGGATACGGGAAGCAGAGTTTTGGATTAGCTCAAGTTTATGGAGGGTGGAAGCTGGGAGGTCGGTTAAGAGAATGTTGGAATAGTCAAGAGGTAACAAAAGCATGGATGAGGGTTTTAGCAGCAGATGAGCTGAGGCAGGGGCGGAGTCACATGATGTTGCAGAGGTGAAGTAGGTGGTCTTGGTGATGGGGCGGATATGTCAAACTTTATAGTGCTCCAGTCAAACTACACCTTGAATACTGCATCCAATTCTGGTCACCAAGAAATAAGAAAGACATTCAACAGCAAAGAAAGGCACGAGAGCCATCCTGTGTGTCAGAGATGTGAGTTCTGAGAAAAGACTGGAGAAACTTGGGTTTTTCAGTTTGAAAATCTCAGAGAGGTGAACATAAAGAGGTAAAGAAGATTGTTAAAGTTACAGGAAAAGTTAACCCGGAATATTAATTCAAATTAAACCACTAGGAGTAGAACAAGGAGACACAGGTTTAAACTAGAGAAAGATAATTTTAGGACAATCGAGTCCTTCTTCACTTGTCTGCAGCCTTAGATATGATTGACCACTCCATCCTTCTCTAACAACTCTTCACCATCATCCAGCTAGGTGGGACGGCACTCGTCTGGTTCCATTCTTATTTAGCTAATCATAGTCAGAAAATCACCTGCAACAGCTTCTCGTCCCGCTCCTGCGTCGTTACCTCTGGTGTCCCCCAAGGATCTATCCTTGGTCCCCTCCTATTTCTTATCTGCATGTTGCCTCTTGGCGACATCATCCAAAAACACAGCATCAGTTTCCACATGTACGCAGATGACACCCAGCTCTTCCTCACCACAACTTCCTTCGATCTCTCCACGGTCTCTAAATTGTCAGACTGATTGTTCGACATCCAGCTCTGGATGAGCAGAAATTTTCTCCAATTAAATATTGGGCAGACTGAAGACAGTGTTTTCGGTCCCCAACACAAACTCCATTCCCTTGCCACTGACTCCATCCCTTTCCCTAACATCTGTCTGAGGCTGAACCACACTGTTCACAACCTTGGTGTCATATTTGACCCTGAAATGAGCTTCCTACCACATATCCACAGCATAACTAAGACGACTTATTTCCACCTCTGTAACATCGTCCATCTCCACCCTTGTCTTAGCTCATCTGCTGCTGAAACCCTCATCCATGCCTTTGTTACCTCTAGACTTGACTATTCTAACCCACTCCAGGCTGGCCTTCCACGTTCCACGTTCTACGTAAACTAGAGGTGATCCAAAACTCGGCTGCCCATGTCCTAACTCGCACCAAGTCCTGCTCACCCATCACCCCTGTTCTCGCTGACCTACATCGGCTCCCGGTTAAGCAATGCCTCGATTTCAAAATTCTCATCCTTGATTTCAAATCCTTCCATGACCTCACCCCTCCCTATCTCTGTAATTTCCTCCAGCCCCACAATGCCCCTGAGATGTCTGCGCTCCTCTAATTCTGCCCTTTTGAGCATCCCTGATTATAATCACTCAACCATTGGTGGCCGTGCCTTCTGTTGCCCAAGTCCCAAGCTCTGGAACTCCATGCCTAAACCTCTCTGCCTCTGTACCTCTCTTTCCTCCTTTAAGAAGCTCCTTAAAGCCTACCCCTTTGACCAATCTCTTGGTCAGCTGCCCTAATTTCTCCTTCTGTGGCTTGATGTCAAATTTTTTGTCTTATAATATTCCTGTGGAGCACCTTGGGACTGCTTTGCTACATTAAAGGTGCTTTATAAGTACAAGTTTTTGTTGTCGTTGACAGACATCATGGAATTCTTCTGCACACAGAATGTTCAACATTTTTAATAAACTTCCATATAGAGCAGTGGAGACAAAAGGTCTGGAATTATTCCAGAAATGATTGGATACTACAATGGATGCAGGGTGAGGGGAAGGTGGGGAGTGGAGACTGTCATTAGGATATCTCTAAATGGAAGAATCAAATGGGCTGAATGACCTTCCTCATCCATAATTATCATGATTTTTTTGAATATGTGAAGCAAGGAGCAGGATCTGCATAATGGGAGGGGAACAGGGAGGATACCGCAATAGACATGAGGTCTGTTTCACAACCCACCTTCATAAGCCCTCCTGGTCAGCACCTCAAATGCCAACATGCCATAACTGGGAATTAAAAAGAGACATAATAAGTTAATTCTTTGCATGTGTAATAAACAGGTTAGCATATCAGATAGGTAGGCTGAAGCACAAGCCTTCATAGATTTAAATTTTTAGCTTAAAAACCTAATGGGCCGAAAATTGCAGCTTCGCTGGGTGCGTACGAAGTGAGTACGGGCCCGGCCGATGCGCACACGCTGAAAACCGACTTTTCCGATCTGTCAAAATTTCTTGAGACAGATTCTACGTATCCCTGCGGGAAGGATGTCCGCACGTCAGAGAATGTCCTTCAAACTCTTCTGTCCGGTAAAAGCAGGCACATAGTTTACTTTTACCAGCGTAACACTTTTAAAAGATAGAAAAATGTAATTTAATCACTCATTTTTATGTTAAAAACCCTGTCCATTACGGTAAGTTTATTTTTAACCCTATTAAAACACATTTTAAAAAATTCCAAAAAATATATTTTTTTCTAAAACATTTTTACTTACATTTAATTTTAATTAATTTTAAATATGTGAGGTGTTTTTTTTATTTATTGTGCTGTGTTTCTTGTTTTAAAGGGTTATTCTCATTGATAATAATGAGAGCTCATACAAACAGAGTTCCCATTATTATCAACGAGAATACTAGTTAGTGATTGGTGGTCCAGACCCACGTGATTGCAACATTGACGTCCGTATTTGGAAGACAGATCCCCGTACGCTGCACAGCGAATGAAGGCCTCAGTCTGGAATCATACATTTCTCCGGGACCCACAGGTAGTTTTGTAGATTTTTTTCGGGTCAGATGCGTTCGTACGAAGGAAGCCTCCGACTGCAATTTCCCTCCCAATGCCTATTTTGAGGCCTTCTAACCTGATGATGAAGATATAGCTAAGTGCCAAAGGTGTAGCCAAATTGGCTTGGGATTGAGGGGCTGTAGATGTTGCAAGCACTTCATTAACTGTCAGAGAAAAATGTTTTAAGCAGCACATGTGGGGAATTTTAACTTTTTATTTCTCTACTGAGTTCTACAGATGGATTTTAATGTTTAGAAATATAAGGTCACGCATATTGGAACTAGAAATATTAAATATGCACAATGAAGGGGTTCTTTTTAGGAAAAGAAATTATGGCCAACTACTGCTAAACTCTAGCTTTTTCAAAGTCAAGAGCACACAAACTCAACACTTATTCACTGAAACTTCAGAGAACACATATGGTACAAAAATTCCATTTTGCAGTGGCCAATGGACATGAAAGGGTCCTAATTTCTAATGGACTCTGCCAAAAGTGCTTCCCCTTAAAGGAGAGAGACACCACTAGAATTTCAGGGAGGGGTGGCCCACCCAAACAGATTTTTAAACAAAAAATGTACAGAAAATATTATTAAATCCAAATGGTGAAATCAGGAGAATTAAATTATTCTGTGTGGTCCTCACCAGTCATATAATCATAGAATGGTTACAACACGGAAGAAGCGTCGAGCCCGTGCCAACTCTCAGCTAGTCCCACTGCCCTGACCTTTCCCTGTAGCCCTGCAATTTTTTTCCCTTCAGATACTTAACCACTAGCTGCGTAAAAAAGTTTTTTCTTACGTCACCCTCTGGTTCTCGACCCTACTGCCAATGGGAACAGTTTTTTTCTATCTATTCTCCCCCCATGATTTTGAACACCTCTATCAAATCTCCTCTCAATCTTCTCTGCTCCAAGAAGAACAACCCCAGCTTCTCCAGTCTATCAACGTAACTGAAGTCCCTCATTCCTGGAATCATTCTTGTAAATCTTTTCTGCACTTCTCTAAGGCCTTCACATCCTTCCTAAAATATGGTGCCCAGAATTGGACACAATACTCCAGTTGGGGCCGAACCAGTTTTTTTATAAAGGTTCATCATAATTTCCACACTTTTGTACTCTCTACCTCTATTTATGAAGTCCAGGATCCCATAAGTCTTTTTAACTGAATTCTAAACCTGCCCTGCCACTGTCAATGATTTGTGCACATATATCTCTGTGTATGCACCCACTTTAGGATTTTACCCTTTAGTTTTTATTTCCTCTCCTCAGTCTTTCTACCAAAATGTGTCATTTCACACTTTTCTGCATTAAATTTCGTCTGCCATGTGTTCGTCCATGTCACTAGCCTGTCTGTATCCTCTTGAAGTCTATCACTAACCTCCTCACTGCTAACTATGTTTCCAAGTTTTATGACATCTGCAAATTTTGAAAGTGCCCTGTACACTCACATCCAAGTCATTACTATATATATCAAGAAAAGCAGTGGTCCCAGAACCGACCCCTGGGGAAAACCATTGTATACCTTCCTCCAGTCCGAAAAACAACTGTTCACCACTACTCTCTGTTTCCTGTCACTTAGCCAATTTCGTATCCACTGTCCCTTTTATTCCATGGGCTTCAACTTTGCTGGCAAGCCTATTATGTCGCATTTTGTCGAACGCCTTTTGGAAATTTACACTATGTCAACCACATTACCCTCATCAACCCTCTCTGTTACCTCATCAAAAAACTCGATCAAGTTAGTTAAACACAATTTGCCTTTAATAAATCCATGCTGGTTTCCTTAATTAATCCACTCCTATCCAAGTGACTGTTATTGTTGTCCCTGATTACTGTTTCTAAATGCTACCCGACTATCAAGGTTAAACTGACTGGCCGATAGTTGCTGGGTTTATCTTTACACTTTTTTTTTGAACAAAGATGTAACATTTGCAATTCTCCAGTCCTCTGGCACCACCTCTGTATCTAAGGAGGATTGGAAGATTGTGGCCAATACCTCCGTGATTTCCGCCCTCAATTCCCTCAGCATCCGAGGATGCATCCCATCTGCTCCTGATGATTTATATACTTTAAGTACAGCCAGCCTTTCTAATAACTCTTTATCAACTTTTATCCAATCAAGGGTCTCTACTACCACCTCCTTCACTATGTCTACAGCAGCATCTTCTTCCTTGGTGAAGACAGATACAAAGTATTCATTTAGTACCTTAACGATACCCTCTGCCTCCACATGTAGGTCTTCTTCTTGGTCCCTAATCTTCCCCACCCTTCCTTTTACTATCCTTGTACTATTTATGTGCTAACAGAAAACTTTTGTATTACCTTTTATGTTGGCTACCGTTCTATTCTCATACCCTCTTCTTGAACATAAGAACATAAGAAATAGGAGCAGGAGTAGGCCATTTGGCTGATCTGATCTTGGGCTCAGCTCCACTTCTCTGCCCACTCCCCATATTCCTTCATTCATCGTTCAAAAATCTGTCTATCTCCATCTTAAACATATTCAAGACCCAGTCTCCACAGCTCTCTGGGGCAAAGAATTCCACAGATTTACAACCCTCTGGGAAAAGAAATTCCTCCTCATCTCAGTTCTAAATGGGCGACCCCTTATTCTAAAACTATGCCCCCTAGTTCTAGATTCCCCCAAGAGTGGAAACATCCTCTCTGCATCTACCTTGTTGAGCCCCCCCATTATCTTATATGTTTCAATAAGATCACCTCTCATTCTTCTAAACTCCAATGAGTTATCGGCCCAACCTGCTCAACCTTTTCTCGTAATTCAATTCCTTCATCTCAGGAATCAACTTAGTGAACCTTCTCTGAACTGCCTCCAATGCAAGTATATCCTTCCTTAAATAAAGAGTCCAAAACTGTACGCAGTACTCCAGGTGTGGCCTCACCAATACCTGTACAGTTGTAGCAGGACTTCTTTGCTTTTATACTCCACCCCCTTGCAATAAAGGCCAACATTCCATTTGCCTTCCTGATTACTTGCTGTACCTGCATACTCACTTTTTGTGTTTCATGCACAAGGACCCCCAGGTCCCTCTGTACCATAGCATTTTGTAATTTCTCCCCATTTAATTAATAATTTGCTTTTTTATTTTTCCTGCCAAAATGGATAACCTCACACTTTCTCACATTATACTCCATCTGCCAAATGTTTGCCCACTCACTTAGCTTGTCGATATTCCTTTGCAGATTCTTTGTGTCCTCCTCACAATTTGCTTTCCCACCCATCTTTGTTTTAATCAGCAAACTTGGCTACATTACACTTGGTCCTTTCATCCAAGTCATTAACATAGATTGTAAATAGTTGAGGCCCCAGCACTGATCCCTGTTGCACCCCACTAGTTACCGTTTTCCAACTGGAAAATTACCCATTTATCCCAACTCTCTGTTTTCTGTTAATTAGCCAATCCTCTATCCATGCTAATATATTACCCCCAACCCTATGAGTTCTTATTTTGTGCAGTAACCTATTATGTGGCACCTTATCGAATGCCTTCTGGAAATCCAAATACACCAAATTTTCCCCTCTTATTTTCTTTTTCACTTCTTCTCTGAACTTTCTATATTTTAGCCTGATTCTCAGATATATTTGCAACCTAACATCTGTCATAAGTGCTCTTTTTCTGCTTCATCATATTCTCTATCTGTTTTGTCATCCAGGGAGCTCTTACTTTAGTTGCCCTACCTTTCCCCCTAGTGGGAATGTACCTCGACTGTACCTGAACTATTTTCTCTTTAAAAGCAGCCCATTGTTCCATTACAGTTTTGCCTGACAATTTTTGATTCCAGTTTATCCGGGCCAGATTCGTTCTCATCGCACTGAAATTGGCTTTCCCCCAGTTGAACATTTTTATCCTAGATTGCTCCCTGTCCTTTTCCATAGCTAATCTAAATATTATGATAGTATGATCACTGTTCCATAAATGTTCACCTACTGACACTTGCTCCCCTTGATCTACCTCATTCCCCAGAATCAGATCTAGCAATGCCTCCTCCCTCGTCGAGCCGGAAACGTACTGATCAAGAAAGTTTTCCTTCTCTGCCCTTTACACTATTACTGTCACAGTCTATATTAGGATAGTTGAAGTCCCCCATTATCACTACTCTATAGTTCTTGCACCTCTCTCTAATTTCTCTGCAAATTTGCTCTTCCATATCTTTCCTACTATTTGGTGGTCTATAGAATACATCTATTAGTGTAATTGCACCTCTATTATTTCTTAACTCTAGCCATATAGGCCCTGAAATTCCAGCCTCACCGGGTGCTTATGATCCCAAAAAGGCCCTGCAAATTCCAGGTTTAGGCATGCAAAGCACATGCCCCTGAACCCGGCACTTTCGATCTGTCAAAATATCTTTTCACAGATCGCACGCATCCCCGGAAGAAGGTCCGTCGCTGACGGAGATTTGGGCTATTTGCCCAACTTTTGCCCAGCAAATGTCCTTCAAACTCTTACCCATGGTAAAAGTAGGTGTAATATTTTTAATAGAAAAAATAAACGTTATTACTTTTAACGCTTATTTATCTCTCTCTCTCCTCTCTCTTCTCTCCTCTCTCCTCTCTCCTCTCTCCTCACTGTGCCGATTTCCTTAACTCTGGGAAGGTTTTTCTGCAGAGGCCACATACGCTGGCCTAAGCACAACTGGAGTAACTCTCAGCTGGCCAAACTTCCCTAAATGGCCAGAATTGTTGTATGTGGCTGGTTACGCCCCCTTTGGCTGAAAAAAAAACTGACCTAAAAAAATCGTAACTAACTGAGTTACACTGGTACAAATTGATTGGGGAAACTATGGTTTTTCAACTTAGGCCAAAAAGAGCAGCCTGCTCCAAAAAAACGCCGCAAATCACTGGGGTAAATTGAGCCCAAGATGAGGAGGTCATTATAAAAAGAGTGCAGAGGTCTGTGATACCCGATCAGACAAATGCATGGCAGATGAAGTATAATGTGGATAAATGTGAGGTTATCCACTTTGGTGGTAAAAACAGAGAGACAGACTATTATCTGAATGGTGACAGATTAGGAAAAGG
Source organism: Pristiophorus japonicus (assembly GCF_044704955.1). NCBI lineage: Eukaryota > Metazoa > Chordata > Chondrichthyes > Pristiophoridae > Pristiophorus > Pristiophorus japonicus. Next base: position 107,082,064 of record NC_091989.1, on the reverse strand, counting down.
GAAGGTGCAACGAGACCTGGGTGTCATGGTACATCAGTCATTGAAGGTTGGCATGCAGGTACAGCAGGCGGTTAAGAAAGAAAATGGCATGTTGGCCTTCATAGCGAGGGGATTTGAGTACAGGGGCAGGGAGGTGTTGCTACAGTTGTACAGGGCCTTGGTGAGGCCACACCTGGAGTATTGTGTACAATTTTGGTCTCCTAACTTGAGGAAGGACATTCTTGCTATTGAGGGAGTGCAGCGAAGATTCACCAGACTGATTCCCGGGATGGTGGGACTGACCTATCAAGAAAGACTGGATCAACTGGGCTTGTATTCACTGGAGTTCAGAAGAATGAGAGGGGACCTCATAGAAACGTTTAAAATCCTGACGGGTTTAGACAGGTTAGATGCAGGAAGAATGTTCCCAATGTTGGGGAAGTCCAGAACCAGGGGTCACAGTCTAAGGATAAGGGGTAAGCCATTTAGGACCAAGATGAGGAGAGACTTCTTCACCCAGAGAGTGGTGAACCTGTGGAATTCTCTGCCACAGAAAGTGGTTGGGGCCAATTCACTAAATATATTCAAAAGGGAGTTAGATGAAGTCCTTACTACTCGGGGGATCAAGGGGTATGGCGAGAAAGCAGGAATGGGGTACTGAAGTTTCATGTTCAGCCATGAATTCATTGAATGGCGGTGCAGGCTAGAAGGGCTGAATGGCCTGCTCCTGCACCTATTTTCTATGTTTCTATGACACCTTGCTGTGTGACACAGAGCCAAGAATCCTTCTGTGCAATACCATCAAACACTCCATTAAATAGGCCAGTTATTCCATCTACATATCGACGTGGTCTCTGTAAATTTCAGCTGTTTTGGGGTATGGTGTGGTGTGACTGAGAAAGAGCATTGTACTAAGAGTTGTTGCTACCTACAAGTATTAATATCAATCTGAAGCGTTCAAAGATGCTCACCTGTATACATCCCCCTTTGTGGATGGTGGCTTTCCTTGAAGCTGTTCTGGTGACATATATACAATATCTTCGTTACAGGGTTCAACACAAGACAGTGGGGCTGATGCTTTAGCCATTTTCCTCCATTTACACATACTGTAATCTGACACCTGTGGCAAACAAGTTATTCAATTGATCATCCAGTAAGTGTAACATTTTTATCCCGAGGCTATGGGCCCAAGTTTCCACAGGATAAAAAAACAGGCGCCCCTCCGAGCTGGGCGCCCGTTTTTCGCCCCTAAAACGGCACCAGAAAAAAAACGCGCTATTCTCGAGCGCTTTGCAGCTCCTTGTCTGTTTGGCACGGCGCCCAGGGGGGCAGAGCCTACACTCGCGCCGATTTTGTAAGTGGAAGGGGGCGGGTACTATTTAAATTAGTTTTTTTCCTGCTGGCAACGCTGCGCGTGCGCGTAGGAGTGTTCGCGCATGCTCAGTGTGAAAAAAAACATTGGCACTCGGCCATTTTTGTAGTTCTTTGTAGCTGTTTAATTTTTGAACATTTTTTAATAAAATCACATTGCCATCAGCACATCAGCACTGAGGCTACCCTTCTCACTGTCTCCTTCCCCTCCCTCCCCTCCGCGGCAACAAACGGCTCTCTCCTTTCCCTCCCCTCCCCTGCGCGGCAACAAGCTGCTGTCTCCTTCCCCTCCCTCCCCTCCCTCCACGGCAACAAGCCGCTGTCTCCTTCCCCTCCCTCCCCTCCCTCCACGGCAACAAGCCGCTGTCTCCTTCCCCTCCCTCCCTCCCCTCCCTCCACGGCAACAAGCCGCTGTCTCCTTCCCCTTCCTCCCCTCCCCCCCACGGCAACAAGCCGCTGTCTCCTTCCCCTCCCTCCCCTCCCCTCCACGGCAAGAAGCCGCTATCTCCTTCCCCTCCTTCCCCTCCCTCCACGGCAACAAGCTGCTGTCTCCTTCCCCTCCCTCCCCTCCCTCCACGGCAACAAGCCGCTGTCTCCTTCCCCTTCCTCCCCTCCCCCCCACGGCAACAAGCCGCTGTCTCCTTCCCCTCCCTCCCCTCCCCTCCACGGCAAGAAGCCGCTATCTCCTTCCCCTCCTTCCCCTCCCTCCACGGCAACAAGCTGCTGTCTCCTTCCCCTTCCTCCCCTCTCTCCACGGCAACAAACCGCTGTCTCCTTCCCCTCCCTCCCCTCCACAACAACAAACCGCTTTCTCCTCCCCCGCCCCCTCCCGCTCAGCGGCACGAGCGGCTTTCTCTGCCCCCCCCTCCCGCTCAGCGGCACGAATGGCTTTCTCCCCCCCCTCCCGCTCAGCGGCACGAACGGCTGCAGAATTCTCCCTGGCTGAAGCACAGGTAGGAAGATGGTTTATTTAATCTTTTCTTTGCTTATAAATGTTTATTCAGGTTGGATTTATTTGTATAATATTTGTATAAGTATAAATAAGGATTTATTATAGAATTTAATGACTACCCTTTCCCCCCCCCCCCTCGTTCTGGACGCCTAATTTGTAACCTGCGCCTGATTTCTTAATGTGCTGAACAGGTTTTTTCAGTTCTACAAAAATCTTCACTTGCTCCATTCTACTTTAGTTTGGAGTACGTTTTCACTGTGGAAACTTTCAAATCAGGCATCAGTGGCCGGACACGCCCCCTTTTGAAGAAAAAATTATTTTCAAAGTAGAACTGTTCTACCTGACTAGAACTGCAGAAAAGAAAATGTGGAGAATTGCGATTTCTAAGATAGTCCGTTCTCCACCAGTTGCTCCTAAAAATCAGGCGCAAATCATGTGGAAACTTGGGCCCATTATATCTACAATTTATAGCAAGAATTAATCTGTATTTTACTTCTAATCTTGCTTAACCTCATGAACAATATTTGTTCCTGTTTGACATTCGTACAGTGTGCACCAATTCAGTTTCCCCTGTCAATATTGCTGCAATTACTGACCTTGGCTCTGTAATCTTTGTCAAGTAGTACGTTGCTAGACTTCAATGTCTGGTGAAGAACAGGAGGTTCCATCCCATGGAGGCAGCTCATCCCCTCAGCAACATCCAATAGAATTCTCACTCTGAGAGGGACTGGTACATTGGGGTAGAGGTCAACCTGCAAATAATTACTAGTAACATTTACTTTACTGTATTAGTAAAATTATTAACATTAATTTGTTCTAGAAATATACTGTAAATGTAGGCTTGAGATGTAAACCCCAATTTTCCAAGCTCCCCCCAGTGGTACAGAGCCTTGCTGGTGGCAGGTGTGAGTTGGAAGATTGCAAGATGCCCAATATTCCAAAAGGAAATATGGAGCTAGAAAATGAGTGAGTGTTATTGTCATGCACGGGCTTCATTTAAATATTTTAATGATCAAAATCAGGCCCAAAGCTGTGTCAGCTGTGGCTAAGTGGGTAGCACACTCGCCTTTGAGTCAGAAGGCTGTGGTTCAAGTCCTACTCAGGAACTTGAGCACAAAAATCTAGGCTGACACTCCAGTGCAGTACTGAGGGAGTGCTGCACTGTTGGAGGTGCTGTCTTTAGGATGAAACGTTAAACCAAGGCCCTGTCTGCATTCTCAAGTGGACTTAAAAGATCCTAAGACACTATTTTGAAGAAGAGCAGGGGAGTTATCTCCGGTGTCCTAGCCAATATTTATCCCTCAATCAACATCACAAAAATAGATTATCTAGTCATTATCACATTGCTATTTGTGGGACCTTGCTGTGCGGAAATTGGCTGCCATGTTTCCTACATTACAACAGTGACTACACTTCAAAAACGTACTTCATTGGCTGTAAAGTGCTTTGGGACGTCCAGTAGTCATGAAAGGCGCTCTATAAATGCAAATTCTTTTCATTCTTCTAAATTTGGGCATGGCTCAATCCACAGATTGCACCTCACCCATATTACCAGGCCACATAGGAGTCACAGATTTAGCCTGCTCTAATAGGCTTCATAGAGGGAAATTACAGTTTAAGCTCATAATAAGAATTTTTATTGGATTTTTTTTACATTTTCAGCTACATTTTGCAACATATATTAATTCATTGTCTTACAGTCTACCATTTTGGTGTTTTTTCCTGCCAATGCTTTCCTTCATTGTATTTGCTTGCCACTGGCATTTAAATCATAGCATATTAAGTGGTGAGGATGGGTATTGCTTATGGAGTTCCAAACATACTGCATGATTTATGTGAGGAAGAGCAATTCATGAGGGCTCCACAGATATAGGTGCACACCTGAGTAATTTGGTCTGCACCCAACACTACCCAGGATCCATATTTATGCACTCCTTCAGACCAATCTAGACATGTCAGAGGAAATCTGGCATCGCTTCACAAGAGTGCGGAAAAGTTGGACTATCTGGTGCAGCATAACCTGCAACCAACATTTTGGGTCAGGGACAGTTATTCCCATAGAAGGGAAGGCTACATTCTTTCAATCCACCACAGAGGACATGCCACAATAAGCAGTCTTCACCATACACTTATATCAAGCATGTCAAAAGTACTATGTCTGCAAGGGCAACACCTTCTTCTTCACTTCTCCTGTGGAAAAAATGCATCAGATGGACAGGGCATAGTGCTTTCATGGGGTAGTTGAGTACGCATGAGTGCAGGATGTTTTAGATGAAACTCATGTGTGCATCTGTACTTTTCATATTAACCCCACAACTTACATAAACAATCACCGTTCAGGAGGTAGCTGACTCTAGAAACATCATTCTGCCTATCAGTAGCCATTATCCAGAAAGCAGCCATGATGCCTTCATTTTGCAGCAGTCTTTGGTGGCAACATTATTTGAAGGACTAAAGTACACTGGATAGATAGCTCTTAGCAAAACAATACCTCCGTCTGCATCCATGCTGCTGACCCCACTAAAATAGTCCTTATACCGAGAAATAGCTCGGCCAGGAAGTGGAAATTGTTCCATTCCCAGCACTAATGTCCCCAAAAAACATTTACCCCAAAAGATAGTATTCATAAAATACTACAAAAAGCTGTGAAGCATTGGATTCTTGATGAAGAACCAGCACAACATGCTGTACCAACCTCATGTATCAGAGACCACAGTGATCCATTATACATCCACTCACTAACGACGCCAAGGAATTGAGGACAGAAATATACTCCCATTAGTGGAAGGACTCGTGCAGACCGGATACATCCTGTACTTGCAACATCACTCAGAAGCTCGGTGAAACTTCTATGCAGAGTAAAAGAAAAGGTCAGCACATTCCCAATCCATTACAACTTGCTACAACAAATTATTCAACTCAGTCCAAAAGCTGCTATTCCAAAGTCACTGACTCACACTCTACTACAGAGGGCTTGGTGAGGTCACAACGTGTTAGTGCTAGACAGTACAGTTGGGCAAACTTCACATTTTCAATGGAACTGGGGGTGGGTAGTAGCAGGAAATGAGTTGGGAATGTGGTCTCACATTTTTACATCCTTCCAGTGCCTTGAAGGAAGGGACAGCTGGCAATATATATATATATGTATTTATATGGGCGGGCATGTAATAATCAGATGGAAATAGGATGCGCTTACTTGTACTGCAAAATTGGCCAACATGCTCCACTCTTTGTTTCTGATTGGTCCCCTTGGAGGATAAGCCACACCCTGAAGTTTCACAGGAATGTTTAACTGGAACCGCCTGTGCCAAGGTCTCACTGACTTTGCAAATTGTAACTCCATCCACTTTGACTTCCTGAAGCGACAGAGGACAGAGCTCCCCAGAAGCCAGCAAGGGCCAGCAGAAGTGCCTTACCCCAGTCCAAGTACATCTCTCCCCGAGCCGAAGTGCCTTACTCCAGTCCAAGTACATCCCTCCCCCAACCGAAGCGCCTTACCCCAGTCCAAGTACATCCCTCCCTCAGCCGGTACCTTACCCCAGTTCAAGTACATGCCTCCCCCCCCGCCACCCCGCTATAGATGGGGCAGGCATTGTGTATGGATTATTAACAGGTTTATTGGGTATGAAGTGAATAGTGAGTATCGTGATTTCTGGATCTCATCCATTCCAACGATGTCCCTTGTAGGGGATTGGAAGAACATGATCCATTTCCCCCCACCCGTGTCTCTCTCTCTCCCCCCCCCAGCCCATCTCTGACTCACACCGCCTCTTTCTCCACCCCCAGCCTCTCTTCCCTCCCCCAGCCTCTCGTTCTCTCTCCCCAGTCTCTCGTTCGCTCTCTCTCTCTCCCGAGTCTCTCTCGCCCCAGTCTCTCTCTCTCCCCCCCGCCGCAGTCTCTCCGCTCCCCCCCCAGCCTCTCTCTCTTCCCCCCAGTCTTTCTCTCTCTCCCCCAGTCTCTCTCTCCCCCCAGCCTCTCTCTCCCCCCAGCCTATCTCTCCCCCCATTTTCTCCCTCGCCCCCCCAGTCTCTCTCTCCCCCAACAGTCTCTCTTTCCCTCCTCCCCGCCCCAGTCACTCCCTCCCAGTCTCTCTCTCCACCTCCCATTCACTTTCTCCCCCACAGTCTCTTTCTCCCCAGTCTCTCTCTTCTCCCCCCCCCCCCCAGTCTCTCTCTCTTTCCTTTCCACAGTCTCTCTCTCCCCCACCGGTCTCTCTTCCCCCCCACTCCCCCAGTCTCTCTCCCCCTCCCAGCCTCTCTCTCTCCCCCCCAGTCTCTCTCTCTCCTCCGTCTCTCTCTTTCTCCCCCCAGTCTCTCTCTCTCGCCCCCTCAGTCTCTCTCTACCCCCCTCCCCACAGTTTCTCTCTCTCTCTCCCCCCTCTCCCCAAGTCTCTCTCCCTCGTCTCTCTCTCCCCTCTCTCCCCCAGTCTCTCTCTCTCTCCGTCCTCAGTCTCTCTCTTCCCCCCCAGTCTCTCTCTCTCTCTCTCTCTCTCTCTCTCTCTCTCCCTCCCAGCCCCTCTCTCTCTCTTTCTCGCTCTCTCTCTCCCCAACTTCCACAGCTGCAATTGCGGGACATTTCTATTTGTCTCTCTATCATCGTAGCCTTTCCAGCTGGGATTGCTGACTCTAGCTCTGGGCAGAGTGAAAATACATTGGTAAGTTATACTACATTTTCTCTCTTGCCCACTTATGGATCTTTTTGCATCATAACCTTCCACCGGACTTTTGTCAATGTTATCGGGTTGGAAGATTGTAACTAGTGGGGTGTCGCAAGGATCAGTGCTTGGGCCCCAGCTATTCACAATCTATATCAATGATTTGGATGAGGGGACCAAATGTAATAAAAGTTTGCTGGTGATACAAAGCTAGGTGGGAATGTAAGTTGTGAGGAGGATGCAAAGTGACTTCAAGGGGATATAGACAGGCTAAGTGAATGGGCAAGATCATGACAAATGGAATATAATGTGGAGAAATGTGAAGTTATCCACTTTGGTAGGAAAATTAGAAATGCAGAGTATTTTTTAAATGGTGAGAGATTGGGAAATGTTGGTGTTCAGAGGGACCTGGATGTCCTTGTACACGAATCACTGAAAGTTAACATGCAGGTACAGCAAGCAATTAATAAAGCAAATGGTATGTTGGCCTTTATTACAAGAGGATTTGAGTATAAGGGTAAAGACGTCTTACTGCAATTATATAGGGCCCTGGTGAGATCACACCTGGAGTATTGTGTACAGTTTTGGTCTCCTTACCTAAGGAAGGACATTGAGAGAGTGTAACAAAGATTCATCAGACTGAGATGGGGGGATTGTCCTATGAGGAGAGATTGAGTAGACTAGGCCTAAATTCTCTAGAGTTTAGAAGAATGAGAGTTGGTCTTATTGAAACATACAAAATTCTTACAGGGCCTGACAGGGTAGATGTAGCGAGGAGTCTAGAACCAGGGGTCACAGTCTCAGAATAAGGGGTTGGCCATTTAGGACTGAGATGAGGAGAAATTTCTTCATTCAGAGGGTGGTAAATCTTTGGAATTCTCTACCCCGGAGGGTTGTGGAGGCTCAGTCATTGAGTATATTCAAGACAGATATCGATAGATTTTTGGATATTCAGGCAATCAAGGGATATGGGGATAGTGCAGGAAAGTGGAGTTGAGGTAGAAGATCTGCCATGATCTTATTGAATGGCGGAGCAGGCTCGAAGGGCCGAATGGCCTACTCCTTCTCCTATTTCTTGTTTTATTCTGTAACCAGGTGCTAGAAGTGCATGAGATTGTGTCTGGTTGATGTTATTCTGATTTTCAGTGCCGGTCTGACTGGCATTTTTGCACTGGTTACAGAGCTGTACTGTACATCCTTAATAAAAGCTGTGAATGCACTGTGTGTGTCTACCATTGGGAGAGAGAATGAGGGTGGAGCATATGAATATGTGTCTCTCATGTTGTGCTTCTTGTGTGGAAGTTGAGCTTTGTGTTGTATGCAGTAAGGTATTTCTGTGGCATTGATTTATGGGTTTGGTAGGGATCATATATATGTGCGGCTGTGTCGGGGTGGTGTGGTTGTAGATTTTTGCTGTGATGTGATACCTGATGTGATGCTATACTTCTCGAGCTTTTAACTGTACAACTGGTTATGGACAAATTCTAGTGGTATCCTGGAACTGTACTGAGACTAGAATTTTGTTCCCTCCGAAGATGTTCATCAGTCTACTGATGGCAAGTCCTTTCAGTCGAAGCAAGGTCCGAGGTTTTCCACTTCATCGCTCAAAGTGAGATGGCAGAAAATTACAGGTTGGCAAGCACAGTGCCACAAAACTCGCTCCTTGCTGTCTGGTAAGCCCTCAGAGCAACCCCACTCTAGAACTGGGACCAATTATTTGATAACCAGCACTCTCCAAAGTATTCCCCCATAAAATATTGCAGTAATAGTTACCTGTCTTGTAGGTTGGTCATGAGATTGACAGACACATCAACGTTTTTATGTCTGTGTCGTGCCTTTATCATCAGTCCAGCTCTTGTCTGAAGCAGGGCAAAATTCTCTAAATCTCCTTGTGAGATAATGGATACAGAGTGTAGAGCCGACATTGGAAAAGACCTAAAGTCAAATAGTGAGAGTGACTAAGACATTCAGAATGTAGGGAAGGGGGTAGGGAGGGGAGAGAGAGAGAGAGAGAGACTGCCTCTCGGAGTGTTTGAGCATCTCCCTTTTTATCATTCTTATAATCTTTCAACAACATGCATTTCAACAACAACAACTTGCATTCACATAGCTCCTTTAATGTAGTAAAACATCTCAATTTTGTTCCCTGCTAACCTAAAGTTGTTGGCATACTTTCTCACTTAGTGTTGGAGTTGAGCACATCCAAACCAGGTGTAGACAGATTAGATGCTAAGTTACAGTTCCATGGGGGCCAGCAGTCCTCTTGCACCTCACACATGTGCTTGTTCTCCATGTGTGAGCCTGGACAGTGGGTGTCAGCAGGCTATCGGAGAGTGGAGGGTATCTCAACTCAGCTTAAATCTATCCTCCATTCTCTGCACATTTGCAGACATCGCGGCTGCAAAACCTGCCAGGTCTCCTGCATTTCTTGCTGCCCCTCCAGGATCACCCTCTTTCTCGATGGCCCCTGAGGCTCAGCATCTGCATGCAGCTGAGCAGAGCTTGGAGAGTCCTGCGCTTTCTGGTGAGGAGTCTCCACCACTGCCCCTGTCAACACCATCTACTGTTGCTCACTCATGACCGAGGTGTACGTCTCCACACTTCTACTTTCCACTTTCCTGCACTATCCCCATATCCCTTCATTCCCTTAATATCCAAATATCTATCGATTTCTGTCTTAAATATAATCAACGACTGAGCCTCCGCAGCCCTCCGGGGTAGAGAATTCCAAAGATTTACCACCTCTGAGTGAAGAAATTTCTCCTCATCTCTGTCCTAAATGGCCGACCCCTTATTCTGAGACTGTGACCCCTGGTTCTAGACTCCTCAGCCAGAGGAAACATCCTCCCTGCATCTACTCTGTCAAGCCCTGTAAGAATTTTGTATGTTTCAATGAGATCAATTCTCATTCTTCTAAACTCTAGAGAATTTAGGCCTAATCTACTCAATCTCTCCTCATAGGACAATCTCCCCATCCCAGAAATCAGTCTGGTGAACTTTTGTTGCACTCCCTCTATGACAAGCATATCATTCCTTAGGTAAGGAGACCAAAACTGTACACAATACTCCAGGTGCGGTCTATATAATTGCAGTAAGACGTTTTTACACTTATACTCAAAACCTTTTGTAATAAAGGCCAACATACCATAGGCTTTATTAATTGCTTGCTGTACCTGCATGTTAACTTTCAGTGATTCGTGTACAAGGATACCCAGGTCCCTCTGAACACCAACATTTCCCAATTTCTCACCATTTAAAAAATACTCTGCTTTTCTATTTTTCTTACCAAAGTGGATAACTTCACATTATATTCCATTTGCCATGTTCTTGCCCACTCACTTAGCCTGTCTATATCCCCTTGAAGCCTCTTTGCATCCTCCTCACAGCTTACATTCCCACCTAGCTTTGTATCATCAGCAAACTTGGATACATTACATTTGGTTCCCTCATCAAATCATTGATGTAGATTGTGAATAGCTGGGGCCCAAGCACTGATCCTTGCGGCACCCCACTAGTTACAGTCTTCCCACCCGAAAATGACCCGTTTATTCTTACTCTCTGTTTTCTGTCCGTTAACCAATGCTCAATCCATGCTCAATCCCATGAGCCCTAATTTTGTTTAATAGTCTTATTGAATGCCTTCTGTAAATCCAAATGCACCACATTTACTGGTTCTCCCTTATCTTTTCTGCGAGTTACAACATCAAAAAACTCTTAACAGATTCGTCACGCATGATTTCACTTTGATAAATCTGTGTTGATTCTGCCCAATCGTAATATTATTTTCTAAGTGCCCGGAGTTAGTTACAGAATAAAGAAGATTACCTATTATTGCATTTCCATTTCTCACATTTGCTGCCTTCCCTAAGTAAGTTTGTTAACTTTAGCAGTAATTCTGCAATCCAGCGGTGGTGAGCTATGCCTGCAGGGAGCACAGTCGGAGAACTGGTACTATAATGGTGCAGTCCCATTTCCAACCCATGCTCTTTGTGAGTGCAGTTTCCCTGCTGTGAGCATGAAATTGTGGAATTACTCCATTAGTGCCATTTAATCCCAAATGATTAATAGATTTGTATTGTGAAATTATACCTCGTGGCAAACTCTATTTTACTTAGAACTCTTACTCTTGCCTGGTTGAGCTGAATTCTAATCAGTATTGGAAGTAAAGTTAAATGCACAGCATCATTTATGTCTGTAGACTGCACTTAATGTGTACATATGCATAGGGAGTATATACACACACAGACACAGGCTATGATCAAAGGCTGAATTTATAGTTAAGTTGAAATCATTCATTCTTGTGGTTTGTTGTTGAATGCTTACACTGCACAGAACAGCAATATGCCTGTTATTCCAACTAACTATTCTACCCGTGGCATGTTTTACGAGAACAAAAAGCCATTGCCCACCGTAGAAAGAGCTGGTTAAGGGTCCTTCCCCCTGACTTTTCACATACCTGGTACTTCAGTGGAAGTAGACTCAGATTAGAGAATGCAATCTTCACAATGTCCTTCTCCCCGAGCCCTCTCCTGCTGGTTAAACTGAAACAAGTTGAAAGATTTGACTGCAGGACTACGTGCTGACTGTGAGTCAGACGATATGGCTGTGATTGGCTGTTGGCTGAGGCTGCTTGAATTCCCCTCAGTACACTACAAGTCATGAAATTCTTTGCAAGCTGGAACCGGGCCAAACTGTAAATCTATGTACATAGCTACTGAGCACCAAAGACAATGACTGTTGACGGCTCTTAGATTTTCAGGAACTTTGGTAAATATGAGGGGAATTTCAATGTAGAAATGTCTGCACAAGTTCCTCACAAATTACCTTAATTGTCTCTCACTGTAGGAGAGAAGCATGAATAAGGAAACTCACATTGGAACATGAGAAACCCAATTAAGCATCCCTCTGATTCTTTAAAAGCCAGCATTTAGCTAAAGAAAAGTTCATTTTTCCAGAATTGCTCCCATCCCCATAATAGACAGCGGAAGCCAAACAAATAGGTAAATAGAAATAGGTTAGAGAAAAATAGATATCTCGCTCAAAGTAGAAAAAAAGTTAAATTAAAGTGGGATGGAGAGTATAGGGAAAATAGGAATGGAAGAACTGTATATTTTTTACTTCTATTTAAAATGTTATTTTTAGTAGTTTAAAGTTAATAGTGCAGTAAAACATTGAGCTAATTCGCTCAATTTAAATGTTAGGAATGCAGTTGACTCAGTCAGCTTATTGAAAGACTGTGACCAGGAGACTTTAGGGTGGAATAGACTTAGCAGAGTGAACATTATTTATGGAGGTAGTTTCATTCGGTTAACTTATTGAGTGTAAATCTCGGGATTTATCAGGGCACAACTATTTTAAGATATATATGAGAGAGCAAAAATAAAGTGTATTGATGGGGACTGACCTATTGAGGTTTTTTGTTGATATCAGTTAGTTGAAGGGTATTAATATTACAGCATTTCTGATATTTATGAGGCGGGGGAGTGGTTATGTTGGATCACCGATTGCAGCATTGGGCAGTGAGTTTTGAGGTAACAAATCACTTCCAGATACTCCTAATATGGTCCGCTGAATTCCGAGGCAATAAAACATTACTAGACTCCTAATGGTCCAAATTCTGAGGACAGAACATTATCAGACCCTCACAGCAGGGGCCATTGAGACCTGAGATTTTGGAACATTACCAGGCTCTCCCATGACTTATCAGCAGGTTTCAAGGCAAAGTGCCAGACAGATGCAGTCCCATGCAGGGTCCAGGCAAGTTCCAATATAAATTCCAATCAGGCATGATCAGAGACCATATAAATGTTGATTGCATTAAGAAGGTACTAAGTATTAGTTCTGCTCAAAAGATGTTTTTTTTTAAATATATAAATTCATGGTGAGTGAGGGGCAGGGGGAAACTAGGTGGTGCAGTGGTTTAGACACTGGGCTTTCACTGTGTTTTTTATTTGTTCCTGGGGTGTGGACGTCGCTGGCAAGGTCAGCATTTATTGCCCATCCCTAATTGCCCTTGAAGAAGGTGGTGGGGAGCCGTCGCCTTAAACCGCTGCAGTCCATGTGGTGAAGGTACTCCCGTAGTGCTGTTAGGGAGGGAGTTCCAGGATTTTGACCCAGCGATGATGAAGGAATGGTGATATATTTCCAAGTCAGGATGGTGTGTGATTAGGAAGTGAACTTGGAGGTAATAGTGTTCGCATGTGCCCGCTGCCCTTGTCCTTCTTGGTAGAGGTTGCGGGTTTGGAAGGTGCTATTGAAGAAGCCTTGGAGAGTTGCTGCAGTGCATCTTGTAGATGGTACACACTGCAGCCATGGTGCGCTGGTGGTGGAGGGAGTGAATATTTAAGGTGATGGATGGGATGCCAATCAAGCGGGCTGCCTTGTTCGGGATGGTGTTGAGCTTCTTGAGTGTTGTTGGAGTTGCACTTGTCCAGGGAGTATTCCATCATACTCCTGACTTATGACTTGTAGATGGTGAAAAGTCAGGAGGTGCGACACTCGCCACAGAATACCCAGCCTCTGACCTGCTCTTGTTGACACAGTATTTATGTGGCTGGTCCAGTTAAGTTTATGGTCAATGGTGACCCCCAGAATGCTGATGGTGGGGGATTCGGCGATGGTAATGCTGTTGAATGTCAAGGGGTGGTGTTTAGACTCTCGCTTGTTGGAGATAGTCATTGCCTAACACTTGCGTGGCGCGAGTATTACTTGCCACTTATCAGCCCAAATCTGAATGTAATTCATGTCTTGCTGCATGCACGAATGGACTTCTTCATTACCTGAGGAACTGAACACTGTGCAGTCATCAGCAAACATCCCCACTGGTGGGATAGGATATATCCAGGGATGGCGATGGAGGAGTCTGAGACATTGGCTGAATTGTATGATTCTGTGAGTATGACAGAATTTGACTGGGCTGGGCGTGCTGTTATCATGTCCGCAGCTGGTGCCCTGGTCAATGTCAGGTGGTCCATCCGGCTTTATTCTTATAGATTTTTGTAGCGGTTTGCTACAAGTGAGTGGCTTGCTAGGGCATTTCAGAGGGCAGTTAAGAATCAATCACATTGCTGTGAGTCTGGAGTCACAAAAAGGCCAGACTAGGTAAGGGCAGCAGATTTCCTTCCCTAAAGGCCATTAGTGAACCAGATGGGTTTTTATGACAATCCGATAGTTTCATGGTTACCATTACTGATACTAGCCTTTTATTCCAGATTTATTTAATTAACAGAATTTAAATTCCCCAGCTACTGTGGTGGGATTTGAACTCACATCCACTGGACAATTACTCATCATCATCATCATCACATAGGCAGTCCCTCGAATTGAGGATAGAAACATAGAAACATAGAAAATAGGTGCAGGGGTAGGCCATTCGGCCCTTCGAGCCTACACCGCCATTCAATGAGTTCATGGCTGAACATGCAACTTCAGTACCCCATTCCTGCTTTCTCGCCATACCCCTTGAACCCCTAGTAGGACATAAACATAAGAACATAAGAATTAGGAACAGGAGTAGGCCTGTCCACCATGCTCGTTATATCCTCAAAGAATTCCAGTAAATTAGTTAAACATGATTTCCCCTTCATGAATCCATGTTGCGTCTGCTTGATTGCACTATTCCTATCTAGATGTCCCGCTATTTCTTCCTTAATGATACTTCAAGCATTTTCCCCACTACAGATGTTAAACCAACCGGCCTAGTTACCTGCCTTTTGTCTGCCCCCCTTTTTTAGTAAGTAGTAAGGACTACATCTAACTCCTTTTGAATATACTTAGTGCTTCTATGTCTAAATGTTCACAGGTATTTCAATGAAGGACCTAATATTCCAGGTCCCGAACTAAATCTTGAAAGGTGGAAGATGCCTGTGCATGGATTTTTTTAACATGTGGTGGCGTTGCACACAGGCACCACACAGGCTTGATAGAGCTAGGTCTTGGTCCAGTGACAAGGATTACAAGACGACTGGAGACCAGCTGTGCTGCACGGACCTAGTGCACACACATACCACAGTGTGGGCTGACCTGTTCTGCCCCTGGGCCCTCGCCTCTTCCGGGCCCCGAACGCATGCTTCTCATGGGCCCCGATCATGTTGGTGACATCCCTCTTCACTGCCATTGCTCTCCTGCTCCAGCACGTGCTGCTCCCTGGAGTGGTATACCACCACGCTGCTCCTTCCGCTCCCCAGCCTGCTCCGATGGTGCTTGTAGGCACCAGCCTGCTCCTTGCACCAGTAATAATGCTAGTCCAGTAACATAACCACTACGTTGCCTCTGAGAGTTGGGTTGAAAACTAACCCAGACTGACAAGATGATTTCTGAGTGCATAGATCCTAATAGAAATTAATGTGGGCAGTCTCAGTCCTGCCCCAACTGCCTATAGCACAATATTGTCCTTAATGCAGCACAAATTGGCAATTTCACTCAGACAGGCCTGAGGATGGTTGGTGTGGGAAATGAAAACAAAACAACACTGTATTATTAATGTAGTGTGTATTTTACTACACATTTGTGTTTTATTGGATCGGAGCTGGCGGTTGTGTGAGGGGAGCAATGAGCACTGATGTTCTTCGTGCCCAGGGACCCAAGAATTCGTAATCTTGCTCTGGTTGGGACAGAGTAGAGGGAGCATTACTATACATTCAGTTGTGCTATACCTGACCTGAGAATGCTTGATGTTGATACTGATGTTGGGCGGAATATCGCTCAAGAGGCCACCTCAAACACCGCGGCAGTAACAACAGTAGAAATGGGGTTCGTGCGCCCCGTTTTGAGTGGGAGGCCATTTTAGCCCCAATATATCTTGGGAGCAGCATTGTGCAGTTTTAGTACAAATATTGATGGTACACTTTTGGTAGAAAGGTCGATGTCCATCACATTATATTGGAATTGTTTTTCATTTGCAGCCAGTTTAAAATGTGTATGGGCAGTGTCAACCCAATTCCTTAAATCAAAGGACATTTTAGTAACAATGTGATCACATGGTTTATTTTGAATATGTAGCAACCATCTGACCTCAACAGCAACCACAGATAAAATTACTCAAGTACTGTGCAATATCTCAACATTTCCATTCAACTTTTAACCCTGATTCATGACTCAGTGCATGTATCTGTGCATAAGAGAATTGGATAAATACTTGAAGGGCAAAAATTTACAGGGCTATGGGGAAAGAGCAGGGGAGTGAGATTAATTTGACAGCTCTACCAAAGAACCGGCACAGGCACGATGGGCCGAATGGCCTCCTTCTATGCATATATATGTATATGTGCATGCACACAAACTTATTCACACAGCTATGCAACAGCAACAACAACTTGTATTTATATAGCGCCTTTAATGTAGTAAAATGTCCCAAGGTGCTTCACAGGAGCGTTATAAAACAAAATTTGAAGAGCCAAAAGCTTGGTCAAAGAGGGAGGTTTCAAGGAGCGTCTTAAAGAAGAGCGGAGAGGTTTAGGGACGGAATTCCAGAACTTAGGGCCTTGGCAGCTGAAGGCACATAGAAACATAGAAACATAAAAAATAGATGCAGGAGTAGGCCATTCGGTTCTTCGAGCCTGCACCACCATTCATTAAGATCATGGCTGATCATTTACCTCAGTACCCCTTTCCTGCTTTCTCTCCATACTCCTTCATTCCTTTAGCCATAAGAGCCATATCTAACTCCCTCTTGAATATATCCAATGAACTGGCATCAACAACTCTCTGCGGTAGGGAATTCCACAGGTTAACAACTCTCTGAGTGAAGAAGTTTCTCCTCATCTCAGTCCTAAATGGTTTACCCCTTATCCTTAGACTATGTCCCCTGGTTCTGGACATCCCCAACATTGGGAACATTCTTCCTGCATCTAACCTGTCCAGTCCCGTCAGAATTTTATATGTTTCTATGAGATCCCCTCTCATCCTTCTAAACTCCAGTAAATAGAGGTCCAGTCGATCCAGTCTCTCCTCATATGTCAGTCCTGCCATCCTGGGAATCAGTCTGGTGAACCTTCGCTGCACTCCCTCAATAGCAAGAACGTCCTTCCTCAGGTTAGGAGATCAAAACTGAACACAATATTTCAGGTGAGGCCTCACTAAGGCCCTGTACAACTGCAGTAAGACCTCCCTACTCCTATACTCAAATCCTGTAGCTATGAAGGCTAGCATACCATTTGCCTTCTTCACTGGCCTGCTGTACCTGCATGCCAACTTTCAATGATTGATGTACCATGACATCCAGGTCTCGTTGCACCTCCCCTTTTCTTAATCTGCCGCCATTCAGATAATATTCTGCCTTCGTCTTTTTGCCACCAAAGTGGATAACTTCACATTTATCCACATTATATTGCATCTGCCATGCGTTTGCCCACTCACCTAAATTGTCCAAATCACCCTGCAGCCTCTTAGCATCCTCCTTACAGCTCACACCACCAGCTTAGTGTCATCTGCTAACTTGGAGATATTACACTCAATTCCTTCATCTAAATCATTAATGTATATTGTAAATAGCTGGGGTCCCAGCACTGAGCCCTGCGGCACCCCACTAGTCACTGCCTGCCATTCTGAAAAGGACCCGTTTATCCGGACTCTCTGCTTCCTGTTTGCCAATCAGTTCTCTATCCACATCAGTACATTACCCCAATATCATGTGCTTTAATTTTGCACACCAATCTCTTGTGCGGGACCTTGTCAAAAGCCTTTTGAAAGTCCAAATACACGGCATCCACTGGTTCTCTCTTGTCCACTCTACCAGTTACATCCTCAAAAAATTCTTGAACATTTGTCAAGCAGGATTTCTCTTTCATAAATCCTGACTTGGACCAATCCCATCCCTGCTTTCCAAATGCGCTGCTATTTCATCTTTAATAATTGATTCCAACATTTTCCCCACGACTGATGTCAGGCTAACTGGTCTATAATTACCTGTTTTCTCTCTCCCTCCTTTCTTAAAAAGTGGTGTTACATTAGCTGCTCTCCAGTCCATAGGAACTGATCCAGAGTCGATAGACTGTTGTAAAATGATCACCAATGACCACTATTTCTAGGGCTACTTCCTTAAGCACTCTGGGATGCAGACTATCAGGCCCCGTGGATTTATCGGCCTTCAATCCCATCAATTTCCCTAACACAATTTCCTGCCTAATAAGGATTTCCTTCAGTTCCTCCTTCTCACTAGACCCTCGGTCCCCTAGTATTTCCGGAAGGTTATTTGTATCTTCCTTCGTGAAGATAGAACCAAAGTATTTGTTTAACTGGTCCGCCATTTCTTTGAACCCCATTATAGATTCACTTGATTCTGACTGCAAGGGACCTACGTTTGTTTTCACTAATCTTTTTCTCTTCACATATCTATCGAAGCTTTTGCAGTCAGTTTTTATGTTCCCAGCAAGCTTCCTCTCATACTCTATTTCCCCCTCCTAATTAAACCCTTTGTCCTTATCTGCTGTATTATAAAATTCTCCCAGTCCTCAGGTTTGCTGCTTTTTCTGACCAATTTATATGCCTCTTCCTTGGATTTAACACTATCCTTAATTTCCATTCTTAGCCAAAGTTGAGCCACCTTCCCCATTTTATTTTTACTCCAGACAGGGATGTACAATTGTTGAAGTTCATCCATGTGATCTTTGAATGTTTGCCATTGCCTATCCACCGTCAACCCTTTAAGTATCACTCGCCAGTCTATTCTAGCCAATTCACATCTCATACCATCAAAGTTATCTTTCCTTAAGTTCAGGACCCTAGTCTCTGAATTAACTGTGTCACTCTCCATCTTAATAAAGAATTCTACCATATTATGGTCACTCTTCCTCAAGGGGCCTTGCACAACAAGATTACTAATTAGTCCTTTCTCATAACATATTACCCAATCTAGGATGGCCAGCCCTCTAGTTGGCTCCTCGACATACTGGTCTAGAAAACCATCCCTAATGCACTCCAGGAAATCCTCCTCCACCGCATTGCTACCAGTTTGGTTAGCCCAATCAATATGTAGATTAAAGTCGCCCATGATAACTGCTGTACTTTTATTGCACGCATCCCTAATTTCTTGTTTGATGCTGTCCCCAACCTCACTACTACTGTTTGGTGGTCTGTATACAACTCCCACTAGAGTTTTGCTGCCCTTTGGTATTCCGTAGCTCTACCCATACCGATTCCACATCATCCAAGCAAATGTCCTTCCTTACTATTGCATTAATTTCCTCTTTAAACAGCAACGCCACCCTACCTCTGTTTCCTTTCTGTCTATCCTTCATGAATGTTGAATACCCCTGGATGTAGAGTTCCACGGCCACCAATGGTGGAGGGATTAAAATTGGGGATGCTCAATAGGAGTTAGAGGAGCGCAGATATCTACGAGGGCTGTGGGGCTGGAGGAGATTATAAAGATAGGGAGGGGCGAGGCCATGGAAGGATTTGAAAACAAGGATGAGAATTTTTAAATCGAGGTGTTGCTTAACTGGGAGCCAATGTAGCTCAGCGAGCACAGGGGTGATGGGTGAAACGGGGCTTGGTGTGAGTTAGGACAAGGGTAGCAGAGTTTTGGATGACCTCAAGTTTATGTAAGGTTGAACGTTGGAGGCCGGTCAGGAGTGCATTGGAATAGTCAAGGTTAGAGGTAACAAAGGCATGGATGAAGGTTTTAGCAGCAGATGAGCTGGGTCAGGTGTGAATTCGAGCGATGTTTTGGAGATGGAAATAGGCGGTCTTAGTGATGGGGTGAATATATAGTCGGAAGCTTATCTCGGGGTCAAGTATGACACTAAGGTTGTGAACAGTCAGTACCTCCCCCACCCCAGCATCACTCCGCTAAAATACTCATTGTTTTCTACCCTTCAGCCAATTTATTTTCTGTTCTCGGGGTTCACCCTGGATCCCGACAGTTTTGAATTTGACTAATAGCCTTTTGTGTGGAATGTTGTCAAAAGCCTTTTGGAAGCTGAGGTACACCACATCACAGGGCTTTCCACCATCCATTTGGGTTGTCACTTCCTCAAAGAATTCAAGGAATTGGTCAGGCAGGATTTTCCCTTTCTGATTCCATGTTGATTGATCTTTATTGGGTTGCTATTGTAGAAATGATTCTCAAGGTTACTTTTGATAATTGATTCCATTATTTTACACAGAATGGAAATAGGATCGATGAGTCTGTAGTTGCCCGAGTCTCTTTTGCTCCACCCACATTTCTAAACTCCAACCTATTTCTAAACTTTCGTACCTTCCTAGTGGCCAATGACTCCCTCATGATGATTGTCAATGCAGAAATCAAGCGCAGGCAACGGAAAGAGCGTGTGGTAAACCAGTCCCACCCACCCTTTCCCTCAACGACTATCTGTCCCATCTGTGATAGGGACTGTGGTTCTCGTATTGGACTGTTCAGCCACCTAAGGATTCATTTTAAGAGTGGAAGCAAGTCTTCCTCCATTCCGAGGGACTGCCTATGATGATGATGATGTCAATGATTCACAAACCTCTGGTGTTTGACTTTGTAAGAATGAATCCTGAATGAATTGCAGTCCTGTCCACGTTTTTGTTGATCTCATTCTTATAGGGATGTGTGGCTGTGAGTCGTGTGATAGCTTGGCACTGTGTGAAACTAGGCTGATGCAAGACTGACTTGAGACTGATGCCCTGGACTTCCCCCTTTCTGCACCATTTCTATATATAGTGCTGACCTTGTAATACACAAGCAACAGCACTTTACACTTCCTGCTTACATCATTATGGAGTGGGACAGGGCAGAGCTCTGTGTGCACACAAATACTTGGATGGAGCACAGTGTGATGGCTTCAGGACTCAGTTTCTTTTGAGTCAGAAAATAATGCTTCACCATGAGATTTTAAAAACTGTTTCAAAAAGGAAAGTTTAAAAGTGGTAATTGCACGTGGCAATTAAGCTGCCACTAATGTGAAAAGAAAGAAAGAACTTAACTTTATATAGCGTCTTTCACAACCTCAGGACTGCCAAAGCAGTTACTGCCAATTAACTACTTTTGAAGTGTTGTCACTGTTGTAATGTGGGAAACGCGGTAGCCAATTTGCATACAGCAAGCTCCCGCAAACAGTAATTAGGTAATGACCAGATAATTTGTTTTAGTGATGTTGGTTGAGTGAAAAATATTGGCCAAGATACCGGGGAGAATTTCCCTGCTCTTCTTCGAAATAATGCCATGGATTCTTTCATGCCCACCTGAGAGGGTTTAATATCTCATCTGATAGACAGCGCGAAGCAAAATGGAATCAGTATTGGTCCACCCTAGCAATTTTGTACTGGCCTTTGACACTGCTATTCCAAAAATGTAAACATGCACCAATGTTCATGGTGCAACGTAAAGACAAGACACAAAATTGGGCTTGGTGCCAGGCAAAGCGTGTGTGTTTGTAGCACACCTGCTATCTTGCTCACAGCTTGCTAAAGTGATCGGCAGCATTTGTTTTGGAACTGCTTTAAAGAAACACTCGCTCTCTGATTCAACTAGGAAATGATCAAAATGGCATTAATGCTAGTATCAGGTTTACAATCCAGAGGCCTTGCCTGAGGTCGTGCAGATAGCTAGATGCAGATACTACATCAATGCAAAATTACATATGTTAGTGATGGGAAACATTATATATAACAATAATTATAATATATTATTGTTTTATATATACAATATATGCAATAATTATATATAATAAAAATTGCGGCAGCTCTGACCATCATTTTTCAATCCTCCCTGGCTATAGGAGTTGTGCCAGAGGATTAGAGAACTGCTAACGTTGTACCATTGTTCAAAACGGAGGAAGGGATATACAGAGCAATTATAGGTCAGTTAGTTTCACCTCGGTAGTGGGCAAATTACTGGAATCAATTCTGAGGGACAGTATAAACCTTCATTTAGAAAGTCACAGATTAATCAAGGACAGTCAGCATGGATTTGTTAAGGGAATGTCATGTCTGACTAACTTAATTGAATTTTTTGAGGCGGTAACAAGGAAGGTCGATGAGGGCAGTGTGTTTGATGTTGTTTACATGGATTTTAGCATGGATTTTAGGGGCTGATCAAAAAAGTAAAAGCCCACGGGACCCAAAGGAGAGTGGTAAATTGGATTCAAAATTGGCTCAGTGGCAGGAAGCAAAGGGTAATGGTTCATGGGAGGTTTTGTGACTGGAAGGCTGTTTCCAGTGGGGTTCCACAGGGCTCAGTACTCGGTCCCTTGCTTTTTGTAGTATATATTAATGATTTAGACTTAAATGCAGGGCGCATGATAAAGAAATTTGCAGATGATACAAAAATTGGCCGTGTGGTGGACAGTGAGGAGGAAAGCTCTAGGCTGCAGGAAGATATCGATGAACTGGTCAGTTGGGCAGAAAAGTGGCAAATGGAATTCAATCAGGAAAAGTGTGAGGGAATGCATTTGGGTAGGAGCAACAAGGCAAGGGATTGGAATTAGGGGCAAAATTCCAGTCGGCGGCTTCCTTCGGATGAACGCTTCCGACTCTAAATGTTTTTACAAAAATACCTGGTCGTCCCGGAGGGGCCTTCGATTACGGTCGGAGGCCTTCATTTGATGTGCAGTGTACAGGGAGAGGACTTCCCCGTACGTACGAAAATGCTGGAGTCACGTGGGTCTGGACCACCAATCACTCTTCAATATTTTCATTGATAGTAATGGGAACTCCGTTTTTACGAGTTCCCATTATTATCAATGAGAATAAACCTCTAAAACAAGAAACACAGCATAATAAATTTTAAAAACACCTCACATATTTAAAATTAATTGAAATTAAAGTTAATTAAATGTTTTAGAAAAAAGAAATCTTCTTTGAATTTTTTTTAATGTAGTTTAATAGGGTTTAAAATAAACTTACCTTAATGGATAGGGTTTTTAACTATAAAAATGTGTATTTAAATTTAATTTTTATATGTTTTAAAATTCTTTCACAGGTAAAAGTAGGCTATGCGCCTGCTTTTACCAAGCAAAAGAGTTTGAAGGACATTCGCTGGGCATGAGTTGGGCAAATAGCTCAATCTCACCCACGCGAATGTCCTTCTTCCAGGGATGCGGGGAATCTGTCAAGAGAAATCTTGACAGAGTGGAAAAGCCAGTTTTCGGCGCATGTGCATCGCATCCCAAAAAACAGCTTTTATGGGGCCTCGCCGTGCGCACTCCATACGGGCTGGCCAGGCAGGAATTTTAGCCTCAATAAATGAGAGGATATGGGGATGTGTGGAGGAACAGAGAGACCTTGGATCCTTAAAGGTAGCAGGACATGTCGATAAGGTAGTTAAAAAGACATACTTTCCTTTATTAGCCAAGGCATAGAATGCAAGAGCAGGGAAGTTATGCTAAAACTGTAAACAACACTAGTTAGGCTACAGCTTGAGTACTGCATGCAGTTCTGATCTCCACATCACAGGAAGGATGTGATTGTACTAGAAAGGGTCCAGAGGAGATTTACGAGGATATTGCCAGGACTGGAAAACATTAGCTATGAGGAAAGATTGGATAGGCTGGGGTTGTTTTCCTTAAAACAGAGGAGTCGGAGGAGAGATTTAATTGAGTTGTATAAAGTTATGAGGAGCCTAAATAGAGTGGATAAGAAGGACCTATTTCCCTTAGTGGAGGGGTCAATAACCAGACAGCATAGATTTAAAGTAATTGTAGAAGGATTAGAGGAGAGATAAATAAAAATTTCCACCCAGAGGGTGGTGGGGGGTTGGAACTCACTGCCTGAAAGGGTGGGAGAGACAGAAACCCTCGTCACATTTAAAAAGTACTTGGATATGCACTTAAAAAGCGCTAATCTATGGGGCTGGACCTAGTGGAAGGTGGAATTAAGCTGGGTAGCTCGTTTTCGACTGTCGGGTGTCGTAATTTTTCTATGATATTCAAAATCTATACAAAAAATTTCTTTGGGGTTTGGCTTCAACTTTTCCACCACCGTAACTTCAGCGGAAACCAGACCCATGGGCCACTGTCGGCCATTGCTTGTTGCTTTGACCCCTCTCCCAGTCACCCCCCACCAATGCAAGTCTTTCTTTCCTCACCCAATCAATCCCCTCTCGATCGTCCACTCTCCTGATTGCCTTCCCTTCCCCTTTAAGCACTTACCTGAGGCCACTGCCTCTTCTCTGGCCTAATTTAATGAGGTGTGCCTCATGCCTACCCATCCAGGTACAGGTACAGGGATCACTGCCAGTCCCCAGTTTGTGCCAGCCTGCAAATGAAATTTCTAGGCCACTGTTATTGTTGACAATTAGAAAAAGTTAATACCAATTGTTTACATCTGTGGAGGTGAAAGATCCTTTGATACTATTTGACCAAGAGCAGGGAATTCTCCTGGTGTCCCAGGCAACATTGATCCCTCAAACAAAACTACCAAAAATTGATTGATTAATTAATCATTCATCTCATTGCTGTTTGTAGGATCTTGTTGGGCACTAAATGGCTGCCACATTTTTCTATACAGGGTATAACCGCCGCTGCAGTGCCGCCCCAGTGGCTAATATTCATGTGTGAGCCTTGGCAGGCTTTTCGGCCACAGTCAAAGCTTTGTCCTTCTTCACCTTGTATTCATAGATGTGCAGTTCCAGTAGGGTTGATTGGATCTGGAACCCTGGCTAATTTGCTCCTCCCTAACCCAGGAGACACTGAGGCCAATTGTAGTGTCCTTTCTACCGTGTTAGCTGAGATCCGTGCAGACTAGAAATTGAAATGGGAATCTTCCTAGTTTGTATAGTTCTGCTATGCACTGGCTACACTTGATGAACATCCATGGGAGCAGCAGCGTTCATAGTTTTAGTAGAGAGCCACGATCTAATTGAATGGCGGAACAGGCTCAGGGGGCTGAATAGCCTACTCCTGTTCCTGGAGCGTTCACTATTGCTGTGAAGAGTTAGATAGCCCTGTCTCCATAGCTTTTGCTTGATCTTGATCTGTAATGAGAGAAAGCGAGGAAACAGTACAAATACCACAGTGAGGTTGGCTGTAAAAAGAGAAGTCATTTAGTGGTGCTTTCAACCATATTTATATTTTAGATGAGAGGATACCTCAGGCTTGCAACTGCAAATTGGACAGCTAGGATTTGTCCAATGTTGACTGCTCTGCTCATTGTACGTTGTGTGGATCACAGATACTGTGAGCTGCTGTGAGTCACTAGTTCTCCTGCAAGTGGCGCTGTAGGATATCCTAATAGGGAGTAGTTGGAAGCTGCAGCCCTGTTTGCTCTGCCAAGTGCCCTTCTTATTTTTTAACCATTAGTAATCTTGAACATCTGCAGGCTCCTGGGAACTTCACACTGCTGGCTCCAGCACGGCAGCTGCACATTCTTTAACATCATTGTTAGTAATTCTGTCTTCATTTGTGTATATATGCTCAGGATGCTCAGGCTGACCAACTTCTCCACATTTGGTGGGACACTTGAGGGTGAAATTGTGATCTCTCCCCACTCCCAACTCAGGATTAATCTTGTGTGTGCATGGACTGTGCCAGGAATTCCTGGTGCTTTTATTTTTCTTTCAGAAAGAAGAAAAAGTAAGAGGATGCCATGGACATGGGTTATCCCAGCATTCATAGTTGTAGTGAAAGTCTTCTATTAAAATTTTAGAACTACTCATCCTTATTTTCAAATCCCTTTGTGGCCTCGCTCCTCCCTATCTCTGTAATCTCCTCCAGCCTCACAACCCCCCGAGATGTCTGCGCTCCTCTAATTCTAATCTCTTGAGCATCCCTAATTATAATCGTTCCACCATTGGTGGCCGTGCCTTCTGATGCCTAGGTCCCAAGCTCTGGAACTCCCTGCCTAAACCTCTCCGCCTCACTACCTCTCTTTCTTCCTTCAAGTCACTCCTTAAAACTTACCTCTTTCACTAATTTCTACTTATATGGCTCGGTGTCAAATTTCCTGTGAAGCGCCTTGGGACGTTGCACTATGTTAAAGGCTCTATATAAATACAAGTTGTTGTTGTTATCATTGCTGCAAGGGGAAACACTCCAAACGCCCACAGCCAGACAAGCTGAATAGTAAAGAGATTAAAAAAAGGAAAAGAAAGACAATGGAGAATAAAGGGTTTCAGCTACCCTAGTATTAATTGGGAAAAAGGTAGTGTGAATGGTACAGAGGGTGCGGAATTCCTAAAATGCAATCAGGAGAACTTCTTTAGCCAGTATGTAACAAGCCCAACAAGGGAGGGGGCAGTTCAGAACTTGGTTTTGGGGAATGGAGAGGGGCAGGTGGAAGGGGTATCAGTGAGAGAGTATTTTGGTGCTCGTGATCATAATTCAGTAAGATTTAGGGTAGTTATGGAAAAGGACAAAGGGGAACCAGGAATAAAGGTTCTCAATTGGGGTAAAGCCAATTTTGCTAAGCTGAGATGGGATTTGGCCAAAGTGGACTTTTAACGGCTGCTTGATGGTAAATCAGTGTCAGAGATCCTGAGGGTACAGAGCAAGTATGTTCCCTTAAAAAAAAGGTGGGGCTAACAAATCTAGAGCCCCCTGGATGTCAAGGGACATACAGGGTAAGATAAAGAAAAAAAGGGAAGCTTATGACAGATACTAAGAACACAACACTGCTGGAACTCTAGAGAAGTATAAGAAGTGCAGGAGTGCAATTACAAAAGATATCAGGAAAGCAAAGAGAGAGTTTGAAAGAATGTTGGCAAGTAAAATCAGGGAAAACCAAAGATGTTTGAAAAATACATTAAAAGCAAGAGGATAACTAGAGAAAGAATGGGGCCTATTAAAGACTATAAAGAAAATCTGTGTGTGGAGGCGGAAGACGTGGTAGGATTTTTAATGAATATTTTGCATACGTTTTCACAAAAGAGAGGGGTCATACAGATGTTGCAATGAAGAAGGAGGAGTGTGAAATATTAGAAGAGATAAACATAGTGAGAGAGGAAGTATTAAGGGCTTAGCAGCTTTGAAAGTGGATAAATCCCCAGGTCCGGATGAAATGTATCCCAGGATGTTAAGAGAAGCAAAAGAGGAAATAGCAGAGGCTCTGACCATCATTTTCCAATCCTCTCTGGCTACAGGAATGGAGGACTGCTAATGTGGTACCTTTTTTAAAAAAGGGAGAAAGGGATAGACTGAGTAATTTCAGGCCAGTCAGCCTAACCTCGGTGATGGGAAAATTATTAGAAAAAATCCTGAGGGACAGGATAAATCTTCATTTGGAAAGACATGGATTAATCAAGGACAGTCAGCATGGATTTGTCTGACTAACTTTATTGAATTTTTTGAGGAGGTAACGAGGAGGGTTGATGAGGGCAGTGCGTATGATGTAGTGTATGTGGATTTTAGCAAAGCTTTTGATAAAGTCCCACATGACAGACTGGTCACGAAAGTAAGAACCCATGGGATCCAAGGCAAAGTGGAAAGTTAGATCCAAAATTGGCTCAGAGCAGAAAGCAAAGGGTAATGGTTGATGGGTGTTTCTGTGACTAGAAGACTGTATCCAGTGGGGTTCCGCGGGGCTCAGTGCTGGGTCCCTTGCTTTTTGTGGTGTATATCAATGACTTAAACTTAAATATTGAGGAAATGATTAAGAAGTTTGCAGATGACACTAAAATAGGCTGTGTGGTTGATAATGAAGAAGAAAGCTGCGGACTGCAGAAAGATATCAGTGTACTGGTCAGGTGGGCAGAACAGTGGCAAATGGAATTCAATCCGGATAAGTGTGAGGTAATGCATTTGGGGAGGTCAAACAAGGCAAGGAAATACACATTAAGTGGTATGACACTGAGAAGTGTAGAGGAACAAAGGGACCTTGGACTTTGGAGTGCCCGTCCACAGATCCCTGGAGGTAGCAGGCCAGGTGGATAAGGTGGTTAAGAAGGCATATGGAATACTTGCCTTTATTAGTCGAGGCATGGAATACAAGAGCAAGGAAGCTATGCTTGAACTGTATAAAACACTGGTTAGGCTGCAGCTGGAGTACTGCATACAGTTCTGGTCACCACATTACAAGAAAACTGTGATTGCACTGGAAAGGTTGCAGAGGAGATTTACAATAATGTTGCCTGGACTGGAGAATTTTGGCTATGAGGAAAGATTGGAAATGTTGGGTCTGTTTTCTTTGGAACAGAGGAGGCTAAGGGGAGACTGATTGACGTATATAAAATTATGAGGGGCCTGGATAGACCTGTTTCCCTTGGCAGAGGAGTCAACAACCAGGGAGCATAAATTTAAAGTAATTGGGGGGAGGGTTAGAAGAGATATAAGGGGAATTTTCTTTGCCCAGAGGGTGGTGGGGGTCTGGAACTCACTACTTGAAAGGGTGATAGAAGCAGGAACCCTCACCACATTTAAAAGATACTTGGATGTGCACTTAAATTGCCTTAACCTACATGGCTACGGACCAAGAGCTGGAAAATGGGATTAGGCTGGATAGCTCTTGTTTGGCTGGCGCGGACACGATGGGCCAAAATGGCCTCTTTCCGTGCTGTAAATGTCTATGGTTCTATGAACTAAGAGAGAGATGACAAGAATACATTAATGCCGTTTGGCCATGCCATGCGTCCCATGTGACAAATGCAGATTTCCACTTTAACCGTGTTTATTTTTTGGCGTGAGGTGATGCTTTCTGATATATGGTTGGTTTACAAATCACACCCAGGATTCTTTCCATGTTGACAGTTCTGAGTACATGTCACCATGTGTATATCTGTGTGTATGTAATACTGTAATAATGCATATGAATACTGTACAACATGCTGCAATATGTTTATATATCTATTTGTGTATATGTGTGTGTGTTTGTGTATGACTGTGTATAGGTATCAATTACATTTTATGTATGTTTTCTTCCGAAAATTGTAACATACAGGGAAATATTACGGGAACATATTGATCGTGATTTCCGAGTATTCAAGACACGAAGAAAAAAACAATTAAGGAAAGCAAAGAGGCTAGGAGTTGTTCTTTGGGAATGTGTGGGAATGAAGTGTTTGCAGGTGGGGGCAGAGTATAGACTTAGCATGGCATACTTTAATTGCAAATGGGAGAGGAAGTGGGGCGTTGAAGACTGATAATTAGACCAAGGGCAAGAGAGACAACTTTGAGACAGTCCCTCGGCTGTAAGCAATTATGGTCTCGATGCCGTTAGACTGCAGAGGGCGCTGATTTTCTCGGTCAGTTCAGTTTGATCATAGAACGGGAGGGAGAGAGAGAGAGGGGAGAAGAAGGGATCACCCGGGCTCGGGGCGGCAGAGCCAAAGCATATCGCTAGGAAATGGCCAGCAAGGTGTGCTGGACCCGGGGCTGGACAGTGCCCATTCTCATTCTCGGGCTTTGCGCCATTTTTAGCCGGGCTGAGCAGGACAGCTTTAGCGCAGAGGTAAAGAAGACATCCAGACTCCGGTTGGAGTCAATCTGCAAGTCGCGTCGATGCATGTACAGCTGCTACAGTACTCATACAGACAGATGCATCTTCTTATGAGCTGTTGCTGATCTCACTGTACGGTGTTAACAGGCACCGAGAAAGATTGATACACACTGATATTTCTAGCGTATTAATATGCATGACAGGACTTAATTGGCCAATATTAAAACGTGCTAATAATTTGTACAGTATTAATATGCATGCTTGAGACGTTGTTCAATGTTAATATTAACCGATGTTAATATTGACTAATTTTACAGCATTAATATCCTGCTAAGGCTTATTGTCCAGTATAAGTGTGGGAAGTAACTCTGTACAGTATTAATATGCATGGTTTACTCACTGTCCAGTGTTAATATGAATGGTTTGACTCATTGTACAGAATTAATATACATACCTAGACTAACTGTTCAGTATTAAGATATGCTAATAAATTCTAATATATTAATATGCATGCATTTGCTCAATCTACGTATGTAAGAATAGATTCATTGACCGGTACTAATATGAATGATATTCTCACTGTACTTCATTAATATACATGCATAGTCTCATTATTCAATATTAATAAATGTATAGTATTAAGTTGCGTGGATGTACTGTATGGTAATAAAGTGAGAAAATAGATTTATAACATTAAGATGCATGCATAGACTCATTGTCCAGTTTTAAAATGCACTGATTAATTTGCAGTGTGTACTCACTGCCCAGTAATAAAGTTTGCTTACAGTGTTAAGATGCATGGATATACTCGTCCTGTATTAATATGCATGGATTGACTTCATATCAATATGCATGGATGGACCCGAGCATGAGAATATAAAGCTTTGGAAGAGAAAAGGCTATTTAACTTATTGAATCCATTCATTTATAGTCACTAATACTCTACATTATTAATATGCACAAGTGTTATCAAGCATAATTAGACTACACTTTATTATGCACTGAGGTTCACTGTATGCTACTTATACACTGGTTTTAAATGAACAGTAGTACTGACAGCCATTGACATTGCACTGTTTAATGCACTGAGACTGACTGTAGGGTTTGATTATTGTGCAGTGATACGCTCTGTAAAGTATTATACACTGTTAGTCTTTATACAATATTATCATTAGCTGATAGACTCTCTCTACACTATTGATATGCAGAGAACCACTATACAACATTAATAAACACTGATCGAGTCCGGTCAGTAGTTATCTGCAGGAAGTCTCATTATTCAGTATAAATATTCAGGGAGTAATGAACTCCAAGAATGTATGTGCATTAAGGATTTTACTGGTGCTATTGAATGCTATGGTTATAATCCCAGGTAACACAGTTATTGTCATCAGATTACTTCCTGTGTCTGATATGGTTTGAGAAATATTGCTGGCATTGGACTTTAATTCTGTGCATGAAGCTTGTGGTACAGGAAATAGAGAGTAAGGGTTAAGGGTAGTCACTCAGGTTGGCAAAAGGTGGGAAGTGGTGTTCAGTTAACAACAACAACAACTTGTATTTATTTAGCCCCTTTAATGTAGTAAAATGTCCCAAGGTTCTTCACAGAAGTGTTATAAAACAAAATTTGACACCGAGCCACATAAGGAGATATTAGGGCATCAAAGAGGCAGGTTTTCAGGAGTATCTCAAAGGAGGAAGGGGAGGTAGAGAGGCGGAGAGGTTTAGGGAGGGAATTCAAGAGTTTTGGGCGTTGGCAGCTGAAGACACGGCCGCCAATGATGGAGCGATTAAAATCGGGGATGTTCAAGAGGCCGGGATTGGAGAAGTGCAGATATCTCGGAGGGTTGTGGGGCTGGAGCAGATTGCAGGGATAGGGAGGAGTGATGCCATGGGGGGATTTGAAAACAAGGATGAGAATTTTAAAATTGAGGTGTTGCTTAACCGGGAACCAATGTAGGTCAGCAAGCACAGGGGCGATGGGTGAACAGGACTTGGTGCGAGTTAGGACACGGCCAGCAGAGTTTTGGTTGACCTCAAGTTTACGGAGGGTTGAATGTGGGAGGCTGGCTAGGAGTGCATTGGAGTAGTCAAGTCTAGAGGTAACAAAGGCATAGATGAGCGTTTAAGCAGCAAACGAGCTGAGGCAGGGGTGGAGTCAGGCAATGTTTTGGAGGTGGAAATGGGCGGTCTTCGTGATGGTGTGAACATGTGGTCGGAAGCTCATCTCGGGGTCAAATATGACACGAAGGTTGCAAACAGTCTTGTTCAGCCTCAGGCAGTTGGCAGGGAGCGAGAGGGATAGGCTGGTAGCTAGGGAATGGAGTTCATGGAGAGGACTGAAGACAGTGGCTTCGGTCTTCAGAATATTTAGTAGGATGAAATTTCTGCTCATCCAGTACTGGATGTCGGACAAACAGTCTGACAATTTAGAGACAGTGGAGGGATCGAGAGAGGTGGTGGTGAAGATGGTGGGTGTCGTCAGCGTACATGTGGAAACTGATGCTGTGTTTTTGGACAATATCACCGAGGGGCAACATGTAGATGAGAAATAGGAGGGGGCCTATTAGGAGGCATTCAGACATGGAGTTCCGGGAAAGATGGGTACAGATTTGAGAGAGGACAACACATTCAAGGACTTCGGAGAGAAAATGGAGATTGGAGAATGGGTTGTCGTTTGCAAGGATGGCGGGGTCAAGATGAGGAGTGGGGTGGTGATGTCAGATTTGAAGGAGACAGTACCTGAGGACCTAAGAGGGAAGTTGGGTGGTCAGCAGTTTAATGGGAATAGGGTCAAGGGAGTATGAAGTGGGTCTCATGGACAAGTGAGCGCGGAGAGGTCATGAGGGGAGAGAGGACAGAAACTAGAGAAAGATGTGAGTTCAGGGCAAGGGCAGGGGGGAAACTTAGAGGACGTTTAAGAGCATTTTGGCAGAAAGAATAAGGAGGCCACTCACTCCTTGGATAATAAGATGTAAATAGAGTACAGGAGCAGAGGGGCCTAGGGCTACAGATATACAAATCACTAAAAGTAGTCACGCAGGTTCATAAAGCTATTAAAAAAAAGTGAACAAAGCACTGGGGTTTATTTCTAGAGGGATAGAATTGAAGAGCAGAGAAGTTATGTTAAACTTGTAAACAACCTTGGTTAGACCATATTCTGGTCTCCATATTATAAAAAAATGGATATCGAGGCACTGGAGAAGGTGCAAAAAATATTTACAAGGATGATATCAGAACTGAGAGGTAATACCTATTAGGAAAGACTGAGCAGGCTGGGGCTTATTTCTCTAGAGAAGAGAAGGCTGAGGGATGACCTGATAGAGGTCTTTAAGATTATGAATGGGTTTAAAAGGGTAGATGCAGAGAAGATGTTTCCACTAATGGGGGAGACGAAAACTAAGGACTACAAATATAAGGTAGTCACTAATAACTCCAATAGGGAATTCAGGAGAAACTATTTTATTCAAAGAATGTGAAAGTCGCTACCACAAGGAGCAGTTGAGGCGAATAGCATAAATGCATTTAAGGGGAAGCCAAATAAACACATGAGGGAGGAATGGAATGGAAGGTTATGCTGATAGGGTGAGATGAAGAGGGGTGGGTGGAGGTTCATGTGGAGCATAAACACCAGCATGAACCAGTTGAGCCAAATGGTTTGTTTCTGCCCTGTACATTATATGTATTTTTACATATCCGTTCAAGCTAATTATGGGCAAGTATTGCCTTGCTTGACATGTTGTGCCACCATACTTACAGTCAAACCGAACATATTTATAATGTCAGTAATTCTTCCATCAAGGGGTTTTATCATTCCAGCAATGTTTAATTATGAGGAACTCCAAGTGGTAAAGAATATGCATAATAAAATACAGGGATAAGAACATAAGAACTTAAGAAATAGGAGCAGGAATAGGCCATTTTGCCCCTCGAGCCTGCTCCGCCATTCAATAAGATCATGGCTGATCTGATCATGGACTCAGCTCCACTTCCCTGCCCACTCCCCATAACCCTTTATCGCTCAAAAATCTGTCTATCTCCAACTTAAATATATTCAATGACCCAGCCTTCTCAGCTTTCTGGGGCAGATAATTCCATGGATTTACAACCCTCTGAGAGAAGAAATTTCTCCTCATCTCAGTTTTAAATGGGCGACCCCTTATTCTGAAACTATGTCCCCTAGTTTTAGTTTCCCCTACGAGTGGAAATATTTTCTCTGCATCCACCTTGTCGAGCCCCCTCATTATCTTATAAGTTTCAATAAGATCACCTCTCATTCTTCTGAACTTCAATGAGTAGAGGCTCAACCTACTCAATCTATCTTCATAAGTCAACCCCCTCCGGAATCAACCTAGTAACCTTCTCTGAACAGCCTCTAATGCAAGTATATCCTTCTTTAAATACGGAGACCATATTGCTGGATGATACATTCCAAATCTTCGCAATGCTATCATGCTGTGAATATACACAGAAATGTGTTGTGTAGAATACTGAGGCTATTGCCGTAGAGTACTTTTTTATTTAATTGAATGACTTGCTAAACAGCACCACCGTACAGTGTAGATATTTTAGTGAATTTTGTGCTGAATATTAATGCTGGGACACATGAGCTTTCAGGCACCCAGTATTAGGGTGACGTTCTTGGTCATGGTTAAGATGTTAATTCTAGTTTAGCATCAACTTCAGAAGGCCACTCTACTACATCAATGTAATGTTTTTTCCATTTCTGATATCAGTCGTCCTGTAGCGCCTCTGAATGAAATTGCCAATTTAGTAGCAAGTTGGGGGCAGTTTTCTGCCCCAAACATTTCACATAATACACTTACAGCTAGCAGACATAGCAGCTGTTCATCCGATCAGACTGGGCATCATTTAAACTCAGATCTCAGAGATGGAAAGTGAACTTGCCACCCAGTCCCATGCATCTTTGAATTTACTGCCGGTGTGGAGTTTATCCGACCCCCCCCCCCCCCGACCCCCCCTACACTGCAGCGGGAGAGCCAGCAAAAGTAGGAGAAATACAACAGCTTCAAAAATAAATGTCTTTGTTAATACAGAAATTTCTTTGGGCAGCTGCAACAACATGAAACTATTGTATTAACTAAGTTTACTGTAAATATTGATTGAATCTCACCCCTCTCCTGATTCTCACACCTCTCCAGCTATCACATTTTGCTGCTGCTGATCTCACTGATGATTCTGGCTTGGATAATTTTCCTACTGTTCTAGCTCCCCATAGCCTGGGAGTCACAACCTCTCCTCTTTCTGCTGATGGCTGAATGCTTCAAGTCTCTATTCCTTGTTTTGTTACTGGTTGTCCCAGGTCTTTGCTCTGGTCTGCTGCTCTGATTTACTGCCCTCTCCTTCCCATCAGGTATCAACAAATTTATACTTGAAGTACCTCCCCTTAAACTTGTGCTGTTTATATTCTAAAAAATGATGCCGTTATATTTTACTTAAGGCATAAATATGTGTAAACCACTTAGTAATTGCAACAGAAACTGGTTAGACCTGATGCAAAATCTCCATTCTGTTGCCTACAGAATTTTGATGAGCTTGCTTCTGAAATTGGGCTTGGGTGCCGCATAATTTTAGGGTCCCCGAATGACTTGAAAAATTGAGTTTGTCTATGTTAAACATAAAGACTCGCATATATATATATAGAGCAGTTCGCGATCTCAGGACATCCCAAAGTTCTTTACAGCCAATGAATTACTTTTGAAGTGTAGACACTGTTATAACATAGGAAAATGCAGCAGCCAATTTGTGCACGGCAAGGTCCCACAAAAAGCAAAGAGATAAATGACCAGATAATTGTTGTAGTGATGTTGGTTTAGGGGTAAATGTTGGCCAGGACACCAAAAGATTTCTGATAATGCATTGTTTTATGAGGAGGGGAGTCTTAAAGCATGTAATAGAGAATGCATTATTCTGCTAAAGCAGAGCCATGATTCTTTAAGTCCACAAAGTCTAATCGTTGTTTAATAAAACAAGCTCAGCGGTATGCAGAGTTTAGTTGTTGTTTGGTCAGAGAATTTTGAATTGGGAATGTGCTTTGACATGTGCTAGACATTTTCAGCTCAGAAGGACCTAGCATTTTAAGATTGTTTGTTCTTGAGACTGTAGGTCAGAAACCAAGATCCATTGTCTGGGTTTCTTTGTTTTGTTTTAAGTGTTATTGATAAGATTATATCTGAAGTAATAAAGGTACAGACAATTTGACTCTTGTTATTGATTATTTTGTGTTTGGGGGAAATTTATCCATATGCATCACAAATAACTAACTTTATTCCTCTTTTTTGTAACATTTGTTCGCAGAAATGAGCTGCAATAAATTTGCTGAAATTTGCCTTTCTCTTATTGTGGTACAGGATGTGTGTGATGAACAGGAACTACATGGACACATAGGGCGCGAAATCGGGCTCCTTTGTGCCTGCCGTTGGTCTCTCCAGGGGGCGCTAACGGGGCGCAAATGGGGTTGCAACCGGGCGGGGAGAGATCAGTGCCTCCCCCTAAATTTGGCAGGAGTTTAGTGACGGCAGTATGGCGTTGCACCCCAATCTCCTGCGCCCAGAGATTGTGACATCATTGCTGTGCGCAGCGACTCGGTAGTGCCCCGGAAGCAAAATTGGCTCTCGCATCCTGGTTGTGCGCCGGCTGTTAAAAACAACATGTAGAGGAGGCGGCTTTCAGTCGGCTGCAGGAGCATTATTAAAGGCAGGAGCATCCAGTTTATTTTTATGCGGCCAATAATGTTTCCTTATTAGTTTCACATCGGCAAGCAAGCCTTTTGACCAACTTGAGTGATTCGCAGTTGAAGGAGTGTTCTGGCTCATTCCTGAGTTTCATTAGGGACAGATTTGAAAGTTCAACATTTGGATCCTTTCATAGGGGCTGTGCCGGAACAGGATCTCGTCCTCCAGCGTCAACATCAGAGGCAACTGAGGCACAGAGAAACACTGCAAAATGTGGCCAAAGGTAGGAGGGCCAACAGGGCTCTCAACAGGAGGTGTTACCCTCCCAAGGTATTCTGGCAGCAGTTCTCCGACTTCAATTTCACTGAGGAACAGTGCGTTTGAAGACTGCACTTCAGCAAGGACATGGTCACAGAGCTCTGCCACCTCCTGCATCCAGACCTCGAGCCTCAGACCAGGGTGAGGATGACTCTCTCAGTGGCAGTCAAGGTCACCATCGTGCCCAATTTCTACGCCAACAGATCCTTCCAGTGTGCAACAAGAGACATCCTCAAAATCTCCCAGTTTGCCATCCATTGCTCCATCTGCGAGGTCAGAGATACTCTGTACAGAAGGAGGAGGGAATACATATCCTTCCCCATGACCAGAGAGAAGCATCACGAGCATGCATGTGGCTTTGCCAGGATTGCGGGCTTCACCATGTGCAGGGCACCATTGACTGCACCCATGTCGCTTTGCAGGCACCGCATAACAATCCTGAGGTATTCCATAACCACATAGGCTACCACTCACTGACTGTGTTGTTGATGTGCGACCACACACGCCAAATCCTCACCGTCAATGCCCGCTCTGCTGGCAGCAGCCACGATGCATTCATCCTGCACCAGACCGGTGTGCCAGCTCTGTTCCAGCCACCACATGAAGCTCGGGGCTGGCTGGTCGGAGACAAGGGCTATCCGCTCTCCACTTGGCTCATGACTCTCCTCCACACCATGACACACCTGCCCAGCTCTCATACAATGAAAGCCATGCTGCCACCAGGAACATCATTGAGCAGACCATCGGAGTGCTCAAGTAACGGTTCTGCTGCCTTCACCGCTCGGGAGGAGTTCTCCAGTACTCAGCTGAGCGGATGTCCCTATTCATCATCGTCTGCTGCATGCTGCACAACTTGGTCATCATGGGGGTGCAGTCATTGCCACCGGCATAGCTCCACCACCTCAGGAGGAGGAGGAGGATGAGGAGGAGCAGGAGGAGGATGAGGAGCAGGAACATCAGCGATGGAGGAGGCAGCCACTCAATCAACCTTCTGGAAGGGCGGTCCATGTCCGCCTCATCAAACTTCAGTGAACACCAGCCCACTTCCTGGTTGCTCAGCACGTCCCATCATTACATCAATTTCTCATTCCATATCATGCCCCAAAACTGAAATGTGAGAGACCACTAAATGTGCAATATTCCAAAAATAAATTTATCCAAAAACATTAACCACGTATATACACAACTACAAAATTTACTAATCACCCTTGTGCAAACTCTTACTTCCCCTCTTAACTCTGCCATTTCCTATTCTACTGATATGTAGTGTTTCCCCTGTGGCTGCAGCATGGCTGGTGGAAAGCTTCTGAGTTTTAGGGCCAGAGACTAGAGATGGCCTTGCAGGGCGCCCTCAACCAGCTCTGGGCCTGGAAGGCCCGGCTGTAGACTGCACCTCATCAGGCTGGGCAGCAGCAGTCTGGGCTGGCTGGATGACAGGCAGCGACAAGTGCAATGGTGGGATCAAGAATGCTGTTATCCTGAGAGAGGATAGCAGGTCCTTGTTCCACTGACCCACTGCCACTTCCCCAGGGCAGCACCTCAGCCAACCCTCCAAATCTGCTGGAGCACACATTGGTGGTCTGCTGCGACACCGGTGGACTGTAGTGGACCCAGCGGCGATGGCAGCAGTCAGAACTTGTGTGACATCCATCTGAGACTGCATGAGAGCAGTCTGAGACTCGATGCCAGCAGCCATTGTCTGCATTACAGCACCAAGATGTTGTGTTACTTCCACGTGTGCTGCAATGGAAGCTGCCACATCACCCATGTCACGTGTTATGAGGTCTGGATCTGCACGGTCGCTCCGTGAGTTCAGCAACATCTGCAGACTGGAAATAATGGGCTCCATGGAGTGTGCAGAGCTCTGTGTAATGTTGGAGGCAGACTCCTCCATTCCCCTTACCATTGCCGAGACTCTCTCGGGCACCTTTGCCATTGCAACTATCATCTCGGAATGCATGGCCATCGCCCTTCTTGTGAACATCTCCCCGTCAAGGTCCTCATCTGAGTTTTGTGCAGCAGAACTTGCGCGCGATCTCTCCCTCCGGGGAGCTGGCTCCCGAAGTACCCTTTCCCCTTGGCCTTGCTACAGACTACTCTACTTAGCTTGTCTCTAATGATCGCATAGTGCCAGTATCTGAGGTGGTGCCTGCGGGTGAGAGAAGCAGTGACGCAGTGCTTTGTTCCTCCTCCTCTTCTGTTAGTGGGAGGCTCAGAGACAGGCTGCTCATCTGGTTGCTGATTATCTGAAAACATAAAGTCACAAGACTCGCATTAAGATGAGGGTTGGGGGGGCGGGGGCAGGAATGGAGCAAATAATGCAGACAGTATCAAGAGCTGGAAAATGATAAAGGCTTGTGGTTTGAGGGGGAAGCAGGATGAGAAAAGGAGAGGGGATAAAGTTACCGTGGTTGCCCCCAGCGGGGTCGATGTTGCTGAAGACCATGGCGCCCACCACCTGCTGCCCAATGAATTGCATCACTCCCTCCACCAGGTCGGACAGCTGCTGGAGCTGAGTATCACCCCCACCTGTCCTTTGCTGCTCCCTCCTATTCTAGGCAATCTTGTCCTGCAAAAGAAACAAATGTGTGTGAGTCCAGCTATATATCTTGGAAATATGCCTGCCACCTTTGAATAGCTGTGATTGTAGACAAGGTGTGAGGTGTGGATGTGAGTTTGAGTAGGTGCAGACATTTGGTAGGAGTGTGGTGGTTTGCACAGTGTACACAGACAGAGGTTCAGATGCTGGTATGTAGGACCTGTTGAAGCATGTACTCACCTTGACCACTCGACTGAGGTCATTGAATTTTTTCCTACACTGTGTCAGACTGCGTTGCACCACACTAGTGGCCGAGACCTCCTGTTCCACTTCCCCCCACATTGCCCTGAAGACCTGGGGCAATGGCCTCCTTCCACTGGCCGGGAACAGCGCTTCCCTCCTTTGCTCTACTCTAGCCAGCAATGTCTCCAATTCCACGTCTGTGAAATGACGATCTCTCTCCTTGGGATTGGGATCAGCCATTGCCATCAGAGCATTCACTTCCTGGCAGGTAGCCTTCAGAGCCAGCAATGCTGAAAATGCGCAGCTGTGCAATGATATAACCTCCCCTTTAAGAGCTGGAATGAGCCAGTGTGAAGGATGGAAGGATCATTGCTGAATGCATTGCACCTGAAATTCAACAGTGCTCTGGTAGTAGCATCCCTGTAATGCCCCACTGTGGTCATTAGCACTTGATTTAGTGCCCCACTGCCTTCTTGGGGCGCAAAGCCCAATTTAGTAGAAGTTCAGAATCATTAGTGCCAGGAGCTAAATTTTTAAAATTTCCAAAGTTAACACCCCAAACGGGGCGCTACCGAATTTCTCCCCATACTGTTTTATTAAATCATGGTGTTGGTCATAGTAAATTGGAGGAGGTGTTGTTTTATAACAGTAGGTATGTTATGCCATGTTATTCACACATATTATCAAGGCCACTGATTTACAATGACTGAATAAATTCAATTTGGTTTTTATTAAATTATATTCTGGAAATTTTACCAGTGTTTTGGATCAAATTTAGCAACTTTGTCTGTTTCTTCAACATCCTCCTTACCAATCTCCCTCCAAATACTCCAACATATCCTAAACTCAGCCACCATATCCCGTGTTAAGTCCCACTCGCCCAACACACGTGTCTTACACCGGTTCCCTGTTGCACAGTGCATCGAATTTCAAATTCCCATCCCCATCTTCAAATTCCGCCACATCTTTGGCCTCTGCAATCTCTTCCAGCCATGCATCCCCTCTTGCACCCTTTGCTTCTTCTACTCTGGCCTACTATGGATCCATCGCCCTCATCACCTCACTATTGGGGGAAGAGCCTTCAGTTGCCCCTGTCATATTCCTAAACCCACTGCCTCTCAACTCTTCTTAATACCCATATTTTGACTAACCTTTCAGTCACCTATCTTAACTCGCCACATGGATCAGGATCCATTCCCTTTATTTTTCTTTCTGCCTTGTAAAGTGCCTTGGGATGTTTTCTATGTTAAAGGTGCTATAAAAGTCCAAGTTGCTATTATTGGAAACTGTAAATGAATGGCCTTGATTATTTAATATGTTCCTTTATCTATTTTAATTTATTTGATTATTATCAACCTTTTTTAAAGCCCAGGATACACATGAAGGCAGTCGGAACTGTGTAGGAAATTATAGATAGGTATCGTGCTTTAGCAGTATTGGGGATGGGAGGGTTACAGAAATGCCTGTGGGGTGATTCCTATGGTCTGATAGCAATGAGGAGTGGTCCTGAGATATGGGAGCATTCAAAGATATGTGACCTATATCCCTACAGTCCATGTGCACATCACAGAGCAATTGAGACTAGAAGGAAAACAATGAAGGTAGGTTCAATCATGCATGTTTTTGTTTACTTGTGCGTGGGACGTGGGCGTTTCAGGCAAGGCCAACATTTAGTGTCCATCCCAAACTGCCCTTGAAAAGATGGTGGTGAGCTGCCTTCTTGAACTGCTGCAGTTCTTCTGGTGAAGGTACTCACACAGTGCTGTTAGGGAGAGAGTTCCAGGATTTTTGACGCAGCGACGATGAAGGAACGGCGATATATTTCCAAGTCAGGATGGTGTGTGACTTGTAGGGAAACTTGGAAATGATGGTGTTACCATGTGCCTGCTGCCCTTGTCCGTCTAGGAGATAGAGGTCACGGGTTTGGGAGGTGCTGTCGAAGAAGCCTTGGCAAGTTGCTACAGTGCACCTTGTAGATGGTACACACTGCAGATACGGTGTGCCGGTGATGGAGGGAGTGAATGTTGAAGATGGTGAATGGGGTGCCAATCAAGCGGGCTGCTTTGTCCTGGATGGTGTTGAGCTTCTTGAGTATTGTTGGAGCTACACTCATCCAGGCAAGTGGAGAGTATTCCATCACATTCCTGACTTGTGCTTTGTAGATGGTGGAAAGGTTTGGGGAGTCAGGAGGTGAGACGCTTGCTGCAGAATACCGAGCCTCTGACCCGCTCTTGTTGCCATAGTATTTATGTGGCTGGTCAATGGTGACCCCCAGGATGTTGATGGTGGGGTATTTGGTGATGGTAACGTTGTTGAATGTTAAGAAGCAGTGGTTAGACTCTCGCTTGTTAGAGATTGTCATTGTCTGGCACTTGTGTGGCACGAATATTACTTGTCACTTATCAGCCCAAGCCTGAATGTCATCCAGGTCTTGCTGCATGCAGGCATGGACTGCTTCATTGTCTGAGGAGTTGCGAATGGAACTGAACACTGTGCAATTATCAGCAAACATCCCCACATCTGACTTTATGATAGAGGAAAGATAATTGATGAAGCAGCTGAAGATGGTTGGGCCTAGGACACTGCCCTGAGAAACTTCTGCAGCGATGTCCTGGGGCTGTGGTGATTGGCCTCAACAACCACAACCATCTTCCTTTGTGCTAGGTATGACTCCAGCCACTGGAAAATTTCCCCCCTGTTGCCCATTTACTTCAGTTTGTCACACTCGGTCAAATGATGCCTTGATGTCAAGGACAGTCACTCTCACCTCACCTCTGAAATTCAACTCTTTTAATCCATGTTTGGACCAAGACTGCAATAAGGTCTTGCACTGGGTGGTCCTGGCGGAATCCAAACTGATGGTGTAGATCATTAGGGTGCAAGTCACACATGCAATTTGGAAGTGAACAGGCTGTTAGAGGTTGCACTGTCTGAGCATAAGGTAGAAATAATGTGCATGCATTGTTGATGTGTAGAGGCCACAGAGATGTGGGCCATAATTTTCTATCCCTGGGCGGGTCGGGTGCCATGGCGGTTGCTGTGGCTGGTCGTGACCCCATTCCTGATTCCATGCCACTCCTCACAGCAACTTTGCATTAATGGGATCTATTAAGGCCCCCCCGTGCGTTACATGGCCCAATTAAACGGTGCAGGTCTGATGACATCAGCAATGCCGCATTTTTGCCGGGGGTATTTAAAGGAGCCATGGCCACATTGCAGTTGAAGGTTCATCTTGGAGTGTGCAGCCAGCACACTACATCATTGGACTGCTGGAAGGAGTCACAAATATGACTGCACTGAGACAGAAGACTGCACCCTGGTTCTCCGAGAGCACGCAGGGAGGTCCTTTTCCCTTCTAATGTGCAGAGAGACCTTCCCAGGAGACCAAAAGAGCCTGGCTCCAAATAGTAGAGGAGGTGAACAGCAGGGATGTGGTCAGGAGGACCTAGGTGCAGTGCCAGAAACGCTCAATGATCTCATTAGATCAGGAAAGGTGAGTGCAAAGCCACACTCAGCTTCATCCTGCTGTGCCTCTCATCACATCCCCATCACACTGCCTTCCCAAGCCTGCTCCTGCACATCATTACACCAACATACCTTGCACGTCCACTCATCCCTCTCCCTCTATCTACATTATCACATCCCCATCTGACTTGCCACCCACCACACTCACCTTCATCCTAATGCAATCATACTAACTAACAACACATAAGCACGCCACTTGGCTTTGGCACCCTACTCCATCATACTCACCTTTTAAAGATGTTACCCATCCATTCTGTATACTCATTCCATCACTCTCACACAACCTTCTCTTCTTTCCCTCCTTGCAGGAAAGGAGAGCCCACAATGAGGGAGAGGGAGAGAACCAGAGGTGGCACTCCA
The DNA here is from genome assembly GCF_044704955.1 of Pristiophorus japonicus. NCBI lineage: Eukaryota > Metazoa > Chordata > Chondrichthyes > Pristiophoridae > Pristiophorus > Pristiophorus japonicus. The sequence continues at coordinate 107,039,135 of NC_091989.1, read as the reverse complement.
TTATTACCACCCTAACATCAGCAGAGGAGGCTGCCTTGGAAGTCTCTGGAGTCACCGAGCAGCTGGAGGTGGGAGATGGAGAGAGGGGGGCTCTCTGTAACCTGGTGACAGAATTACATATCATACTGCCACGTGGCATACAGCAGTCACTCATATGTCTTGATGTCAACAGCCAGTGAATGGCCACCATGTGCATAGTAGTATCTGTACCCATTCTTCATATGACATATCTAACTCATCTCTTTACTCTCCCTGAGATCCATTAAGAGCCCCCCCACCCCACTGTCCAGGAAGAAAAGAAAGACGATTTCTCAGAGGAGCCTCCAGCCTCTGAAGGTGCACCGTCAGCTGATATAAGCGCATCCAGCACCAGCGTAGATACGCACACCTCGGTGGATCCCACGCGACATAGGGTAATGTTGTCACCTGGTGTCTCAAAATTCACAAGTGAGCAAGAGCAGATGGTGTTGACAGGGACAGCAGTGGAGACTCCTCGCCGGAGGGTGCGGGACACTCCCAGCTCTGCTCGGCTGCATGCAGACGCTGAGCCTCGGGGGCCATCCAGAAAGAGGGCGATCCTGGAGATGCAGGAAGAAGTGCAGGTTTTCTGAGCGCGATGTCTCCAAATGTGCCGAGAATGGAGGAGTCCATCTCCAACATGAGCACCACTACGTCGCAGGCGATGCCGACTGTATGCTCTTCCATGGAAAGGATGGTAACCTGCATGGAGCAGCTAATGTGCCCAGTCAAAGGAGCACATGGTCTCTATGGAGAATAGATGGCAGACGCTCATAGACCTCCTGTCCAGGAGAGATGTAAACATAGACTTGGTTCCTCATGGCCCCACTGATGTACAGCAAGGTACTGTCCAGCTCCTTGCTAGCAGGGAAGTGCAGGTGGCTTATGAGAGAGATGATGGTGAGAGGGGATATGGCAGTGTGGACTCCTTTCAAAGCGCTCACACATCTTCCCCATTGCCACCCCTTCAATCAGATCCCCAGATGCCTCCTTGGATCGCGATGGCCAAGTCTGCCCCTGCACAGTCGCAGGAGGAGCAGCCTTTGGCGGGGCCATCAGAGGCTCCAATACCCAGTAAACGTCTAAGTAGTCGGAGCAAGGAAGTGAGCAGGCTGCCTCTACCTCTGCTGAAGCCACAGGGTAGATTCGTGAGGGTAGCCACTTGGGTGTTTTGTTAAATGATTGTGTAAAGTTTCTGTTAATGTAAAGTCACATATAAAAATCTTTATTTTCACCACTTTCCGGTCATGGACAAATTTGTGTGCACCTTTGGAAGTGGCTTAGTGAGTTGGAGTGTATGGTGAGATATAACGTTACTTCCAGCAATGGTGATCAGTGTGGAAGGAATGGCTTGGTCATTGTCGGGATGCTTTATGGTGTTGCCGTGGGGTGGTGGGAACCAGGTGCAGCATATGGCAGCCATATGCGGCTAATGCCTGAAGTTAAGTAAATCTGGCCATAATGAGCCCTTCCTTGGCCTCCCGGGCAGCAATCTGCTCGGCTGCAGCTGGGATCTGGACTGTAGGGTCCTCCTGTTCCTCCTCCTCCTCCTCCAACCCCTCCTCTGAAAAGGCTGTGCGCTCAGAGCCTTGCTCCTCATGTAGCGCAAATCCTCGTTGCTGCCCTAAGTTGTGCAGGGTGCAGCAGACCGCAGCAATTTTGGAGACCCTGGCTGGTGCGTACTGAAAGGCTCCTCCAGATCTGTCAAGGCACCTGAAGCGCATTTTTATCATGCTTATTGTCTGCTCTTTGCCACATCCGGTGGAAATGTGGCTTTCATTATATCGCTCCTGGGCCTCAGTACTTGGCCCCCTCAAGGGTGTCATGAGCCACGTCTTCAGTGAATAGCCCTTTTCTCCAAGCAGCCAATCGGAAAGTCTGTTTGAAGGTGTGAAGAGCTGAGGGAGGGTGGACTGGCGCAGGACGAAAGATTCATGGCAGCTGCCAGTGAATTTGGTTCACACATGCATGATGATCTTCTATTGTTTGCAGACAAGCTGCACATTGAGGGAGTGGAAGCCCTTGCAGTTGACAAACACTCTTACATAGAAACTTAGAAACATAGAAAATAGATGCAGGAGTAGGCCATTCGGCCCTTCGAGCCTGCACCACCATTCAATATGATCATGGCTGATCATGCATTTCAGTACCCCATTCCTGCTTTCTCTCCATACCCCTTGATCCCTTTAGCCGTGAGGGCCACATCTAACTCACTTTGTATATATCTAATGAACTGGCCCCAACAACTTGAATTCCACATGCCCACAACTCTCTGAGTGAAGAAGTTTCTCCTCATCTCGGTCCTAAATGGCTTACCCTTTATCCTTAGACTGTGACCCCTGGTTCTGGACTTCCCCAACATCGGGAACATTCTTCCTGCATCTAATCTGCCCAATCCCGTCAGAATTTTATATGTTTCTATAAGATCCCCTCTCATTCTTCTAAATTCCATTGAATACAAGCCTCTTGATGATGATGAGGTGCCCCGATGGACACGATGTGCAGTCGATGACGCCCAGCCAGAGCGGCAAAGCCTAGTGCACGCTTACTAACACTGGCGTCATCAGTGGGCAAGTTGATATAATTAGCTGACTTGTCAAAGGGAGCATTGGTGACCTGTGTGATGCGTCTGTGGACAACCGACTGCGAGATGCCGCAAATGATGGCTGCAGATCCCTGGAAGGAGCCTGAGGTGAAGAAGTTGAAAGCGTTAGTGACCTTGACAGCCACTGGTAAGGCTTGTCCACCCGGTCCCCTGGGCTGCAGGTCTTGCTCCAGCAATGTGCAAATATCTGTGATGACTTGGCGCGATAGCCTGAGCCTCCTTTGGCACTGCTGCTCAGTCATGTTGAAGAAGCTCATCCTCTGCCTGCCTACCCTGTGTTGGGGGTATCGCCTCCAGCGTGGTGCAGCCCTACGCTGATATCCTCTGTCCTGTGCAGCATCTGGTGGTTGAGGAGAAAGTTAGTGGTGGTGTTGGTGCTGCTGGTGTGCCTGGTGCTGCTGGTGTTGGGGCTCATCGTGGTCCGATTCTGAGGACCAAGGTGAGACAGTATAGATGGCACCCATGCTGATGGAATAGATGGCAGGTCAAGTAGAGATGACAGAAGCAATCTGTCAATGAGGCGATAGGTTCCAACAATGAGGTGACACTGGATGCCGACTTTGCTGGAAACGCTTGTCGTCTATAGAAAGCTAAATCTGTGCTGGAAATGGAATCAGTAACAGCTTTTGCCTGAGGAAAATGATCAGCTGTGAGGTGGGAGTTTAAATTGTACTTTCAATGCTGTCCACCAATCAGCTGGAGCAATGGCCACTTACCTCCTACCTCAGGTTGACAGACGTGGTTCCTGAGCTGCGTGATTCCCGTGGTCATCAATGAAATTTGAATGGTAGGGTTAAAAAGACTCTTAGACAAGTATCTAATAATGATTTAAATTAGTTCGCCTGCCTCTGACGTTCGGGTCGCTGCTGTGCCAGCAAATGCCCCTGAGGGAAAGGTGCGTGGGGGCAGGATGATGGTGGGTTTCTGTCCCACTGCAAAATTCTTCAAATTTCCCATCTGATCCGCCTCCAATCGCGCCCGCGTAGACCACAGAAAATTCCTGCTGTGGATCTCATTGCTTGTGCTAACAGTAATTTCAAATTTGTGCAATGTCCACAATGGGAAAATGAGCAAAAATATCCACCACTAAGAAAAGTGAGAGCAGATTGAGTCTTATATTATAGCTCCAGGTTTATTGGAAATGTGGAGGCCTCTCAGGAAAAAATGTGCATTAAGCGATTCAAAGGTAGAAAATAGAATTCCAAAGGTTTAATTAGTGATAGTTTTCTGATGTATATGTTTTGTATGTTTATTATGTTACAAAGTTGATTTTGAAGATTATGGTCTGTATTTACAGCCTCTAAGGATGCGTACCAGGTGTGTACGTGTAAGGGCCACACAAGTTCTGCATTTTCGAGCGCAATGTGCTACGCGAAAACCCGGAACTTGTAACCTGTCAAGATCACAAAAAGCGTACGGCCTGCTTTTACCAGCATAAGAGGTTAAATGAATATAAAAATAACTCTTTCAATTATTTAAACATTAAAACACCTGTAACATAAGGTACGGTTATTTTTAGGCCCTTTAAAACAATTAGATTTATTTTTCAAAAAATGTAATTTTTGTTTTAAATATTTGGGCCTCTACACGCACATATATGGAGAGGCCCAGGACCGCAATCTGCCATGGATCCCAAGACCCCAGGTGGGCGGGATCTTCTTTGCGGATCGGAGGCATTTCCCCACGGGAAGCCTCCCATCGCAAGTTCAGCGCCAATGAATTTTAGGTACAGTGAAGAAATGGCGGCTGAAAGGATTTTGAAAGACGTATTTGGAGTGATTTGCATGGTTGTGTTTCTCCTTTCTTTAATCGGCAGGATGTAGGTTGGTGATTATTCAACTGTTATTGCGTGAAATACTTCGACATTCCTAATTGGTTATTTTCATTCTGAATGTTGATTGTTATTTGCAAAGTCCGGTGGCCAGGAAACGTGAACATATGTACAGTTTATTATAAACATGGATCTCCAAGGCACTGCTCATGGTATGTCATAGGATGTGCTGCTTTATGGGGACAGTTGACTAGACTTACTAATGAGGGTCACATCGCCAGTGGGGGTTTTTGCCTGCCCACAGAAGCCCTATGATCCAAGTCATATTGCCAGTCCATATTTGCGTGTGGGAGGCCTATTTCTGAAGAGAGTTTTGCAAGATTGGCTCAGAGACATGCTGTGGAAGGCCATGTTGGTCCTACTGCAGTGTGAGCAAGAGGCAGCCTCCAAACTCCACTGAGGAGGCCTGTGCATGCCCATAATATGAGTGTTTGCACAGGCTTGTTCCAAAGAACTCTCATCTCCTCCTCCATTGACTTCCAGCTCTGAACGCCAGGGACTGAGAGATGGCCCCAGTTTAATCGGGCCAAATGCCAGTGGCCATATTTCCCCCATTTTTATTTAATTTGCATGTGCCTGCGCATATATAGTGTTCTTGACTCCATTCCGCAGCATGCTACACGCTACCACCTCAGTGAGACCCCAACACTGCACGAGGTAGAAAAAACCATAAGACAGCTAAAAAACAACAAGGCTACGGGAGCGGATGGAATCCCTGCTGAGGCACTGAAGTATGGCGGAGAAGCACTGCTGGCGCGAATACACGACCTCATCTCTCTCATCTGGAGGGAGGAGAGCATGCCGGGAGATCCTAGAGGTGCAGTGATCATGACCATCTTTAAAAAAGGGGATAAGTCCGACTGAGGCAACTACAGAGGAATCTCCCAGCTATCAGCCACTGGGAAAGTCGTCGCTAGAGTCCTCCTCGACCGTCTTCTCCCGTGGCCGAGGAGTTCCTCCCGGAGTCACAGTGCGGATTTCGTTCTCTCGGGGGCACAACAGACATGATTTTTGCAGCGTGACAGCTGCAGGAAAAATGCAGGGAACAGCGCCAGCCTTATACATGGCCTTCTTCGACCTTACAAAGGCCTTTGATACTGTCAACCGCGAGGTCTTTGGAGCGTCCGCTTCCATTTCAGATGCCACCAAAATTACGTCACCATCCTCCGCCTGCTCCACGACGACATGCAGGCCGTGATCCTTACCAACAGATCCATCACAGACCCAATTAACATCTGGACTGGGGTCAAGCAGGGCTGTGTCATCGCCCCAACCCTCTTTTCAATCTTCCTCGCTGCCATGCTCCACCTCACAGTTGACAAGCTCCCCGCTGGAGTGGAACTAAACTACAGAACCAGTGTGAAGCTGTTTAACCTAAGTCTCCAGGCCAGGTCCAAGACCACCCCAACCTCTGTTGTCGAGCTACAGTGTGCGGACGACACCTGCGTCTGTGCACACACAGAGGCTGAGCTCCAGGACATAGTCAACATATTTATCAAGGCGTATGAAAGCATGGGCAATACGCTAAACATCAGTAAGATAAAGGTCCTCCACCAGCTTGTCCTCGCCGCACAGCACTGACCCCCAGATATCAAGATCTACGATGCAGCCCTAGACAACATGGACCACTTCCCTTATCTCTGGAGCCTCCTATCAACAAGAGCAGGCATTGACTACGAGATCCAACACCGCCTCCAGTGCGCCAGTGCAGCCTTCGGCCGCCTGAGAAAAAGAGTGTTTGAAGACCAGGCCCTCAAAACTGTCACCAAGCTCATGGTCTACAGGGCCATAGTAATACCCACCCTCCTGTATGGCTCAGAGACGTGGACCATGTACAGTAGACACCTCAAGTCGCTGGAGAAATACCACCAACGATGTCTCCACAAGATCCTGCAAATCCCCTTTTGCGTCTGTCAGGGATTAGCGTTTTCGTCCAGGCCAATATCCCCAGCATTGAAGCACTGACCACACTTGATCAGCTCCGCTGGGCATGCCACATAGTTCGCATGCCAGAGACTCCCAAAGAAAGCACACTTCTCGGAACTCGTCCATGGCAAACGAACCAAAGGTGTGCAGATGAAATGTTACAAGGACACCTTCAAAGCCTCCCTGATAAAATGCGACATCCCCACAGACACCTGGGAGTCCCTGGCCAAAGACCGCCCTAAGTGGAGGAAGTGCATCCGGTAGGGCACTGAGCTCCGTGAGTATCGTCGACGAGAGCATGCAGAAATCAAACACAATCAGCGGAAGGAGCATACGGCAAACCAGGCTCCCTGCCTACCCTTCCTTTCAACCACTGTCTGTCCCACCTGTGACAGAGACTGTGGTTCTCGTATTGGACTGTACAGCCACCTAAGAACTCATGCTAAGAGTGGAAGCAAGTCTTCCTCGATTCCAAGGGACTGCCTATGATGATGATAAACAGACATATTTTAGATCTTGGGGTCGGCCCACTGGGAAGTGGCAAGTGGTAGGGATGCGGCAGAGTGCGTCTTCATGTATCTTTCTGCCATGACCGCTTCGAATCAGCTAAAAATCATTGAGATGGGTAGGAAATCTAGACTAGTGTGTTATACTTCAGCTCAAGTGGATGTGTGTTCCTTTAAGGATACAAAATCGAATAAATGTTAAACAAACAGTAGGTCAGTTCATTCAAAGGGCAATTGGTGTTCAAGCAGGAAATTACAAACCTGGCTTTGTTTGTGGGAAGGTCAATTAAGAGGTGCAGATAATGCGGTTTCAGTGGCCTGGAATTCACTGCAACAGTGATATTAGTGACGAATGCCATAGGTTAGACCATTGTGCTTCTGATCCTCCAGTGGCAAATTTGCCCTAAAATTTGCTGGAGATTGAACAGAATATGCCGCAGCGAGCATAGCGAAGAGCCTGCACCTGGAAAGGCAACGTCCAATACTCATCTAAGCTGCCAGGTCCTGACACAGAACTGAACAGGTTATTTAACGCTTTCCTAAAAGTAAAACCATTCAATCAGGCTTCACATTTTTATATGTTCAAATTCTTTACCTTTACCTGAGTTGATTATAAATAGAGTTAGGCTTTTCTTATTTTGTAATTAATTCTCGTTGCTTATAATTTGCACGGTGCGAAAACGAGAGCCGTTCATTATTGTTGCACATTTTTTTTTAATTCTTAGGGTGTGGGCTTCATGGGCAAAACCAGCATTTATTTCCCATCCCTAGTTGCCCTTGAGAAGGTGGTGGAGGGCCTTCTTCTTGAACCGCTGCAGTCTGTGAGGTGAAGGCATTCCCACAGTGCTATTAGGTGGGCAGTTGCAGGCTTTTGACCCAACGACAATGAAGGAGCGGCAATATCTTTCCAATTCAGGATGTTCTGTGGTTAATTTCACTTCTGACTGGGTGTCTTGTCAGTAAGTGAACCTGGTCGAGATCAAATCTAGTTTCCACGTTCAGAACCCATTCTGCGCAATTGCAGTTCCACTGAATTAGTTCAGTGAAAGTGACATCAGTCTTCTTTTTCTAGTACCAGCTTTCCTTTGGCTTTCTTTCCATAACTATTGTTGGCCTTTAGTTTGTTAGTAAGTAATGAGATGAATGTCATTGTCGCACAGTGTGATGTAATTACTCTCGGAATCAAATGCTGAGGATACATCCTGACCCTGGATTTTGTGAAATTGACACAAAACGTTGGCCCGAAAATTGCGGTCTCTCCGGGTGCATACGATGTGGGCACGCACCCAGCGAAGCCGCGCAAGTGCCGGTTCTCAGCGCTCGATGCGCATGCTCCGAGAACCGGCTTTAGCAATCTGTCAAAATTTATTTCCACAGTTCCAATGCATCCCCGGGAGAAGGACTTTCGTGGGCGGAGATTTGGGCTATTTGCCCAACTCTTGCCCAGTGAATGTCCTTCAAACTCTTATGCCTGGTAAAAGTAGGCATATAGTTTACTTTTTACCAGCGTAAGACTTTTAAAACATAAAAAAATTTTATGTTACTACTTATTTTTATATTAAAAACCATGTCTATGAAGGTAAGTTTATTTTTAATACTATTAAAACATTTTTAATATTTTTTCTCTAAAACATTTAATTTAATGCAATTTCTATTAATTTTTTTAAAAGTGGTGTTTTTTTTAATTTAAGTTTGTGTTTTATTTGATTTTAGGGGTATTCTCATTGATAGTAATGGGAGTTTGGAGCTCGGAACTCCCATTTCTGTGAATGAGAATACTACATTGTGATTGGTGGTCCAGGCCCATGTGAGCCCAGGATATACATACGATCCTGGAAGACATGTCCCCATATGCTGCACTGCGAATCAGAGCTCAATCCTACGTTCCTCCGGGACCACCAGGTATTTATGTTAAAAAAGTTTCAGCCGGAGGCGTTGACCTGCAAGAAGCCTCCGACCGCAATTTTACACCCATTAGTTTCAAAACTACTGCCGCCAAGTAAAAGTTTCTTAAAAGCAAGATACATCAAACTGATCAAGAGTGGATCAGTGCAGCACAGGATTGTCATTGTACCGAGTACACAATACCCTTTACATGTAATTGAGAAAAATTTATTCTCTGCAACTAAATTGGTACTTTTGAAAGGGGAGAAAGCGGAAATGACTGACTTTTGACCCCAAAATAATCGATCGATAATCTGATCATTCTGGTTTTTGAGCATTTTGCTGTGCTGTCTGGCTGTGTTCATTTCTCATCTGTTTCTAAATGACCGCCTATTTCCACCTCCGTAACATTGCTCACCTCTGCCCTTGCCTCAGCTCATCTGCTGCTGAAACCCTCATCCATGTCTTTGTTACCTTTTGACTTGACTATTCCAACGCACTCCTGTCTGGCCTCCCACGTTTTACCTTACGTAAACTTGAGGTCATCCAAACCTTGGCTGCCCATGTCCTAACTCACACCAAGTCCCGTTCACCTATCACCCCTCTGCTCGCTGACCTACATTGGCTCCCGGTTAAGCAACGCCTTGATTTCAAAATTCTCATCCTTGTTTTCAAATCCCTCCATGGCCTCACCCCGCCCTATCTCTGTAATCTCCTGCAGCCCCTCAACTCCCCGAGGTATCTGTGCTCCTCTAATTCTGCCCTCTTGAGCATCCCTGATTATAATTGCTCAACCATTGGAGGCCGTGCCTTCTGCTGCCTAGCCCTAAGTTCCGAAATTCCCTGCCTAAACCTCGCTACCTCTCTTTCTTCCTTTAAGACGATCATTAAAACCTACCTCTTTGACCAAGCTTTTCATCATCTGACCTAATTTCTCCTTATGTGGCTAGGTGTCAAATTTATTGTCTTATAATGCAACTATGAAGCATCTTGGGACGTTTTACTATGTTAAAAGTGCTATAATAAATAAAAGTTGTTGTTGTAAATCCTGCAGAACAAAAGAACACAAGAATTAGGAGCAGGAGTTGGCCATTCGGCCCGACGAGCCAGATCCTCCATTCAATGAGATCATGGCTGATTTAGCTCAACTCCACTTTCCTGCACTATCCCCATATCCCTTGATTCCCTTAATATCCAAAAATCTATCAATTTCTGTCTTGAATATACTCAGAAGACTGAGCCTCCACAGCCCTCTGGGGTAGAGAATTCCAAAGATTCACCACCCTCTGAGTGAAAAAGTGTCTCCTCATCTCAGTCCTAAATGGCCGACCCCTTATTCTGAGACTGTGATCCCTGCTTCTAGACTCCCCAGCCAGAGGAAACATCCTCCCTGCATCTACCCTGTCAAGCCCTGTAAGAATTTTGTATGTTTCAATGAGATCACCTTTCATTCTTCTAAATTCTAGAGAATATAGGCCTAGTCTACTCAATGTCTCCTCATAGGAGAATCCCCCCCCCCATCCCAGGAATCAGTCTGGTGAACCTTCATTGCATTCCCTCAATGGCAAGTATATTCTTCCTTAGGTAAGGAGCCCAAAACTGTACACAACACTCCAGGTGCAGTCTCACCAGGGTCCTATATAATTGCAATAAGATGTCTTTACTCTTATACTCAAATCCTCTTGTAATAAAGGCCAGCATACCATTTGCTTTCTTAATTGCTTGCTGTACCTGCATGTTAACTTTCAGGGATTTGTGTACAAGGACATCCAGGTCCTTCTGAACACTAATATTTCCCAATCTCTCACCATTAAAAAAATACTCTGCTTTTCTATTTTTCCTTCCAAATAGTACTAACAAATGATACCACCCTCTAATATTCTGGAGATGCCATAAACCATGAATGAGGTATCGAATTCTGAGCCCACCAGCACCATTCTGTAATGGCGTAAGGGGCAGTGGTGATTGAAGTGACATTATTTCAGCGAATGTATGATCGCCATTGTTTTTGAGGGGAATGATAAAAAAAACTAAAAGCATTTTTAAAGTTACTGAAGTAAAAAGAGGAGCTATTAGGTTGCTAAGACAATTACGGAATTAATGCTATATATTTGTATAGTGTTATCATTTTAAGCTCTTGTAAAGGATTCAACTAATAAAAATTTCAGTTAGTCAACACAAAGGTCAGATGGATACTTGGAAGAAAACTCTGAGGGGAAAGAGTGAGTATGAGTAAATCTGGGGGCAGGTGAAGTGGTCAAGATGTGAGGGTCAGGAGTCATGACTTCATGGGTCATGATGGGGATGGTGCGAGTTTTGAGATGGTAGGATTGAAAGCCGACCACTAGTAACAAGAATATGAAACAGGGAGTGGTGGTAACCCCAATGCAAACAGGTTGGGTGGCTCAGTCCAAGTGCTAGGTTCGAAGCCAGACTACATGGAGCAAGTGCAAAGCAGGTAGGCTGCCACCTAAGGCCTATTTTTGAGCAGCTACAAATGGATTGGATGGGTGGAGGGGGTCCTGGTACCCAGACAATCTGATGTAAAAGCTGAAAATCCGATGTAAAACACGCAAAAACAGTTTTAAAAACACTCCAAAACTGGGCAGACCTGGACACCTTGTGTCACAGTACCACTTCATGTCCAGAGGCCTGTGGCTAAAGCGTCACGGCATAAGTGGCACCTAGTGTCCAAAGGCTGGCAACTGCAGCATGACAGCAAATGTAAACATACGATTTTGCCAGTATAAAATGTTGATATAAGGTTTTGTCATTATAAATATTGACAGAGGAAGCACGACTCAAAAATTGTGATAAAGGAAGTAAGCTTCACGTGAACAGGAAATGTGTGCCATATGCAAGTCATTTAATATATTATGGTTAGCATCATAGAAATTATAGCATAGAAGGAGGCCGTTCAGCCCATCGTGCCTGTGCTGTTGTTAGGTTTTCATCAGCGGCTATCTACTCTAATCTTATTTCCTTACCCTTTACTCGTATCCTTTTATATTGTTGTGTCTGACTTGATAGCCACTTGTAGTAAAGTATTTCCATGTGCGAATGACCCTATGTGGAAAAAAATTCTTCTAACTTCAGTTTTATCCTTCTAGTGATAATCCTGAGTCATAATTTTGGAAGCCTCTGTTAGATTCTTCTATATCACTCTTTGTTCTAATGCAAAAAGCTCCAATTTTAAAGCCTTTTGTAAAACCTATAGGGCTAGAAATTTGTTTGGAGGGTTCTTAAGCCGCTAATGTCGCAGTCACTAAATTTAGCGCCGGAAAGTGGTTAGCGACGTGAGCCACAAAATTCAATGGTTGTGGCCTGACAATGGAGTGGAGCGCTAAGTGAAGCGTTCCACACTTCGCTCAGGGTGCTAGGCCGGGTGAGTAACTGAATATCCCGTGCTAAAGAGCCGGCTTTGTAGTACCCTCAGAGAAGCCTCCCTGCAAAAAAAAGAATCGGAACAAAAAACACAAAAAATATTCCCTATACATTACTCACCCCAAATAAAGTTGAATCACAAAAAAAATATATTAATTGCGCTTACCTCACACAGTCATTCCTTCCCTTAGTGCCCTGGGACAGCTCTGCACGCCAGCTTTCTCTGGCGGGGTCACTACGGGATGCTACGGGTGCAGCACAAACCACATTTTGCATCCGTGTCAATACCAGGAGCGTTGCACACCGGCGCTATGCTCTCGGGAGATACTCCTCCGCGTCACTGGTACCGGCACACTGAATTTGCCGAGCGGCACGAATGTCGGCGCTCACAGCTGCAAATCCTTTAGCGCCCCTTGCGAGGGGTGCTATACAACCGAATTTCTCCCCCATAACCTTTCATTCCTGATAGCATTTTTGTGACTCTTTGCTGTAGTCTTTCCATGATTCAAATATCATCTCTTATAATGTGATGCACAGAACTGTGCGCAGTACTTCAACTGTTGCCATACAATGTCTTGTACAAATTCAACATAACTTTCTTTAATGTTCTATGCTCTTTTGTGTAAAACTCAGAAACCCATTTGCTTCTTTTATACTGTAGTACTTTTACAGCTATACTCCCGCCTTTAAAGATTTATATATCTTCACCGTTAGATCTCTGTTCCTCCCTCGATTAAGAATCTTAACTATTTCACTGTTCTTATTCCAAAATGTACTGCTTCATATTTCTCTACGTGTAACTGCATCTGCCACCAATCTGCCCTGTTAGCTAACCTCTGTATGCCTTCCTACAGCCTTCTGCATTCTTCACAGTTTGCCACGTTCCCTAATTCAGTAATCTTTGATATCTTTCATCTTGTGCCTATGTTCCAATCATTTGTATAAATTAAAAGCAAAAGAGGTCCTTGCGCGAATCGCCGGAGCACATCACACCAATCCGAAAACATCCATTTACGCATAGTCTTTGCTTTGTGACCCTAGCTATCTCTCTGTCCGTTCGGTCCTTGTGCCTTAGTTTTTGTAACAGGCCTCTTCTGCAGCACCTTTTGCAGAAAAGATAAATATGGATATATATTTTTAGATGACCTGCAGTGTTTCTCACTGTAATTCAGAGGGTATTGTGGGAGGAAGGAGTATATTACTGGGGTCGAGAAGTGGGTGATCCACATCTCCAATGAGAACATTTTAACAAGTTTACAAAAGGTGGTCTGTGAAGTGTTTTCAAATGGTTCCTGGAAAATAAACCATGGCCCCAAATTTATCCAAAAGCTCTGCTGGACTCCTGCCATAGTTCCAGCGCAACCCTTTGGAAAATGACAGGGACAAGTTATACCAGGTGCCCACTGACTGAGGGAGATCCCAGTTGACCTTGTAAAAGGCAGAGCCTCTGCTCACCCACTACTATACAGTGGCACCAAGGGGTTGGGAGTTCCTAGTTACCTTGCTCAGAAGGAACCCAGCATATTCATTGAGCCGATACGCAGAGAGAGATGAGGCACAGATGGACCCCAGCATAGGGTTTCAGGTGAGGGGAGTTGCCTGAACCTCCCTAGAAAAATAAACTTTTGCAAATAAATCTGTGCTGGCCCTTTACCTAGGGGACCAATGGGGAGGTGGATGGTGTCTTGGGAGAGGGGGGAGATTGGGTACCACCCCAACATTCCCTCTAATTTACGGTCTAAGTGTACAGCCCCTTTAAAGATGGAAGGGTCAGAGCTACAGGGCACCGGGAGACATGATCCCAACGATTACACCGGGATTGCAGCCCATTGATTTTTGGTGCCATAATGTTTTCTGTGCACATTGTCGGTAGATAAATAAATACCATAGTTACTGTTCAGGGTGCGGCTTTGATAGTGATTGCCACGAAATAAACTTTACTGTCATCTTTACTTCTGCAACAGTTCTTAGTATACATAATCAGAGCATTTTGGTAAAATATGTGAAATTCAGAACTTTGGTTCAGTATTTCTCCCCAAAGTCAATTCGTGATACAGTCGTTTATGTTTATAAGAACATGCATTGTTTTCAAGTCCAGCTGCTGTAACCATTTAGAATACATAACAAAATGTAAAAATTGAGCTTCAAAATGTGGTATTGTTTTAAGTTTTATTTGTCACATATGTAACATATTATAGACAATCCTTAAACATTGTAACCTAAATTGTTGTTTCAAGAAAGTTACTTCAGATAAAGTTGAAAATTGTCTCGGATGTTTTATGCAACACCTTGCATTTCCATAGTACCCTTAACGCAGAGCGTTTCACATAGGGGTAAGGAAATTGGGCACTGAGCCAAAGAAGAAGAAATTAAAGAGGTGAACTTTAAGAAGGATCTTAAAAGAGAAGTGGAAGATTGAGACTCGGAGGGACATAGGGAGGGGATTACAGAGCATGGGACTAAGCAGTAGAAATATGAGGATAAACAGATTGCGAGCCAAAGAGGAGATTAGGAATAGTGATCAATAGCTTGGTCAAAGAAATGGGTTTTTAAGGAAGGTCTTAAAGCAAAGGAGGGGATTTTGAGAGAGAATTCTGGAGATTGAAACCTAGGTATCTAACAGCATGGCTGCCAGTGGCAGGGTGAAGGCACAGAAGATACATTACAGATGAGTCAGTTGAACGAGAGTTGCGGGGTGGGGGTGGGGCGAGTGTGCCTGTAGGACTGGAGGAAGTTACAGAGAGGGGGGAGGCGATGGAGAGATTTAAACACAGCATGGAAATTTAAATTTTGAATTGTTGGGGGAACGAAAGCCAGTTTAGGTTGGTGAAGACAGGGCGATGGGCAAGCATGACTTGGTGGAGGAGAAGATACGGACAGCAGAGCTCTGGGTACGTTGATGTTTATGGAGGATGAGAGGCAGGTCAGGAGACCATTGGAGTCATTGACATAAAAACAGAAAATGCTGGAAATATTCAACAGAGTAGCATTTGTGGAACAAGAAACAGAGTTAATGATTCATACTGATGAAAAGGTTCTCTATCTAAAACATTAACTCTGTTAACACCAACGCAGCCTGGTTGCACATTGTCATCAGGAGGACCTGACTGCAGTGGTGCAAACCTTTCAATGATCTCAATAGATCACGAAACTTTACTGCAAAGGCAAACTCAACCTCATCCTACTGTGCCACTCATCACATCCCCATCACGCTACCTTCCCTACCCTACTCCTGCACATCCTTACTCACACCAACTTACCTTGCGCCTCCACCCATCCCTCCCTCTCTATCTATATTATCACTTCCCTATCTCACTAGCCACCTCTCACACTCACCCTCATCCTTATCCAATCATACCAACTACCAACACACAAGGGTAGGTACTTGGATCTTTTAGCCAATGTTCATATAACGTTTCTGTTAATGTGTTGTCAAACATTGAAATCTTTATTTTCAATACTTTGCCTTCTTGGACAGATCCGTGTGCTCTTTTGGAAGTGGCTTAGTGAGTTGTAGTGAATGGTGAGACATAACGGTATCCCCCTCAATGGCGATGAGTGTGAAAGGAATGGCTTGGGCATTGTAGAGATGCTTTATAGTGTTTGAGTGGGGTGGTGCCAACCTGACATGTCATATGGTACAGTGTACAGCATCAAATGAAGTAAATCTGGCCATGGTGAGGCCATTCCTGGCATCCCGGCAGCAATGTGATCGAGTGCTGATGCCCTGTGTCCTGTGCAGCATCAGGTGATTGCGGAGAAGGTTGGTGTTGTTGTTGGTGATGATGGTGTGTTTAGTGATGTTGGTGTTAGGGATGATCATGGTGGGATTCTGAGGACCAAGGTGAGATTTTTTCAAGGGCACCGATGCTGCTGAAATAGATGGTAGCTGAAGTTGAGAGGACAGAAGTGATCTGTCAATGGTGAGAGAGGTTGCTCCAAGGAAGTGACACTGGATAGAGAGTTTACTCCAAACACTTCCAACCTCCCTAAAGCTGAAAAGTGTATTCCAAATCCTGAAGGCTCCAGCTTCTAACATTGGAAAGTGAAAAGCTGTGAAATGGCAGCTTTTATACCACTTTTGCAGCTGTCACCTATTCAAAGCAATGGAGAGTTGTTGAAAACGCGATCTACTTACCTGATGTGATCCCCGAGCGACGTGAACTTTGTGAAAAAGTTGAAGAAATGGTAAGTAGGTGGTAAAATCTTCTGGAATTTTTTGAGGATGTTTCCAGTAGAGTGGACAAGGGAGAACCAGTTGATGTGGTATATTTGGACTTTCAGAAGGCTTTCGACAAGGTCCCACACAAGAGATTAATGTGCAAAGTTAAAGCACATGGGATTGGGGGTAGTGTGCTGACATGGATTGAGAACTGGTTGTCAGACAGGAAGCAAAGAGTAGGAGTAAATGGGGACTTTTCAGAATGGCAGTCAGTGACTAGTGAGGTACCGCAAGGTTCTGTGCTGGGGCCCCAGCTGTTTACACTGTACATTAATGATTTAGACGAGGGGATTAAATGTAGAATCTCCAAATTTGCGGATGACACTAAGTTGGGTGGCAGTGTGAGCTGCGAGGAGGATGCTATGAGGCTGTAGAGCGACTTGGATAGATTAGGTGAGTGGGCAAATGCATGGCAGATGAAGTATAATGTGGATAAATGTGAGGTTATCCACTTTGGTGGTAAAAACAGAGAGACAGACTATTATCTGAATGGTGACAGATTAGGAAAAGGGGAGGTGCAAAGAGACCTGGGTGTCATGGTACATCAGTCATTGAAGGTTGGCATGCAGGTACAGCAGGCGGTTAAGAAAGCAAATGGCATGTTGGCCTTCATAGCGAGGGGATTTGAGTACAGGGGCAGGGAGGTGTTGCTACAATTGTACAGGACCTTGGTGAGGCCACACCTGGAGTATTGTGTACAGTTTTGGTCTCCGAACCTGAGGAAGGACATTCTTGCTATTGAGAGAGTGCAGCGAAGGTTCACCAGACTGATTCCCGGGATGGCGGGACTGACCTATCAAGAAAGACTGGATCAACTGGGCTTGTATTCACTGGAGTTCAGAAGAATGAGAGGGGACCTCATAGAAACGTTTAAAATTCTGACGGGGTTAGACAGGTTAGATGCAGGAAGAATGTTCCCAATGTTGGGGAAGTCCAGAACCAGGGCACACAGTCTAAGGATAAGGGAGAAGCCATTTAGGACCGAGATGAGGAGGAATTTCTTCACCCAGAGAGTGGTGAACCTGTGGAATTCTCTACCACAGAAAGTTGTTGAGGCCAATTCACTAAATATATTCAAAAAGGGGTTAGATGAAGTCCTTACTACTAGGGGAATCAAGGGGTATGGTGAGAAAGCAGGAATGGGGTACTGAAGTTGCATGTTCAGCCATGAACTCATTGAATGGCGGTGCAGGCTAGAAGGGCCGAATGGCCTACTCCTGCACCTATTTTCTGTGTTTCTATGTTTCTATGTTTCTAAAATGCTGTTCAACTACCTTTAAGCACCCTCTTAACTATTTCAATTGGCTCACCCGTTGCTTAGTGCCGGGTCTGTAAAGCGCAGGCAGACCGGCACTTGGGAAACTGACATGGAGGCGGGTTCAGAGCTGGATACCACCTCTGAACCCACCCTCTGAACGCTGGCAACATCCAGCCCTCAGAGTTTCTGCAGAATGTCAGTGTAGAAGCTGAAATCCAGGTTTCTATTTTGGGCTGTGAACAAGATCAGAAAGAAGGTTTGGACTTTCAGCCCATTTGATCTCATCCTTGCATAAAACCAACTCTCTTTTTCTCATGACAGCAATTAGGTGTTTCTTAAATAAGTCTGGTGTCCTGGCCTCAACCATTTTTCCTGGCAACCCATTCAAGCTGTTAATCATCCTCTATAAAAATAAATACTTTGTGCTGTGTGCTCTTAACATGCTGTCTTGTACTGCTAGCTTGGCACATCTGAAAGTATTGTTCCAGGTTTGTCCTTTCTATTTCATTAAGTATCTGATATACCTCTATAAAGGCCTTTCTGGGAAACTGAAGAACCCTCGCTTTGCAAGTCATTTCTCCTGGATCTTTGCTCTGGCACCGGTGATCAACTTGTTGCAGTTCTCCGCATTGCCTTTAGGGCCTGCATGGTTCTCTTATGTTGAGATGATCAGATTTGTACATAGAATTATAGAATTGCTTAGCACAGAACAAGGCCATTCAGCATATTTGCCTGTGCCAGGTCTATGAAAGATATATTGGCTTACTCCCAATCTCCCTCCCTTTCCCCATACCCTTTTACATAGTTCAGGCGTGGCCTGACCAGAATACTGTACAGCTTTAATGTGATTTCTGGAGATTTGAACTCAGCTAGTTTGGCAATACAACTCAGTATCCTGTTCGCTTTGTTTATTGGTTTCTCACAGTGTCTGGACACAATGAATGACGAGTTGACTAACACCCCCGGTCCCATTCAGCTTCCTCTTTGGCAGGTTCTATCCCACGCATGAAATCGGCGTGCCTCTGTTTTTACTTCTAGTATGCAGTACCTTGCATTTTTATAATTGAACTTAATTTGCCACTGGTCAGCTCATATCAATATCCTGTTGAAGTCTTTTTTATAAGATCTTGGCAGCCTCCTTTGATTCCGCACCCCTCTCTGGCTCCAAATTTAAGTACCTTTCACTAAGACTATATGAATCCAGGTCATTTATGTATACTAGGAACAGAAGATGCCCCGGCATGGTCACTGTGGCATACCACTTTATGGGGCCAATTTTGATCAAGGCCTCCACCCACCCAAGTGCCACCCAGATGGCCGCCGAGGTACCGGATGATACTTTGGGCGGGATATTTATCGCCGAGGTCCCTCAAAGGTCGGCGGGCGACAAATGGATGATGTACGCCGCCAATCTAGGCAGCAGCGAGCAGGAGGTCTCATTCTCGGCAGCAGAGGCTCTTGCTGCCCAAGTGCCGTCGAGGATGGAGTTGGGCCCACGGAGAGTCAAGCAGCTGAAAAAAATTCATCAGTAAAAAATAAAACAACTATCGGAAGACCTTCAGGGGATCCCATCCAGGTAAGTCGCCGTGGAAAAAAGTCTATAAAATATTCACTAACCTTTTTTTCAGGTTCTTCATATTTATCGTCGGGGAGAGACCAGCCTCCAGCCAGCGGTCCACACCCGTTCTCCCGCCGACTCCCGCCCACATCAATATGGGAGCTCGGCGGGCGGGAGGTCAGTTGCGCCACTCGGCCGTCCACTGACGTCAGCGAGCGGTTCCCCGGTGGCTCTCCCCTCCCGCCCGCTCCAGGCCACCTCGAAAGTGGCACTGGGCGGATCTTCCAGAGGAATGTCAGCGGTAGTGGGCAGTGAGTTGATGAATATCGGCCCCAATATCTCTCAACCTAGTTTCACTTATTATTACCCTCTGCTTCCTTCCCTCTAGATAGTTATTCATCCATGTCTGGGACTTCGCTTGATATATACTGACTTTAGTTTTTAAATATCTCTATCATGTTGTACATTATCAAAGGCCATTTGGTAGTCAAGGTACACAATAGCTGTGATGTTGGACTGGCAGACCTTATGCTGCAGTTACTCACTCACTAGGTGAACCTGATGACCTAATATAATCTTTGGTTTCACTAACTCAGTGAGCCTCATGACCCAGTGGAATGTGTCTGGAACATATCCAGTCATCTGACATGAAAGCCTTCTAGATGGAAAGAGATAGCAGAAAGGCTAACAATAAGACGAGGGTCCCAAATTAGGATGTACACTAAGGGTTGTGCAATAGTCCGGAAACTGATGAAGGGCTCCTGGTACAAGTCTAGTATTATGATCTTAGACAGTCCCTCGAATCGAGGATGACTTGCTTCCATGTCAAAAAGTTCACAGGTGTTTCAATGAAGGACCTAAAATTCCAGGTACGAACTAAACCTTGAAGGGTGGAAGATGCCTGTGCTTGGATTTTTTTTAACGTGTGGTGGCCGTTGCACACCAGCCACCACACGGGCTTGACAGAGCTAGGTCTTGGTCCAGTGTCAAGGATTAACCAAGACAACTGGAGACCAGCTCTGCTGCACGGACCTAGTGCGCGCACATATAGCAGTGTGGGCTGGCCCGTGCTGCCCCTGGCCCTCGCCACTTCTGGGCCCCAAACTCATGCCTCTCCTGGGCCCCGATCACGTCTCTCTACAATCTTTCGCCGCTCCTTCGCCCGACCTCGCCGCTCCTGCAGTTCCTGCCCACGCTCCAATCACCGACCTGGACCTTGATGACGTCCCTTTTCACTGCCATTGCTCTCCTGCTCCAGAACGTGCTGCTCCCTGGAGTGGTATACTGACACGCTGTTCCTCCCGCTCCCTGGCCTGCTCCGATGGTGCTCGTAGGCCGGGAGCTGCTCAGCCTGCTGGGCCAGGCCACCATGCTGCTCCCATATTTTGCAGTGGTGTATACAAACTTTATTGAGTCAGAATCCATGTCACTATTCCATATTCAATTTTGAATACTTTGGCTGAGATTTTCCTCTTCAGTGACTGTGCAAGTAGGAGATTCTCTTCTGCCATTGGGATTCAGGAACAGTGGTGGACAGAATAGAGGGAGCTTTACTCAGCATCTAACCCATGCTGACACCAGACCATTGAAGTGGAAAAATATTCCTTTCTTTTAATATTCCTTCCTTTAAGCCTGACATCCTCAGCTTGATGAGCACAAAAATGCACCAAAGTATCAGCAGTACCTCTGGTTTCGCAAGGCTGGTCCTCTGGACACAGCAGGCTGATTGATCTGGTCTCAACACTTAAAGTACGGAGAGAATAGTCTGGACACTGAAGTCCAGATTTTGTGACGGGTATTATTTCAATGCCAGCATTTATCCGCTTAAAATAAATGGGTTAATGTTGATGAGCAAATAACACTGATCAGAAAATCTAGGGTTAATAGTGTGAATATTTAGCAGATTACTAACCTGTATTTGTATTTATCAATATATTGCATTGCAGAAGTGAGGTGTCTGTGTTTCTATCTCTTAATGTGCCTGGGCAGTGGTGGATGCAGTCTAGCTCTGTCCTGTATATTTGCAAGAGAAGACGCAAGGAGAATATTAAATTAGAACAGTTGAACATAAGAACACAAGTAATAGGAGCAGGAGTAGACCATACGGCCCCTCGAGCCTGCTCTGCCATTCAATGAGATCATGGCTGATCGTTGACCTCAATTCCACTTACCCACCCGATCTCCATATCCCTTGATTTCCTTAGAGCCCAAAAATCAATTGATCACAGCCTTGAATATACTCAATGACTGAGCATCCACAGTCTTCTGGGGCAGTGAATTCCAAAGATTCACAACTGAGTTAAGAAATTTTTCCTTATCTCAGTCTTAAATGGCCGACCCCTTATCCTGAGTCTATGCACTCTAGTTCTAGACTCTCCAGTCAGGGGAAACAACCTCTCAGCATCTACCTTGTCAAGCCCTCTCAGAATCTTATATGTTTCAATGAGATCACCTCTCATGCTTCTAACACCAGAGATTATAGGCCCATTCTACTCGATCTCTCATCCCTGGCATCAATCGAGTGAACCTTCGTTGCACCGCTTTTAAAGCAAACTATGGTCTCCATTGTTCAGATGAATTTGCAGTGATGCATTGTGAGTGAGAGTTTACTGAAGCTAATGGTTTCACTTCCTGTCAAAGAGCTTATCGTTGCTAGTCTTAGCAGCTCTTTGTGAAGGTCCTGTACAGGGAACATCTTTGAAGTGGAAATCCAATGGCAAGCTGCCACCCAGCAAGCTGGCTGCTATTCCAGGTCCTCAGCCAGTTTCTGCACAAGAGGTGTCTGTTGAAAGACCTTAGCATTGTGAGTCCTTGCAAAATAATAGAATTCTAAATTTTACACAAGACATTTGACATCCACAATGGGGAATACATTTCCAATCTGGAAAGATATTCTGGGGAACAGGCAGAAATGGTGACAGCACCATATCCTTGATTAGCAAGTGACCTCAGCAATAGGGTAGCTTTTAGTGATTTTTAAATTTTACTTCAATAATATACGTTATTCATAGAATGTTGTCAAAATACATTACATTACTTTTCAAGGTACATTACAATACAATCCACAAATCATGTTACATATAGCACTATACAGATGAATGCAGTACATGGTACTCTATTTACAGAAATAGATTGCAAGTACATTTACATTAAAAGCATTTTCTACATCATAGAAGGGGGATTTTTACACTGGTTCCAGCCCCCCCCCCTCAGTGTACACTGGCGGGAGGGTCTGAGACTGTGGCCTTCGCCATTGTGCCTTTGCGCCAGCTGCACCAAGCTTCAGTGCGTCCCTCAGCACGTAGTCCTGGACCTTGGAATGTACCAGTCTGCAACACTCGGTCGTGGACAGCTCTTTGCTCTGGAAGACCAGCAAGTTTCGGGCAGACCAAAGGCATCTTGTGCAAAGTTAAAGCACTTGGGATTGGGGGTAGTGTGCTGACATGGATTGAGAACTGGTTGTCAGACAGGAAGCAAAGAGTAGGAGTAAATGGGTACTTTTCAGAATGGCAGGCAGTGACTCGTGGGGTACCGCAAGGTTCTGTGCTGGGGCCCCAGCTGTTTACATTGTACATTAATGATTTAGACGAGGGGATTAAATGTAGTATCTCCAAATTTGCGGATGACACTAAGTTGGGTGGCAGTGTGAGCTGCGTGGAGGATGCTATGAGGCTGCAGAGCGACTTGGATAGGTTAGATGAGTGGGCAAATGCATGGCAGATGAAGTATAATGTGGATAAATGTGAGGTTATTCACTTTGGTGGTAAAAACAGAGAGATAGACTATTATCTGAATGGTGACAGATTAGGAAAAGGGGAGGTGCAACGAGACCTGGGTGTCATGGTACATCAGTCATTGAAAGTTGGCATGCAGGTACAGCAGGCGGTTAAGAAAGCAAATGGCATGTTGGCCTTCATAGCGAGGGGATTTGAGTACAGGGGCAGGGAGGTGTTGCTACAGTTGTACAGGGCCTTGGTGAGGCCACACCTGGAGTATTGTGTACAGTTTTGGTCTCCTGACTTGAGGAAGGACATTCTTGCTATTGGGGGAGTGCAGCGAAGGTTCACCAGACTGATTCCCGGGATGGCGGGACTGACCTATCAAGAAAGACTGGATCAACTGGGCTTGTATTCACTGGAGTTCAGAAGAATGAGAGGGGACCTCATAGAAACGTTTAAAATTCTGATGGGTTCAGACAGGTTAGATGCAGGAAGAATGTTCCTAATGTTGGGGAAGTCCAGAACCAGGGGTCACAGTCTAAGGATAAGGGGTAAGCCATTTAGGACCGAGATGAGGAGAAACTTCTTCACTCAGAGAGTGGTGAACCTGTGGAATTCTCTACCACAGAAAGTTGTTGAGGCCAATTCACTAAATATATTCAAAAAAGAGTTAGATGAAGTCCTTACTACTAGGGGGATCAAGGGGTATGGCGAGAAAGCAGGAATGGGATACTGAAGTTGCATGTTCAGCCATGAACTTATTGAATGGCGGTGCAAGCTAGAAGGGCCGAATGGCCTACTCCTGCACCTATTTTCTATGTTTCTATCTTTCCCAGAGTTGATGGTCCTCCAGCAGCAGTTGATGTCTGTCTCGGTGTGTGTCCCTGGGAACAGTCCATAGAGCACAGAGTCCTGTGTTACCGAACTGCTCGGGATGAACCTCGACAGCAACCACTGCATCTCTTTCCAGACCTTTTTTGCAAAAGCGCATTCCAGAAGGAGATGGATGAGGGTCTCGTCCCCAGCGTAGCCGACTCGAGGACAGTGTGCGGTGGTGCTGAGACGCCTGCTATGCAGGAAGGATCTGATGGGGAGGGGCCTTTTCACCACCAGCCAAGCTACGTGTTGGTGCTTGTTTGAAGGCTCTGGCGATGAGGCATTCTGTCAAATGACTTTGACAGTCTGCTGGTGAAACCACCCGACAGGATCCACCATCTCCTTTTTCCGTAGGGTCTCAAGGACCTTATGTGCCGACCACTCCTTTATGGCCTTGTGGTCAAAGGTATTTTTCTGCACAAACTTTTCTACGAAGGACAGGTTGTCCGGCACGGTCAAACTGAATGGAGTGTTCCATGCCAGCGTGGCCAGACCCATCCTTCGCAACACCGGGGACAGATTGAACCTCAGCACGTCGTGACACTTGGTGTTTGCATATTGAGGTTCTATGCACAGCTTGATGCAGCCGCACACAAAGGTGGCCATCAGGCTGAGGGTGACGTTGGGTACGTCCTTTCCCCCTTTATCCGGAGATTTGTACATCGTATTCCTGCGGACACTGTCCATTTTCAATCTCCACATAAAGTGGGTGACAGCTCGGGTGGCTGTGGCAGTGCAGGGCGGCGTATGGGCCAGAATTGCGCCACGTACAGCAATACCGAGAGCGCATCGCACCTGATGACCAGTTTCTTGCCCGCAATCGATAGCGAGTGCTGCTCCCACAATCCCAGTTTCTGCTTCACCTTTGCGACACGCTCCTCCCAGTTGTTGGTGCACGCCCCGGCCATTCCGAACCATATTCCCAGCACCTTCACGTAATCTGACTGACCGTGGAGAAGACAAAAGATCGGTCGGACCAGCTCCCAAAGAGAACTGGCTTTCGCTCCCGAGGTCAGTTTAAACTGGTCGCAGATGCTCAGCAATCTGAGAACCAATGGCAGATCCGAGCAAATATGGCGACATACAGGGAGGCCTTGGCCTGAGCGCCTCCGCTGCCTGGGCTCGTCACTCCTCTAATGCCCACATCCTTTCTGATGGACTCAGCAAAAGGTTCGATACAACACACGAACAAGACAGAGGAGAGAGGACAGCCTTGCCTGACTCCAGATTTGATCGGGAAGTTTATTAGAACTGCGCTACTGATGGCAGTGCAGAGGGACCTGGGGGTTCTTGTGCATGAAACACAAAAAGTTAGTATGCAGGTACAGCAAGTGATCAGGAAGGCAAATGGAATGTTGGCCTTTATTGCAAGGGGAATAGAGTATAAAAGCAGAGAAGTCCTGCTACAACTGTATAGGATATTGGTGAGACCACAGCTAGAGTACTGCATACAGTTTTGGTCTCCTTATTTAAAGAGGGATATACTTGCATTGGAGGCAGTTCAGAGAATGTTCACTAGGTTGATTCCTGAGATGAAGGGGTTGACTTATGAAGAAAGGTTGAGCAGGTTGGACCTATACTCATTGGCGTTTAGAAGAATGAGAGGTGATCTTATTGAAACATGAAAGATACTGAGGGGGCTCGACAAGGTAGATGCAGAGAGGATGTTTCCACTTGTGGGGGAATCTAGAACTAGGGACCATAGTTTCAGAATAAGGAGTCTCCCATTTAGAACTGAAATGAGGAGGAATTTCTTCTCTGTGGTAAATCTGTGGAATTCTCTGTCCCAGAGAGCTGTGGAGGCTGGGTCATTGAATATATTTAAGGTGGAGATAGACAGATTTTTGAGTGATAAGGGAGTAAAGGGTATGGAGACCGGGCAGGGAAGTGAAGCTGAATCCATGATCAGATCAGCCATGATCTTATTAAATGGCGGAGCAGGCTCAAGGGGACAGGTGGCCTACTCTTGCTCCTATTTCTTAAGTTCTTATGTTCTCCTCGGTTAGCTGCCATCCTGTATGCAAATCTCTCTTATCTGATTGGCATTAGGCCGCAGCCAGCATTGTGATCCACCAATAGCAGAGAGAGTGCTTTTCAGAGTGCATAAGGCCGGAGCCAGACAAACTGGAAAAGCAAGTGTCGCAATTCAGGTCAATTAGCATAAGAACAATTGATCTTAGCCAAAAGGCCGAGAAGCTTTTAGTGATGATCAATATGTGCCTATTGAATGCAACTTTTTTCTCTTGAGTTGGCTGCTCTGATGCTGGAGGTGGGCAGTTATAAACCCTGATTGCAGGCTTTGGTGAGGATGTGGATGACAAAGGGCTCTGTATGTATACAGCGTCAGCTTTGTGATGGCGATGGCGAACACCCTCTGCGTAAAGTGCTGCTGATTAGAAAAGCTGCTGTTGTTTAAAGATTTCTTTATGCTTCCGTGTAACCCTGAGAGCAATTGAGACACTGCACAGACTGCTTTGACAGGAAAAGCAAAAAGTGAGTGAAACAATAGTACAGAGGAAATTCAGTCAGAGAGGTTATATTTAATCAGCTATACACAGAGCCACTGTATGAGTTAGCTGCTCATGTCCAAGTGAAGGATTCAAGTTAACTAATCAGGTTATGTCATAAAGAGAAACAAAAACAGAGAATGCTGGAAGCACTCAATAGGTCAGCCAGTATCTGTGGAGAGACTGGACAAGACCTTTTGCATATGTAGATTCCCATTTTGAATCTGCAAGCTGTTGTATCTGATGACAGAATGCCCAGGGGCTGCTCACCTTTTAACACACTGCGATATGTCTTGGCTAATCCTTGCCACTGGACAAGACCTAGCTCTGTCAAGCCCGTGTGGTGGCTGGTGTGCAGCGGCCACCACACGTTAAAAAAATCCACGCACAGGCATCTTCCACCCTTCAACATGCAGTTCGGGACCTGGGATATTAGGTACTTCATTGAAACACCTATGAACTCATTGAACACATCCCTTTTTGGCGTGGAAGCAAGTCATCCTCGATTCGAGGGTCCGCCTAAGAAGAAGATGAAAGAATCCAGCCCAAAATAGTTTGACATTCAATTGTCTGAATTCTTAAATGTTTACAACCAGATATACCACTGCATGAAATTTCATCATAATGATGACTGTCATCGGACTTGGGTACAGAATGGCCTCATTCTTTCCTTTCTACGCTGTACAAGCTTTTAAAAGTCAAGCTTGACATCATCTAATTACTACTTCCTGATTTATCACACCTTTGTTTCTCTTTTCAAGCTTAGTGGTTCTGTATTGTAGGTCTTAGTCCCTATCTTAGCTTTCTCAATATAAATGTGTCAAGACGGATCACCATTTCACCAGAGTCTTTTCAGGTCATGGCAAGTGAGACATGGCAATGCAGTGCTCAAGCCTTTGTTTCTTATTTTATGATTAAGGAAACGTTACAGAAATAGCAGCAAAACAACTACGTACGCAGTAAGATTTAGAGACAGATTGGCCTTCGTTCCCAGGGCCCTCCACCAATCATTGTCTTCAATGCTCCTTACGCTTTTAGGCTGAGCATAGACAGATCAAGGCTGATTCTATAATCCCGCACTCCCAGTGAATAGCTCTACACACAAGGGGCTAGATCTTGACTCTGTGCGATAGTATACAATCGATGATAAAAAGTCGGCAGCACTGCAATCTAAAATAAAAATTGGGAGAGATGTAAAACGAGCTGCTAATTCGCTATCCCCCATTTCACACAATTGTACAAAGTGAAGATCTATACCAAGGATGGTGATTTGGAAAATTGTCATTGCAATGTTGTAGCCCGATCTCAGACCCACACTTCAGGCTGTGGGTGCAGACTACCCCCTGTCACGTTTCAGGCTCCAGCCTTGGAAATGCCATGAAGATGATGACCTGCTCAGGAGGTCAGCAAGAGAGTGTTTAATTCCTTTTAGTACTTAAATTAAATACCCGCTGTCTGATATATTTCCCATAAACATTCAGAAAAAGGTCATTGGAGTATTTGTCCAAAGTGACAAGACCCTAAAACTTTCATTCCCACATGTGAGTTTTGTATGGAATTGAACTGTGTGTTACCAGGTCTTATACCAATCAGGATTATGTCATTTGAATTACTTTTTCCTTGTCCATGCTTGAAACATTCTCTTCAGGCTAAACCCACATCCCAAAACCATGCAGTCACCAGTCCATGGTGTACTCAAACTGAACCACAAAGGAACAGAGCAAACCATTAAACCTTCCCCATTACCACTTTACTTCATTAGTGTTTTAACTTCTGATACAAACAGGGGGTGTTGAATGAAGATCTGTGGGTTATAACTCGTAGCTCACTTGTAGTGCTGACCATAACTCATTTATGATTTTATTTGAGTTATCAGATGAACCCATTCACAGGATCTAACCCATATCTTACAGCTCCTCTCCTATATCTTTCATTTACTCTCATTATAGAACTGGTAAATACTATTTTGGTAAAGTCTGCTTTTAGCTGTTTATTTCTGTCGTAGAATATTCTAGAAGTGTTCATCAATAGAAATTGCCAACTAGTCACAGGTGTGGCTACAACAACATTGTTTGAGCCATATGCACTAATATTTGTAGAAAACACCTCCAGATAAGTATATTTAATTTATGTATATTTACTTAACAAACATCTACCACTATTCAGCAACCCAGGAAGTACAGGACTCGCAACGATCATAAAACATTTGCACACTCTGCTTTGCATCTTACAATTTTACCATCAAACTCACAAAAAGATTAAAGCACACATGCATACACCATGTGAATATGAGTGGTGAGATCACATGCCCGATGGCAGCGTCTGTTAATCCTTTTTTATTTGCTAATTAGAAATGCATTTAGCCACATCTGGATTCCCAATTAACCACATGTGGCTAATGGCTAACATATTGAACATGAACTGTTATAGAAGGTATTTCGAGGACTTGAGGCCCATTACATTCAGATGCTAGATAGCTTGAGCATTCCCAAATTATATTAGGCTGGTTAAAATTCCTCATTAGTATGACCTTTTCTGTTTGCACATACTTTGCTTATCTTTTTATAGAATATTCTGCCCATTTTTATGTAGACCTGATGGTCTATAGAAAACTCCAAAATTACCTCTGCATCCTTTGCAGTACAGATACACACTATCTCATTGGAAAACCTATCTTACAAGATGGGTATACTTTACTTCCCAGGTGTACCTGACATTTTGACCTACTCCACCTCCTTTCCTGTCTAGTCTGCCCTTTCTGATGATACTGTTTGTTATATCATCATCATCATAGGCAGTCCCTTGGAGTCGAGGAACACTTGCTTCCGCTCTAAAAGTGAGTTCTCAGGTGACTGAACAGTCCAATACGGGAATTACAGTTTCTGTCACCGTGGGGCAGACAGTGGTTAAAGAAAAGGGTGGGTGGGGAGTCTGGTTTGCTGCATGCTGTCTATGCTTGGTTTCTGCTTGTTTTCGGCGGTGGGACTCAAGGTGCTCAGCGCCGTCCCGGATGCTCTTCCTCCACTTTGGGTGGTCTTGGGCCAGGGATTCCCAGGGGTCGATGCGGATGTTGCACTTTGTCAAGGAGGCTTTGAGGGTATCCTTGAAGCATTTTTTCTGCCCACCTGGAGCTTGCTTGCCGTGTCAAAGCTCCACGTAGAGCGCTTGCTTTGGGAGTCTCGTTTCGGGCATGGGGACGATGTGGCTCGCCCAATGGAGCTGAT
Organism: Pristiophorus japonicus; assembly: GCF_044704955.1. NCBI lineage: Eukaryota > Metazoa > Chordata > Chondrichthyes > Pristiophoridae > Pristiophorus > Pristiophorus japonicus. Next base: position 107,009,617 of record NC_091989.1, on the reverse strand, counting down.
CGAGTGTAGTCAATGGTTCGATGCTGGGGATGTTGGCTTGAGCAAGAACACTGACGTTGGTGCGTCTATCCTCCCAGTAGATTTGCAGGATCTTGTGGAGGCAGTGCTGGTGGTACTTCTCCAGCGCTTTGAGGTGTCTGCTGTATATAGTCCACGTCTCTGAGCCGTACAGGAGGGCGGTTATCACTACTGCCCTGTAGACCATGTTTGTTATACTCCTCCCTTCACTAGGGGTTTAACCCATCTTGCTGAGATTCCTATACACCACAGTTCCTAACTGTCACACCAGCGTTGTATTCGGTCATCTTGTTGCAAATGCCTTTAGCATTCATAATTAAACACTTTAATGGGCTCTTCTCTTGCAGTAATTAGCGATCTCTCTTCTCTCCCTTCTTAATAATAACTGCTGAATGCATCATTCATGGTGACTGCTGACCCATCTCTGCACTCTCCTTGTGATTACTGACCACCCTCCTCTGCTCTGTTCCCCTGATGCTGCAATTTCTTTTTGTTGCAAAATGGGAAATGGAAGTAAATAATGGAGAGGTTGACATCCATTACATCTGTCCCCAGCTGATACAAAACGTTTGAGAATTCACAATTCTAATCAGCTGGAATAGCTGTAAAAATAAAAAGTATGAATTTTTCTGATACATACATTTTTTTTTAACAAAGAAAAATCTCAGTTCAGTTGTTACAAGTTCTCAGATTTATGGGGGAAAGCGAGCAAGTTGATTTTATTAGCTTTTTTCGCTGCAGCATTCTCCGACTTCTCAATTTCATGGTTGCAGACAGTTATGTGCTTCATTATTTTGGCAAGGAATAATGGCCAAGAGCCAGTCTTCCAATAAGTTAGTATGAGAAGGATTTGATCTCTTTGATGGGCTGTATTTGGAGTTGGGTGGGGTGGGGTGGGGGTGGGGTTGTTGAAGGTTGCGAATGATCTCAGAATTTGGCTGAAATTCCTGTGGACTACAATTATAATCTGCAACAATAATAAATGCTGAGCTAGTTGCCGACCATAAGGGGGGAAAAAGTAATCCCACAGGCACCAACCCCTCCACAAGGAGCACAGCTGGCTGACTTGATGGCGCAGTCAATGTAATGGATCTCAGACATTTTGTGAAAGGAATAAAGTATTATTTATGCTAAATAACATAAAAAGGAAACAAATATATACTTATTTGAACAAGTCCAGACTTCAGATACTACCAATAAATCGTATCTGGGAGCATCCCAGAGGTTAGAAAATGTTTCTCTTCTGAAGACCAGAATAGATTTGTTGGTGCCCAATACTTATCTCTCCAGATTTAAATTCATCCACAAAGCTCTTGTGTTACATTTACCACTTTTAATTGAATTTGTTAAAGTATTTTTTACCAAGCAAATCCGTTATATCACTCCCTCAAATACCAGCGAGTTTGACATTTTAATGAAGAGATTTTAATGCTCCTTCTGGACCAACATTTTCTGGGGGAACTATTAGTGATACAGGTAGAGACATGTGATAAAAAATAAATTCTGACGCCTGACTATATAAAATGGTGCGGTTCATCCCAGTAGAGTGGCAGAGAGGGTAGCTGGATGTTTTGAGGATGTGATTACCAAGGCTTCAATTTGCAGTAGTATTTACAGACATGTAAGTACATGCCCTTGTGTTTTCCTGTCATTTTAACTTTTCCCTCACTTGTAGGTGATCCACAGGGAAGCAGCTCACATTTGCAGCTCTGACCCCAGGATTGCTGTCTCCTTTAAGAGCCACTTGCACCAAAATGTGGGCTCAATCAAAATAGGAAACAGGCTGTGAAGTATGGGCAAAGACCCTGTCAGGAGCAATCGTTGCTATAATGGCAGATAATGAAATTGAGAGTTTTCAGCTCAAAGAGATGATCAGACCTACATGTCAAAGTTGCCACCCTTGCTGAAGGATCTTCTCCCTCTCAAAGTATGTCCTTGTTAGATAACCACAGCAACTACTGTCCTTGTTTACAAATCCCTCCATGGCCTCACCCCTCCCTATCTCTAATCTATTTCAGCCTCACAACCCCCCGAGATATCTGCGCTCCTCAAAATCTACCCTCTTGAACATCCCTGATTATAACTGCTCAATCATCGGTATTAGTGCCTTCAGCAGCCTGGGCCCTAAGCTCTGGAACTCCCTCCCTAAACCTCTCTGTCTTTCTACCTCTTTCTGTCATGTATGTATGTTTGGGTTTACTAGCCACCAGGTGGCGCCACTGTCGGAGGTCATTGGGCTGTGCGCACGAGTGTGCGGCCCAGATATAAAAGGCCAGCCATCTTGTAATGTGATCACTTCGGGCCCTAATAAAGTAGAGCCAGGTTTGTACCTGTTCGGAGTTTACAGTGTTCAGTCGTTTGAGTTATTGCATATACAACATTTGGCGATGAGGTAACAAGAACCTTCGCATGCAAAAATGAGAATAATTGGAATTCTGGAGTGATTCATGGAGGGAGAAGATTGGGCAGACTTTGTAGCCCGCTTGAACCAGTACTTCATGGCCAACAAAATGGTGGAAGAAGCAGACGTAGTTCGGCACCGGGCGATCCTCCTCACGGTTTGCGGTCCGAAAATCTATGGACTCATAAAGAATCTCCTCTCGTCCTTAAGTCCAACGGACAAGGACTATGAAACATTGTATGCTCTGGTATGTGACCATCTCAAACCAGATGAAGACATTATCATCTCAAGATATCGTTCTGAGGACCAGGATGTATCAGAATTTGTTGCTGACCTAAGACATCTAGCTGGACCATGTAAGTTCTAAACTGCGTTGGCAGACTTGCTGCGGGACTTCTTTGTAATCAGCATCTCCCACGAGGTGATCCTGCATGAGCTACTGGTGGCAGAGATGCTGGATTTGAGCAAGGCCGTCATGATTGCCCAATCATGCATGACGAAGGGCAAAAGCTTAAAGCAGATATCATTGAAAATTCGGAACTCGGCAACTACTGTAAACAAGATACTATCGTCGTTTGACAGAGCTGCATATGCCTACCTGACTGCGTACGCGAAACCTGTGGCTGCTCAAAGTCCGCCAACGGAAATTAATTCGATATCACCGTGTTGGCGTTGTGGGGGAAATCATCGGCATCATCAGTGTCGGTTTAAACAGTATATTTGTAAAGGCTGTTCGAGAGTGGGGCAACTCCAGCGCATGGACTGTATTCGTTCCTAACAAAGAGCCAACCGATAATGATTAATATAAAACTTAATGGTGTGCCGGTATCGATGGAATTGGACATGGGTGTGAGTCAATCAATAATGAGCCAGAGGACATTCGACAGGCTGTGGGATACTAAGGCTGTGAGGCCTAAGCTGAGTCCAGTCAATGCCAAATTGTGTACGTACATTAAAGAACTCATAACGGTAATTGGCAGTGCAGTAATCAAGGTGTCGTATGATAGTGCGGTTTACGATTTACCGTTATGGATTGTTCCAGGCAATGGTCCAACGCTGTTTGGCAGGAACTGGTTAGAAAAAATCAAATGGAACTGGAACGAGATCAAAGCATTTTCATCGGAGGAGGATATTCTATGTGCTCAAGTGCTGGGCAAGTTTGCCTTGCTATTTGAACCAGGCATTGGCAATTTCATGGGAACTAACGTGCAGACCCACGTGGACTCGGATGCAAGACCCGTCCATCATATAGCTCGGGCAGTTCCGTACATGATTAGGGAGAAGGTCGAAATCGAACTGGACAGACTCCAGTGTGAAGGGATCACATGACTGGTCGAATTTAACGATTGGGCCAACCCCATTGTTCCCGTGTTGAAAAGTGATGGCACTGTCAGGATTTGTGGAGAATCAACTGAGTTTCGAAACAGGATCAATATCCATTACTGAAGGCTGATGACCTGTTTGCAACGCTAGCCGGGGGGAAGTCATTCACAAAACTGGATCTGACGTCAGCGTACATGACACAGGAGCTGGTCGACATGTTGAAGAAACTTACGTGCATCAACACTCATAAAGGACTGTTTATCTACAACAGATGCCCTTTTGGAATTCGCTACAGCCATATTTCAGAGGAACATGGAGAGTCTACTGAAGTCCGTCCCCAGTGTTCCAAGATGACATACTGGTCACAGGTCATGATTCTGCTGAACATCTGAACAAACTGGAAGAGGTTCTACATCGTCTGGACAAAGTGGGACTCAGACTGAAACACGTGAAGTGCGTCTTCATGGCACTGAAAGTCAAATTCCTGGGCAGGAAAATTGCTGCTGATGGTCTCAGGCCTATGGACTCGAAAACCAAGGCCATCAAAAATGCACTCAAGCCTCAAAATGTGACGGAGTTGCATTTATTCCTTGGTCTACTCAACTACTTCGGTAATTTCTTACCTAGATTGAGCACCTTATTAGAGCCACTGGACATGTTGCTAAGCAAAGGCGACAACTGGGTTTGGGGTGCGTCTCAAGATAGAGCTTTTGAGAAAGCTACTAATCTGCTTTGCTCTAACAAGCTGCTGGTACATTATGATCCATGTAAGCATCTAGTATTGGCCTGTGATGCTTCGTCATATGGAGTTGGTTGCGTGCTTCAACAAGCTAATGATTCGGGCAAATTACAACCTGTTGCATATGCTTCAAAAAGTTTGTCAAAGGCGGAAAGAGCCTACAGCATGGAAGAGAAAGAAGCATTAGCCAGTGTGTATGGGGTTAAAAAGATGCATCAGTACCTGTTTGGTCTTCGGTTTGAACTGGAAACAGATCACAAGCCACTCATTTCGTTGTTTTCGGAAAACAAAGGTATCAATACCAATGCATCTTCCTGTATCCAGAGTGGGCGCTGACATTATCTGCCTATGATTATGTCATTCGCCATCGACCTGGCACTGAGAATTGTGCCGATTCATTGAGCCATCTGCCATTGCCCACACCGGAGGTGGAAACGCCATAACCTGCAGACTTACTGTTAGTCATGGATGCTTTTGAAAGTGAAGGAACCTCTGTCACGGCCCAACAAGTTAAGACCTGGATCAGCTAAGACCCGATATTATCAATTGTGAAACGCTGTATCCTTTGTGGTTATTAGTCTGCCATATCCAAGCAAATCTGTGAGGAGACCAAACCTTACATCGATCGCAAAGACGAACTATTCATTCAATCAGATTTTATACTGTGGGGTAATCGTGTTGTTATGCTCAAGAAAGCCAGAGAGAAATTTGTGCATGATCTACACAGCACGCATCCCGGTATTGTCATGATGAAAGCCATTGCCAGGTCTCATGTATGATGGCCTGGAATTGACTCTGATTTGGAATCACGTGTGTATCAGTGCAACACTTGCATGCAGCATAGTAAAGCACCAGCGGAATTGTTGCTGAGTCTGTGGTCATGGCCATCTAAACCATGGTCCAGGATCCACATCGACTTTGCAGGTCCCTTCCTGGGAATGATATTCTTAGTTGTGGTGGATGCTTATTCCAAGTGGATAGAGTGTACAATCATGTCATCCAGTACATCCACAGCTACCATTGAGAGCCTTGTGTCATGTTTGCTACGCATGGTCTGCCTGACACCATTGTAAGCGACAACGGATCTTGCTTCACCAGTATGGAGTTTCAAGAGTTCATGAAACTCAATGGTATCAAACATGTGAGGTCAGCACCATTCAAACCCACATCTAATGGACAAGCATATCGTGTGGTTCAAACCATCAAGCAGAGTATGAAACATGTAACTCAAGGTTCACTGCAAACTTGCTTGTCACGCATATTGCTTAGTTACAGGACAAGACCCCATATGCATACCGGGGTCTCCCCTGCTGAACTATTGATGAAGAGTGGTCTCAAGACCAGGCTCTGTCTTGTCCACCCCGACTTGAATAATCATGTCGAACACAGACATCAAAGTCAGCAAGGGTATCATGATCGCACTACTGTGTCACGCGACATTTCTATCAATGATCCTGTGTGTGTACTGAATTATGGTCAAGGTTCACCGCTACTGTTACGGCCAAGGAGGGTAACAGAGTGTTTATCGTTAAGCTCAAGAATGGGCAGACATGCAGGAAACATATCGATCAGATAAAGCTGCGGCACATGGATGAACCGGAACACTCTGAAGAAGACACAATCAGTGACCACCCAATCGGATATAAAAGGGGTCAGAGGGTCTAGTAAGAAGGAGGAACTGAGGGAAATCCTTATTAGTCGGGAAATTGTGTTGGGGAAATTGATGGGATTGAAGGCCGATAAATCCCCAGGGCCTGATAGTCTGCATCCCAGAGTACTTAAGGAGGTGGCCTTGGAAATAGCGGATGCATTGACAGTCATTTTCCAACATCCCATAGACTCTGGATCAGTTCCTATGGAGTGGAGGGTAGCCAATGTAACCCCACTTTTTAAAACAGGAGGGAGAGACAAAACAGGGAATTATAGACCGGTCAGCATGACATCGGTAGTGGTAAAATGATGCAAGCAATTATTAAGGATGTCATAGCAGCGCATTTGGAAAGAGGTGACATGATAGGTCCAAGTCAGCATGGATTTGTAAAAGGGAAATCAGGCTTGACAAATCTTCTGGAATTTTTTGAGGATATTTCCAGTAGAGTGGACAAGGGGGAACCAGTTGATGTGGTTTATTTGGACTTTCAGAAGGCTTTTGACAAGGTCCCACACAAGAGATTAATGTGCAAAGTTAAAGCACATGGGATTGGGGGTAGTGTGCTGACGTGGATTGAGAACTGGTTGTCAGACAGGAAGCAAAGAGTAGGAGTAAATGGGTACTTTTCAGAATGGCAGGCAGTGATTAGTGGGGTACCGCAAGGTTCTGTGCTGGGGCCCCAGCTGTTTACATTGTACATTAATGATTTAGACGAGGGGATTAAATGTAGTATCTCCAAATTCGCGGATGACACTAAGTTGGGTGGCAGTGTGAGCTGCGAGGAGGATGCTATGAGGCTGCAGAGTGACTTAGATAGGTTAGATGAGTGGGAAAATGCATGGCAGATGAAGTACATTGTGGATAAATGTGAGGTTATCCACTTTGGTGGTAAAAACAGAGAGACAGACTATTATCTGAATGGTGACAGATTAGGAAAAGGGGAGGTGCAACGAGACCTGGGTGTCATGGTACATCAGTCATTGAAGGTTGTTTTTTCCCTTTCCAGGATATTATGATTTTACTCTGAAATGGTTTTTTTGTGGCGATTTGCAGATATCTGTGGTCTGTGAATGAATAGTGAGCATGAGAGACACAGGCGGACCTGAACTACAGCATCAGCAGTTGGACATATTTTTGTGAGACATGATTGACACTGATCATGACGATATTGGTGGGCACACTGCTGTAAGGCTCATGGTCGGCACTGCTATTGTGTTGATCATTATGAGCGTCTTTAGAGATGATAGTAGGATTCAAATATGATCAATCCACCAGTCTAACTTGGCAAACTGATTTTTATTGCTAGTTGTGTTACAGATACAGCAGGCGGTTAAGAAAGCAAATGGCATGTTGGCCTTCATAGCGAGGGGATTTGAGTACAGGGGCAGGGAGGTGTACAGTTGTACAGGGCCTTGGTGAGGCCACACCTGGAGTATTGTGTACAGTTTTGGTCTCCTAACTTGAGGAAGGACATTCTTTCTATTGAGGGAGTGCAGCGAAGGTTCACCAGATGGATTCCCGGAATGGCGGGACTGACATATCAAGAAAGACTGGATCAACTGGGCTTGTATTCACTGGAGTTCAGAAGAATGAGAGGGGATCTCATAGAAACGTTTAAAATTCTGACGGGTTTAGACAGGTTAGATGCAGGAAGAATGTTCCCAATGTTGGGGAAGTCCAGAACCAGGGGTCACAGTCTAAGGATAAGGGGTAAGCCATTTAGGACCGAGATGAGGAGAAACTTCTTCACCCAGAGAGTGGTGAACCTGTGGAATTCTCTACCACAGAAAGTTGTTGAGGCCAATTCACTAAATATATTCAAAAGGAGTTAGATGTAGTCCTTACTACTAGGGGGATCAAGGGGTATGGCGAGAAAGCAGGAATGGGGTACTGAAGTTGCATGTTCAGCCATGAACTCATTGAATGGTGGTGCAGGCTCGAAGGGCCGAATGGCCTATTCCTGCACCTATTTTCTATGTTTCTATGTTTCTACCCTCAGTCATCAGATGACTCCGCTCTTATCAATGAATCTGGGCTTTCAATCACTGATATGGTCAATGAATCTAGACTTTCAATCCCTGACATGGTCATTGCAACTCCCATCAGATCGGCTACCCAGCCCCCAGTCATAACAGACTCAGATCGCTCGCGTAAAGCTGGAGTTGAACTGAGACGTTCAACTTGGGAACGGAAAGCCCCGGACCGTCTCAATTTGTAAAAAGACCGTTACTAATATCTTAAAGGGGGATATTGTCATGTGTGTATGCTTGGCTTTACTAGCCACCAAGTGGCGCCACTGTCAGAGGTCATTGGGCTGTGCGCACGTGTGAGCGGCCCAGGTATAAAAGGCCAGCCATCTTGTAATGTGATCACTTCGGGCCCGAATAAAGTAGAGCCAGGTTTGCACCTGTTCGGAGTTTACAGTATTCAGTCGTTCGAGCTATTACATACACAACACTTTCCTTCTTTAAGACTCTCCTTAAAACCTACCTCTTTAACCAAGCTTTTGGTCATCTGCCGTAATTTCTTTTTATCTGGCTTGGTGTCAAATTTATCTGTTTTGTCTCATAACATCCCATTTCCTCCTCTCTCTCCCTCCCACACACCTGGTGGTTCTCAGTTGAGATCATATTTGTTTTTTCTGCACTGTTGCTGTAATGTTATTTTTTCCCTTTCCAGGATATTATGATTTTACTCTGAAATGTTTTTTTGTGGTGATTTGCAGATATCTGTGGTCTGTGAATGAATAGTGAGCATGAGAGACACAGGCAGACCTGAACTACAGCATCAGCAGCTGGACATATTTTTGTGAGACATGATTGACACTGATCATGACGATATTGGTGGGCACACTGCTGTAAGGCTCATGGTCGGCACTGCTATTGTGTTGATCATTATGAGCGTCTTTAGAGATGATAGTAGGATTCAAATATGATCAATCCACCAGTCTAACTTGGCAAACTGATTTTTATTGCTAGTTGTGTTACAGATACATACATGAGTGAATAATTTGATTGCACTCTCTTGGTCTTTGTTTATGTTTCAGTCCTGGCTTCAGTCGTATGGATACATCCCTCAAGGTGGTTTACGAATGTCCACGATGAGATCAGCGCAGACACTTTCCAATGCCATCGCCAACATGCAGAGGTTCTATGGAATCCAAGTAACTGGGGAACTTGATGAAAACACAAAAGTGTAAGAGCTTGTTTGAAAATTATTCAGGGCTAAAAATTGCGGAGCATCCTGTTTGGGCTGATAACTTTTCAGAGAGTATGAAAGTATCGGCAGGCAAACAAGAATGTTTACCCCTGGGAACTTTTGCTTTAACACTCCAAGAGGAAGTGGAGCGCTAAATCAAGTGCTATCACTTCCCCTAGAGGCTAACGTCAGTGAGAGGGGCAGTCGTGGCTGAGCACTGAGCAATGTTCCGTGCCGCGCAGCCGTCTTTGGAGGTGTCATGTATGTAACCTCTATGTAACACCACTGTAATACTGTATATACTTAAGCAATGCACACCTTGACCACAGGGGGTGAACTTGTGGGAGACATTCCTTACCTGGTCATCCAGGTATATAAAGGGAGGTCCCATGCAGGGTCATCACTTCTTGGTCCTGTGAATAAATGTTCAAGTTATAGAGTGACCTTTTCCATAGAATGTGCCTCGTGTGGGTTTTGTGCCATTGAGTAAGGATATTACATTGGCGACGAGAAACGGGAATCAACGACCCACGAGAATGGCCACCGGTAGCACAGAGGAACGGTACTGTGTTGGTGAGGACTGGGACGATTTCATTGAGAGGCTCCAGCAAAGCTTTGTCATGAATGAATGGCTGTGAGATGCAGCGGCCGACAAGCGTAGGGCCCATCTGCTGACCAGCTGCGGACCTAAGACTTACGTGCTCATGAAGGACCTACTAGCACCCGAAAGCTGGCGAACAAAACCTTTGAAGAGCTGAGCAAACTAATCGGTGAGCACCTCAAACTGGCAAGCAGCATACACATGGCCCGACACAGATTCTATACCCACCGATGTCATGAAGGACAGAGCACACCGGACTTTGTTGCGGACCTCTGGCGTTTGATCAGCCTCTTTGAGTTCACAGATGCCTGCAGGGGGGAGATGTTAAGGGACTTCTTTATTGAGGGCATCGGTCATGCGGGGATTTCCCGAAAGTTAATTGAGACCAAGGACTTGACTTTGGAAGCGGCGGCGTTGATGGCTCAGACTTTCATGGCAGGGGAGGAGGAAACCAAAATAATATACGCGTGCAATTCTGCCTCCAACGCGGCGGGGGATCAGGGAGTCAATATCATAAACGTGACTCAGAGCGCCACAGGCAAGCAAGGGCAGTTCGACACACCCCAGGCAGCAATAGACCCCAGAGTAGGTTTCCAACAGAGACAATGGCAGGCTGAACATACATTACCCCATCACAGTGGACAATGCGGTCCGGGACGGGGCCATTGACATCCACTAACAGGGTACTCAAGGGCAGGCAAAGGGACAATCAGCGAGGAATGCCGGGTCATAGCTCCTTTGTTCACAACAATGGGAATCTCAGCTCATACTGGAGGTGTGGGGGCAAACACTCTGCCAGGACTTGCAGGTTTCAACAATTTGTCTGCAGAAATTGCAACCTCGGTGGCCATTTAGCTCGAATGTGCAGGAAGCCTGTAACCAGGTTAATTTACAAGGCGGATGGACCAGAAAAGGGGTCTGTGAGGCAGGATGACTCTTGGGGCAAATCAATGGAAGCTGAAGTTCAGCGGGTTCATGTGGCAAACATTCACAGCTCATATACCAAAACGCCACCAATGATGATGAAGGTTTTATTAAACGGCATCCCTGTACGCATGGAGCTGGACACGGGGGCCAGGCAGTCACTCATGAGCGTTCAACAGTTCGAAAAGCTATGGCCACTCAAAGCCAGTAGACCCAAACTAGAACGCATTGAGACACAACTACGGATGTATACCAAAGAAATCATTCCAGTACTAGGCAGTGCTATGTTGGCGGTCACACACAATGGATCATTGAACCGGCTGCCGCTCTGGATTGTCCCGGGCAATGGTCCCGCACTGTTGGGATGGAGCTGGTTAGCTGAGATGAACTGGAAATGGGGGGATGTGCACGCAATGTCGTCTGTGGAGCGAAGTTCGTGCTCACAAGTCCGACAACAATTTGATTCACTATTCAAAGGTACCAAAGTAGTGATACGCATTACCCCGGATGCCAGACCAGTGCACCACAAAGCCAGAGTGGTGCCGTATGTGATGCGGGAGAAAATTGATAGCGAATTGAACCGTTTGCTGAGAGAGGGTATCATCTTGCCCATTGAATTCAGCGACTGGGCGAGCCCCATCGTTCCCATCCTAAAAGCGGATGGTTCTGTCAGGATCTGTGGCGACTACAAGGCCACGATCAATCGGGTGTCCCTACAAGACCAATACCCGCTCCCGAGAGCGGAGGATCTTTTCGCCACGCTGGCAGGCGGCAAGCTGTTTACCAAGTTGGATCTCACTTCAGCCTACATGACCGAAGAACTGGCCGACGAGTCTAAACTACTGACCACCATCACTACGTTGTTCGTTTACAACAGGTGCCCGTTTGGCATTTGATCAGCGGCCGCGATTTTTCAAAGAAACATGGAAAGCCTGCTTAAATCCATTCCTGGAACGATCGTATTGCAGGATGACATCCTCATCACGGGTTGAGAAACCGAGGAATGCCTCCACAACCTGGAGGAGGTGCTACACCGACTGGACCGGGTAGACCTGCGACTAAAGAAGTCCAAGTATGTGTTTTTGGCTCCTGAGGTTGAGTTCCTGGGCAGGAGGGTTACTGCAGATGGGATTCGGCCCACCAAATCCAAATCAGAGGCGATTCGACGAGCACCCAGGCCTGGCAACACATCGGAGTTGCGTTCATTTCTGGGACTCTTGAACTATTTCGGGAACTTTCTGCCGAACTTAAGCACATTGTTGGAGCCGCTTCACGTACTCCTGCGTAAGGATTGTGATTAGTTTTGGGGGTACTGTCAAGAATGGGCTTTCAATCGGGCGCGGAACCTACTTTGTTCAAATAAGTTATTGACCCTGAACGACCCCTGTAAGAAATTGGTTCTGACATGTGATGCATCGTCCTATGGGGTTGGGTGCGTGTTGCAGCAGAGTAATGCTGAGGGCCAACTACAAGCTGTGCCTTATGCTTCCAGGTCGCTCTCTCAAGCAGAACGGGGATATGGGATGGTTGAGAAGGAGGCACTCGCATGTGTCTATGGTGTAAAAAAAATGCATCAGTACCTTTTTGGCAGAAGGTTCGAATTAGAAACGGTCCCATAAGTCATTAACATCCCTGTTATCAGACAGCAAGGCTGTCAATGCCAATTCGTCAGCCCGCATACAGCGATGGGCTCTCACGCTGGCTGCTTATGACTACTCCATCCGGCACCGGCCTGGCACCGAAAATTGCGCTGACGCACTCAGCAGGCTTCCACTGGCCACCACCGAGGGGGCAGCGGAACAAAGCGCTGAGATGGTCATGGCTGTTGATGCCTTTGACAGCGCAGGCTCCCCCATCACAGCCCGCCAGATCAAAATCAGTTTAAACAGAGATCCCCTCCTATTTCTGATTAAGAAATGTGTCCTGACTGGGGATTGGGCGCCCGCACACGGAGCATGCCCTGAGGAGGTCAGACTGTTTCACAGGCGGATGGATGAGCTCTCCATCCAAGCTGACTGCCTACTATGGGGCAGCCGGGTAGTCATGCCCCAGAGGGGCAGGGAGGCATTCATCAGGGAACTCCACAGCGAGCATCCAGGCATCGTTCTGATGAAGGCCACTGCCCGGTCACATGTTTGGTGGCTGGGAATTGATTCAGACCTGGAACACTGTGTTCGCAGGTGCACGAAGTGTGCCCAGCTGGGTAAGGCCCCAGGGAGGCCTCGCTCAGCCCGTGGCCCTGGCCATGAAGACTACGCGGGCCCGTTCATGTGAAAAATGTTTCTCATTGTGGTAAATGCGTGCTTGAAATGGATCAAGTGCATCATTTTGAATTTGTGCATGACATCCATCACTGTGGAGAGTCTATGTGCGGTCTTTGCAACCCGCGGCTTGCCGGACATCCTTGTTAGCGATAATGGCCTATGTTTCACAAGCTACGAATTCCGGGAGTTCATGTTGGGCAATGGCATCAACCATGTCAGGACAGCACCGTTCAAGCCGGCCTCCAATGGCCAGGCGGAACGTGCGGTCCAAATCATTAAACAAGGCATGCTCAGGATTCAAGTACCCTCCCTTTAATGCCGCCTATCGCGCCTCCTGCTGGCCTATAGGTCCTGACCGCACTCGCTCACAGGGGTCCCGCCCACTGAGCTACTTATGAAATGAACACTCAAAACTCAGTTGTCCCTCATTCACCCAGTCTTGACCGACATAGTTGAGGGCAAGCGCCAGTTCCAAAACGAGTTCCATGACCGAAATTCAAGGGGGAGATGTATAGAAATAAATGACCCCGTATTTGTCCTCAATCATGCCGTGGGGACCAAATGGCTTGAGGGTACTGTAATAGACAAAGAGGGGAACAGGGTCATCGTGGTTAAACTTAACAATGGGCAGATATGCCGTAAGCATCTGGACCAAGTAAAAAAAAGGTTCAGCATAGACACTGAGGAACCCGAGGAAGATCATGAGCTGGTGCTCACACTATCGCCAGTGAACGAGCAACAAGAACATTCAGCAGCATGCACAGTCCCTGCGGTCAGCCCGGACAGGCCGGAATCACCACAGGTGACAGGCACTCACGCCAAGGCTCAACAACCAGAGCCCCAACTGCGGCGCTCCACGAGGGAGTGTAGACCACCTGAAAGACTTAACCTATGATCCCAATAAGATTTTGGGGGGAGGTGATGTCATGTATGCAACCTCTATGTAACACCACTACAATACTGTATATACTTAAGCAATGCACACCTTGACCACAGGTGGTGAACTTGTGGGAGACACTCCTTACCTGGTCATCGAGGTATATAAAGGGAGGTCCCACACAGGGTCATCACGTCATGGTCCTGTGAATAAAGGTTCAGGTAGAGTGACCTTGTCCATAGAATGTGCCTCGTGTGGGTTTTGTGCCATTGAGTAAGGACATTACAGGAGGCCCCTGCCCTCGCTTAAAGGGAAGGGCCAGTGTTGGTGTGATTCAATATTCATCCTATCTCTGTGGGGCCATGGGAACTGCGCTACGTGCATAACAGCCCAAAGCACTCTTAAGAGAGTGCAGGGCTGAGGAATCGTGGAGTCAAACCAAATCAGGAGGCACCAGACTGGAGAGAGAAATACATTTTGCCCTACCTGACCACCACTGCCTTTTAGTCGCGTTCTCCAAGGGGCCAGCCGAGGTGACAACGCCTCCTGTAGCTGCCGTTGTTGACGCCCGGCGATGCTGCAGGGAACGGGAGCGAATATCACATCCGAGGCAGGAGCTAATGGGGTGCTCCACACCGGATGACATCAAGATCAACTGGACACAAGAGAGCGAGGCGGTAAGTGTTGGAACCAGCGCAAAACTGCCAGGGGAGTTCGTGAGCATCAGTGAATTCGTCACGTCCGGTCGGTAACCCCTCAGCGCCCCATTATCGCCCCCAGCAGGTGCAAACCAGGCCAATTTCTCCCCCTCAGTCTCAGAGCAGACTCCGCACAACACTCAGATGCACATAGCCTCAACAAAACATTACAGACAAGAGATTTGAACAGTGCTAAAGATTTGACGAGTATCTCAGTACAGCACCCTCCCCTTACTGTGTGGCACACTTGACATTCTCCAGCATCACATGACATCAGTAAGATAAGAACATAAGAAAGAATGACATAAGAAAATGCCATTTGACCTATCAAGCCAACTCCGTCAACGGGCTGTATCCATTTTGCCCTTACATGGACACTGCGCTACCCATTCAGTCTCCTCAAAGAAAATTCTGGATAAATACTTCCGAATCCTCAAAGCCAATCAAGCAAAATTTCAGGGCACAAAATTCCTGGAGCTGGAGAGGGTATGTCACAGTTACACAAGAGGGGACGGGAGGGCAGAATGTGGGCCTGATCCCGGAGCTGCCTGGGTTCTGCCTCTTTTGGACCAGACCTTTAAATCCCACTCTGGAATCAGGCTGTGGGCAGAGCTTACACATGTTCCCCTACAGCAAGAGTGTAGGTAGTATAGAGGGCTTCCGAGGAAATTCCTCCCTTTACACCCTTGAAGTGTCTCAGTGGAACTGTACCCAGTTGAAACCTTGCATGAGACTATTTGGGGACTTCTAAAAGCTTCAAACCCTCACTAGTGTAAGTTAATTGATCCCAGAAATGATCAATTACTTTCTCTAGTTGGAGTTGCTCTATTGGGAGCTGAGGAGTTTTAAAAAAACAAAAAATGCAGTGAATTTTGACTTGTAAGGACAGATCAGCTTGTGTCTGGGCGACCATTGCTATACATCCTGGAACTTAGAACGGGAGCTTTGGGCGAGGGTGCTGCAACACTGCACTGACGGTGAGTGAGCTGAACCCAAGGAATTTTCCAGGCCCAAATGTTCATCTACTTTCACCTTTCCACTATTCAAACCCAGCCTTCTGTTTTACGGATAACATTGCAGCCCCTTGCCCCATCATTACAGGAACCATTGAATCCCATTAGGTATTTGATCATCTCAATCTATAGCTTTCCCTATAACTTCCAATCACATTATCCAGCAGATATTTTTCCAGCTTTGTTTTAAATTAATTAATTGTCACAGCCTCAATTTCCCATTGCACATATCCACTATTCTGTGGGGAAAAAGTTTCTTCCCATCTTACTTAAACTTTGGTCATTTTAAACCTGTGTCCTCGAGTTCTGTCTTTACAGCTCAAGTCAAATAGCCTGCTTACACCTACATTATTCCTGCCTCTCAGCAGTTTAACAACTTAGATTGTACCCTGCTCAATCTTTTCTCTAGTAAATATGTTAAAATTCTGTACGTCACTCATAAATTAGAGCCTTATGTCCTGGAATCGTCTTTGCCACTCTTTGGGCCCTCTCCAATGCATCAATGCCCTTTTGAAGCAGGATTCACTGCTGTATTCCATCCTCGCTGTATTCAGCATTTCCTGTCCCTTCTGTACACTAGTTTATGACAAAGCCAATGTCCTCTGCCCTTGCTACCTTTCTGTAGGATATTGTTGCTGTTATTATCGAATCGGGTGCTGCAGTTCTCTTATTGAAGATATTCCCTGATCCAACAGTGACTAAATGAGATGAAGTGGGATGGGAATGCTGAATGGCCGTATAGTTATTTTACTCAGATTGTATGTAGACAGATCACGGTGGATGGTGGCTGTTGCCATGATACAGTGTGTTTCTGTGGTAACACAGAGCTCTTGTCTGAAATGTCATCACAAAGACCTAATTTCTACACGGGAAAAGACTGATCGGGAGATGCTTCTGGATATTGTTTTGGTGATTGAAACACAAAATAACTTTGGTAGAATTCTTGACGTCTTCTAGTAGTCCTATTCTCCACGCATGCTCTGAATTAATTTGATTTGCTAATCTTTACTTGCTGTGCATCGACATGTCACAAGTGTTTTGCCAGAACAATTTAGTGTTGAAAAGTGTCTGCTTTGGCCTTGTATATTTAGCATGAAAGACTACAGACAGTGCAATTATTTGCTGAAATATTGTGAGTGATCCTTATTCTGTTCATATCAGTGGTTCGGTCTATATCTAGTTAGTTTTTATTTTAAACTTTACATTTTAGGTGAATTTATTGGCTCAAGTTTCGGACTGAGTTGCTCCTTTTTTTTGGAGCAACTAGTTTAGAATGGAGCATCTTAGAAATTTAATTCTCGGCATTTATTTTGCTCCAGTTCTAGTGAGTTAGAATAGTTCCATTTTAGAACAGATTTTTTTTTCAAAAGGGGGCATGTCCAGCCACTTACGCCTGTTTTGCAAGTTTAGGCAGCGAAAACTTACTCCAAACTAACTTAGAATGGAGTAAGTGTAGTTTTTGTACGCTCAGAAAAACCTTGCCTACACTTAGAAATCAGGCGTAGGGAACGAGAGATATGGGGGGGGGGCGGGGAAGGGGGGTTTACAAACATTAAACACTTCACTTTTACAAATAAAGAGCTATCATCAATAAAAATGATAAATAAATCAATAAATAAACCAATAAATCAATCAAAAAAAATAAAACAATTAAAAATAAATTTAAAAAATCACTCAATAAATAAAAAATTATTTCTACTCACCTACTGCAGCACCGGGGAGAAGAGAGGTGGGGGGCGGGGGAGAAGAGGGGGGGAGGAGAATAAGATGGGGGGGGGGAAGAAGATGAACGGGGGGAGAGAAGAAGATGGGGGGGGAGAAGAGAGGGGGGGGAGAAGAAGATGGGGGGGGAAGAAGAAGATGACGAAGCTGGGCCCCGCCAAGGACTTCGAGCGGGGTCCACATGCAGCCAATGCCGGGTCGGCGACGCAGACGACTCTTTGGGCGGTGTGCGCCCCCAGCGAGATACGGGACGGGCGGGCCCCGCCGCCACCGCCGAAGTCGGCCGCTGCCGACTCTTCGGGCGGGGCCCGCCCCCAGTGAGAGGCCACGGACCCCGCCGATGACGCGCTGGCTTCAACAGGGACTTCGGGGGACTTAGGGCAGGGCCTGACCCTAGCGAGAGGCCGGGCTGGCGGGCCCCGCCGCCGAGAATTCCGCCGCTGGGCTCCCAGGAGAACTTCGGGCGGGGTCGCTGCCGAGGTAAGATGCATCAGGCCACTCGGCCCGGGATAGGGACGACGTCCCCCTTGGCCTGGGATAGGGTCATCGCCCCTGAGACAGGACGTGCTGGGAGGGCCGGGAGCTACTGTACCCGCGCGCAGCCTGCACTGTGCATGCGCGCAGCTGCCATCAGTATTTTTGGCATGGGCTGTAGCTCCGCCCCCAGCTGCTCTTGCTGTGCCGCGCCGAGGTGGAAATGGGCCTACAGCTATCGGAGAATTGCGAGGTAAGTATTTGGTGCAATTTTTGTTCTATAAATTAGCCGGGTCTCTCCAATGTGCGCTGTTCTAGCGGGTGTCCAAAACTTGAGCGCTATGAGCTAACCAAGACTAGAAATGTCAACACTTAGGAATGAAACACGATCCAATATTACCCAACATTAGCATCAAGCACTCCCAGGTCAAAGCGTAACACAGCTTGGATACAGTGTAAAGTGATTTCTGTTCCCGACGTCACAAGATCACCCCCGCTGAACCAGTGTGGGCTTTTTCTTTTCCTCTGATAAATGGTCGTTATAGAAACATAGAAACATAGAAAATAGGTGCAGGAGTAGGCCATTCGGCCCTTCGAGCCTGCACCGCCATTCAATGAGTTCATGGCTGAACATGCAACTTCAGTACCCCATTCCTGCTTTCTCACCATACCCCTTGATTCCCCTAGTAGTAAGGACTTCATCTAACTCCTTTTTGAATATATTTAGTGAATTGGCCTCAACAACTTTCTGTGGTAGAGAATTCCACAGGTTCACCACTCTCTGGGTGAAGAAATTCCTCCTCATCTCAGTCCGAAATGGCTTCCCCCTTATCCTTAGACTGTGTCCCCTGGTTCTGGACTTCCCCAACATTGGGAACATTCTTCCTGCATCTAACCTATCTAACCCCGTCAGAATTTTAAATGTTTTTATGAGGTCCCCTCTCATTCTTCTGAACTCCAGTGAATACAAGCCCAGTTGATCCAGTCTTTCTTGATAGGTCAGTCCCGCCATCCCGGGAATCAGTCTGGTGAACCTTCGCTGCACTCCCTCAATAGCAAGAATGTCCTTCCTCAGGTTAGGAGACCAAAACTGTACACAATACTCCAGGTGTGGCCTCACCAAGGCCCTGTACAATTGTAACAACACCTCCCTGCCCCTGTACTCAAATCCCCTCGCTATGAAGGCCAACATGCCATTTGCTTTCTTAACCGCCTGCTGTACCTGCATGCCAACCTTCAATGACTGATGTACCATGACACCCAGGTCTCTTTGCATCTCCCATTTTCCTAATCTGTCACCATTCAGATAATAGTCTGTCTCTCTGTTTTTACCACCAAAGTGGATAACCTCACATTTATCCACATTATACTTCATCTGCCATGCATTTGCCCACTCACCTAATCTATCCAAGTCGCTCTGCAGCCTCATAGCATCCTCCTCGCAGCTCACACTGCCACCCAACTTAATGTCATCCGCAAATTTGGAGATACTACATTTAATCCCCTCGTCTAAATCATTAATGTACAGTGTAAACAGCTGGGGCCCCAGCACAGAACCTTGCGGTACCCCACTAGTCACTGCCTGCCATTCTGAAAAGTCCCCATTTACTCCTACTCTTTACTTCCTGTCTGACAACCAGTTCTCAATCCATGTCAGCACACTACCCCCAATCCCATGTGCTTTAACTTTGCACATTAATCTCTTGTGTGGGACCTTGTCGAAAGCCTTCTGAAAGTCCAAATATACCACATCAACTGGTTCTTCCTTGTCCACTCGACTGGAAACATCCTCAAAAAATTCCAGAAGATTTGTCAAGCATGATTTCCCTTTCACAAATCCATGCTGACTTGGACCTATCATATTACCTCTTTCCAAATGCACTGCTATGACATCCTTAATAATTGATTCCATCATTTTACCCACTACCGATGTCAGGCTGACCGGTCTATAATTCCCTGTTTTCTCTCTCCCTCCTTTTTTAAAAAGTGGGTTACATTGGCAACCCTCCAGTCAATAGGAACTGATCCAGAGTCAATGGGATGTTGGAAAATGACTGTCAATGCATCCACTATTTCCAAGGCCACCTCCTTAAGTACTCTGGGATGCAGTCCATCAGGCCCTGGGGATTTATCGGCCTTCAATCCCATCAATTTCCCCAACACAATTTCCCGACTAATAAGGATTTCCCTCAGTTCCTCCTCCTTACTAGACCCTCCGACCCCTTTTATATCCGGAAGGTTGTTTGTGTCCTCCTCAGTAAATACCGAACCAAAGTACTTGTTCAATTGGTCTGCCATTTCTTTGTTCCCCGTTATGACTTCCCCTGATTCTGACTGCAGGGGACCTACGTTTGTCTTTACTAACCTTTTTCTCTTTACATATCTATAGAAACTTTTGCAATCCGTCTTAATGTTCCCTGCAAGCTTCTTCTCGTACTCCATTTTCCCTGCCCTAATCAAACCCTTTGTCCTCCTCTGCTGAGTTCTAAATTTCTCCCAGTCCCCGGGTTCGCTGCTATTTCTGGCCAATTTGTATGCCACTTCCTTGGCTTTAATGCTATCCCTGATTTTCCTTGATAGCCACGGTTGAGCCACCTTCCCTTTTTTATTTTTACGCCAGACAGGAATGTACAATTGTTGTAGTTCATCCATGCGGTCTCTAAATGTCTGCCACTGCCCATCCACAGTCAACCCCTTCAGTATCATTCGCCAATCTATCCTAGCCAATTCACGCCTCATACCTTCAAAGTTACCCTTCTTTAAGTTCTGGACCATGGTCTCTGAATTAACTGTTTCATTCTCCATCCTAATGCAGAATTCCACCATATTATGGTCACTCTTCCCCAAGGGGCCTCACACAACGAGATTGCTAATTAATCCTCTTGTGTGTGATTGTCGATTCATGTTCAATTTGAGGAAGTTTTCAGCTGTGTCAGCAACACTCACACGCACTGGTACTGCCGGGATTCAATTCGCAGACAGAGGATCCTTTCATCTTACCAGTCCAGTGACGTACAAAACCAGCCCCTTGAGATGCAAAGATAGTGTGCTAACTACGATATCACCCTGTTCCCTCAGTCAATAATCTGAACATTTCTTTTGAGAGTAGCCAGCCTACTCTGTGCAGGTTGTGAGATAAATTTCCCAACAAAATCATGCACGACCATGGCAAAAAAATAGGTACGTCAGGCAGGAACGCTTATCACTGCATCTCCACCTCTGTTAGTGTTGCCATGGATTTTCTTCCACTTCCCCCCCCCCGTCACAAGAATCTTGGCTGTCCAATTCTTGCCTGTTTCACGATATTTAAATGCCAGTGGGAGAATGGGCCCTGGGGCATCAGCAGTGTTATGTATGAATAAAGAGTCTGACCAGATACTGTGAGCTCAAAGTAAAGTGTGACCTTGGTCTTTTATTACAGGTCTCCAGAGTGCCTCTCCAGCCATGAGGCCTCCTTAAGTACAGATGCTCCCAAGGGATTGTGGGATCCCTTGGGACTCCAGGGGATGAGTCCTCTGGTGGTTAAATAAGGTATTTACAGCTTTACATATATAACAACACCCCCCCTCACAATCAATAGTGTAACTATTTACAAGGTGAGTCGATCTAGGCCCTTTCTTTCTCTGCTTGATCGTCTTGGTGCAAATGCTGGTTTTGGTGAGTCGTTTGTTGGGCCCTCGCTGGGCTGCTGTTCAACTGGCCTTGCTGGGTTGCCTGATACGGTGAGTCCTGCTGGACTGCTGCGGGTGATGGGTTCTGCTTCGTGGTCAACCGCTGTGTCGGTTGCCACTGGTGTGTGTGTTGGGGGGTCAAAAAAGGTAGGGTCTAATATGGGTTGCTCTGGATAGTCCGTGAATCTGAGTTTGGTTTGGTCCAAATGTTTCCTGTCGATGAGTCCATTCGAAAGTTTCACCAAAAACACCCTACTCCCCTCTTTGGCCACGACAGTGTCGGGAAGCCATTTGGGACCTTGTCCATAGTTCAACACAAATTCAGGATCATTCATTTTAATTTCGCGTGACACATTTGCGCTATCATGATATGCACTTTGTTGAAGCTGCCTGCTCGTGTAGATCAGGGTGGACTAACGAGAGCCTTGTCTTAAGTACCCTTTTCATGAGCAGTTCAGCGGGTGGAATTCCAGTGAGTGAATGGGGTCTCATGCGGTTAATAAGCAGGACTCGGGATAGGCGAGTCTGCAGTGAGCCTTCAGTTACCCTCTTCAAGCTCTGCTTGATTGTTTGCACTACTCTCTCTGCCTGACCATTGGTTGCTGGTTTGAACGGGGCAGATGTAACATGTTGGATCCCATTGCGGGTCATGAACTCTTTGAACTCGGCACTGGTGAAACATGACCCGTTGTCGCTCACAAGGGCATCAGGCAGGCCGTGCGTGGCAAACATGGCCCGCAGGCTTTCAGTGCTGGCAGCGGACGTGCTTGCCGACATTATCTCACATTCAATCCATTTGGAGTACACATCTACAACCACTAGGAACATTTTACCCAAGAACGGGCATGCATAGTCGACATTGACCCGAGACCACGGTTTGGAGGGCCAAGACCATAAAGTTAGTGGCGCCTCCCTGGGTGCATTTCTTAACTGTGAACATGTATTACATTTGTGCATGCAGGACTCTAAGTCCGCATCGATACCAGGCCACCACACGTGGGATCTGGCTATCGCTTTCATCATTACAATGTCTGGGTGGGTACTGTGGAGGTCACTAATGAACGTGTCCCTGCCCTTTTTGGGTACCACAACCTGATTACCCCACAGAAGGCAGTCTGCCTATATAGACATTCCATCTTTGCGCCACTGGTATGACTTTATCTTTTCCTGCATTTCGAATGGGACGTGGGTGGGACCAGCTGGCGTGAAGCACACAGTTTTTTTTACTAAGGACAGTAAGGGGTCCTGGCTCGTCCAGGTTCTAATCTATCGGGCGGTAACGGGTGATTGCTCACTCTCGAATGCTTCCATTACCATAACTAAATCTGCGGGCTGTGCCATTTCCACCCTCGTGGTGGGCAATGGTAGCCTACGGAGAGCATTGGCAGTTTTCTGTGCCTGGCCTGTGGCGGACAGCGTAGTTGCATGTGGACAATCTCTGGATGCCGGCCGATGCATTCGAATTTATCCTCTTACTTTCAGAAAAGAGGGATATCAGTGGCTTATGGTCAGTTTCCAATTCAAATTTGAGCCCAAACAGATAATGATGCATTTTCTTTAACCCATAAACACACACTAACGCTTCTTTTTCAATCATGCTATAGGCCTTGCAACCTTGGACAGACTTCTGGATACATAAGCAACCAGTTGCAATTTCCCAGATTCATTAGCTTGTTGCAATATACACCCGACACCGTATGATGACGCATCACATGCTAGTACCAAACACTTACATCGATCATACAACACAAGCAATTTGTTTGAGCATAACAGTTTTCTAGCTTTTACAAAGGCATTTTCTTTGCTTTTACCCCATACCCATTCGTCTCCTTTACACAGTAAGGCGTGCAGTGGTTCTAACATTGTGCTGAGACCCTGTAAGAAGTTACCAAAGTAGTTCAGGAGTCCTAGAAACGACCGCAGCTCCGTCACGTTCTGTGGCTTCGGTGCGTTCTTCATTGCCTCCATCTTCGAATCGGTGGGCCTGATGCCGTCCGCCGCGATTCTTCTCCCCAGGAACTCCACTTCACGCACCATGAAAATGCACTTCGAGCGTTTTAACCTGAGCCCCATGCGGTTAAGCCGACTAAGAACCCCCTCCAGGTTCTGCAGATGCTCGACCTGTGTCCCGACCTGTAATCCTGGAAGACCACGGTGCACGGGACCGACTTCAATAAGCTTTCCATGTTTCTTTGGAATATCGCAGCGGCTGATCGAATCCCAAATGGGCATCTGTTGTAAATGAAGAGACCTTTGTGTGTGTTGATGCAGGTGAGGCCCTTCGATGATTCCTCCAGCTCCTGCGTCATGTAGGCCGAGGTCACGTCCAGCTTCGTGAACATCTTTCCACCCACCAGCGTCGCAAAAAGGTCGTCTGCATTTGGTAGTGGGTATTGATCCTGCAGGGAGAAATGATTCTGACGGTGCCGTCTAACTTGTGGACTGGAACAATCAGACTGGCCCACTCGTTGAATTCGATCGGCGAAATGATGCCCTCTCGTTGCAGCCGGTCCAGATTGATCTCCACCCTCTCATCATGTACGGTACTGCTCTCGCCTTGTGATGGATGGGTCGTGCCCCGGGAATTAGGTGGATCTGCACTTTTGCTCCTTGGAACTTCCCGATGCCTGGTTCGAACAGCGAGAGGAACTTGTTTAAGACCTGGGCACACGAAGTGTCATCGACGGACGAGAGTGCTTGGACGTCATCCCAGTTCCAGCGTATCTTCCCCAGCCAGCTCCTGCCAAGCAGCGTGGGGGCCATCGCCCGGTACCACCCAGAGTGGTAAGTTGTGCACCGCTCCATCGTAGGAGACCTTTACAGTAGCACTGCGATTACAGGAATCAGTTGCTTTGTGTAAGTTCTCAGTTTAGTGCGAATGGGAGTCAGGACTGGCCTTGAGGCCTTGCTGAACCACAATTTATCACAATGGATTGGCTCGCGCCCGTGTCCAGCTCCATTGACACCGGGAATCCATTTAATTCAACCTTCAATATTATTGGGGGGACATTTTGTGGTAAATGTGTGCACCCCATATATCTCTGCCTCCTCGGTCTGAGGCTCTGGTTCATCGTGATCCACCGTGGATCTGTTCTCCTCTGCAACATGGTGGTTTGCAGGATTAGCAAGGTTTGCAGCTCACGTTGGAGATGTCCCATTGTTCCACAGCCCTTGCAAACGTATCCTTTGAAGCGGCATGAATGGAAATGATGATCACCCTCGCAGCGCCAACAAGGTGTTAATGGCCTAGCATTCATCACCCTTGATGGTGATCTCTGAGACATCTGCGACGTGCAGCTGCAGGCATGTGAGGCCTGCCCTGTATGTTGCAATTCAAAAACAACATTACTTTGTTCACAGTACTTGTAGCAGCACTCGTGTGCTGAGAGATTTGCTTGTTATTGTCACTGGTGGCAATGAACGCCTGGGCTATCGCTATGGCTTTACTCAAGGTTGGGGTCTCTACAGTCAAAAGTTTGTGAAGTATCACTTCATGGCCAATGCCAAGTATAAAGAAGTCCCTGAGCATGTGCTTCAAATGTCCTTCAAATTTACAATGTCCAGGATGATCAGGGCTGGGAACTCAACATCCAGGGGTATTCAACATTCAGGAAGGATAAAATAAAAGGAAAAGGAGGTGGGGTAGCATTGCTGGTTAAGGAGGAAATTAATGCAATAGTTAGGAAGGACATTAGCTTGGATGATGTGGAATCTATATGGGTAGAGCTGCAGAACACCAAAGGGCAAAAAACGTTAGTGGGAGTTGTGTACAGACCTCCAAACAGTAGTAGTGATGTTGGGGAGGGCATCAAACAGGAAATTAGGGGTGCATGCAATAAAGGTGCAGCAGTTATAATGGGTGACTTTAATATGAACATAGATTGGGCTAACCAAACTGGAAGCAATACGGTGGAGGAGGATTTCCTGGAGTGCATAAGGGATGGTTTTTTAGACCAATATGTCGAGGAACCAACTAGGGGGGAGGCCATCTTAGACTGGGTGTTGTGTAATGAGAGAGGATTAATTAGCAATCTCGTTGTGCGAGGCCCCTTGGGGAAGAGTGACCATAATAAGGTGGAATTCTGCATTAGGATGGAGAATGAAACAGTTAATTCAGAGACCATGGTCCAGAACTTAAAGAAGGGTAACTTTGAAGGTATGAGGCATGAATTGGCTAGGATAGATTGGCGAATGATACTTAAGGGGTTGACAGTGGATGGGCAATTTAGAGACCGCATGGATGAACTACAACAATTGTACATTCCTGTCTGGCATAAAAATAAAAAAGGGAAGGTGGCTCAACCGTGGCTATCAAGGGAAATCAGGGATAGCATTAAAGCCAAGGAAGTGGCATACAAATTGGCCAGAAATAGCAGCGAACCCGGGGACTGGGAGAAATTTAGAACTCAGCAGAGGAGGACAAAGGGTTTGATTAGGGCAGGGAAAATGGAGTACGAGAAGAAGCTTGCAGGGAACATTAAGACGGATTGCAAAAGTTTCTATAGATATGTAAAGAGAAAAAGGTTAGTAAAGACAAACGTAGGTCCCCTGCAGTCAGAATCAGGGGAAGTCATAACGGGGAACAAAGAAATGGCGGACCAATTGAACAAGTACTTTGGTTCGGTATTCACTGAGGAGGACACAAACAACCTTCCGGATATAAAAGAGGTCAGAGGGTCTAGTAAGGAGGAGGAACTGAGGGAAATCCTTATTAGTCGGGAAATTGTGTTGGGGAAATTGATGGGATTGAAGGCCGATAAATCCCCAGGGCCTGATGGACTGCATCCCAGAGTACTTAAGGAGGTGGCCTTGGAAATAGTGGATGCATTGACAGTCATTTTCCAACATCCCATTGACTCTGGATCAGTTCCTATTGACTGGAGGGTTGCCAATGTAACCCACTTTTAAAAAAAGGAGGGAGAGAGAAAACAGGGAATTATAGACCGGTCAGCCTGACATCGGTAGTGGGTAAAATGATGGAATCAATTATTAAGGATATCATAGCAGCACATTTGGAAAGAGGTGACATGATAGGTCCAAGTCAGCATGGATTTGTGAAAGGGAAATCATGCTTGACAAATCTTCTGGAATTTTTTGAGGATGTTTCCAGTAGAGTGGACAAGGGAGAACCAGTTGATGTGGTACATTTGGACTTTCCGAAGGCTTTCGACAAGGTCCCACACGAGAGATTAATGTGCAAAGTTAAAGCACATGGGATTGGGGGTAGTGTGCTACATGGATTGAGAACTGGTTGTCAGACAGGAAGCAAAGAGTAGGAGTAAATGGGGACTTTTCAAAATGGCAGTCAGTGACTAGTGGGGTAACGCAAGGTTCTGTGCTGGGGCCCCAGCTGTTTACAATGTACATTAATGATTTAGACGAGGGGATTAAATGTAGTATCTCCAAATTTGCGGATGACACTAAGTTGGATGGCAGTGTGAGCTGCGAGGAGGATGCTATGAGGCTGCAGAGCGACTTGGATAGGTTAGATGAGTGGGCAAATGCATGGCAGATGAAGTATAATGTGAATAAATGTGAGGTTATCCACTTTGGTGGTAAAAACAGAGAGACAGACTATTATCTGAATGGTGACAGATTAGGAAAAGGGGAGGTGCAACGAGACCTGGGTGTCATGGTACATCAGTCATTGAAGGTTGGCATGCAGGTACAGCAGGCGGTTAAGAAAGCAAATGGCATGTTGGCCTTCATAGCGAGGGGATTTGAGTACAGGGGCAGGGAGGTGTTGCTACAGTTGTACAGGGCCTTGGTGAGGCCACACCTGGAGTATTGTGTACAGTTTTGGTCTCCTAACCTGAGGAAGGACATTCTTGCTATTGAGGGAGTGCAGCGAAGGTTCACCAGACTGATTCCCGGGATGGCGGGACTGACCTATCAAGAAAGACTGGATCAACTGGGCTTGTATTCATTGGAGTTCAGAAGAATGAGAGGGGACCTCATAGAAACATTTAAAATTCTGATGGGTTTAGACAGGTTAGATGCAGGAAGAATGTTCCCAATGTTGGGGAAGTCCAGAACCAGGGATCACAGTCTAAGGATAAGGGGTAAGCCATTTAGGACCGAGATGAGGAGAAACTTCTTCACCCAGAGAGTGGTGAACCTGTGGAATTCTCTACCACAGAATGTTGTTGAGGCCAATTCACTAAATATATTCAAAAAGGAGTTAGATGAAGTCCTTACTACTAGGGGGATCGAGGGGTATGGCGAGAAAGCAGGAATGGGGTACTGAAGTTGCATGTTCAGCCATGAACTCATTGAATGGCGGTGAAGGCTAGAAGGGCCGAATGGCCTACTCCTGCACCTATTTTCTATGTTTCTATGTCTTAGTTCGGTGACATAGCTCGCCACTTCCTGGCCTTCAGACCTTTTGTACGTGTAGAACCGGTACCTTGCCATCAGAACGCTTTCCTTTGGGTTTAGATGCTACCGGACCAGTGTGCACAAATCATTATACAATTTCTCTGTGGGTTTTGCTGGAGCAAGCAGATTTTTCATGAGGCCATAAGTTGGTGCCCCGCAAACGGTGAGGAGGATCTCCCTTCATTTGGCAGCGTTTGCTTCTCCTTCCAGCTTGTTGGCCACGAAGTATTGCTCGAGTCGCTCCATGAAGGTTTCCCAACCATTTCCCTCCGAAAATTTCTCTCGGATGCCCACTGTTCTCTGCATTGTTGCGGTGGAGTTCGTCATCTGTATCTCATCGCCAGTCGTTATGTATGAATAAAGAGCCTGACCAAATACTGTAAGCTCAAAGTAAAGTGTGACATTAGTCTTTTATTACAGGTCTCCAGAGTGCCTCTCCAGCCTGTGAGGCCTCCTTAAGTATCGGTGCTCCCAAGGGATTGTGGGGTCCCTTGGGACTCCAGGGGATGAGCCATCTGGTGGTTAAACAAGGTATTTACAGGTTTACATATATAACCAGCAGCCAGCCTGATTTGGAGAATATTGGAGGGAGAGGACTTAGTATTGCAATTATTGTCTTCAATTCAGGCCCCCTTCACTTTTGTCAAAGGTCCCTTGGCGCATGGACAATCTGTCTTGCATCCCTTTAAGGTCGCTCCTCCGCCTCGTACTGCAGCAGGTCTCCCGGACAGTATCACCGACTTTTGCACCCACTCAGCTACAGGCTACCTCTTTGTGGGAGGTACCTTGACAGAACACTGCTCTGCGTGCTTTATGAGCCCCAACCCAGGCAAATGGGTCAGGCCATCGGCAGGAGGTCGCGTCCCTACCCTTTCCAGTAGTGAATTCAGCCCATCGGAGGTTTCAGCGGTGAATCTAGCCCAGTAGGAAATCTAATCCAATATGTTTAAGCACCAACTGGCAGAAAATCCAGTTGCTGTCAGTTTTTCTAGAAAGCTTTAATCTTTTCAGTGTGAGTAAAACCAGACCAGGCTCTGCAGTCAGGGTGATCTGAGCAAACAAGCAGCATGGTAGATAATGAGAGCAGGATGAAGGGTTCACTTCAGATTTTTGCTTGTTAACCTCTGCCAGGTGGATGAAGAAACCCCGCTGTGGCGTTCCTGATAATTTTGGTACAGAAATCAAGACAAATCTGCGTCGCAAGCGGTATGCCCTCACAGGACAAAAGTGGAATCGAGATCGTATCACATTCAGGTAAGGAACTCATACCAAACCTTCAAACCTCAATCAAATGTTATAATTCTGTGTGTCTGTGTGTATGTGTCTGTGTATGTGTGTATGTGTGTATGTGTCTGTGCCTGTGTGTGTATGTGTATATGTCTGTGTGTGTCTGTGTAAGTGTGTGTGTCTGTGTATATGTGTGTGTGTGTGCCTGTGTGTGTGTGTGTCTAGTGTGTATGCTCACCCTTTCCCTGTCTAAAATCTTGTGTGCTTCCTCTGAATAGGAAGCATCGCAGTATAAAGTTTGACATGAGTACAATAACCATCTCCAAAATTTATGATAAGATCTGAGGTGTGCCATTACTATATCTTCTTGCAGCATCCAGAACTATACACCCAAAGTGGGGGAATACAGGTCACTCCAGGCCATTCGTAAGGCTTTTGGAGTCTGGCAGAAAGCTACCCCGTTAAACTTTGAGGAGATTCCTTATTACGATATTCGATATGGCCGCAGGAAGAACGCAGACATCATGGTCTTCTTTGCTTCGGGTTTCCATGGAGACAGTTCCCCATTTGATGGCGAGGGTGGCTTCCTGGCTCATGCCTACTTCCCTGGCCCTGGAATGGGTGGCGACACGCATTTTGATTTAGATGAGCCATGGACACTGGAAAACATGGACCTTCAGGGTAAGAAATTATATTTGTTTTGTTTCTCTCTGGGACGTGAATGAAAAGAATGAGCAGGTATCTGCTCGGGTTTATATCATCCTTTCTTCCCTCAGCCTCTGCACCGAGCGACTCATTGCCCTTGGTGATTGCAATCTCTATTTCAGCTCCCCTGGCCCGCTCTCGTCTGAATTAACTGCCCTCCCAAAATCTTCCTTTCTGTATAAACTCTCCTATCCGTGTTCATGGCCAGCCCATCAACATTGCAATCTCCCGTAGCCGCACTCCTCCCATGGTTTTGATCACGGACATGGCCATCTCCAACCACTTCCTTGTATCCCTTACCACCCTCTAACTGGGGTTGCCAACTCTGGTTTGACATATTGCAACAAGGTGGATGGGTCCACTTGGGACTCCAAGGAGCTGGTGAATTAAAAAAAATCAGCCCCCATTCGAGGAAGACCGGGTCCACGTACACTGGCCGTGTCAGTGCTGGAGCCCACTGGTGGCTGCAGTCCTAGGATCATTGCTGGGGCATTGCTCATGCACATTAAGGGCCTTGATGTCCGACCTAAAGACACTTTCATTATCCTAGTGAACAGCCCATGCCTGACAATGTACAGGTTTGGCAGATAGTTTGGGAGTATCTGTGCAGCTGAGAATAGGAATTCACCGTGTGGAGGATCGTGGCTGCAAACCCACATCTCATCTCTCCATCACAGAGCAAGCTTGACTCCCAAAATGCGAACCACCTCCATTGCTTGTGACAGGATTGGAGACACCTAATTTTAAAATACTGAAGCTGTGGCAGAAAGTTGTGTGCTGGATTTTTGGCTTTGATGATTTCGGGGCGGTAATGGCGGCAGGGCAGTAAGGTTTGCGCCCGGGAACAGTTTGTGCCTCGGTTATCAAAATTGGGCAGCTGTGCCCTGAATTTGGGGCACAGCGCTAAGAAGGCATTGTACACCTCTCTTGGGGCGTTAGCATGGGAAAATCCCGAGCTAAAAAGCCAACCCGGGAGCGCTCCGAGAGACGCCTGGGGAGAAAAAAAAACTGAATAAAACCCCACAAAACCATTTCCAATACATTGCCAATGCCACCACAACATAAATCGCAAAAAAAATTAAGAGAAAAAACAATCACACTTACTTTAGGATGGCATTACTTACCTCTCTGCAGTCGGTATAGGTTGGACCGCCTGTTTTCCCAAGTGGTTATTGCGGGGCATGCTGCAGGGCGTACAGATCAGGTCGGAGTCAAAAAGCGCGTCGGTATCGCAACCAGGGGCTTTGCACACTGGGCGCATCTCTTCCGGGTGGTGCTACTCCGCACCGCTGCGAAACCGGACCCGGGGATCACTGTGGGCCGCTGGAGGCTGACCGCCCGCCCAGAACACCTCACCGCCGCCATTCCTGCCGCTCCGGGGTGAAAAACGGAACACAAAAGACCGAAAAATCCGTGATATTTTATTTTTATATCTTTAGCTTTCTTTTGGCCATGGCTTGCTGAGGTGGCATGTTCATCTTTGAGAGTAAATACAACTAAATCATAAGTAAATTTGCATGTTCCACATTAATTGATGAAGCATTAACATCCATTTCTGCATTAGAAATATATATCTATATATAGAAGATAAATTACCTTAACACAAAATCAGTCCCTGCGCTACCTCTAATGCACAGAGGAAATGAAATCTTGTGTTGCCAGACATTAATTTAATATGTAACCACTTTCATTCAGATGACAGTCACCGTCTGCTTTGATCTCATCCCTTCAAAGGAGAGTGATTTTGTCAAAGAGCATTGTACAGTATGTGCAACATTGATCAGATTCATTTTAAGAAGTTCGTGAGTGCGAGATAAATTAATTATCTTTGACAAATAGCGACTTCTGGAGTGTATTTACTGTTGCTCCAATTCTCTTGCTGCAGACTGGCAATTTTCTGAATCATCAGTCCTATGTTTATTTTGTTGTGCATTTATAGGCCAGTAATATTAGTGCATTGCTCTAACTGTGCTTTTGAAGTACAAATTGTGCTGATCCCAATGCCACCATTGGTACTGTACTATAGAAATATAGAAATATAGAAAATAGGTGCAGGAGTAGGCCATTCGGCCCTTCGAGCCTGCACCACCATTCAATATGATCATGGCTTGGTCGAACACCATATTACTCTTTGGTTCCCCCAGTGTCTTCTGTTCTTCAACCATGTGCATCTATCTGACAAGTGAAAGGCTTATTTTACTCTGGTTTTAGGGATTACTATAGTAGGTTACCGTTTAACTAGCTTTGGTTATGATCTGTTGTTTGTGTCCAAAGGGAATGACCTGTTCCTGGTGGCAGTACACGAGCTGGGCCACGCCCTGGGCCTGGAACATTCCAACAATCCAAACGCCATCATGGCCCCCTTTTACCAGTGGATGGATACAGAGAAGTTTGAGCTTCCAGAAGATGACCTAAAGGGGATCCAGCAGATTTATGGTGAGCCAGCTTGAGGGCTATCACTTTATTGATTCTGTATATTTCTATTTTGAAGGGATGTTCATTTGTAATTCCAAGCTGTGTTCATGTACTGAAGGGTTTCCATGGGAGATACAGATAACCCTAACGTCCAGTTGTAATGTATTATAGGCCAACAGAAGTGTTGACAGCTACACAAAAGTTGTTGTAGACATGGGACACATTCCTAATGCAGCAGACAGCAAGGGTGAATACAGGGCATAATATAGAAACAGTTCTAGTTTGTGCTTGGTTTATACTTTCATTGAGGTATGACATTGGATGATGTTTGATTCAGTCAGAGGTGTCACTTACTTTCCTGAAAGCTTGGATCATGCTGGGGTGTGGTTACATGGTCACTAACAGCCTCCTGGACTCTTCCAAATGGCTGATCTCCATGACATTTATACCATGGAATTTCCCACCAGGAATCTATAGCTAGCAATCAGAAACAGGAATCTTGGTTATTTTCTGTTTTTCCCTCTTCCAGCTTGGAAGCACGGAGGCCAAATGTAGTGCTCTCAGAGACACCTTAGGTGAAATTAGCCAGCTCAGTAGAGAGCAGTGATTAAACCTAGGACTTTGCTGGTCTTCATGGCTGAGTGCCACAACATAGCATTTATTGAGTCATAAAGTGACCCCCATGAGATACGGTACAAATAATCGATCAAACTCAAAGTATTGCCGATGCTGGAAATCTGACATAAAAACAGAAAATGCTGGAAACACCCAGCAGACCCGGCAACGTCTGGAGAGAAAAACAGAGTTAACGTTTCAGGTCAATTACATTTCATACAGATAATAGATGTGTGCCTCGCCCCAAGTGTGTGAGTCTGAGTACTTGTACCTCTCCCTCAGGGTAAGTGTCCATACCGTCCCTCCGTTCTTCTCTCGGAGTGCGTATTGTGCTCACTGCTGCTTTTTTCTGATTGTTCCTGGCTTTGTCTCTAGGTCCACCAGACAGCAAACCCAAACCCACAAATTCACTGCCAACTTTGACACCACGGAGACCAAAGAAACCAGAGCGTGTGCCCCCCAAAACACCGACCGAGAGAAAACCAGCTCCCAGGGCCCCTGATCCAGACAATCCCAGGACCACAGATGGACCCACTCAATATGGGCCAAATATATGTGATGGCAATTTCGATTGTATGGCTATGTTGCGGGGAGAAATGTTTGTATTTAAGGTACAGCTGGATTGCAAGTTGAGTTACTGGGTTCTGCTATTTAATTATCAATCAAGTATTCCTCAGTCGGCCTGTGTAGCAATATTGTAAAGAACCTAAGATCGACCGTGAGGTTGAGAATGTTAAGTAACTTGACGTTGTCTTATCAGTGGAGAGTTTGGCACTACCCTTATTGCAGGAGGTAGCAGCAAAATCAATAATCGTGTTCCACAGGATCTGTCTGTCACTGTTTCCTATAAGTGATGCGAAGACAGAGCGGAGTAATTGTTTACAAAACTTTTTTCCTTAACAATGCACCAGAGAGGCGGTAACTACAGCAGAGGAGATGGGGGTTGTGTTTTTCTACCCAAACCCACAGTGCCCTGTAATAGTGCCAGCAACTGGAGCAGCAATACGGGCATTGCCAGCTCTGTGCCCACAGCGTCTTGCAACACTAACAGTGATCCAGCAGTAAGGATGATATTACTAACCCAAAGTGTACTGACCCTCAGGATTACAGTCATACCATCGCACACTGACCTATTGTACATAAACGGCACGATAACATTTAGGCTCATTTGTTCCTTACAATCAGGGATGGTTTTGATAATCAGACTAGATCAAAAAGAACAATCTAGAAATTATATATTAATGAGGAATTTTGAGCTTGTGAGATCCAAAAATTCTCTCTGTCTGTGTGACCTGAGCTTGATCTCCTGCCCAAATAGGGAAACTGGTTCTGGAGAGTTCGCAATAACCGAGTACTGGACAACTACCCAATGCCTATCAGCCATTTCTGGAGAGGACTGCCAGCCAATATTGATGCAGCATATGAACGGCATGATGGGAAGTTTGTGTTTTTTAAAGGTAAGGGCAGGATCCGCTTATCAATTCAGACTGACTATTTCTGCTGGGGAAGGGGGAGTCTTCTGGCCGACACATTAGGTGTATAATTCTTTGTGGGACCACCATTGCTTGATGTACAGACTAATATCCTGTATATATTAGGAGGTTACTGCTTCTAGTTTTGCAGCCATCAGTATTGAACCAGTACAAGGTGCTGCTATTGTTGGAGGTGGGGCACCCTATAAAAGCAGGTGGTTCTGTAGCACCTCCAATGGCGGTACTACCTCTAGTCTCTAGTGTAAACATGTGATGGAACATCAGCCACAGAACTGGCCAAAAATTTTTACCAGCTATGGGCTGAGTGCCCGTCTCTGTATTGACAATGATTTAGCTACAACTGTCTGTACTGACTTCCACCTGCCAATGAAGGAGGTACTGGCACTGAAGGGCACTCTGCCCACCGACCCCCATTTTGCAACACGTTTTTAAAATCGGCCCCGGTATGTGCATTATTCTAAATAGAGTGTGGCAGGAAGGGTTTATTACTCTGCAGTTCTGACAGGCTGGGTTTACTTCTGTGGTGGTTTGGTATATTTCCTAGCCTCATTCTTTCTACCAAAATGTATCACTTTGCCCTTTTCTGTGCTAAATTTCATCTGTCACATGTCTGCCCATTCCACCAGGCTGTCTATGTCCTCTTGAAGTCTATCACTATCTCCTCACTGTTCACTATACTTCCATGTTTTGTGTTTTCTGCAAATTTTGAAATTGTGCCCTGTACATCCACATCCAAATCATTAATATATATCAAGAAAAGCAGTGGTCCTAGAACCGACCCCGTGGAACATCACTGTATATCTTCCTCCAGTCCGAAAAACAACCGTTCACCACTACTCTCTGTTTTCTGTCACTGAGCCAATTCCGTATCCATGCTGCAACTGTCCCTTTTATTCCATGGGCTTCAACTTTGCTAGCAAGCCTATTATGTGGCACTTGGTCGAACGCCTTTTAGAAATCCATGTTCACCACGTCAACTGCATTACCCTCATCAACCCTCTCTGTTACCTCATCAAAAAACTCGATCCAGTTGGTCAACACGATTCAAACAGGATGTGTTTATATATGGAAGTGTGGCTGGTTGCGCTTCTTAGACTAGAGGTGAGAAATGGTTTATTATTCTGGAGGTGAATTAAAGTAGCTTTATTACTCTGGATTAATGACAGAGTGAGTGTGATACTTTGGAAGTATAACATGGTTGGTTTATTACTCTGAAGGAGTTTCAGACAAGCGTATTACTCTGGAAATGCAGCATTGGAGGTTTATTACTGTGGAGGTGTGACAGAGTAGGTTTGTTATGCTGGAGATGTAGCAGGGTGGTCTTGATCACTGATAACTCTATATCCCACCACTTTCTTGTATCCCTCACTACCCACATTCCCTATCCCCCTTGTTACTTACAAATGCAGTTTCAAACTTCCAGCTCCCTTGTCTTTGGCCCTCCATTTGTCCTGATGGGGGGATGTTAACCCTCAAGAATGAGTGGGTTCGGAATGGGTGGTGGGGTAAAAATTAGAATTGAATGCCAGTGAGAAACCTACTCGCTGAAGTCGGGGATTTCCTAATTGGAAGCAGGCAGGTACTTATTGGTGCAATTAACGTCCTTAGGAGATGTTAATGACATATTTTTAAATTGTTTTTAACTTGGTTCCAAATTTTACTTGAGCAGGATGGGTTTCCCAGGGCTCTGGAAACAGACAAGGAAAACAGGCGAGTTGAGCAGCAGTTCAGATGGTATTTAAACTTGTCATCGTCCCAGCTGAATAAAACCTAACTTAATGCAGCTGCTGTTTCAGTTCCCTCTGGCAACTGTCTGACAGGGAGTGCTGGTGTGGGTACAGCTTTTTTCAACCTTGGAGGATTTCAAATTGACAAGATCAGGATGGGAGGTGCCTTGGATGTGCTTGACGGCACATCAGAAGTGGAAGACCATCTCTATCCACGGCAGCGACATGTGCTATGGTGGGATCAGCACGTGAACAGGAGAGAGGGGCGCAGGAGGGTGGAGTGGAGGAGGACAAAAGGGCACATCATGCATCTTCAGATGAGGAGAACATGGAGGAGGAGGAGGAGCAGGAGGAAGAAGATGGACACCTGTCACCAGACCAGCTGCTTCCAGTCAGGGATGCCCTAATATCGCAAAGGTTCACAGAATGTCAAACATAAAAAGTAAATCCCGCAATCTGCTCCCAGCACCAGGACCAACCACCCCATCCCTCCCTTTGCATTAACCAGTCTTTTCACCCATTGCACATAAGCCGTCATGTACTGACAGTCATCATGAAACAAGTGAGAGGGAGAGTTGGCCCTCGGGAAGCAACAAGGGCAAGATGTGAAAGTGGTGCACATCACTACATTTTATGTGACATTAGAAAAAAAAAGGAAACTTAACAACATAACATTTTGTTAAACACCCATGTGTATACCCTTGGTGAATTACAATTTCTTCAACTTAAGCTTCCTACCGCTTCTACATGGTGCATCACATGTGGCTTCAGCAGAGGTAGAGTCAGGCTGCTCAGATCCCTGCCCTGACTGCTGAAATGCTTTTGGCCAACGACCTTTGGGTTTTGGAGCCTCCGACAGCCCCGCCAACAATTGCTCCACCTTCACCTGTGCAGCAGCAGAAGCAGCCATCGAGAGATGAGATAACATGTCGTGTACTAACTGGGGGGAGGGGTGGAATGGGCAACAGCTGAGAAGTGGGAGGGCATTGAGTGGAGGTCCCACTTCTATGTCCCCTTTCGCCATTATCCTTCTCCTGAGCCAGTGCCACATCACTCCTACCGTTCTGCTGCGGGCCAGATTGGTGAAGATCAGACACGTTCTAAGGCGACAGATTTAAGGTGATTAGCAAAAGAACCAGAGGCGACATGAGGAAAAACTTTTTGAAGCAACGAGTGGTTAGGATTTGGGATTCACTACCTGATAGGGTGCTGGACACAGATTCAATAGTGGCTTTCAAAAGGGAATTGGATAAATACTTGAAGGAGAAAAAAATGCAGGGATATGCGGAAAGTGCAGGGTAGTGGGACTAACTGGATTGCTCTTCGAAAGAGCCGGCGCGGACTCGATGGGCCAAATGGCCTCTCTAGCTCCCTGCCCTCCTTTGAGATGCTCCTTAAAACCTTTGACCAAATTTTGGTCACCTATCTTAATGGGCCAAAAATTGCAGTCGAAGGCTTTATAAAAGTAAGTAATAACATTCATTTTTTCTATCTATTAAAACTCTTACACTGGTAAAAGCAGGACGTAAGAGTTTGAAGGACATTTGTTGGGTAAGAATAGGGCAAATAGCCCAAATCTCCGTCCACGAATGCCCTTCTCCCGGGGATACGTGCGATCTGTCAAAAGGCATTGTGATAGATCGCAAGTGTCGGGTTCATGCGCTTCATGCGTCTAAACCTGGAACTTGTGGGGCCTCCCGGAGAGGCCGGAATTTCAGGGCTATTTTCTCCTTATGTGGCTCGGTCTCAAATTTTGCTTGATATCACTCCTATATAACTACAAGTTGTTGTTGGTATTTCATCCGCTCCATTTGAACTGCCTGGAGGAGGGAATTAAACTTCCCCTCTGTATGCTTATATCCCCTTGCCTCCTTGCACCCTGCAGGGCAGCTGAGAGGACAGTGATGGAAGTACCCGACAATGCAAACTATAAAAAAATCTTTTAAAAAGCCCTAACCGTAACCTTTGACCTTCAATCTTTTTCTGTTTTCTATATTTGTCCAACAACAGATTGTTCCTTAGGTTGGTGGGGGGTGGGGGGGGCGGTTGGCAGGTGTCCTTATCTGCTATTTCAGAAGGTTTAGGTGTAAAATGCAGGAAAATATGTGTTTGTTGAATAATTTACCATTGTTTCCTGGCAGGATGAGACGCCATCATTTTGCATAGATGGCCAGGACTAAACATACAGACTGCCCAGACATAAGCACAAAGCAGCTGTGGGTGATGCAGGCTGCATCACATGTGCACTCCCAGAAGGCTGTTTACAGATTCCATTTCCTTACAAGCACACATACTGTGAGTGAAACCACACAGCATGTGGATAAGGTTGTCGCCCTTTGCCAAATCCAAAATTGGACAGAGGCAAGCTGTGGAAAGGGAGCAGGGCTTAGCGGTCGGTCTCAGAGTTCCAGAAGTAATCTTTTAGCAAAGTCTCTATGACTGAAAATGATCAATAGTAAATGTTTTCATTGAAAGAATAGCAATAATGAGATATTACTTTGAAATTGTATATAAGCTCAGCAAACAGTACATTGCGTCTTAGCTTGGGAAAGTCTTAAGTAACATACTGACTGGATGGGATTCAATTTATTTTCACGTCATTTAAAGAGTTCCCACTGCTCATGTGGAAGACTGTGCCTGTGCAGCAAAGTATTTTGCCTGTATATCTGTTCCCATTCTCCACAACCACATTTTTAATATTCAATGTTAAAATTAATATTTTCGACCTGAAATTACCGGTGTCCTGCTCTAGTGACAGAGGTTCTGCAGAGCAGAACTTCCAGCTTCCATCTGCCCTGGTCCTGAACCTATCTCAAATCATTTAGCCATTTTGTGTCACCCATCTGGCAGTGGACAGCAGTTATACTGTAACCTTCATTCGATCTTTGTGCTAGCTCATCCTGTACTCTAAAAACAAAATGGACATTTAGCCATGACAGGTACACTTCATCCCCAATATATCGGTCTGATATGGTTTGTGTGGGTACAAAGTGCTTAGAAAGGAATAGGCTCACACACTCACAACTGACAGGAGTTGTAGTATCATTGTTTGGAATGGTATTCACTATAGAGAGAATCATAACAGTAAGGGGCCGAAATTGCCCCTTCCCTTAAGGCCTGTTACCGCCGGAAATCAGCGGCCACGCAGCGGAGTGGAATGGCTGCCAATTTTTTGTGGATTGGCTGCCATTTTGAAAATTCTACTACTGCAGTATCCCAGCGTGACCCGCTTACCCCCTTTACCGGTCCGCTGCTGGCAATCCATCCTAAGTGTGTCATCAGAGCGCACGCCGCCAATGTGCCCCCGCCCCCATCGAATGCAAAATTCTGCCATAAAAATCTTCCTCCCGCTGCTCGATGCCACCGGCAGCTTTTTGCAGTGTTTGCAAAATGGCGGTGCGGCTGCTATTAAAGGGGAGGGCGCACTGCCGCGGCTGCTATTAAAGGGGAGGGCGCACTGCCACGGTTGCAATCCTTTTTTTTTGTCGTCCAACTGCCAGGTCGGCCCGACAATTATGCCCCCAGGTTTGGCCGGGCTGCCAACAGGCTACCTGGCACCCCGTCTTGGGTGCCAGGCCACTGGCCCAGCCGAAACCCTCCCTGGTGGCCCAGTGGACTGAACTTAAAGAATCGCAGTGGCTCCTCCCTTTAAGTGATGACGCGCCAGCATGATGACGTCATCAGCGCTACATTGACAGTGCTGGAAACTCCGCCCACCCCCCACTTCCGCCCCTCTAGTGTGCGAACTTCCGCCCACTACCCACTTCCACCCCCATTATGGCTGACTTCCGAGCTGCTCCAAAAAAATGCCAAAGAGCGGAATTTTGTGCAAGAGGCCACCACCTCTATCGCGGCGGTAAAACAGTTGAAGCACATTAGGTGCGCCGCGTTTTCGGCAGGGGTCAATTATTTTTCAGCAGAAAATAGTTACCTTGTTTGACGTACGTGGATGACTCATTCTATATGTGAATTGGTTTACTTACGTGAAGTTTGAGCAGTAGCATCAACATGGGTGGATTTTAACACAGAGCAATGTTCCGGCAAGAAACTGTCAGAGGCAACAGGTGACCACAGCGATTTTAAGCGGCGGGTCTTATTTAAATCCTGCCAGTCCACTTCCCGTCTGGAATGGGCAGAAAGAAGGTGCAGAGCGGCTGCCGGCGGGGTTAGTCCTTGGCCGCCTGCCAGCTTTCTGGTAACGGGCAGGGAGGGGGTTTCGGGAGGGTATGCCTGCCTTTCCTGGCCCCACAAAGGACATTTTTTGACTTTTTCATTCTACCCACAATCTGTCGATGTACTTCAGCCTGGTGGGGAAATCCCTACTCTGGCCCCGTTTAAACAGCCATTTGGGTATTTGGGTTCCCACTGATGAAATAGGACCCTGATTTGCATAAATTCACAAGGCTGCCTGCTTTAGGTATTTGCCTGCAGAACCCGGCAGGTTAATGGCCTGGAAATTCCGGCCTCCCGGGTCCGTACTGAGTGTCTACGGGCCCAGGAAGGCATCGCAAAAGCCGGTTTTCAGCACACAATGCACATGCGCTGAAAACCGGCTTTTCCAATCTGTCAAGCCAGAGCTTGACAGATCTTCCATATCGTGGGAGCGAGGACATTTGCAAGGGCAAGATTGCGGTATTTACCCTTATCTTGCCCAGCAAATGTCCTCAAAACTATTGCGCCTGATAAAAGCAGGAGCGTAGCCTACTTTTACAGGCGCAAGAGTTTAAAAACATACAAAAATATAATAAAATTAAATTTAAAAATTACATTATTTTTAAAAACGTTACATTTATTTTTAACCATAATTTAAAAACTCGTGAATTTTTTTTTCTCAAAGATATTTATTAACTTTAATTTTAATTAAGTGAGGTGCGTTTTTTTTTTATTATATGTGTTTAATGTGTTTGATTTTTATTCTCACTAATAGCAATGAGAACTTGTAGATACGGAGTTCTCATTGCTATTAATGAGAAAAATGTGGAATACTGTACCTGATTGGCTGAGCAGTCACACTGGGGTAAACTGTAACAATTGTTTTACCCATAAACTTTAAGATGCAGGAATGTAATACTTCTGATTGTATGTTGTACTAAAACAGATCCCCAGAATTGTTACCAGGTTGGTGCAGAACTGACTGTAGATATGGTTGTTGCCATTTTGGCAAGTGCAGCCAGTCAGGTATTTCTGGCTGATAATCACCTTGGCATGCCTTCATGTAGTATCCTGAAAACATGGCATGCTTCTCAAGAACCATACAGCAGAATGGTTATTCGGTCTATCTCTGCCATCAGGCCTGCTGTTCGCAGTGTTTGCATGCCAGACACCAGACTCCCAAAGCAAGTGCTCTATGAGGAGCTCCTTCATGGCAAACGAGCCAAAGGTGGGCAGCGGAAACGTTACAAGGACACTCTCAAAGCCTCCCTGATAAAGTGTGACATCACCACTGACACCTGGGAATCCCTGGCCAAAGACCGCCCGAAGTGGAGAAAGTGCATCCGGGAGGGCGTTGAGCGCTTCGAGTCTCAACGCCAAGAGCGTGAAGAGGTCAAATGCAGGCAGCGGAAGGAGTGTGCGGCAAACCATGAACTTCTGTGCAAATTCGCTCGCCGACTGTCTGCCCCACCTGTGACAGAGTCTGTGGCTCTCGTATTGGACTGTTCAGCCACCAAAGAACTCACTTCAGGAGTGGAAGCAAGTCTTTCTTGATTCTGAGGGACTGCCTATGATGATGATGTCACAACCTAACTGGAAAATTCGAATCTTCCCGGGCTCTGTTAATCCGCTATGCAAGGCGCTTTCACCTCTGTCTACAGTTACAAGTGTGCAGGTGTCACCAGATGAACATGGAGCACCTTTCATGCAGTATGACTTGCCTGACACGCTCCTCATTTTCTCCCAAACACTCCAGAAACGCGAGTCCCTTTGGGAAACCAGTCAGTTTCAGTAATAGCGTTGGGGAAACAATAAACAATTTGCACAAAAGTTCATGAAAACCGAAGTGCTAGAAGAAACAAATGGGCCACAGGTTGCTTTGCAATTGTTGCATTTTTGCCCCTTACACGCTCCTCAGTGCCGAGAAACCCAGTTACATGAACATCCTTCTGGAAGCGGGGAAGACTTGTGCAGGGAATTTCCTCAGGGTTTCTCCTGCTCAGTCAGAATTGCCGTCAATGTTATGATTGTGGAGCAGGAAAAGCCCAAAGGCAATTCCCCGTGCTGGGGTTTTGGTCTGGAGCACACTCTGCCTATCTTGCCACAGGTGTGCATCTTGCACAAACAGGGTGAAAATCTGGCACACAGAATATTCAGGACACAAAATCTCCCCACAGTGGAATTGATTTTCTGAACTTAAGAATAAATTCTTTGTACCGAAAGAAACAAAGAGCAATATCTTCAGGTTTCAAAGGTCACTAGAATTTGATTTAGGTTCAAAGGTGAATCGAATTCTTTCTTTATTTCCAGGTGATAAATTCTGGCTGTTCCATGAAGCGATGTTGGAGCCAGGGTACCCTCGTCACCTGATGGCGCTTGGTGCTGGAATGCCTCATGACAGGATTGATGCAGCCATCTGGTGGGAAATCACTGGTCAGACATACTTCTTCAGAGGGGACAGGTCTGCTTTGAGTTATGTTGCCATCTTTAAGTATTGTGGGACAGCTTAGGTTTTAGTTTCTTACCGATTTGGAATCTGTGTACCAGAGGTAAAACCTGTACCCTTCCTGATCTGTATGGCTCGGTACTGGACCAGAGGGCATCTTTACCCATGTCCCTTGAAAATCTGCAGCCAGTGTAAAATGGATCTCTGTGTTTGATGGACATCGCTAGATGGAGTTCTCAACAGATGGTACTTATTCAAGTTAGATACTACAGAAAGATCCATGGTATCATGCAATAAAAACAAGG
Organism: Pristiophorus japonicus; assembly: GCF_044704955.1. Lineage (NCBI taxonomy): Eukaryota > Metazoa > Chordata > Chondrichthyes > Pristiophoridae > Pristiophorus > Pristiophorus japonicus. The sequence continues at coordinate 106,966,580 of NC_091989.1, read as the reverse complement.
GAGAGCCTGAGGGTGGAAAATTCCAATGGTCCGACAGTGGAGATGCCGGTTCAGCACTAGAAGAGATGGCGAGGGACCATTGGAGGAACCTGGGGCCTTTACCACTGCTTCCTGGAGCCGGAGTCACCTTGTGTGTAGCAGCCTGGGAAGGGATGATAAGTGTGGTGGACAGAGGGGAATCTTGTGGGGACCTGGGATCCGCCCTCCTCCCCCCTCCCTTGCATGCGACGGGCAATGAAGAAGCAGCCAGCAGCGGTGCCAGCAGGGGGTCGGGTGGGGGTGGGGCAAGGGACGCCTGGTAAGAGTGGTGAGTGTGGCAGTATGACTCACCACCTGAACCTTCCCTTATTCTCTGTCGCGATCCTCTGATAATTCAGCTGGGATCGTGGAGGCGAGACGTGGCCTCAGAATCAGAAATACATGACTACAACAATCTTCAGTTCTCGCTGAAACCATGCTTAAGCTGTAACTGTGACCTGAAACTGAGGGTAAGCTCACAGAACACAGATAGAGAGTCTGCCCTATGCATCTTATGTACCGAGAGGTATTCAGTTACCTGCCCCTGCCCACTGAACTTCAAGTAGTGCTTTGTATAGATCTATCTACTCATATTTCATTTGGCTTGTTTGATGCTGGTTTGTATTGATTTATCTGACCTGCCTCCATTCCCCTTGAGTGGTGTTTGATATTGATTTGCCTACCCTGACTTGATTCCCCCTGTATAGAGAATAGTGTGAGGTTGGGTGTGCTGGTTTCAAAGCACTTCCTAAGATGCTGCAATAACACTGAGTACTGAACAGACTTTCTGATGATTTCAGCTATTGGCGCTTCAGTGAGGAGAGGCGAGCAGTAGATAGTGGCTATCCAAAGCCTATCAGCGTTTGGAAAGGAATCCCACCCTCACCAAAGGGGGCCTTCCTCACTGATGATGGAGGTAAGTAAGGGTTCATATAGGATATTAAGACAAAATAGCGATCCAGGTTTGGCGGAAACTGATGAGCATGTTGAATGCGGGAACCTGCTTCTGTTTGTTAAATGAAAATAAGCTTAATTTAACTTCAAGTAATTGAGATGTCATTGTATGATGTAAGCATGAAGGCGTCATATTTTAAAGACGAGAGTGTGATGATGTTGCAACAATAGCATGACATGCTACTACAGTGTCACTACAATAAAAATTGTCACATAATTACTGCATTACAATAACAGTTATGTTTCAAATCCATGCCCAATACACACAGAGCTCCTCTTCTGCAGTGAACACACTATGTTTCAGGGACCAGCTGATTCCCAGTTTCACATTTAGGTCAATGGAAAAATTCATTCTGTCCAATAAAAATGCTGAAGGAATTAATTGTACAGCATTTCTGACTACTGTTGTCTAATATTCAAATCTGTCGAGAAGCCATCTCTAAACTAATTCTATTTTGATTGGCAGCTTACACACATTTTTACAAAGGTACCAAATACTGGAAGTTTAACAACCAGCTGCTGAGGACAGAGCCTGGTTATCCAAAATCCATCCTCGGCGACTGGATGGGATGTCGTCTGGATGTTGAACCTGATCTTACTGAGAAGGACCCTAACTTGGATATTGACGATTTTGATGATACTAATGATATTGATGATGACGATGAAGAAGGTGGGACAAAGGAAAAGAAGGATAAAGAAAGGGAAGAAGAGGTGGACATCCATATTAACATCCCCGTGGATGACTATACTAGAGCCATGAATATAGTAATTGTCATAGTCCCACTAATTCTGCTGCTCTGCATTCTGGGATTGATCTATGCCATCCTCCAACTGCAGAAGAAAGGAACGCCGAGACTCCTGCTATACTGTAAACGCTCCATGCAGGAATGGGTTTGACATTCACGTTGGTGCTGTTACTAGGTGACTCACCATTGGGCCACAGACATTGAGTCCAGGTGACAGTGCTTCTCAATTTTGTTTGTTTTGCTTTATACGGTCCTGCTCAATAATGTTAAGTGAGGCATTGACCGTAAGAAACATAGAGAGTTTGGGGTATTTTGAGTTGGTCCCAGTGTAATCGGGCTGAAAGAATTTGTGATGTGGTTCCAAGGAATGCTTCCGTGTCTCTGTACCTCCCTCCCCTTCACTGTACTGAATGGGGTGGTACCAAGTGAAGCCAGGCCTGAGGAATGATTCCCACTTTCTGGGTTTCCAAAAGGTGTTTCATTGGCTAGAGCTGATGAACCACAATGAAAAAACACTTGAAATCATTAATGTTGTTTGAGCACATCATTCATTGGGAATAATTCATAAATAATTTCTATCCAACTGCACTGCCTTTAGTCCACTGAAAGATTTCCACTCCCGAGCTGAAGATTTTCTGAATATTCATTAGGACCAGCATGTAATGGAATCAGAACAACTGCTCACAGCCACAATAAGTCATAGAAGAATTGGACATTCATTGGAGCAGCCACAAAAGATAGCCTTGTTTCTCTATACCTTAGAATTATTGCAGTTACACCAATTACACCCAGGGAGCTTTAATAAAATCACTGTATCATTGGGAGATAGCTGCTATTCCATTGTATCATTGAGATATAATTACTGTAACTTACTGAAGGCACTAGGAGATTGTCATTTGCTCTCCTGTAACTCTGGGAGCTAGCTGACTCTGAGATGTCCTTATCAACACTATGATTCTGTTGTGGTTAGACCTGTTCTACTGAAAGGAAATCATTCCGTTTCACCAGATTTTAGTACAGGACCAAAGAACTTTGTTCATTGATTGTTGATTTCTTTCTTAAAGCTTTGCATTCGTGCCTTTCCTACAGATTGGGTTGTTGCTGCCATAAAGCATCACAGCAATAGGTTAACAGGAGTTCTGGCAGACCTCCACAAGCTAAAAGAGGGGCCTCCCTGACTGTAGCCTAACTCTGGGCTGCATGCTGGAAGCTGAAGCCTGCTGACTGCCGGTCCCTCTCATCAAGCTAGAGGCAGAGTCCTAACTGGATAGAGGTCATTGTTAAAGGAGGGATTCCCTTTGTGGATAGTTTACATACTGATTGCTTTTTCCTCAGAAGAATATATTGTATATAAATAGTGGAGATGTCCTTGTTAGCACAGTGACGCTGTTAACATCATAGACCTGCCTCCATATTGGAAGCAAAAATCTAACTGAATGGAGATAATCAATTAATTGGTTAATGGATTTCTCATGGGGATATTCTGTAGTCTGATGGTTTTGACTTTGATATAAAAAAAAGTACAGTGGATGCAGCAAGAATAGGGTTGTCACTTTTTGCCAAGTTCAAAACTCGACTTTGACAGAATTCGCATTTGCAGCCTTTCTTTCAACACATGCTTCAAAGAGGTCATCAAGGCTGCCATAAAATTCAGCAATGATCAACCTCCATCTTGATTTTTTTAGGAACTGTAGAAAGTCTTATGATGTGTTGTATCTTCATCATTTATACACAATCCCTCAATGATATTATGCAAAAGCATAGGGGTCAGGTTCCACATGTACACCAACAACATTGAACTCCACCTCTTCATCTCTCCAAAAGCTGTTGATACACTTCCCAACTACCTGAGCAACATTAAGATCTGGATAACCCAAAATTTCCTCCACTTTTTTTTTCAACAAAACTGAAAACTTCCTCTTCAGTGGCTATAAGTACCTCCATCAGCCTCTCTGGTTGCACTTCAGGCTAAGTTAGGCCAGGTAGAACTTTAGTATATTCCTCATTGCCCAATTGAACAACTTCTCCCACTTCTGTTTCATTACTAAGGCCAGACCACGTCCACATCTGCAACATTGCCCACCTCTGTCCTACCTCTCCGGACCTCTCCTGAAGCCCTAGTCCATGACTGTATCCTCTGTGGTACTCTTCTAGCCAGCATCCTTGTTTCCACCTTCTACAAAGTACAACTCATTCAGAACTTTATGGCTTACATTCTCCCCCATACAAGTGTTCTGCATTCCCATCACCCCAGTCTTTTCCAAGCCCCAGTGGCTTGCCATTCCCTAAGAAAATTTACATCAAGATTCTAATCCTTGCATTCAAATTCATACCCTCATCCCAAATGTCCTTGATTCATTCATCCACAAGCACATTATTCACTTCCCTGACACTGGGCTATTCCTAGTTCCCTGGGCATTCTAGTACATCATTGGTGGCTACACTTTCAGCTGCTAAACTCCCTTCTTGCTTTCTTGCCACATCCCTTCTTGCCTTTCAAAAGCTTCGAACATTCTTCTCTTTGAACATGTGATTTCCCCCCAAAACTTGTTGTTTTTCCTTCTTCTCACTATTCATTATTTTTATATCCAATATTACTTTGGGACATCTTCCTGTTCTTTAGGAGTGTTATAGAAATGTAAATGATAGTTGTTGTGTACCAAGATTTCCAGAAAGCCTTTGACAAAGTGCTGCACAAAAAACTACTCCAAACTGGTGTAAGTTCAATGTAAAACCTGGAAATAGTTAAGAAATGTGTTGATGGGTAAGAAGCAGTGGGCACTGTTAGGGGATTGGTGTTGGGTTTAGGGTTGGGAGAAGAATTACTGTGTGGTATGGCCACATAGGATCAGTATTGGAATCCCTTCTGTCTCTAATACACCACAGCATCTTGATTCAAAATCTAAAAGCTAATTTGTCAAATTTGCAAAATATGTTAAATCGGGCAATGCAATCAAGTGTGGTGAGGCAGCTAAGGAACTACAAAATGAGCTAGATACAATTTGTAAGTGGCCAGGACAGTCTTGGCTAAAACTCTAAGCAGATAAGTGTAGTAAAGTATTGCACATTGGATGGAAAAATGGGTGATACACTATACACTGATGTACTAGAATGTGTTGAAATACCCGGGTAAATTTGAAAGAGACCTCGGGTTGTTCGTAGATACAGAACATAACAAGTCCAGTCATTGCAAAGCAAATAGAATGCTGAGCTATAAATCCCAAAGTCAGCGTATAAGTCAGAAAAAGTAATGTTTAAACCTGTACTTTACCCCAATGTCAAGGAGACATTCAAACCCCACGGGCAGTGCAGAGAAGAGCCACGAGCTTGATCTCTAATGCCAGAGAACAGAGTTATAAGGGAAGCCTCAAGAAACTTGACTTCTTCAGCCTTGTCAGGAGATGACTCAGAAGTGAGCTTCGTGGAGAGTATAAAATGATAAACAGAATAAAAAGGTAAACTTTAAAACCTCACTTCAAGTTAAACTGACAATACGAAAAGGGAACACAGGTTCAATCTGGCGAAAGGTAAATTTAGGACTAATGTCTGGAAGTTCTTCTTTAGAATAATCGATACTTGGAATGGACTTCCAGGCATGGCAGGCAAAATGTTGGAATCATTGGGAGATAGTTGGAAGCTGTGATTGGGGGCTGTAGGTTTTTCTGGATGGATGAGCTTGATGTAGCAAATGGCCTTCCTTATCTGTAATGCATTTGTAATCTCATAAAAGCTCACACATTTCAATTCTGGGGCAGCCAGTCACATGTAGCACCACCATAGGGTGTAGGGAGATCAAAAGGAACTTCACTATCTCCTGAATGACAACCAGATGCCACGATAGTCCCAGGATTACAGATACCACAGTTCCACAAAAGAAGATTAAAAGGCAGGGTTAAATTGAAGTAGCAGCCTTTTCGTATCCAGATAACATTTTAGAATTGCCCAGACAGTCCACTCAAAAACTGGATTGTCTGATCCAAGACAAAATGGGTGGCAATTCTGATCAGGAATCCCCACTAGTCTCTCAGACAAGACACTGGGTCTACATCTCACACAGCATTTGTCTTTATATTAAGCATTTATCAAAACTGGGAGCATCTAACAATCTTTCTTAGTCGTGCTCTTCATTCTAACCTAACTGTTACAGGGTGCAAAAGCTGCCCCAAAATTCAAAACTTTCAGAATCGCAATTCTGTGATGCTCAATTAGAATTATTTCACTGTAGCATAGCCCTGTCATCAGTTCATGATGATGTGGTGATTTCAAGGTACCTTTTCAATTTGGTGCTAACTTGTATTGAGGAAGGTATCCAACTGTGACTTCACCAGGGTATTACAATGTGATTTGCGCAGCTAATGGTCTGTATTGTACATTGCACAGCCAGGAGATCACACATGTTAGATTTGTGTTGCGGGTATTTACAAAACAAATTCAAATAACTAAATCTGGGAGCATTACCTCTGAGCTCTTTTGCTGTCTGATACCGGTTCCTGCACCTCGTGTCTAGTTCACCCACCACATTAATGGTATCCAAATATTGCTACGCTGCGTTAATCACTGTCACTCAACGTTCCTAGAAATCATGCAATTTGGAAACAAATGTTAGAAGTATGGTTTTGTTTTTCAAATAACTTTTTTGTGTATTTAGATTTTCTGATGTTCTTTTTTAAATTGGTTCATGCTGGGCGTGTGTTACAATTAAATACCACAAATGAAACTGCCTGCTTCTGCAGTGACTAGTCAGTGGTTTCTTTCATGCAATGTGAGGATGCACATTGACACAACATGTCCGCACATTCGCGACACCAACATGAGCAACCATTCTTATCTATAATGCAATGTGGGATGAACAATATATTGCAATTGTGGTTCACAGCAAAATACACTATTCGTAAGCAGGGCCATGTCTCCTTAAATTCTCATGCATGTTGTAGGACAAACTATTACCATTTTACCAAGGTGCTAAACACTTAGGGCTGGATTTTCGGCTCACTTGCACCTCAATTAGCGCCCGGAGAGGTGGTAAAGGATGTTTGTAGGCGTTACGACAGGCATCCGGCATTTATTGCCCGGCTGGCAAATTCGGCTCATGATTTGTGGCGGCGCAAACACTTAACGTCCCGCCCTCTAATTTCATTGAGATCATGTCGTCAATCCTAGTGCAACGCTCCGCTAGAGCCCCGGATCCAAAATTCGGCCCTAGTGCCTCATTAAACTCCCACCCCAGGAAATGTCTGATAAATCAGGCGTTCCCAAGGTGCAGCAGGTGGTATTGGCAGCATTTTTAAATGGAGTGATGAGGATCCTACCTCGCAGATCTCATTGACTGCAACGGTTGCGCACATCACGCTGCATGAAACTCCGACTTGAAAGCGGCAGTGTTATCTGCCATTACAGTGTCCTTACAACATCAGCGAGTGAATTTAATGGGAGCAGTACGAGTTCACCAGCGTATCATGCTCCACTCTATTACCAGGCGGCATCAAGCTAGAGGAAGGACTTTTGGCCATGTTGGCCCACGGATGATGAGAGGCTAAAGACTTCTGGGGAGGAGGGCTTACCACCCCCCCACGGGTTTAAAGGCACCAACGCTCATACCTCCAGCTCTCTGAGGAGCAGTGTGTGAGAAGGCTGCGCTTCTGAAAGGAAGTGCTGTCAGAGATATGCCATCTCCTACAGGCAGACCGATGCCTGGACAGCTCTGGAGGCAGCCTTCAACACTCCCCTCAACAGGTTTCCGAATTCATTGTGGTGTGCGGCATGTTGCAAAGTTTGGCCATCATGAGGGGCCAGGCATTGCCAGTGGGGATTGCAGGCCCACATCAGGAGGAGGAGGACGACGAAGAGGAGCCTGGTGATGACCCCATTGGATTGTCACCCTATCCACGGGGCAGCTGCTGGACTAAGAGTCGCACGCCGCCAGCTCGTAATGGATCGGCTCTCCTAAATGGAGGAAACTGAGGGATGAAGCTAATACTGGACACGCTATATGCCCCCATAAAGGCACATCTCTGGTGAACGTTGGAATGATACACAAGACACCAATGGCAAAGGATAATCATAAATTTTACTGCAACAAATTCACAAAAACTCTCCCCACCAAAATAAACCCATACAATAAACAACGTTATGGTGCAGGGCACTGAGCAGCAATGGAGTCTCCTAAAATCAGCAAAACTTTTTTAACGCCGTGATTTTCGGCTGGGCTGCAAAAACTTCCTTGTGCAACATCTGATTTTGCACCACCGATCATGGAATCTCATTTTTTGCTGAGTTTTGCAGATGAGGGCGCAAACTTTTTCCAGGCGGTATCAGGACTGCCCAGCCGCCACAAATCTCAAAAGCCGAAAATCCAGCCCTGGCATTCACTTGAGTTGCCTGTCATACATTCTGCCTACTCTGAAAGACAGAAGATACCTTACTCACACTGTATTGTTCAGGTTAAAACCAGTACAAGAAATATAACAACGGAAGCAAAACAACACCGTAAATAAATAGCAACACAATGCTTAGCTTGCACATTATGTTAAACTGTCCCAAAAACGATGAGCAGAATTTTTAATTGGGAGCGGAAGGGCGGGGGGTTGGGTGGGAGAGTGTGGGAAACCCAGATTTCTCCGCACAGTGTGCAGTTTTAAGTCCATGGTGTGTGTGTGACTTCACGGGTCGGAATTCAGCCTGATTGATAGCATGGCTTCCAGTCAGACGGGAAATGCTGGAAATGAGGCCGTAACCTGGGAGGGTAGGGGGCCCAGGTAAAAGTCAGATAGCCAGTTGGTGAAGGATAAAAGGCTAGAGCCGAATCTTTAGCTGCTCACAAGCCTTTATTCACAGAGACACACAATACATACTGTGCACCCCTAAGATAAGCTTGCAACCATTCCCCAGCCTACCCCCATGTATATGAGAGCAAGACCAGAGGTTTTACCTTGGGGTTGGGTCGGGCGCGTGCGGGTCGGGAGCGACTTTAACTTAATGGTGCCATTTAAAGCCCGTTTCCCGACCCAATGAAATGGAGTGGGTCTGATGATTTTTCCAGTGCCAATATTTAAAGAACCTTGCAGACATCTCATTGACGGTTGCTCGAGGAGTGTGGAAGGTGAAATAGAAAGGTCTGAGTACTGTTCCAAACTTTAAATGACAGATACTCAAAGGCAGAGGGCTGCACCCTGATTTTCTGGTGTATCCCTGTATATTCTGACGGAGGCAGTGAAAGCACACAAGCAGGTCCTGTTCCCTGCAGCTGTGTGTAAGAGGGCTCTCAAAGACACCAAAAGGGCCTGGTTGGAGATAGCAGAGGAGGTCAGCATCAGGGATGTGGTGAGTAGGAGTTGGATCCAGTGCAGGAAACGATTCAATGATCTCATGAGATCAGGAAAGGTGAGTGCAAAGCCACACTCCTGCTGTGCCTGTCACCACATCCCCATCACTCTACCTTCCCAAGCCCACTCCTGCACATCATTCCTCACAGCAACAAACCTTGCACCTCAACCCATCCCTCTCTATGTACATCCCCACATCCCCCTCTGACTAACCACCCCTCATACTCACCCTAATGCAGTCGCAATAAGTAACACCATCCAAGGAGGCCATTTGGCATTGGCACCATACTCCCTCATAGTTACCCTCGACTGATGTAACCCATACATTCCTTACACTCATGCCATCATTCTCACTCAAAACTTCTCTTCTTTCTCTTGTTGCAGGAGAAAAGAACCCAGAACACATGGTAGAGGCAGAGAACTGGAAGTGGCCCTCCAGTATTCATGAAATGATTCCAGCAGAGGAGGGGGCCCTGGAGATTCGGGAGTCACCGAGCAGCTGGAGGTAGGAGATGGAGAGGGGGGGGCATCCCAGAAACCTGGTGACAGAATTACATATTATACAGTCACACAGCATACAGCAGTCACTCATAATAGGAGTGATGTCAGCAGCCAGTGAATATTCTTCATGTGCATAATGGTATCGTTACCCATTCTTATCATAACAGTTCTAATTCATCTCTTTATTCTCCCACAGGTTCATTAAGTGCCCCCCGCAACTCCACCCCATGGTCCAGCTGGAGGAGGAAGACAACCCCAGAGGAGCCTCCAGCCTCTGAGGGTGCACCGTCAGCAGACCCAAGCGCACCCAGCACAGCGTAGAGACACACACCTCGGTGGTTTCTGAGCGAGATAGGGTAGTGTTGTCACCTGGTGTCTCACACTTCACAAGTGAGCAAGAAGAGATGGTGTTGACAGGGACAGCAGTGGAGACTCCTCGCTGGAGGGCACAGGATGCTCCCAGCTCTGCTCAGCTGTATGCAGACACTGAGCCTCGGGCCATCCAGAAAGCGAACGATCCTGGAGGGGCAGCAACAATTCTGGGAGACTCTGGCAGCTTTTGCAGCTGTGATGTCTGCAAAATGTGCAGTGAATGGAGGCGTCCACCTCCTACATGAGCACCGCTGTGTCGCAGGCAATGGTGTCGATGTGCTGTTCCATGGAAAGGATGGCCACCTGCATGGAGCAGCTAATGCACCACTCACATGAGCACCTGCTAGTTGTGGACAACAGATGGAAGACGCTCATAGATTTAATCTCCAGGAGGGATATAAACGTAGACTTGGGCATTCATCGCCCCACTGCTGTGCAGCAAGGTGCTCCCCACTTCCTTGTTTGCAGGTAGCCCATGAGAGGGATAAGGATGAGCGGGGACGTGGCAGTGGGGGCTCTTCTCAAAGTGCTCCCACTTCTCCGTTGCCTCCCCCTCAGTCAGAGCCCCACAGGCTTCCTCGGATCCCAATGGCCAAGTCTGCCCCTGCACAGTTGCAGGAGGCAGCAGGATGAAGGCCGGTTCCCGACTCTCTCGTAATTTCCAGAATTTTTATCTTCCCCAAATCTGTAATGGAAAATTCCGGCCCAAGAGAGTCCCTAATTAATTACTAGCACCGGCATACAATTAACACTGAATTGCTATACACCACTTAAGTACAATTAACAGTCCAATCCCGGGGGGTCCAATCCACGATCCCCGGAGTGGGGGATGTGCTGATGGTGGGGAACTTGGAGACCTGGAAGAAGCACTCTTGTTCTGCCAAACAAGGATTGCTCCTGAGGCTATCTTCACCTCGCTGCAGCTGCTGAGATTATCCGAAGCCTGTTTTTTGGGGGTTAGAATTGCCTCCACTGTTCAAAATCACTTTTTTTCCCAGAATCTTTCAATTGAGTTTTTGATAAATGTCGTATGCGTACTTCAGCTCCATGGCCACCCTCCCACAACAGTATTATGGAAATTAGGGCACTGAAGGCACAGGGAGGCCCAGACCATCCGTACCATTCTTCTGGTATTCCAAGTCAGCATACAAGATCAAAGAGGTACATTAGGCAGGCAATCATGTTAATGAATTTCAGATAGATAGAGTGTGGACAGCCCATAACCCAAACAATGACAAAAGCAAAATACAGTGGATGCTAGAAAAGCTAAAAACCAGAAAATGCTGATAACACTCAGCAGGTCAGGCAGCACCTGTGGAGAGAAACAGAGTTAATGTTTCAGCTCGATGACCTGAACCAAAACAATTAGGTGGGGTTCCATTGCATTTGGCACCTGGCTAGCATATCAGTTGTAGCTTGACTTCAGGAGCAACCCCTGGGTATCTGACAAGTGTTTGCAAGTTTTGTTTGAATTTAATATTTCAAAGACATGAAGGATTTTTGTCCCACTTCTCTCCCACAAATCTGCCGTCACCATCCCTCTGCTCAAAAAAACAACCCTCCATCCTTGCAAATTACTGCCCCAACTCCAACCTCCCTTTCCTCTCCAAAGTCCATGAACATGTTGTTGACTCCCAAATCCGTGACCATCTTACCTGCAATTCCATGTTTGAACCCCTCCAATCCAGTTTTGTTGCCTGCCACAGTACCGAAACAGCTCTCATCAAAGTCACAAATGACATCCTTTGTGACTGTGACAAAGGCAATCTATCCCTCCTCGTCCTTCTTAACCTGTCTGCAGCCTTTGGCACAGTTGACCACTCCATTTTCCTCCAACGCTTCTCCACCATCGTCCAGCTAGATGGGACTGCACTTGCCTGGTTCCATTCTTATCCATCTAATTGTAGCCAGAAAATTACCTGCAACAGCTTCTCGTCTCACCCTTGCATCGTTACCTCTGATGTCTCCCAAGGATCTATCCTTGGCTCCCTCCTATTTCGCATTTACATCTTGCCTTTTGGCGACATTATCCGAAAACACAGCGCCAGTTTCCAAATGTACATTGATGACACCCAGCTCTACCTCACCATGACTTCTCTCAACCCCTCCATGGTCTCTAAGTTGTCAGACTGCTCGTCCGACATCCAGTTCTGGATGAGCAAAAATTTTCTCCAATTGAATATTGGGAAGACCAAAGCAGTTGTTTTCGGTCCCGGCCACAAACTCCGTTCCTTCGCCACTGACTTCATCCCTCTCCCCAACCTCTGTCTGAGGCTGAACCAGACTGTTTGCAACCTTGGCATCATATTTGACCATGAAATGAGCTTTCGATATATCTGCAGCATTATTAACACCGTCTATTTCCATCTCTGTAACATCGCCTATCTCCGCCCTTGCCTCAGCTCATCTGCTGCTGAAGCCATCATCCATGCCTTTGTTACCTCTCGACTTAACTTTTCCAACACACTCCTGGCTGGCCTCCCACATTCTACCCTATGTTAACTAGAGGTAATCCAAAACTCCTCTGCCTGTGTCCTAACTCGCACCAAGTCCCGCTCACACATCACCCCTGTGCTCGCTGCCCTACATTGGCTTCCGGTTAAGCAACGCGTCAATTTCAAAATTCTCATCCTTATTTTCAAATCCCTCCATGCCTCAACCCTCTCATTCTCTGTAATCTCCCCGAGATGTCTGTGCTCCTCTAATTCTGCCCTCTTGAGCATCCCTGATTATAGTCGCTCAACCATTGGTGGCCGTGCCTTCTGTTGCCTGGGCCCCAAGCTCTGGAACTCCCCGCCTAAACCTCTCCACCTCTCTACCTCTCTTTCCTCCTTTAAGATGCTCCTTAAAACCTACCTCTTTGACCAAGCTTTTGGTCACCTGATGTGATTCTACCAGGAGAGGGACTGGCACTGCCAGACAAGGATGGAGGCGGGCAGAATAAGTGTTCTCTATCTTATTGTACAACTAAACGATCTCACCCCTTAAAATAAATCAAGTAAACAAATGCTGGGCATCTGAAATGAAAACAGAAAATGTTAGAAATATACAGCAGCTTTGTTGGCATCTATAAAAAGATAATCTGTCTTTTCTTTTTACAGCTGCTGATGGAGTTACTGTATCTCCAGTATATTCTGTTTTTATTTCTTACTCCTTAAATTCTATTTAGACTTTGCTGTAGATGGTGTGTGCGTGTATAAGGGGTGATTCTGAAGAGCATAATGTAATTTTATTGAATCAGAGCAATACACAAATCAATGGCTTTCTAACACATGATGGGAAAGCAATCAGACTGAACATAGGCTCGTTGAGCCGGGGACAAGGAGACTACTTATATGGAGAGGGGCTGGATCGGGAAGTGTCTCGACTTCCTGAATGTATTACCAATCTTTAGCACTTGAAGGGGGAAGGGAGGACTGAACAGCTTGACTGGAGACATGCCAGTTCACATTGCCCAGGAAATATCTGCTACTGTATTTCCACTCCTTTTGAACAAGGAACAAAGGGCTGGATTTTAGGCTTTCATGTTTTTGGGGCGATAATGGCGGTGGGGCAGGAAAGTTAGCGACCGGGAATAGTTTGCGTCTTAGTTGTTAAGTTTGAGCATCTGGGCCCTGTGTCAGGGGGTGCAGCGTTAAGGGAGGCGTTGTACATCTGTCTGGGCACTGGGATGGGAAACTTCCAAGCTAAAGAGCCAGCTCGTGAGGGAGCGCTCAGAGAGAGGCCTTTGGGGGGGGGTGGCGGGGGTGGTGGTGGTGGCGGTGGAGAGGAGGGGGGGACCGGTGGAGAGGAGGTGGGGACGGGTGGTGGAGAGGAGGGGACCTAAAGAAAACCTCATAAAAACATTCCCAAAACATTGTTCACGCCACAGCAACACAAATCGCATAAAAATTTAAACAAAAAATACTCGCACTTATTTTGGAATACTTTACCTCCCTCTCTGCCGTCGGGATCGCTGGATCGCTCTGATTTCCCAGGTGGTCATTACGGATGCACTTCCAGGCGGACGGGATGGGCAAAGCTCAAAACTCTCGCCGGTGTCGCAATCAGGGGCAGCTCTTCCCGGCAGTGCTGCTCAGCGTCACCGCAAAACCTGACCAGAGGATCGCGACGGGCGCTGCAGTCCTCACCGCCACCTTTCACACTGCTCCGGGGCAAAATCTGGAGCGCAAAGAACCGAAAAATCCAGCCCTAAGAGTGAGTTCCTAGTTACATTTCTAATTTTAAATCAGTGAAGCAAATATAAAGATTATAAATTCAGAGATTTGCCTGCAACATCCTCCAGACATTGAAAGCTGATGAAGATAACAAACTCTCCACCCCATCTACTGGAGTCTAAAGACAGGGCAGATTAGTGACTTACAGGTGCTGATAAACCCACCACTTCACCTACATGGGTCTTAAGGGAAGGCAGGTTTGGTCAGGTTACATTATTAACAGACCTTCTTACTCAGCAACCGGGTCTAAGAAAGTGAGTTTTGATCATTGGTTAATAATTATTTTTAAAACATTGATGATTATTTGATTTTTACAAGTTGCAGTACATTTACCACAACAAGTCGATTTATGACTCACACTTCCTTTGCTTTGCAAAAATTTATTCTGGAGTCTTTGACTTTCTTGGTAGAGCTCCAAGATAATTCTCCTTCATCTCTGGGTCTATTTGACTTTGAATTGCACACACAAAGGAACACTTAATTTCATTCTTTTATCTCACATTGGTCCTTCATCACAGTGCGTATTTATCACAGCAATTAAACATGCCACAATTGGAAGGTAATGCACCAGAGAAGTTTCATTTACAATCATCCGGTGTATTAGCTGCATTTTCCTTAACTCTTGGTCGCTCTTCAGATCAGGACCTGAATGGATTTATCTGCCTTGTCATTTACTGCTTATCAGCCGATTGTGGCCCAGAGCCTCCTCTGTTTGTTGCCTGTTTACCTAATCACTTCTTGTGCGCTCATGATTCGGTTACAGCCAATGCTTCCAACTGCCTTAATTCCTGACTGAATTCTAGCGCTTATCAAGCCTTGGCTCCTAGAGTTGACTTTGTACCATCCACCTTGGTGCAATGCCCCTCGTCACCCTCCCTTCCCTACCTGGGCCTGCTAACTTACCTCTGGGGTGGTGATAACCACCTGACATCCTGTCACACCTTGGGACTCAGCAATACTTGATTTAAATGTCTAACCTGGGCCTAGCACTCTAACGTAGTCTGGATAAAAGGGATGTGAAATTCTGCAGGCTTTCAGCCAGGCTCCTGCCACAACTCTGGTGGGAGTCCAGCAGAACAGCCAGAGAGAAGGCACAAAATGGCCATTTGTCTCCGACTTCTGCCGGAAGATCGGGAGAATCCCTTAGAATTTCAGGGCTCATCAGTAAAAAAGCAGCTGCTCATCAAACATGCAGTTATTTTCCTCAATGCAAACTTCAACACAGTTTCAGAGACCTTTTGCTAATGTTTTTGGTTAGCAAACTGATTTTACCCAGTCTAGATCCTCGGGGGCCTCCTAGTAGGACAACTAACCTTATTTCCCTTCCTAATGCAGCATTCTTTGGACATTACAGTCCAATAAAAAAAAAATTGCATTTGTAATGAATTTCTGCAATCTTCTTATAGACTTCAATAAATCACAGTAAGTTATTTTCCCTGGGCCACAGCATGACCTTCAGTAATTACAATGACGAGTTTGCCGCATTGGGCCAGAAGTGATTCAATCAATTTCGTAAATAACTTGTTCAATAAGTTGTGCACAATCTAGTCACCTTCAGGCCATCTGACATCATTTGAAACCCTAATATATTACTTTGGTTGCCTTCAATTCTCCCTCAAACGTCACTTGTGCATCAGGTATACTCTGTACATCTGTTCGCGAGTACATCAGGCTACTTAAGACCATGACAGCTGCCTCCTAATAATCTTGCTATTTTTCATACTTTTAATCAGGCTCCTTTCTATGATCTAAGAACATAAGAACATAAAAAATAGGGCCCCTCGAGCCTGCTCCGTCATTTAATAAGATCATGGCTGATCTGATCATGGACTCAGTTCCACCTCCCTGCCCGCTCCCCTTAAGCCTTTACTCCCTCCGCCTTAAATATATTCAATGACCCAGCCTCCACAGCTCTCTGGGGCAGAGAATTCCACAGATTTATAACCCTCTGAGAGAAGAAATTCCTCCTCATCTCAGTTTTAAATGGGCGGCCCCTTATTCTGAGACTATGGGCTAGATTTTCCCCAAGCAGTTTTTACGGCGCACTTACCATAAATGCGGCGACTTCGTGCACTGGAAACGGCTCTGAAAAAATGTGCCCCTATTCTGTCTGCTCTGCTGTGTGTCCTGGGTCCTGGTGTGGCATTTCTCGTGGAGTGGGGGGCAGAGCTACAGTCCTGCACAGCAACCACTGCCGGCACCTATGCACATGCGCGCTAGAGTGTGCGCGCATGTGCAATAGCTCATTGCAGCCCGACGTTGTGTGGGAGGGATCGAAGCATGCCTCCCTATTTCAGGCCGAGTGGCCTGCCGCACACTCCGATAGCGAAGGATCGCATTGGAGTAATGGAGTCCGGAGGTGATGAAGGGACATGTGAGTTTTAGTGGCAAATGGGCTGTGGCCCTTTTGACAAGGGCGGGGGAGCGGGACTAGCTGAAGTGCTCTTGCAGAGAGCAGGCACGGGCTCGACGGAGCATTGACTTGGTGCAGAGCCAGGATGGCAAGGAGAATTCACAGGGCACCGGAGAGGAGAGCATTGACAGCCAAAAGTGTCCAGTGTGTGAGATCATCTTCCCGCTCAACCTGGAGGACTTTGATTTCGAGCAGCGCATTGTGAAGCACTTTGTAGCCTTTCCTCTCCCTCCCCCCTCCCGATGCCACCGAGACCAGCCTTGCCTCTCCCTCCCCCCCACCCCCCCCTCCCAACCTGGCCCACTGCCTTCCCTGGCCGATTTCAACTAAAGGTAGGATTTAATACCATTTTTTAATTGTTCAATTGTTTACCTATTTTATGTAGTTATTTGAACTTTTATATTGAAAGTTTGCTGCTTGGTGCTTGGTGCAGGTCCTACCTGTGCCGATTTGTTAATTGCCCGCAAGGTTTTTCAGAACTGGCCACATATGCTGACCAAAGTGGATTTGGAGTAACTTTTAGCTTGCCAAAATGGCATAAATGGCCAAAACTGGCAAAAGTGTCTGGGAACATCCCCCTTTGAAAAATAAACTGAAGTAAAAAAAACTCTAACCTAAGTGACTTACTCTGGAGCAAATTTTGTTGAGGAAAATGAAATTTTTTAGCTTACGCCAGAAAAAACAACTTACTCCAAAAAAATTGGAACAAGTCATGGTGAAAATCGAGCTCTATGTCCCCTAGTTTTAGTTTCCCCTATGAGTGGAGATATCCTTTCTGCATCCACCTTGTCGAGCCCCCTCATTATCATATGTTTCGATAAGATCACCTCTCATTCTTCTAAACTCCAATGAATATAAGCCCAACCTGCTCAACCTTTCTTCATAAGAAAACCCCCTTCATCTCTAGAATCAACCTAGTGAACCTTCTTTGAACAGCCTCCAATGCAAGTATGTCCTTCCTTAAATATGGAGACTAAAACTGTCCGCAGTATTCTAGATGTGGCCTCACCAATATCTTATACAGTTGTAGCAGGACTTCGCTGCTTTTATACTCTATCCCCCTTGCAATAAAGGCCAACATTCCATTTGCCTTCCTGATTACTTGCTGTACCTGCATACTAACTTTTTGTGTTTCATGCACAAGGGCCCCCAGATCCCTCTGTACTGCAGCACTTTGCAATTTTTCTCCATTTCAATTATAATTTGTTTTTCTATTATTTCTGCCAAAGTGGATAAACTCACATTTTCCCACATTATACTCCATCTGCCAAATTTTTGCCCAATCACTTAGCTTGTCTATATCCCTTTGCAGATTTTTTGTGTCCTCCTCACAATTTGCTTTCCCACCCATCTTTGTATCATCAGCAAACTTAGCTACGTTATACTCAGTCCCTTCATCCAAGTCATTGATATAGATTGTAAATAGTTGAGGACCCAGCACTGATCCCTGTGGCACCCCACTAGTCACTGTTTGCCAACTGGAAAATGGCCCATTTATCTCGACTCTCTGTTTTCTGTTAGTTAGCCAATCCTCTATCCATGCTAATCCCGTGAACTTTTATCTTATGCAGAAACTTTTTATATGGCACCTTATTGAATGCCTTCTGGAAATCCAAATACACCACGTCCACTGGTTCCCCCTTATCCATCCTGCTCATTACATCCTCAAAGAACTCTAGCAAATTTGTCAAACATGATTTCCCTTTCATAAAACCATGCTGACTCTGCTTGATTGAATTATGCTTTTCCAAATGTCCCGCTACTGCTTCCTTAATAATGGACTCCAGCATTTTCCCAACGGCGGATGTTAGGCTAATTGGTCTATAATTTTCTGCTTTTTGTCTTCCTCCTTTTTTAAGTAGTGGCGTTACATTTGCAGATTTCCAATCCGCTGGGAACGCCCCAGAATCCAGAGAATTTTGGTAGATTACAAACAATGCATCCACTATCTCTGCAGCCACTTCTTTTAAGACCCTAGGATGTAAGCCATCAGGTCTAGGGGACTTGTCCGCCTTTAGTCCCATTATTTTACCGAGTACTACTTCATTAGTGATAGTGATTGTATTAAGTTCCTCCCTCCCTATAGCCCCTTGATTATCCACTATTGGGATGTTTTTAGTGTCTTCTACCGTGAAGACTGATACAAAATATTTGTTCAACCTCTCTGCCATTTCCCTGTTCTCCATTATTAATTCCCCAGTCTCATCCTCTAGGGGACCAACATTTACTTTAGCCATTCTTTTCCTTTTTCTGTACCTATAAAAACTCTTACTATCTGTTTTTATATTTTGTGCTAGTTTACTTTCATAATCTATCTTTCCTCTCTATCAATTTTTTAGTCGTTCTTTGCTGGCTTTTAAAAGTTTCTTAATCCTCTGGCCTCCCACTAGTCTTGGCCACATTGTATGTCCTTGTTTTCAATTTGATACTGTCATGTATTTCACCATCTTGCAATGACAATAGTATGTAACCGTAACTCATGCACACTGTACCTGTACCCCTGAAATGCACACCCTGACCACAGGGGGTGAGCTTGCAGGAGACACTCCTCACCTGGGCTTCCAGGTATAAAAGGGGAGGTCCCACCCAGAGTCAGCACTCCTTGGTCCTGGGAATAAAGTGAAGGTCACAGAGTGACCATGTCTGATACATACATGCTTCGTGTGAGTTTGTAACAAGGTGCAGAGACACTACAGATACCATCCCTTATTTCCTTAGTTAGTCATGGATGGTTATCCCTTCTCTTACAGTCTTTCCTTCTCATTGGGATATATTTTTGTTGCGAGTTATGAAATATCTCCTTAAATGTCTGCCACTGCTCATCAACCGTCCCATATTTAATCTATTTTCCCAGTCTACTTTAGCCAACTCTGCCCTCATACCTTTGTAGTCTCCTTTATTTAAGCTTAAGACACTGATTTGAGAACTAACTTTCTCACCCTCCAACTGAATTTGAAATTCAACCATGTTATGGTCACTCATTCCTAGAGGATCCTTTACTTCCTGGTTAACACTTGCCACTGGATAAAGGCCGAGCTCTGTCAAGCCCGTGTGGTGGCTGATGTGCAACGGTCACCACACGTTAAAAAAATCCACGCACAGGCATCTTCCACCCCCTCAATTAGAGCTCAGGACTGGAACATCGGCTCCCTCATTGAAACATCTGCGAACTCTTGTGGAAGCAAGTCATCCTCTTTCGAGGGACAGCCTATGATGTTGATGATTTATTAATCCTGTCTCGTTACACAAAACGAGATAAGAACATAAGAAATAGGAGCAGGAGTAGGCCATACGGCCCAGCGAGCATGCTCCGCCATTTAATACAATCATGGCTGATCCGATCATGGACTCAGGTCCACTTCCCTGCCCACCTCCCATAACCCCTTATTCCCTTATCGGTTAAGAAACTGTCTATCTCTGTCTTAAATTTATTCAATGACCCAGTTTCCACAGCTCTCTGAGGCAGCGAATTCCACAGATTTACAACCTCATCTCATTTTTAAATGGGCAGCCCCTTATTCTAAGATTATGCCCCCTAGTTCTGGTCTCTCCTATGTGGAAACATCCTCTCTGCATCCACCTTGTCAAGTACCCTTGTCAAGATCTAAGATAGCCTGCTCCCTGGTTGATTCTGCAAAGTACTGTTCAAGGAAACTATCCCGGATACACTCTATGAACTCTTCCTCAAGGCTACTCTGGCCAATTTGCTTTGACCAATCAATATGAAGGTTAAAATCACCCATGATTATTGCCATTCCTTTAATACAAGCCTCCATTATTTCTTGATTTATACTCCATCCAACAGTGTAGATACTGTTAGGGAGACTATAGACTACACCCACCAGCGACTTTTTCCCCGTATTATCGTTATCTCCACCCAAACTGATTCAACATCTTGATCTTCTGAGCCAATATTGTTTCTCACTAATGCACTGATCTCATCCTTTAATAACAGAGCTGCCTCACCTCCTTTCTGTCTGTCCTTCTGAATTGTCAAATACCCCTGAATATTTGGTTCCCAGCCTTGGTCACCTTGGAACCAGGTCTCTGTAATGGCTATCAAATCATACCCTTCTGTATCTATTTGTGCCGTCAACTCATCTATTTTGTTACGAATGCTACGTGCATTCAGGTGAAGAGCTTTTAAATTTGTTTTTTTACAATTTTTTCCTGCTTTGATCCCACTTTATGATTCGCCTATATGTTTATACATTCTGTCCCTTCCTGGCATGCTCTGGTTATCATTTTCCCCAGTGCTACCCTGCTCTATTGCCTTCTCCTTATTTTTTGACTTTTTAAATTTTCACTCACCTGAATCCCCCTGCCGCCGCCCCCCCCCCCCCCCCCCCCCACTAATTAGTTTAAAGTTCTCTCTGCAGCCCTAGTTATTTGATTCGCCAGGACCCTAGTCCAAGCAGGGTCTGTGTGGAGCCCGTCCGAACGGAACAGCTCCCTCTTACCCCAGTACTGATGCCTGTGTCCCACAAACCAAAACCCACTTCTTCCACACCAGTCTTTGAGCCATGTGTTTAACTCTATGATTTTATTTATCTTTTGCAAATTTGCTCGTGGCTCAGGTAGTAATCCAGAGATTATTACCTTTGTGGTTCTGCTTTTTAATTTGGCCCCGAGCTGCTCATAATCCCTCAGCAGAACCTTTTTCTTTGACCTATCTATGTCATTGGTACCCATGTGGACCATGACAACTGGATCTTTCCCCTCCCACTCCAAGTTCCTCTCCAGCCCTGAGGAGATGTCCTTAACCCTGGCACCGGGCAGGCAACATAGCCTTCTGGACTCATGTTCTCAGCTGCAAATAACCTTATTTATCCCCCTAATGATACTATCCCCTACCACTACAACATTTCTTTTTACTCCCCCCACTTGAATGGCCCCCTGTACCACGGTGCCGTGGTCAGTTTGCTCATCCTTCCTGCAGTCCCTGCTCTCGTTCACACAGGGAGTAAGAGCCTCAAATCTGTTGGACAAGAGCAAGGGCCAAGGCTCCTCCATCACTCCATCCTGAGTCCCCATATCTTCCTTACTCATAGTCACACCCTCCTGTCCCTGACCACGGATCGAATTTGAATTAATTACTCGAATTGGTGTGACTAGCTCCTGGATCGCGGAATCCAGGTAACTCTCCCCCTCCCTGATATGTCGTAGTGTCCACAGCTCGGACTCCAGCTCATCAACATGGAGCCAAAGTTCCTCGAGCGGCAGACACTTGCTGCAGATGTGGTCGCGATGGACCTCAATGGGGTCAACCAGCTCCCACATGCAACAGCAGAAACACATCACCTATCCTGCCATCTCAAATGTATTTAATTAATTAGATTTAGTTTTTAGTTATTAATCCCAGCCTCTAATCTAAGGCCCTTAATTTAAATCAAGAAAAGAGAGAAAAACTCCCCAACCAATCACTTCCCTGTAGATAAATGTGAGGTTATCCACTTTGGTGGCAAAAACAGGAAGGCAGAATATTATCTGAATGGTGACAGATTAGGAAAAGGGGAGGTACAACAAGACCTGGGTGTCATGGTACATCAGTCATTGAAAGTTGGCATGCAGGTACAGCAGGCAGTGAAGAAGGCAAATGGCATGTTGGCCTTCATAGCAAGAGGATTTGAGTATAGGAGCAGTGAGGTCTTACTGCAGTTATACAGGGCCTTGGTGAGGCCACACCTGGAGTATTGTGTACAGTTTTGGTCTCCTAATCTGAGGAAGGACATTCTTGCTATTGAGGGAGTGCTGCGAAGGTTCACCAGACTGATTCCCAGGATGGCAGGATTGACATATGAAGAAAGACTGGATCGACTAGGCTTATATTCACTGGAATTTAGAAGAATGAGAGGGGATCTCATAGAAACATCTAAAATTCTGATGGGACTGGACAGGATAGATGCAGGAAGAATGTTCCTGATGTTGGGGAAGTCCAGAACCAGGGGTCTCAGTCTAAGGATAAGGGGTAAGCCATTTATGACCGAGATGATGCAAAACTTCTTCACTCAGAGAATTGTGAACCTGTGGAATTCTCTACCACAGAAAGTTGTTGAGGCCAGTTCGTTAGATATATTCAAAAGGGAGTTAGATGTGGCCCTTATGGCTAAAGAGATCAGGGTGTATGGAGAGGAGGCAGGAGTGGGGTACTGAAGTTGCATGATCAGCCATGATCATATTGAATGGTGGTGCAGGTTCGAAGGGCTGAATGGCCTACTCCTGCACCTATTTTCTATGTTTCTTGTGACGTCGAATGTAGTCGCCCTGTTCTCCTTTGTCGCTCTCTCTTACCGGCTCGCGCTGTTCCCTGTAGGGGTTGGGCTGGGCAGCTCGTTCTTTTATCCCCGCTGCTCCTCAGGTGTTCCCTCCTGGGTTGGGGGTGTCAACGCATGGACTGATAGCAATCCCAGTATTTGCACTTTCTGTGGCATTGCCCATTCTACTATTGTCCTCATCGACACACCTGCTGACGACCTCCTATTGATGGTTTACGCCAGCCTGCCCGTGTATATATGTAGTTCCATCCTTTCCCACAAGAGTCACTCTGTTCAGTGTTATTGCCTCATTCCAATGGGGTTGCTTTCTGAATGCCTATCATGGGTAGCTCCCTTCTTGAGTTTCAGTTTTTGTAGTGTTATCAACTTTTCTCTACTCTTGGTTTTATTGGATCTGCTCATATTGGCATTATTTATATATTATAGAATTGTAGAGCACAGAAGGAGGCCATTCAGCAAATTGTGCCTGTGCTGGCTCTTTGGAAGAGTTAACCAAATAGTCCCAAACCCCTGCTCTTTCCCCATAACCCTGCTATTGAAGCTGCGTCCACCACCCTTTCAAGCAATGTATTCCTGATCATAACAGCTTGCCAGGTAAAAAAACATTCTCCTCATCTCCCCTGTGTTTCTTTTGCCAATTATCTTAATTTTGTCCTCTGGTTACTGACCTGCCAGTGGAAACAGGTTCTCTCTGTGTACTCTATCAAACCCCTCATAATTTTGAACACCTCTATTAAATCTCCTCTTAACCTTCTCTATTCTAAGTTCTCCAGTCTCTCCACATTAACTGAAGTCCCTCATCCCTGGTACCATTCAAGTAAATCTCCTCTGTGCCCGCTCCAAGGCCTTGATATCCTTCTTAAAGTGTGGTGCCCAGAATTGGCCACAGTGTTCTAGCTGAGGTCGAATGAGTGATTTATTAAGGTTTAGCATAACTTCCTTGTTTTGTGCTCTCTGCCTCTATTTATAAGGCCAAGGATCCCATATGCTTTTTTAACTTGTCCTTATAACTTGTGTTTATGTACACAAAGATTTGTGTACATAAACACCCAGGTCTCTCTGTTCCTGCATCCCCTTTAAAATTGAACCATTTAGATTATATTGCCTTTCCTCATTATTCCTTCCCAAATACATCACTTCACACTTCTCGCATTAAATTTCATCTGCCATGTGTTTGCTAATTTCACCAGTCTATGTCTATTGGATCTCCCATGGCATTGTGTAAGGTAAGTCAGCGGATACATTGTTTTATGAAAAGAGGTGCATTGTACTATGTGAAGCACAATGGATCATTCTACCGAGGTGGAGATGTGCAAACTGGCGCATCCCTTAAAATGCATAAGACCTAACTGATGTATAGATAAATCCTGCAATCAATTATATGTTAACTGTTCTTAGTCATATCCCGAGGTCAATTGAAGAGTATTTTCTGTTGCTGGGGATGTTTTGCTATAGATTGGCAGGTGATTGTAAATCCACGGCTCCTCCCTTAGCTCAGAACAAGGACAACAACTTGTATTTATATAGCCCCTTTAACATAGTAAAATGTCCCAAGATGGTTCACGGGAGTGATATCAACCAAAATGTGACACTGAACCAAATAAGGAGAGATCAGGGCAGAAAAGAGGTAGATTTTAAGGAGCGTCTTAAAGGAGGAAAGAAAGGCGGAGAGGTTTAGGGAGGGAATTCTAGAGCTTCAATCCTTGGCAGATGGTGGAGCAATTAAAATCCGGAATGCTCAAGAGGCCAGAATTGGAGGAGCGCAGACATTTCAGAAGGTTGTAGGGCTGAAGTAGATTACAGAGATAGGGATGGGTTTGAAAACAAGGATGAGAATTTTGAAATCAAGGCATTGCTTAACCCAGAGCTAGTGTAAATCAGTAAGCACAGGGGTGATGGGTGAACGGGACTTGATGCAAGTTAGGACACGGGCAGCAGAGTTTTGGATGACCTCAGTTTATGGAGGGTAGAACGTGGGAGGCCAGCCAGGAGTGATTTGGAATAGTCAGGACGAGAGGTAACAAAGGCATGGATGACAGTTTCAGCAACAGATGAGCTGAGGCAGGACGATGTTACGGAAGTGGAAATAGACAGTCTGAGTGATAGTGCGGCTATGTGGTTGGAAGCACATCCAGCAGGAAATAACTGGTTAGCTTTTTTTTTAATTGTAAGTAAAATGGTACATCAATCATTGTGGCACTCATGATGTCCCTAAAATGTTGCTAGGCTGCTTGACAGACAAATTGTTATGTCTTGGATAAAGAGTCAGACTAGATACTGCAAGCTTAAAGTGAGTGTGACCGTAGTCCTTTATTACCGATGTCAGAGTGCCTCTCCAGCCTGTGAGGCCTCCTTATATACAGGTGCTCCCAAGGGATTGTGGGATCCATTGGGACTCCATGGGATAAGTCCTCTGGTGGTTAAACATGGTAATTACAGGTATACATACATAACAACACTCCCCCCCGCCCCCAAGTCAATAGTGTAACTATTTACAATGTGAGTCGACCTGGGGTCTTCCTTTCCCTGGTTGATCGTCTCGGTGCAACTGCTGGTGTTGGTGAATCATTTGTTGGGCCTTCGCTGGGCTGCTGAGCAGCTGGCCTTGCTGGACTGCTGGGTGTGGTGAGTCTTGCTGGGCTGCTGCAGGTAATGGGTTCTACTTCATGGTTAACCGCTGGGTCGGTTACCACTTGTGTGTGTGTGTTGGAGGGTCGAAAAAAGTAGAGTCTATTGTGGGTTGTTCTGGATAGTCCGTAAATCTGAGTTTGATTTGGTCCAAGTGTTTTCTGCAGGTGAGTCCATTTGCGAGTTTGACCATAAACACCCACTCCCCTCTTTGGCCAAAACAGTGCCAGCAATCCACTTGGGACCTTGTCCAAAGTTCAACACAAATACAGGATCATTTACTTCAATTTCGCATGACACATTTGCGCGATCATGATATGTATTCTGTTGGAGCCGTCTGCTCTCTACCTGTTCGTGTAGATCAGGGTGGACTAACGAGAGCCTTGTCTTAAGTGCCCTTTTCATGAGCAGTTCAGCGGGAGGGACCCCGGTGAGCGAGTGGGGTCCTGTGCAGTAACTAAGCAGGATTCGGGATAAGCGAGTCTGCAGTGAGCCTTCAGTTACCCTTTTCAAGCTCTGCTTGATTGTTTGAACTGCTCGTTCTGCCTGACTATTAGACGCTGGCTTAAACGGGGTAAATGCGACATGTTTGACCCCATTGCGGGTCATAAATTCCTTGAATTTGACACTGGTAATGCATGGCCCATTGTCACTTACAAGGACATCAGGCAGGCCGTGCATGGCAAACATAGCCCGTAGGTTTTCAATGGTGGCAGCGGAAGTGCTTGTCGACATTATCACACATTCAATCCACTTGGAGTACGCATCTACAACCACTAAAAACATTTTTCCCAAGAATGGGCCTGCATAGTCGACATGAACCCTAGACCATGGTTTGGAGGGCCAAGACCATAAGCTTAGTGGCGCCTCCCTGGGTGCATTGCTTAACTGGAAACATGTATTACATTTGTGCACATAGGACTCTAAGTCTGCATCGATACCGGGCCACTACACGTGGGATCTGGCTATCATTACAATGCCTGGGTGTGGAGATCACTGATGAAAGTGTCCCTGCCCTTTTTTGGCACCACTACCTGATTAACCCATAAGAGGCAATCTGCCTGTATAGACATTTCATTTTTGCGCCGCTGGTACGGCTTTATTTCTTCCTGCATCTCTAACGGGACACTAGACCAACTTCCGTGGAGCACACAGTTTTTTACTAAGGATAGTAAGGGGTCCTGGCTCGTCCAGGTTCTAATCTATCAGGCGGTAACAGGTGATTGCTCACTCTCGAATGCTTCCATTACCATAACTAAATCTGCAGGCTGTGCCATCTCTACCCCGATGGTGGGCAATGGTAGCCTACTGAGAGCATCGGCACAGTTGTTGCACCACAACTTATCGAAAGTCTTTTTACTCATTATTGACTGGCTTGCGCCCGTGTCCAGCTCCATGGACACCGGGAGTCCATTTAATTCAACCTTCAGTATTATCGGGGACACTTTGTGGTAAATGTGTGCACCCCATAAACCTCTGCCTCCTCGGTCTGAGACTCTGGTTCGTCATGATCCACTGTGGATCTGTCCTCCTCTGCAACATGGTGGTTTTCAGGATTAGCAGGATTTGCAGCTCGCCTGCACATACGTTGGAGGTGTCCCATTGTTCCACAGCTCTTGCAAACGTATCCTTTGAAGCGGCATGAATGGAATCGATGATCACCCCCGCAGCGCCAACAAGATGTTAATTGCCTTGTATTCACCACCCTTAATGGCGGACTCTGAGTCATTTGCGGACGTGCAGATACAGGCGTGTAAGTCCTGCCATGCACATTTTGATTCGAAAACAACGTTACTTTGTTCACAGTACTTGCAGCAGCACTAGTGTGCTGGGAAATTTGTTTGGTATTGTCACTGTTGGAGATAAACGCCTGGGCTATCGCTATGGCTTTACTCAAGGTTGGGGTCTCTACAGTTGGGGTTTGCGAAGTATTACTTCATGGCCAATGCCAAGTACAAAGAAGTCCTTGAGCATACGTTCCAAGTGTCCTTCAAATTTGCAATGTCCTGCAAGGCACCTTAGCTCGGCGACGTAACTCGCCACTTCCTGGCCTTCAGACCTTTTGTACGTGTAGAACCGATTCCTCGCCAGAATGCTTTCCTTCGGGTTTAGATGCTCCCGGATCAGTGTGCACAACTCATCGTATGACTTGTTTTGGTTTTGCTGGAGCGAGCAGGTTTTTCATGAGGCCATAAGTTGGTATCCCGCAAATGGTGAGGAGGATCGGCCTTCGTTTGGCAGTATTCACTTTTTCTTCCAGCTCATTGGCCACGAAGTATTGGTCAAGTCGCTCCATGAAGGTTTCCCAATCATCTCCCTCCAAAAATTTCTCCAGAATGCCCACAATTCTCTGCGTTAGGGTTCGTCATCTGTATCTCTAGTAAGGAGGAGGAACTGAGGGAAATCCTTATTAGTCGGGAAATTGTGTTGGGGAAATTGATGGGATTGAAGGCCGATAAATCCCCAGGGCCTGATGGACTGCATCCCAGAGTACTTAAGGAAGTGGCCTTGGAAATAGTGGATGCATTGACAGTCATTTTCCAACATTCCATTGACTCTGGATCAGTTCCTATGGAGTGGAGGGTAGCCAATGTAACCCCACTTTTTAAAAAAGGAGGGAGAGAGAAAACAGGGAATTACAGACCGGTCAGCCTGACATCGGTAGTGGGTAAAATGATGGAATCAATTATTAAGGATGTCATCGCAGTGCATTTGGAAAGAGGTAATATGATAGGTCCAAGTCAGCATGGATTTGTGAAAGGGAAATCATGCTTGACAAATCTTCTGGAATTTTTTGAGGATGTTTCCAGTAGAGTGGACAAGGGAGAACCAGTTGATGTGGTATATTTGGACTTTCAGAAGGCTTTCGACAAGGTCCCACACAAGAGATTAATGTGTAAAGTTAAAGCACATGGGATTGGGGGTAGTGTGCTGACATGGATTGAGAACTGGTTGTCAGACAGGAAGCAAAGAGTAGGAGTAAATGGGGACTTTTCAGAATGGCAGGCAGTGACTAGTGGGGTACCGCAAGGTTCTGTGCTGGGGCCCCAGCTGTTTACACTGTACATTAACGATTTAGACGAGGGGATTAAATGTAGTATCTCCAAATTTGCGGATGACACTAAGTTGGGTGGCAGTGTGAGCTGCAAGGAGGATTCTATGAGGCTGCAGAGCGACTTGGATAGGTTAGGTGAGTGGGCAAATGCATGGCAGATGAAGTATAATGTGGATAAATGTGAGGTTATCCACTTTGGTGGTAAAAACAGAGAGACAGACTATTATCTGAATGGTGACAGATTAGGAAAAGGGCAGGTGCAAAGAGACCTGGGTGTCATGGTACATCAGTCATTGAAGGTTGGCATGCAGGTACAGCAGGCGGTTAAGAAAGCAAATGGCATGTTGGCCTTCATAGCGAGGGGATTTGAGTACAAGGGCAGGGAGGTGTTGCTACAATTGTACAGGGCCTTGGTGAGGCCACACCTGGAGTATTGTGTACAGTTTTGGTCTCCTAACCTGAGGAAGGACATTCTTGCTATTGAGGGAGTGCAGCGAAGGTTCACCAGACTGATTCCCGGGATGGCGGGACTGACCTATCAAGAAAGACTGGATCAACTGGGCTTGTATTCACTGGAGTTCAGAAGAATGAGAGGGGACCTCATAAAAACGTTTAAAATTCTGACGGGGTTAGACAGGTTAGATGCAGGAAGAATGTTCCCTATGTTGGGGAAGTCCAGAACCAGGGGACACAGTCTAAGGATAAGGGGGAAGCCATTTAGGACCGAGATGAGGAGGAATTTCTTCACCCAGAGAGTGGTGAACCTGTGGAATTCTCTACCACAGAAAGTTGTTGAGGCCAATTCACTAAATATATTCAAAAAGGAGTTAGATGAAGTCCTTACTACTAGGGGAATCAAGGAATGGGGTACTGAAGTTGCATGTTCAGCCATGAACTCATTGAATGGCGGTGCAGGCTAGAAGGGCCGAATGGCCTACTCCTGCACCTATTTTCTATGTTTTCTATGTTTCTATCTCGTCGCCAGTTGTTATGTCTTGGATAAAGAGTCAGACTAGATACTGCAAGCTCAAAGTAAGTGTGACTGTAGTCCTTTATTACAGATCTCCAAGTGCCTCTCCAGCCTGTGAGGTTTCCTTATATACAGGTGCTCCCAAGGGATTGTGAGATCCCTTGGGACTCCAGGGGATAAGCCCTCTGGTGGTTAGACAGGTAATTACAGGTTTACATACATAACACAAATTTAGGAAACTCTAACTGGCCTAAGTAGGTGGATGCGTTTCTGTGTTTAGAATTACTTTCAATCTGAGCAATTGTGGGGTTTGATGGACCTAGTCAAAGCTTTAATGGATTCCAAAATCCTCATCTGAAAGGAGTCCAGTTATGAATGTCCAACATGTGTGCATCAGTATTGCTGTAGCATTCTAGCAATTTAAGGTATTTTAAGAATAAAGCAGCATTCTGGACTCATCCACAATTCCTCCCTCACCTTGTATCTAGCTGCTCATGCCTCAGGTACCAGTGTTCTTATGCTCAATATAACTCTGGCAGAAGTACCTCTTCTCTTTTTGTACGTTTCATCTATTATATAAAAAATCTTGCGCCTGTGCACATTTCTTCTCCACCATCTTCAGATCCTATTGTCATGATTATTGGTTATGCTTTTCATGTCAACGTTTAGCATTTAAAATGCTAATGTAATCAGTTACAATGGGAATTCCTTATGTAAACAAGTCTCAGTGATGATGTAGTTAGAAGATGCAACCACTGAGTGGAGTTATAATTCTACTATATCCTCTGACATAATGTGAGCAATGCCATGGGAGATCTACTAGCACAATCAAATGCCTTTACTTTGATTTAGGTTATTCTGTGCCAGTTACATGGATGTACACGAGGAGAGGACCTTTTTTATGCTCCTTCAGGCAAGAAGAAAGATTCGGCCAGCAGAAAACTAATAGCTAGTTGAAATGAAGAGTGTTTTTATTGGCTTAAACAGGACAAAGTCTGCTGATAGAGACTTGCAACTATAGTACTAAATTGTTTCAAAAATGAACAATATTTAAAAAGTGCTTCAGATTTAAGAAAACGGATGCTATTTAGACCAGCCTATAGTATGTTCCTCTGCTTCTTCATGCATTTGTAGGTGATGGGGCGGGGGCGGGGTGGGGGAGCAAGGTTTGTACTGTGTCATTCACCAAGCCTCCAAACCGGTCTCTTCACATTCCAGGCAGCACTACCAGTGAAAAGCCCTATCCCCCATTAAATAGTTTTCTGGATACCATAGCTCTCCACTGGGTACGCATCCACCTACTTAGGCCAGTTAGAGTTTCCTAAATTTGTCTGTCAGGCAGCCTAGCAACATCTTAGGGACAGCATGAGTGCCACAGTGATTGATATACCATTTTACTTACAATTTAAAAAAAAAGCTAACCAGTCATTTCCTGCTCGAAGTGCTTCCAACAACATAGCTTCTATAAAGACTGACATATATTTCACGCAGGAAAAAGTCCCCAGCAACACTTCTAAAAATGTAGATAATGATCAGAAGAATAAATGCCGATGAACCCATCTGCTGGCTAATAGCGGACCAAGGTTATTTTCATCTTCTGTAAAGTCCCAGACCTACCATTCAGATTCTTTCTCAGAACTTATCCTGTGGACCAGTATTCAGTTGTGGGTGGATAACAGTGAAGCTGTGGCTTCCAATCGATTAGTATTCGAGGGAGAAAACTAATGTACAGACATCTGCCTCAGCTGAACGGGAACGCCAATAAAACCAGCCCAGGATCCACATCCATTTCGCTGTTTTTCATTTCACTACTGAGCCAGAGCAAGACAACGAGTTCATGAGCTGGAAATGGAACAGTTTAGTTCATTACCATGCCTAGTTTATAATGCGCATCTAATCTGTGTGATATTCAGAGGTATGTTGAAAACTGTCAAAACTCCCAGAGGTGAATTTTTACTTTTACCGCCGGGCAGCAGTGGATTGGTTGTCCATGTTACAGACAGCAAACGAAAATCAGGCTTTGTCCAAAACAGGCAGTCCATCTGCTACTGCCCAACGATAAAAGTGAAAATTCATACCAGATTCTGCTTAAAATAGAACTCAAACGCGGCCTCTGCTAATGCGGCACGTCTTAATGCATTTGCCTAATGGGAGAAACTGCAGGACAGGGATAGGCCATGAAAGGGCCTCATTATACTTTGTTCTCTCACCATAGCATGAAGGAGTAAAGACCAAAATGTTTTTGTTTTGTCTGTCAAGCGATTTATTCTATTCTGCATCCAGACAAGACTACGCTAAGGTTTTCAATAACAAGCTTAGGATAGAATTGTTCACCTCCTTCAACAGCATATTGTGACAACATCCTCTCTCACTTTTTAATCTTTCTTTGTTTATCAAAGAAAGGCTTGTCAGAGCTGGACAATGGAACACTTTTCCACTACAGGCATGAGGACGGCTAGTGTGGGAAATGGAACTGTTGTATTGGTGAGTACTGAGGTTAACATAAGAACATAAGAACATAACATTGTTGTAGCAGATGGAGTATAATGTGGGGAAATGTGAGGTCATCCACTTTGGTGGGAAAAATATAAAAGCAAATTATTATTTAAATAGGGAGAGATTACAAAATGCTGCAGTGCAGAGGGATCTGGAGATCCTTGTACATGAAACACAAAAAGTTAGTATGCAGGTACAGCAAGTAATTAGGAAAGCAAATGGAATGTTGGCCTTTATTGCAAGGGGAATGGAGTATAAAAATAAGGAAGTCCTGCTACAGGGTATTGGTGAGACCACACCTGGAGTACAGTGTACAGTTTTGGTCTCCTTATTGAAGGAGGGATATACTTGCATTAGAGGTAGTTCAGAGAAGGTTCACAAGGTTGATTACTGAGATGAAGGGGCTGTCATATGAAGAAAGGTTGAGCAGGTTGAGCCTAAACTTGTTGGAGTTTAGAAGACTGAGAGGTGATCTTATTGAAATATATAAGATTCTGCGGGTGTTTGACAGGGTAGATACAGATGTTTCTCCTCGTGGGGGAATCTAGAATTAGGGGGCATAGTCTCAGAATAAAGGATCGGTCATTTAAAACGGAATTGAGGAGGAATTTCTACTCTCAGAGGGTCGCGAGTCTTTGGAATTCTCTACCCCAGAGAGCTGTGGAGGCTGGGTCATTGAATATATTTAAGATTGAGATAGACAGATTTCTGAAAGAAGGTGTCAAGTGTTATGGGGAGTGGGCATGGAAGTGGAGTTGAGGCCAAGATCAGATCAGCTATGATATTGAATGGTGGAGCAGGCTCGAGGGGCCAGATGGCCTAATTCTGCTCCTATTTCTTATGTTCTTAAAAGGGAGCTTTATCTAGTAGCTAATTGTGACAAAAATCATACTTTTTTGTCAATTCAATTCTTTAACCTGTATTTCTAGAATTAGCATGTGAGGGGTTAAAAGAGGATCACAGTGGGCATTTGTCAGGGGGAGGGGGCAGGGCTGGGGGGGGGCGGGTTCCAGACGTTCTGGCTATGGTGTTCTTCATATTTACAAATTGATGAGGCTGAGGACAATAGAAAGCTCATGGTGTCAATTGGCCAGAGCCAGTGCCATCCATCCTATGGCATGGTCAAAGTTTTGGTTAGGCGTTTAATAATAGTGAATGACTATTTCTTCTGATGTATTGATGAGAAATGTAGTTGTCTTCTGCCTTTGTGCCAGGACACCTGCAGGGACCATCACAAGTCACCTGGTCACAGATCAAAGGATAGCCTGTGTTCAAATCCCTCCACGGCCTCGCCCTTCCCTACCTCTGTAACCTCCTTCAACCCTCGGAGATCTCTGCACTGCTCCAATTTTGGCCTCTTGTGCATCCTCGATTTTCTTTGCTCCACCATTGGCGTCAGTCGTCTTCAGTCGTCTAAGCCCTGAGCTCTGGAATCCCCTCCCTAAACCGCTCTGCTCCTTTAAGTCGCTCCTTAAAACCTACCTCTTTGACCAAACTCAGTGTCAAATTTTGTCTGATAATGCTCCTGTGAAGCACCTTGGGACATTTTACTAGGTTAAAGGCGCTATATAAATGAAGTTGCTGTTGTAGTGTCTTTGATTGACAGCTGGTTCTGAGATCTTTTGAGGAGAGGATGGGTCACTGATTAGCTGGAGCCTTCTGTGATGGACAGCTTGAGTGAGAGACTTCCTCTTACAGAATTACATTGGTAGTCCATAGCCAGCTTCATTCAGCAATCAGTGAGTGTTTCTTACCAAAGGGTAACTCGGCTAGATGTGGCTATTGCAAGTAAACCCCGTTTACAATGGCCCCATAATTCTTGGGATCCTCTCGACTGATGCCAATGTGGTGGAATGGAACCTCCATCTACCCCAGTCCAAAGCTTGTTCCAAATCCTGGGTTTGTGGTTGTTTGCATAACGACTGGATATATTACGCCTGTAAGGATGCTTCAGTGGAGCCTGTCCTGATATGAGTGCCAGAAAATAGTGCGGGCCACCGCTGGTCTGCCTGAGTGCTCCAAGGCCCCACTGGACTGAAGAAAAATAATTCAGAAAAAAATTCTTCATTTCCGGCAAATGTTTGTGCATCAGAGTAAGATCATCTCTAGGGTGTTTTTAGAGCAGGCATCAGTTCTGCTGAGGCCTACCAAGGGCATAATGGGCAGAATTGCCAAGGAAGCCTGCAAATTTCCTCAGATTCACCCTCTTCACATCGAGGGGAACAGGTGAAAGATTTGTTGGCTCCACCCACCAGAATTTAAAAGCCTACTGCAAATGGGACAGAATCTTGCCATAACTAGGATCTGCACGACATGTGGTGAAAATCAGGCTATCCCATCATCTCTGGTCCTAGGAGATAGGCCTAGAGAGAAAGTGAGTTTTGTCTTTGCTTGTTTTTATCATGTGTATTGACGTGCATAAAAAAATAAGTTACATTGGTCACTGTCTTTTCATCTATTTTATGCAAGTAAAACCACTTATTCAAAACTTGTGTCTCAATTTGGAAAGACTGTACATTTAGTCCAACCTTCTAGTTCATCCTATACCTAGTCTATTGATACTCTTTCAGAATCAGGTGTAAGATGGATTTGCTGCCGGATAAAGTCGCTTTATTTCTAACACAGCAATGTTAATTAACTCTGCTACTCAGCAGTGTGACATTTCATTTGCCACAAAGCCACCCTTATGGCTTCCCTTGTGGAGAGAATGCAAATGTAGTTACATCCATCAGAGAGAGACTTTTATCTCCTAATATTTCATCTCATCGTCTCTAACTCGCCCATATTGATAAACATCAACAATTGACACTTTATGAAGAGAAAATTTATGATTTTGCTACAAGCATCTCCTTCAACTAAAAACTTAAAACATTAATAGAATAAATAAATTGTATGCAATTATTTTTCAAAAGATATGTGGCTCCCAAAGGGACCAGAATCTTATCCGAGATTTAAAAGGTTTAAAAAAAACAGACAGTAAAGGGTAACTTCCCGTCATGCAAAATGTCAGCTCTTACAAATATTAGTACATAAAATTAGCATCAATGCTGAAGCACAACTAAATCTGACTGGCAAAACTCCAAATATATGTGTCTGGTTCAAAATGTTCGTCCAACCCACTGTCTATCATCTTGCCATGGTAATAGAACCCGGCCAATGTAACACATGGGCAGTTTACATCAATCCAACTGGCATGATGTCACTACCAGGTTTAACAACAGTCGAAAGGGTCGGCAGGATAGTCCAACTCGCGATGCAGCAAATCTCATGAGAGATTTCATAGTAGTTGGCAGTGAGTTTGAAAATGTTAAAAGATCATTGCAGCACTAAATAGAGCTGTTCCATTCTGAGAGCGGAGGAAGTCTCGGAGATGGAATAGTTAATGACATGTGAGATGTGGCTGCCGCCCAAATCAAGATCTCTTTGTTAAGTTCATGAATCCACAGAATGGGTTGCATCATGGGCCATTTATTATCACAAGTGGTTACGGACCAGGCAGCAGATTGGTTTGTGATGGTCTGCCAAGACTTGACCCAGTTTGAAAGGCTAACAACAGCCTCCAAACACATGGACACTATATCATTGTTCTCGAGGAGCTACAGTGGGACTTTAAATAAGGATCTTTGTGGTTTGCCACACTGGAAGTCTTTGTGCTCACTGTCGTTATTCCAGATGCCCTCAGCAATCATTAACCATTCAAGGCCACAATTTAGAGGCAGTGCTGAACAGTCTTACCACATCATAGCGCCTGTCAAGGAAAGGCTATCAGTACAAATATTACAAGCATTTGTCACCGAAACTTAAGGCAGCATTTGTGTACTATGCGTGGGAATTTGCTAGATTGCAGTAGAAGAGAATTCTCCAGTTACAATGAACAGGGTGGGAGAGTACCAGTTCAGGGGGGCACACCACTGTGCTTATGTGCAGACTTTCATGCATTCTCAGCAAGGTTTCTAGGAAGATGATTGCTCGGGGATAAAGCAAGCTGAAGCTAGTTCAAAATGAAATTCTCCTTCTGAGAGAAACAGCAATTTACTTGTATTTCTTCCAACTTGGTGTACTGTATCATTGCTCCACTTACCTGTACTATTTCCATATCACTGGATTCCCTTGGTATCCAAAAATCTATCGGTCTCTCTCTTGGAAAAAACTCAATGACTGAGCATCCGGTGCTCTCTGGGGTAGAGAATTCCAAAGATTCACAACCCTCTGAGTGAAGAAATTTCTCTTCATCTCAGTCCTAAATGGCTGACCCCTTATTCTGAGACTGTGACCCCCAGTTCTAGACTTCACAGCCAGGGGAAACGTCCTCCCTGCATCTACCCTGTCAAGTCCCTTAAGAATTTTATATATTCAATGAAATCACCTCTCATTCTTCAAAATTCTAGAGAATATAGGCTTAGAATTGAGCCTGCAATGTTAGATGCCAGCGCAGCCACTTTCTTCCTCAATGCTGGAGCTAACACCCTGCCTTAACCTCACACAGCTGAACAAGTGTTCAGCAGAAGCAAGGACCCCTCCCACCAGTGATATTTAAAGGGATCAGCAACCACTCTCAGGTTAGTTACTGATTAATTTCTACTGGCTCTGTGTGAGTTAGTGGCAGTGTTTGATGCTTTCCGGAGTTGTTTACAGTTGGTGAGGTGAGAGGGAGTGGTGCTGCATGTGGAAAAGACCTTGGTTCTGACTTCAAGAGTGCTGGTCAGACTATTGGCTCCAATTCACGGATGCTCTAGTTGTCATACCCCTTGACCTGCAGCATGACAGGGAGATGGAGCAGAGGCAACAAAGAAGAGGACGAGCAGAAGGAGGAGGAGGTGGGAGAGAAGGGCTCTCAGCGGGAGGCAATACCCACCTACATTCTTCTGGGAGCAATTTTCTTACCTCATCCTAAGCCAGGAGCAGTGTGCGAGGCGTCTGCATTTTACGAAGGAGGTGCTCACAGACCTCTGCCACCTCTTGCAACCAGACTTGCAGCCTCACTCCAGGGCAAGGACAGCGCTGCACGTGACTGTGGCCCAGAGCTTCGTTGCGTTGAGATCCTTCCAGGCTGGAGCAGACGACATCTGTAACATCTCCCAGTTCGCTGTCTACTGCTGCATAAAAGAGGTGACAGGTGCATCTAAATGCTGAGATGTACCACAGCTGCAAAGGTTACCACTCGTTGAATGTGCTGTTAGTGTGCAACCATGCTCAGCACATCATGGTGAATACCTGGTGTCCTGGCAGCAGTCATGCTTTTAGTCTGTGCCAATCCACTGTTCCCTCAGTCTTTGAGCCACCATGAAAACCAAAGGGTGGCGACTGGGCGACAAGGGCTACCCGCTGACCACTTCGCTCGTGACTCCGCTGCATAACCCACGCACATGTGGGCACTGGACAGCATGCATATAACGAAAGCCATGCTGCCACACGGGATCTGATAGAGCAGACCCATTGGTGTACATAAACAACTCTTCCGCTGCCTGGCCCACTCTGGAGGAGTCCTGCAGTAGTCACCAGAGAGCATCTCAAGATTTTTTGTGGTATGCTGCATACTCCACAACCTCACCATCATTCGGGCACAGCCCTGGCTATCAGGCAAAGGGCGACCAGCTGAGGAGGAGGAAGAGGATGTGGAAGAGGAGGAAGCAGAAGAGGAGGAAGTGGAAGTCCGTGACCGACTCATCCGACTGGAGTACCAGTGAACGCAACCCCAATTCCCCATTCGACTACAGTCCCACACTTTACCTTCCCTCTGTTACTGACCATCACAGCATCCTCTTGGCCACAATGATGAAATAAAAGCCACTACAAAAGAAACATTCCAATACTACTTTACACATCAATCCCTCCAATATTACATAACAAAGTCAACTAATCATCATTGTGCATTCCTTTAGTACCTGTCTTCCATGTGCCATTGCCTGTCCTAGTGCTCCTATGAAGTGCTACCCCAGTGGCTGTAGCATGGCTGGTGGAAGGCTGCTGGCTTTCAGTGGAGGAGACTGCAGATGGCTTGCAGGACAATCTCGAGCAGCTCTGGGCTGAGAAGGCCCGGCTGTAGATTGCACCATCAGGGCATGGGTGGCAGCAGTCTGGGCTGTCTGGCTGACAGGCAACAACAAGGGTACTGGCGGAGTGGCAGTGCTCGGAGGACGAATGTCGTCATCCTGAGAGAGGATGATGGTATTCTCATAGGTAATCCTCCTTCTCACTTCCCACTTAGTCCTCATCCCACAAGTGCTCCACGGAACCACTGTCGCTCCCTTGGGGCGGCGCCTCAGCGTTCCTAGTAATCTGTTGGGTGACAGATTGCTAAACTGCTGTGACACCCTGCAAGCCCCTTTGACGATGGCAGCAGTCTCAGCTTCCACTGCAACACTCAGATGTTGGGTGGCTTCAGCTTGTGTTGCAATGGAAGCTGAGGCATCGGCTATCAGACGCAGCATCGTGGTTGGCTCCACAAGTGTGCAAATGGAGTTGGCCACCACTTCCACGCTGGATAGGATGGGCTTCAAGCTCTGTGCCAAGTGGGTGCCGGACTTCTCCATGCTCCTTGACATTGAATGCAGGCTTCCTGGCCGGACTCCTAATGCACCAAGCATTTTGTTGTTCATACCCATCAGCATTCTTCCATAGTCTGCCCTATCAAATTGCTCATCTGAGTCCTCTGCAGCAGAACTCCTGTGCAACCCCGCCTTCCGTTCTCGCACCTGCGCTATCCCCCTGCCCTGGCTGCAGCTCACTCATGCCCGATGACTCACCACATGCAGACCCCGTGTCTAACCTATCCTCTAAAGTTTGGACAGTGTCAGTATCTGAGCTGGTGGCTGTGTGTGTGAAATCGAACTGTGTCTTCATCATTAGTGTTCTATTTTGTGCTCCTCCACCAGTGCTTGGCCAGGTGGCAGTTCTTGGCTATCTGAAAGGAGAATGGAACAAGGGTAAAGTTGTGGCGAGGGGAGGGATGCATGCTTACACCATTTGCAGCTTGTAAATTAGAAGAGATTGTGGGACAAGGGGAAAGTGGGAAGTCAGAAGGAGGATTACCGATGAGAATACCGTCATCTTGGATTGTTTCAGCCTCACCGCTGGCTCACGGGCCTCCCAATGCTGGCCAGCACCATCGGGGTCAGGTTATACAGCCGCTCCTGTCCCCCACCGGATAGCTGCTGCTGTCTCCCATTGCACATCACCTTGTTCTGCAAGAGAGAAGGAAGTGTGTCAGTGAGTGTGGTGTAATCTGTCTGGGTGATGTGGCTGTCATGGTTGGATAGCTGGCAGTGTGTGAAAGCTGTGAGATGTGTGTGTGAGGCTTGAAGCTATGATTGTGAGGTATGAGTCGTGATTGCTAGAGATTGTTGATAGGTGAGTGATGGGGATGTGGTGCATTGAGCAGTGTGTGAGGCTAGTGGTGCAGTTGGTAGGATATGACATTTGAAGATACATTCACTGACCTTGACCACTGCATCCAGATCCTTGGGGCTTGACTCCTGTCATTGACCTCTATGGCTATCTGGTCCCTCTGCCTTCGTAAAGTTTGTCTGAAGGGCCCCCTGAGGATAGAGCACACCTCTCCTCCTCTTCCACCAAGGCCTCCAGTGCAGTGTCCGAGAACGTTGGAGCCCACACTCTCCCCTGCTGCGCCATTATTCGGTCTTTCCGAGCTCTGAATGTTTTGCTGCATGACTTACAGCACCTGCTCCAGCTGCAATGCTCCCTTTACAAGGTGCAGGTTGGCTTTAAGTAGTGCAAGCTAGCTTTAACAAGTGCTAGCCTGTCACAATATTGGCCCCCTGTTGTGGCGTGCAGCCACTCAACAGTATGGTTGGCGTTGACGGCATGCTAAAATCATTTAAATGAGCAGGCAACAGGAAGTGTTGCCTGAATCAGACTCAACAGGTGGGGGCCAATTGTGCATCACGATCCCAGAGCTCTCTTCACAGTATAATATGGGACGTTACGATATTGGGTAATAAGACACAGCATGGAGTAGTTGGCTACTATCACAATAGGTAATAGAGCAGTAAAGCACAGCATAAATGGATGGAAAAAAATAGTATAACATGTTAAGAGACTGTGGGGAAAAATTGGTTATGGCCGTTTTTGAGGTGGAGTCACTGCCTGAGTGCTGATTTTAGCGCCGGGCGTTAGGTGCAGCCTCAAATTGCTAAATTCAGTTTTAACTCCAAAAGATGAGCGAGCAGTGCTAAAGAGTGGCATTGCACACTCATTCTCGGTGCCAATGGGGAAGAAGCTTAGGAGGCCTGCTCAGTTTCACAACGGAGGCTGCCGCCATGCTAGGGAAAAAAAACAGGAAGAAAAGGGAAGAAAAAAAAAACTAAAACTTCTCCGATCCACACACAAACTTCCTCACTCTTAAAACTAATGAAAACATGTAGAAATAAATGAAGAGAAAAACTTACCTTCCTTTCTGGGCGATTCTGCTTGAGAACTGATCTTTAACCACCATTTCTTTCTTGCTGTACAGCCGCATGCTGGTATGGCAGCCATATAAAGCAAATGTCGCGACAGAAGCATCAAAGAGGCGTTGTACACTGGATGACGTCACAATGTGGGTGGTGTTAGCTGGCGTAGAGTCCCCTCTTGGCACCGCTGCCAAAGAGCCGACTTAATTTCAGCCGGGGTGTGGTCACCACTTAACAACAACAGTAGGCCTTCGCCGCCCATCGCCGGTGGTAACAGGCGACGACCACGACCCAATTTCGACCCTTGTGTGTCCACTCAGCACCACACAGTGATACCAAAGACACATGGGTGTCTGTTAAGCAATTTCACAGCCTTTCCAACAGCTTGTGATGAACAGCACACCAGCTTCACGACCCGAGCTAACTCTGCTCAGCTTCTGCCTGTTGCTCCCAAAAGTGCCTCTGGATGTTTGTACTGTAGCCATGGTTTAGGCATACTGCTGCGCCTCCTGGCAGCGTTGAGTTAAGAGCACGTAAAGCTTTTCCAGATGCAAAAAGGAAAAACCTTTTATTTTGTTTGTAACTGCTATCTCTCATGTTGAAGAGGAAACCACTCTTCAGGGAAAATGACAGTGTAAGTGCTGCTTAAATCGAAGTTTATTACAATGCAGAACAAGAACTGCTACATGCAGCACTATGCCCCTATATGTTGCTGTTTGAAATACTTCTGCTGTTCGAAGCAAAAACTGAAATGTGCCTGCTCCCGACAACATTTGATGTTGCCATGGAATCCAATCAAAGATGTTCTGGAGGGAGGGAGGAGGTGGGGTCAGGCGCCATGTTCTGTTGGTGTCCACATTTTCAGACAAAAACATGCTTCTTTTGGGATTGTGTCTCAATTGTGAATTAGAAAATGATGTAAAGCATATCTTGGCATCCTGATGAAGATATCATTGGAGTTCTCCATCAAGGATAAGTGATTTTATACAAAGTCAATCATTGCTTTCAAAGAAACTTTTTAGCAATGCACATAAATGATTATAGTTTCTGCTGAAAGTGTAGATATTCACTTCTTTATCTGAAACAAGA
Organism: Pristiophorus japonicus; assembly: GCF_044704955.1. Classification (NCBI taxonomy): domain Eukaryota; kingdom Metazoa; phylum Chordata; class Chondrichthyes; family Pristiophoridae; genus Pristiophorus; species Pristiophorus japonicus. The sequence continues at coordinate 106,925,113 of NC_091989.1, read as the reverse complement.
TTTAAAAGTTACCAGCCTACCTTTAACAATCTCTAACCATCTTGTGCACCTCCCAAGAGTGCATACTTGATGTTGCCCACTGGCGACAGAGAAAGTGTCGGATTTATAACTGGGAGACCAGGGGATGGATTCTCCTCCCGTTGATGGGTTAGCGGTCAGGTGGGACCTCCGCCTGCCCACATGGCATCACAAATGTCTTCTTTTTTGCCTCACTCCAAGAGCCTCCAATCCAGCCTCTTCCATTTACTCATCCCTCCTCCTCTTCAATGTATAGGAATAGAGGGATTCCCACTGGGAGGACAATATGCATTCATTTTCTTCAGCGGCAGATTTAAAGTGTTAGGTTTTACCGGCTCATGTTTGTAGTTTTGCAGCCCAACAATAAATCTGATTGATCTCAATTGATATCGTAAATGAAATTCCCCTTATAAGGTGATTGTACAATTTGTCTGTGATGTATCACATTATTGGCTCCTTTCTTCCTGTTGTGGTACATACAGGGTTAAGCAGAAAGTTATAATCATCTCTCTGCTGAGGGGGAAAATCAATTTTCCAGATAACTAACAGTGAGCGTTCTGATTAAACAAGAATTTATCACAATGCGGAAAATGGTCCAGCTTGTTTTTATACACAACAGCCCCAGAACAGTTGATGGCGAGATTTGTTGCCCCGACTGATCCCTGCTGATATTTTGGCAGATCAGGGACAGGCAGAGCTGGAAAATTGCTCTGAATGAAGCTGCCACATCTCCACCTCCTCCAGCACTCCCATTTCCTGCTCCATTAATGGATTTCCTGTGATTCCCCCCAGTTTAAATACTGGATGCAAGGGATGCCTGTTAGGCCAGGCATCCAGTGCTCTCCTGGCAATGGTGGGGGCCCTGAAACATTTAGTGCCAGGGTCTGTGCAGCTGCGCACAGAGTGTGACCTGGCACTGACCGAAGAGGAGGGCAAAGAATGATTTATTTTTAAATCACTTTTGTTTTTGCAGGTAGCCTCTGTACTTCCTGCACCCCGTCCGAGGCTTGTGGCAGCAAAGCTCGGACCCCCCAGTCTGACACAACTCCCTGACAAAGGCAACAGGTTTCTGAGGGAGGGGGCAAGTCATTTAGTTCAATACATTCAGTGGGATTTGTCTGAATATCTGCTTCATTGGTAGCCCCCCCATCACACATATCGCGTTGAAAGTCACATGAGGTGGATAGATGAGTTGCCAGGTACTTGGCAGCCTTGAATTTAAGAGATGCATGTTTAAATTTCATTTGTCCTGGACAGATTTTGAAAGTGTATCTCAGCCTGACTTGTTGCAGTTGAGGAGCTTATCTTAAGCTATCTTAAGAACATGAGAACATAAGAAATAGGAGCAGGAGTAGGTCATTTGGCCCCTTGAGCCTGCTCCGCCATTTAATAAGATCATGGCTGATCTGATCTTGGGCTCAGCTCTACTTCCCTGCCCGCTCCCCATAATCCTTTACTCCCTTATCGCTCAAATATCTGTCTATCTCCACCTTAAATGCATTCAATGCTCGACAGCTCTCTGGGGCAGAGAATTACACAGATTTACAAACCTCTGAGAAAACATTTCTCTTCTTCTCAGTTCTAAATGGACGACCCCTTATTCTTAAACTATGCCCCCTAGTTCTAGATTCCCCCACGAGTGGAAACAGCCTCTCTGCATCTACCTTGGGGAGGAGTTAAACTAATATTGCAGGGGGATGGGAACCTTTGCAGGGAGACAGAGGGAGACAAAAATGAGGCAAAAGCAAAAGACAGAAAGGAGATGAGGAAAAGTGGAGGGCAGAGAAACCCAAGGCAAAGAACAAAAAGGGCCACTGTACAGCAAAATTCTAAAAGGACAAAGGGTGTTAAAAAAGCAAGCCTGAAGGCTTTGTGTCTTAATGCAAGGAGTATCCGCAATAAGGTGGATGAATTAACTGTGCAAATAGATGTTAACAAATATGATGTGATTGGGATTACGGAGACGTGGCTCCAGGATGATCAGGGCTGGGAACTCAACATCCAGGGGTATTCAACATTCAGGAAGGATAGAATAAAAGGAAAAGGAGGTGGGGTAGCATTGCTGGTTAAAGAGGAGATTAATGCAATAGTTAGGAAAGACATTAGCTTGGATGATGTGGAATCTATATGGGTAGAGCTGCAGAACACTAAAGGGCAAAAAACGTTAGTGGGAGTTGTGTACAGACCTCCAAACAGTAGTAGTGATGTTGGGGAGGGCATCAAACAGGAAATTAGGAGTGCATGCAATAAAGGTGCAGCAGTTATAATGGGTGACTTTAATATGCACATAGATTGGGCTAGCCAAGCTGAAGGCATTACGGTGGAGGAGGATTTCCTGGAGTGCATAAGGGATGGTTTTCTAGACCAATATGTCGAGGAACCAACTAGGAGGGAGGATTAATTAACAATCTCATTGTGCGAGGCCCCTTGGGGAAGAGTGACCATAATATGGTGGAATTCTGCATTAGGATGGAGAATGAAACAGTTAATTCAGAGACCATGGTCCAGAACTTAAAGAAGGGTAACTTTGAAGGTATGAGGCGTGAATTGGCTAAGATAGATTGGCGAATGATACTTAAGGGGTTGACTGTGGATGGGCAATGGCAGACATTTAGAGACCGCATGGATGAATTACAACAATTGTACATTCCTGTCTGGCGTAAAAATAAAAAAGGGAAGGTGGCTCAACCGTGGCTATCTAGGGAAATCAGGGATAGTATTAAAGCCAAGGCATACAAATTGGCCAGAAATAGCAGCGAACCTGGGGACTGGGAGAAATTTAGAACTCAGCAGAGGAAGACAAAGGGTTTGATTAGGGCAGGGAAAATGGAGTACGAGAAGAAGCTTGTAGGTAACATTAAGGCGGATTGCAAAAGTTTCTATAGGTATGTAAAGAGAAAAACGTTAGTAAAGACAAACGTAGGTCCCCTGCAGTCAGAATCAGGGGAAGTCATAACGGGGAACAAAGAAATGGCAGACCAATTGAACAAGTACTTTGGTTCAGTATTCACTAAGGAGGACACAAACAACCTTCCAGATATAAAAGGGGTCAGAGGGGCTAGTAAGGAGGAGGAACTGAGGGAAATCTTTATTAGTCGGGAAATTGTGTTGGGGAAATTGATGGGATTGAAGGCCGATAAATCCCCAGGGCCTGATGGACGACATCCCAGAGTACTTAAGGAGGTGGCCTTGGAAATAGCGGATGCATTGACAGTCATTTTCCAACATTCCATTGACTCTGGATCAGTTCCTATCGAGTGGAGGGTAGCCAATGTAACCCCACTTTTTAAAAAAGAAGGGAGAGAGAAAGCAGGGAATTATAGACCGGTCAGCCTGACCTCAGTAGTGGGTAAAATGATGGAATCAATTATTAAGGATGTCATAGCAGCGCATTTGGAAAATGGTGACATGATAGGTCCAAGTCAGCATGGATTTGTGAAAGGGAGATCATGCTTGACAAATCTTCTGGAATTTTTTGAGGGTGTTTCCAGTAAAGTGGACAAAGGAGAACCAGTTGATGTGGTATATTTGGACTTTCAGAAGGCTTTCGACAAGGTCCCACACAGGAGATTAATGTGCAAAGTTAAAGCACATGGGATTGGGGGTAGTGTGCTGACGTGGATTGAGAACTGGTTGTCAGACAGGAAGCAAAGAGTAGGAGTAAATGGGTACTTTTCAGAATGGCAGGCAGTGACTAGTGGGGTACCGCAGGGTTCTGTGCTGGGGCCCCAGCTGTTTACATTGTACATTAATGATTTAGACGAGGGGATTAAATGTAGTATCTCCAAATTTGCGGATGACACTAAGTTGGGTGGCAGTGTGAGCTGCGAGGAGGATGCTATGAGGCTGCAGAGTGACTTGGATAGGTTAGGTGAGTGGGCAAATTCATGGCAGATGAAGTATAATGTGGATAAATGTGAGGTTATCCACTTTGGTGGTAAAAACAGAGAGACAGACTATTATCTGAATGGTGACAGATTAGGAAGGGAGAAGGTGCAGCGAGACCTGGGTGTCATGGTACATCAGTCATTGAAGATTGGCATGCAGGTACAGCAGGCGGTTAAGAAAGCAAATGGCATGTTGGCCTTCATAGCGAGGGGATTTGAGTACAGGGGCAGGGAGGTGTTGCTACAGTTGTACAGGGCCTTGGTGAGGCCACACCTGGAGTATAGTGTACAGTTTTGGTCTCCTAACTTGAGGAAGGACGTTCTTGCTATTGAGGGAGTGCAGCGAAGATTCACCAGACTGATTCCCGGGATGGTGGGACTGACCTATCAAGAAAGACTGGATCAACTGGGCTTGTATTCACTGGAGTTCAGAAGAATGAGAGGGGACCTCATAGAAACGTTTAAAATTCTGACGGGTTTGGACAGGTTGGATGCAGGAAGAATGTTCCCAATGTTGGGGAAGTCCAGAACCAGGGGTCACAGTCTAAGGATAAGGGGTAAGCCATTTAGGACCGAGATGAGGAGAAACTTCTTCACCCAGAGAGTGGTGAACCTGTGGAATTCTCTACCACAGAAAGTTGTTGAGGCCAATTCACTAAATATATTCAAAAGGGAGTTAGATGAAGTCCTTACTACTCGGGGGATCAAGGGGTATGGCGAGAAAGCAGGAAGGGGGTACTGAAGTTTCATGTTCAGCCATGAACTCATTGAATGGTGGTGCAGGCTAGAAGGGCTGAATGGCCTGCTCCTGCACCTATTTTCTATGTTTCTATGTTTCTATGTTTGTCGAGCCCCCTCAGTATCTTATGTGTTTCAATAAGATCACCTCTCATTCTTCTAAACTTCAATGGGTACAGGCCCAACCTTCTCAATCTTTCTTCATGTCAACCCCTTCATCTCAGCAATCAATGTAGTGAACCTTCTCTGAACTGCCTCCAATGCAAGTATATCCCTCCTTGAATAAGGAGACCAAAACTGTATGCAGTACTCTCGGTGTAGTCTCACCAATACCCTGTACAGTTGCAGCAGGACTTCCCTGCTTTTATACTCTATCCCCCTTGCAATAAAGGCCAACATCCCCCTGCAAAACAGATATACCGCTTTGAGTACTGTTGAGGGAGATGACTCATCAGGGGAGGGCAGCAGCAGCCAAGTTCATGGCACCGTGGATGGCTATGCTGCACAGGAGGGCAGGAAAAAGAGTGGGAGAGGGATAGTGATATGGGATTCAATGGTAAAGGGAATAGATAGGCGTTTCTGCGGCCGCAACCGAGACTCCAGGATGGTATGTTGCCTCCCTGGTGCAAGGGTCAAGGATGTCTCGGAGTGGGTGCAGGACATTCTGAAAAGGGAGGGTGAACAGCCAGTTGTCGTGGTGCACATTGGTACCAACGATATAGGTAAAAAAAGGGATGAGGTCCTACAAGACAACTTTAAGGAGCTGGGAGCTAAATTAAAACGTAGGACCTTAAAAGTAGTAATCTTGGGATTGCTACCAGTGCCACGAGATAGTCAGAGTAGGAATCACAGGATAGCTCAGATGAATACGTGGCTTGAGCAGTGGTGCAGCAGGGAGGGATTCAAATTTCTGGGGCATTGGAACCGGTTCTGGGGGAGGTGGGACCAGTACAAACCGGACGGTCTGCACCTGGGCAGGACCGGAACCAATGTCCAAGGGGGAGTGTTTGCTAGTGCAGTTGGGGAGGAGTTAAACTAATATGGCAGGAGGATGGGAACCAATGCAGGGAGACAGAGGGAAACAAAATGGAGACAAAAGCAAAAGACAGAAAGGAAATGAGTAAAAGTGAGGGCAGAGAAACCCAAGGCAAAAAACAAAAAGGGCCACTGTACAGCCAAATTCTAAAGGGTTAAAGTGTAATAAAAAGGCAAGCATGAAAGCTCGGTGCCTCAATGTAAGAAGTATTCGGAACCCAGGAGAGGGCTCTGAGCTAGTTAGAGTGGGTGAGAGCTCAGATGAACAGGACCCCAAGAAAGAATGCAAAAGGCAGGAGGCAACAGAGCAGAGTAGCACTGGGGTAAGTGTAAATCACAAGGTGATAGGAAGGGACAATATGTATGAATATAAAGGGGCTGCAGGAGGGGTCAAAACTAAAAATCATGGTTTAAAAACTAGTATTAAAACACTCTACCTAAATGCACACAGCATTCGAATTAAAGTAAATGAGTTGACGGCACAAATCATAACAAATGGGTATGATTTGGTGATCATTACAGAAACGTGGTTGCAGGGGGGCCAAGACTGGGAATTAAACATACAGGGGTATCTGACAATTCGGAAAGATAGACAAGAAGGGAAAGGAGGTGGGGTAGCTCTGTTAATAAAGGATGATATCAGGGCAATTGTGAGAGACGATATTGGTTCTAATGAACAAAATGTTGAATCATTGTGGGTGGAGATTAGAGATAGTAAGGGGAAAAAGTCACTGGTGGGCGTAGTTTATAGGCCCCCAAATAATAACTTCACGGTGGGGCGGGCAATAATCAAGGGAATAATGGAGGCATGTGAAAAATGAATGGCAGTAATCATGGGGGATTTTAACCTACGTATTGATTGGTCAAATCAAATCGCACGGGGTAGCCTTGAGGAGGAATTCATAGAATGCATACGGGATTGTTTCTTAGAACAGTATGTTAAAGAACCTACAAGGGAGCAAGCTATCTTAGATCTGGTCCTGTGTATGAGACAGGAATAATAAACGATCTCCTAGTAAAAGATCCTCTCGGAATGAGTGATCACAGTATGGTTGAATTTGTAATACAGATTGAGGGTGAGGAAGTAGTGTCTCAAACGAGCGTACTATGCTTAAACAAAGGGGACGACAGTGGGATGAGGGCAGAGTTGGCTAAAGTAGACTGGAAACACAGACTAAACGGTGGCACAATTGAGGAACAATGGAGGACTTTTAAGGAGCTCTTTCATAGCGCTCAACAAAAATATATTCAGTGAAAAAGAAGGACGGTAAGAGAAGGGATAACCAGCCGTGGATAACCAAGGAAATAAAGGAGAGTATCAAATTAAAAACCAATAAGGTAGCCAAGGTTAGTGGGAAACTAGAAGATTGGGAAAATTTTAAACGACAGCAAAGAATGACTAAGAAAGCAATAAAGAAAGGAAAGATAGATTACGAAAGTAAACTTGTGCAAAACATAAAAACAGATAGTAAAAGCTTTTACCGATATATAAAATGGAAAAGAGTGACTAAAGTAAATGTTGGTCCCTTAGAAGATGAGAAGGGGGATTTAATAATGGAAAATGTGGAAATGGCTGAGACCTAAAATAATTATTTTGCTTCGGTCTTCACAGTGGAAGAAACAAAAACCATGCCAAAAATTGCTGGTAACGAGAATGTGGGAAGGGAGGACCTTGAGATAATCACTATCACTAGGGGGGTAGTGCTGGACAGGCTAATGGGACTCAAGGTAGACAAGTCCCCTGGTCCTGATGAAATGCATCCCAGGGTATTAAAAGAGATGGCGGAAGTTATAGCAGATGCATTCGTTATAATCTACCAAAATTGTCTCGACTCTGGAGAGTTACCACCGCATTGGAAAGCAGCTAATGTAACGCCTCTGTTTAAAAAAGGTGGCAGACAAAAGGCAAGTAACTATAGGCCGGTTAGTTTAACATCTGTAGTGGGGAAAATGCTTGAAGCTATCATTAAGGAAGAAATTGCGGGACATCTAGATAGGAATAGTGCAATCAAGCAGACGCAACATGGATTCATGAAGGGGAAATCATGTTTAACTAATTTACTGGAATTCTTTGAGGATATAACGAGCATGGTGGATAGAGGTGTACCGATGGATGTGGTGTATTTAGATTTCCAAAAGGCATTCGATAAGGTGCCAGACAAAAGGTTACTGCAGAAGATAAATGTACGCGGAGTCAGAGGAAATGTATTAGCATGGATCGAGAATTGGCTGGCTAACAGAAAGCAGAGAGTCAGGATAAATGGGTCCTTTTTGGGTTGGAAATCGGTGGTTAGTGGTGTGCCACAGGGATCGGTGCTGGGACCACAACTGTTTACAATATACATAGATAACCTGGAAGAGGGGACAGAGTGTAGTGTAACAAAATTTGCAGATGACACAAAGATTAGTGGAAAAGCGGGTTGTGTAGAGAGGCTGCAAAGAGATTTAGATAGGTTAAGCGAATGGGCTAAGGTTTGGCAGATGGAATACAATGTCGGAAAATGTGAGGTCATCCACCTTGGAAAAAAAAACAGTAAAAGGGAATATTATTTGAATGGGGAGAAATTACAAGATGCTGCGGTGCAGAGGAAACTGGGGGTCCTTGTGCATGAATCCCTAAAAGTTAGTTTGCAAGTGCAGCAGATAATCAGGAAGGCGAATGGAATGTTGGCCTTCATTGCGAGAGGGATGGAGTACAAAAGCAGGGAGGTCCTGCTGCAACTGTACAGGGTATTGGTGAGGCCGCACCTGGAGTACTGCGTGCAGTTTTGGTCACCTTACTTAAGGAAAGATATGCTAGCTTTGGAGGGGGTACAGAGACGATTCACTCAGCTGATTCCGGAGATGAGAGGGTTACCTTATGATGATAGATTGAGTAGACTGGGTCTTTACTCGTGGAGTTCAGAAGGATGAGGGGTGATCGTATAGAAACATTTAAAATAATGAAAGGGATAGACAAGATAGAGGCAGAGAGGTTGTTTCCACTGGTCGGGGAGACTAGAACCAGGGGGCACAGCCTCAAAATACGGGGGAGCCAATTTAAAACCGAGTTGAGAAGGAATTTCTTCTCCTAGAGGGTTGTGAATCTGTGGAATTCTCTGCCCAAGGAAGCAGTTGAGGCTAGCTCATTGAATATATTCAAATCACAGATAGATAGATTTTTAACCAATAAGGGAATTAAGGGTTACGGGCGGGTAAGTGGAGCTGAGTCCATGGCTAGATCAGCCATGATCTTGTTGAATGGCGGAGCAGGCTCGAGGGGCTAGATGGCCTACTCCTGTTCCTAATTCTTATGTTCTTATGTTCTTATTCCATTTGCCTTCCTGATTACTTGCTGTACCTGCATACTAACCTTTTGCACAAGGACCCCCAGATCTCTCTGTACTGCAGCATTTTGTAATCTCTCTCCATTTAAATAATAATTGCCTTTTTATTTTTCCTGCCAAAGTGGATAACCTCACACTTTCACACATCATACTCCATCTGCCAAATGTTTGTCCACTCACTTAGCCTGTCTATATCACTTTGCAGATTTTTTGTGTGCTTCTCACAATTTGCTTTCCCATCCATCTTTGTATCATCACCAAGCTTGGCAACATTACACTCGGTCCCTTCATCCAAGTCATCCTAGCAGAGAAATATAAATTGACCAGAGAGAATCTGTGGAATGAACATTTCAGGAAATGTATATAACAGGGACCTTGCAATTCCACACTAAATTGAATGCATTTGATGTAATCATTTGTTATTCTTCTATCTTCTGAGGAGGCATAGTTAAATCTGTAACTACTGTGAATTCATGAATTCCTTAGTGCATTTCATATTTAAAATTTTTTTGACCATGTTTCCATAAAAAGGATTTGGAAGAAAAGTTACTTTTAATTTTGTTTAAGCAAAGTGTATTCACACAGTTTAAAAATGCAGTGAGATAATACATGGTTGAAATGCTAAACGAGCTAAGTTTTAATGTCATCTCCCCTTTGATTGTAAAGATTAAACAATGGATTAGACTGTCTTGTCATCATCATCATCATAGGCGGTCTCTCGAACGAGGATGACTTGCTTCCACATGAGTTCACAGATATTTCAATGAAGGACCCGATGTTCCAGTCCTGAACTCCAATTGAGGGAAGATGCCTGTGCGTGGATTTTTTAAACATCTTGCACATCAGCCACCACACGGGCTTGACAGAGCTAGGCCTTTATCCAGGGACAAGGGTTAACCAGGACGACTAGAGACCTGCTCTGCTGCATGGACGTAGTGTGCATACATATCATAGTGTGGGCAGACCCGTGCTGCCCCTGGGCCCTCGGTTCTTCTGGGCCCCGTACCCTCATTCGCCGCACCTGAGCCCATGATGTTCCAGGGCATGGCACTCCAGCTCTATTTATAGCCCCAACCTGCGGTGGTGTTCTCACACAGGTCGGGGCAGCCCACGATGTTCCAGGGCCTGGCACTCCAGCTCTATTTATAGCCCCAACCTGCGGTGGTGTTCTCACACAGGTCGGGGCAGCCCACGATGTTCCAGGGCCTGGCACTCCAGCTCTATTTATAGCCCCAACCTGCGGTGGTGTTCTCACACAGGCAGGGGCGGCCCATGATGTTCCAGGGCCTAGCACTCCAGCTCTATTTATAGCCCCAACCTGCGGTGGTGTTCTCACACAGGCAGGGGCGGCCCATGATGTTCCAGGGCCTGGCACTCCAGCTCTATTTATAGCCCCAACCTGCGGTGGTGTTCTCACACAGGTCGGGGCAGCCCACGATGTTCCAGGGCCTGGCACTCCAGCTCTATTTATAGCCCCAACCTGTGGTGGTGTTCTCACACAGGCAGGGACGGCCCATGATGTTCCAGGGCCCGGCACTCCAGCTCTATTTATAGCCCCAACCTGCGGTGGTGTTCTCACACAGGTCGGGGCAGCCCACGATGTTCCAGGGCCTGTCTTGTAATCAGTATACAGCTTACACCCTTTGTGTTGGGAAGTCTCTGGTCTTTTCTAGCTGTGAACAGAGAGAGAGAAAAACAGAGGCAGAGATATAGGCAGTCAACTGGGGTTTAAAAACAGCACTCAGATATTTGGCATGTAAGAGGTAGTTAGAAATTATTTTGTTTAAGTCAAATAAGATTACCCACTGCTGAGAGGAAGAATATGGGCTAGATTTTCTCGAAGTTTGCGATCGGGTTTTCGCCGCGATTTGACCTGCCATGGCGAAAACCTGGTCGCAAAGCCTGGGCGGGATCCTCGGGCCCTTGTTTGTGGTGGCGATGGGACGTACCACTGGGGGGAGGTGCCTCGACGTGCAATGCGCTGATTGTGTTACAGTTGGACTTTCGGCACTCTCCCGACCCATACATCGCGCCCAGGATACGGACGATTCAAACCTGTGCAGCCCTGCCAGCAGCAGTAAGTATGAAAACCTGCAAAAAAGGTAAGTTAAAGTTTTTATTTTTAAATTTTTTTTTCAGCGATTCGATAAACAAGTGTCTTGTAAATGTTTTTGAAATGTTTTTTGGATTTTTTTCCCCCTCCCAAGGTCTTTTCGCAGCGCTTCTTGCCCCGGACGAAATTTGGCGAAACTCGCGTTTTTGCGCCGCGAATCCTCGTGCAACGCACCCCTGGCGCAGAAGTAAAACCCTAAAAATGGTAGCGTAGCGAAAACGGTAAATTTCACATATCGCTACTGTTTTCGCCGAAAAAAAAATGAAAATCTGGCCCATAATGTGTACATTATTTTGTATTATTACATAAAGACAATTATACTGATTAAGCTCAGTGAATCTGCTCATAACAGTTTTGTACATTTTCTCACTGTTAACTGAATCAGCTTAATGTATTTGGCCTCTTTGCACCATGAAATTGAAGAAGCAAAGTTCTGAAAGACACAAGTATCCAGTTCTGATCACAAGGATTACTATTGTTACACACCTGGGTTGGACGATTGTGTAGTTAGATGTTGGGCAGATGGGGCACACCTTTAAACACAAGAGGCTCAGACCATGTACGGGAGCGAGTAACTAGTGACAGTATATTTGAGAGACTTTCTAGGACAGAACCCTCAGCATGTAACTCAGCAATTTACCTATCCATTTACTGCATAGTAAATCTGTTAGGCATTTTATGTTCTTAGTCACAATCTAAAAGATTGTTAATTCCACTGCTTTTCCAAGTCTGAAAGATCATGTGAGGGCATGTGACATAACCAGGAAAGCAACCCAAAACATTATAACAAGAGTTGCTGTCTGACGCCTGGGCGCACTAAATTACCAAGATAGTGGGAAAGTAAAGGCCTATTCTGAGTTGTAGGGAGTGAGGGTAAATCTATGGGAGTGATCGGAGCTCCTGAACCTAACAACGTGGTTCACAGGAAGACAAAAGGGAACATTGACAAGAATGTGCCCTCCCAGAGAGCTTAAGTAAACCTCCTGGTGGGTTAATCAACAAACAAATTACTCGCATCTGCGGAGATGTTTTCGAGCTGGACAGGCCTGAGTTTTTGGCTTCATCCAATTCAATCGCCTGCTCCCCAGTACGCAGTCACTGTGCCTGTGTAACCTCTGTGTTTGCTCTCAGCTCTGGGCCTGTACACAGGCCCCGTGTGCAGGGTGACAGTGCAGAGAGTACCAGAGTTTGGAGGTCCCAGGCGAGAAGTGCAATAGATTCCCGGAGCTGCGAGTTTTCAGGTCCCAGTGCATTGCGTCCAGCAGTTGGGGATTTAAGGCTGATTGTGCAGTCATTCCTGACGACAGATGTTTTCAGGGACAGTGTAGTTTGTGTATTCTTCAAGCTGGGAATGGAGTGCTAGAACAAAAATGCAACTATAATGAGATTACATGACATTTAATTGCCTGCAGGTGGTGCCTGTTGTTCCTTTGGGATCAGGCTACAGAACAATTGCCTCTCGCTTATTATTGTTGGACTTCATATTTTCTAGTAATGATAATCCTATTGTTGGCTGGGTATGGATGTTGCAAGAGCTGTTGCATTAATCCTTGAAGAATTTGGTGACATCTTAGTGACAAACATGCTTGAGCACTGAGGATGCATCTGCCTTTTCTCTTCTGACAAGAACACAAGGCCTTGGCACTGAAGCACAATCTATGTTACAGTGCATTTAGTTGCCTTTTTAGGTAACCGCTCCAACTCTAACATAACAAACTGACCTTCAGGATATCTAACATACAGAACAGTTCTCTTCAATCATGAATTAAAATTGGAATCAGTAATGCTGCCCTAATGGCCAGCAGAATGAGACAGTCTGAGCGAGAAATTGGGCTTGTTAGCGCCCGGTTTTTGAGTGCCCTTAGATGTCAAAAATGGCATCCGTGGCGCACGCGCACACTTGGGTGAATCACGTCAGATGCCGTATTGGTGCAAGCGTTAGAGTGAATGTCTGCCGGAAGAATGCAGAGCAGACAGATCATGACGTCAGTTTGTCACCAGTGGTATCATTTTGGAGCTCAATGCTCCAGCTAATGCTCGGTCTTAACCTCGCACAGCTGAACAGGCATTCAGCAGCAGGAAGGACCCCGCACCAGTGCGTTTTAAAGGGATTATCAACTACACACAGGTTAGTTTCTGGTTGATTTCTTCTGGCTGTTGGTATGATTCATAGAAACATAGAAAATAGGTGCAGGAGTAGGCCATTCGGCCCTTTGAGCCAGCACCACCATTCAATAAGATCATGGCTGATCATTCATCTCAGTACCCTTTTCCTGCTTTCTCTCCACACCCATTGATCCCTTTAGCCGTAAGGACCATATCTAACTCCCTCTTGAATATATCTAATGAACTGGCATCAACAACTCTCTGCGGCAGGGAATTCCACAGGTTAACAACTCTCTGCGTGAAGAAGTTTCTCCTCATCTCAGTCCTAAATGGCCTGCCCCTTATCCTAAGACTGTGTCCCCTGGTTCTGGACTTCCCCAAAATCGGGAACATTCTTGCTGCATCTAACCTGTCCAGTCCCGTCAGAATCTTATACGTTTTTATGAGATCCCCTCTCATCCTTCTAAACTCCAGTGTATGAAGGCCCAGTTGATCCAGTCTCTCCTCATATGTCAGTCCAGCCATCCCTGGAATCAATCTGGTGAACCTTCGCTGCACTCCCTCTGTAGCAAGAACGTCCTTCCTCAGATTAGGAGACCAAAATTGAACACAATATTCCAGGTGAGGCCTCACCAAGGCCCTGTACAATTGCAGTAAGACCTCCCTGCTCCTATACTCAAATCCCCTAGCTATGAAGGCCAACATGCCATTTGCCTTCATCACCGCCTGCTGCACCTGCATGCCAACTTTCAATGACTGATGAACCATGACACCCATATATCGTTGCACCTCCCCTTTTCCTAATCTGCCGCCATTCAGATAATATTCTGGCTTCGTGTTTTTGCCACCAAAGTGGATAACCTCACATTTATCCACATTATACTGCATCTGCCATGCATTTGCCCACTCACCTAACCTGTCCAAATCACCCTGCAGCCTCTTAGCATCCTCCTCACAGCTCACACCGCCACCCAGTTTAGTGTCACCTGAAAACTTGGAGATATTACACTCAATTCCTTCATCCAAATCAATAATATATATTGTAAAGAGCTGGGGTCCCAGCACAGATCCCTGCGGCACTCCACTAGTCACTGCCTCCCATTCCGAAAAGGAACCATTTATCCCGACTCTCTGCTTCCTGTCTGCCAACCAGTTCCCTATCCACACCAGTACATTACCCCCAATACCAGGTGCTTTGATTTTATACACCAATCTCTTATGTGGGACCTTGTCAAAGGCCTTTTGAAAGTCCAAATACACCACATCCACAGGTTCTCCCTTGTCCACTCTACTAGTTACATCCTCAAAAAATTCCAGAAGATTTGTCAAGCATTCATAAATCCATGCTGACTTGGACCAATCCTGTCACTGCTCTGCAAATACGCTGCTATTTCATCCTTAATAATTGATTCCAACATTTTCCCCACTACTCATGTCAGGCTAACTGGCTATAATTACCTGTTTTCTCTCTCCCTCCTTTTTTAAAAGTGGTGTTACATTAGCTAACCTCCAGTCCATAGGAACTGCTCCAGAGTCGATAGACTGTTGGAAAATGATCACCACTGCATCCACTATTTTTAGGGCCACTTCCCTAAGTACTCTGGGATGCAGACAATCAGGCCCCAGGGATTTATCAGCCTTCAATCCCATCAATTTCCCCAATACAATTTCCCGCCTAATAAGGATATCCTTCAGTTCCTCCTTCTCACGAGACCCTCGGTCCCCTCGTACCTCCGGAAGGTTATTTGTGTCTTCCTTCGTGAAGACAGAACCAAAGTATTTGTTCAATTGGTCTGCCATTTCTTTATTCCCCATTCTAATTTCACCTGAGTCCGACTGCAAGGGACCTACGTTTGTCTTCACCAATCTTTTTCTCTTCACATATCTATAGAAGCTTTTGCAGTCGGTTTTTATGTTCCCGGCAAGCTTCCTCTCGTACTCTATTTCTACAAGTGCTTGCCGATTTGTTTCAAGTTGTAGAAGTCTACAGGGAGTGCTGTGGCAAGTGCTGTGGCAAGTGCTGAAGGACTTTTTGCTGACTTCAAGGTTTGTGCACAAAACAGTTGCTCCCAGATATAGGTTCACTAGTCGGCAGTCCCCTTGGAATACAGCATGACTTGGAGAATGAACAGAGGCCATACAGAGCAGGACAAGCTGCTAGAAGAGGAAGGAGGAGTAGGGAGAAAGGATTCTCAGCAGGTCATTTCCACCCAGGGTATTCAGGGAGCAATTCTCCTACCTGAACCTCAGTAAATGTACCCCTAATTCCCCATTCACACACAGTCCCATGCCTTCCCTTCCCTCTGTCACTGACCATCACAGCGTCCACTTGGCTACATTACAAAAATAAAAACCATCACAAAATAAACATTCCAAGTTTATCCTTTAAATCACGCCATGCTGCATACTAAAGTCATTCTCTTAGTACCGGTCTTTATCGTGTCTTTGCCTGTCCTAGTGCTCCTACACAGTGTTACCCAATGGCTGCAGCATAGCAGGTGGAAGGCTGCTGACTTTCAGTGGGGGAGACTGCAGATTGCCTTGGAGGGTGACCTCGAGCACCTCTGGGCCCAGAAGGCCTTGCTGCGGACTGTACCATCTCGGCATGGGTGGCAGCAGTCTGGGCCGGCTGGCTGACAGCAAGGGCACTGGCAGAGTAGCAGGAGTGGGATCACAAATGTTGTCATCCTGAGAAAGAGCAGAAGGTTCGTGCTTCATGGAGCCACTGCCACTCCCCCGGGATGGCACCTCAGCAAACCTGGTAATCTGTTGGGCAACACTCTGTTGTGACACCCTGCAAGCCCCTGTAAACTACAGCCATGATCCACTGCACACTGTAATCAATAGCCACGATGGCAGCAGTCTGAGCTTCCCCTGCAGCACTCAGACTTTTGGTGGAAGCTTCTTACGCTGCAATGGAAGTTATGACATCAGCCATGTTTGGGTGCATTGATGGAGTTGGCTACCAGTTTCACGTTGGAAAGGATGGGCTCCTAGCTCTGCACAAAGCCCTGTGCCAAGCTGGTGCCGGACTCCTCCATGCTCCTTTACATTGAGCTCAGCTTTCTGGCCGGCCTCCCGATGCACCAAGCATTTTGTTGTGGATACCCATCAGCCCCATCGAGGTGCTGATCGGAGTCTTCGGTAGCAGAACCTGTGTGCAGCCTCGCCTGCCGACAAACTAGCACATGCGCTATCCTTTTCCCTGCATCCGACCAACTGCACCACTACCCTCACACACTCCTGAATTCACCAAGCCCCCATCACTCACCTACAACAATCTCTATCAATCAGGACTCATATATAACATTCATATGCTTCACCTCACCTTCACACAATTAGCTCTGCTGTAGGCCTCATACCCACATCTCACAGCTTGCACGCACTGTCAGCTATTCAACCATGACAGGCACATCACCCAAACACATTGCACCACACTCACTGACACACTTCCCTTTCTCCTGCAGGAAATGGTGATACACAACCAGCGGGGGCAGGAGCTAACCGGCGGGGGACAGGCTCGCCTGCATCACCTCACCCCCATGGAGGAGACGGTGCCGGCCATTCTTGGGAGGGGCGTCGCTAAGCCCATGGCCAGCGGAGGGGCTGAAAGAATACAAGATGCCGGTATCCTCATACATTATCCTCCTTCTCACATCCCACTTCTCGCTCATCCCACAATCTCTTCTGATTTACAAGCTGCATATGGTGTAAGCATGCACTTATTGCTTTCCCGCCCTCCCCTCACCACAACCCTACCCTTGTGCCTTTCTCATTTCAGAGACTCAAGAAATCCAAGCTGCCCAGCTGGTGGTACAAGACGAAGAGGGCGAGGAAAGTGATGAAGAAGAAACACCATCACTCGATCTGACACTCGCAGCCACCAGCACAGACACTGGCACTGTGCAGAGTTCAGAGGGTAATTTAGAGGCAGTAAATGCACATGGTGAGTCAGCGAGCATAGGTGGGCTGCAGCCAGGGCAGGGGGAAAGTGCAGCGCTGGTGTCAGCTGCCCAGAGGGTGAGGAACACACATGGACTCTGCTGCAGACGACTCAGATGAAGACTTAGATGGGACAGTCTACAGAAGAAGGCTGATGGGCGTACAGAATGCAATGCTTGGTGCAATGGCACACCTGCCAGAAAGCCTGAGTGCAATGTCAAGGAGCATGGAGGGGGTCCAGCACCAGCCAAGCACAGGGCTTTGTGCAGAGCTTGGAGCCCATCCTTTCCAGCATGGACGGAATAGGCAACAACGTTCCGGCTAAGCTGCGTGGCCGGGCAGCGGTCTGGAAGTCCCGCGCAGGCCGCTCACCGGCTTCTACATGGGAGAAACCGTGCGGGCGCGAAAATTTGAATGGGACGTCCAGCTCGTTAAAGTGAGCACGCACAAAGAAAAGGAATTAGAGGGAACATTGGTGGGAAGATCCATTAGTGCACTTGTGGACCCAGCCATCATGCAGATGGCTGTTGTCTGAGCTTCCACTGAAGCACAAGCCTCCCTGCGTCTGAGTGCTGCAGTGGCTGCTCAGACTTCTGCCATGCAAGCTCAAACTGCTCTCATGTCTGTCAGCCAGCCAGCCCAGACTGGTGCCACCCGTGCCGAGATGGTGCAGTCCGCAGCTGGGCCTTCTAGGCCCAGAGCTGCTTGATATCACCCTCCAAGGCCATCTACAGTCTCCCCCACTGAACGTCAGCAGCCTTCCACCAGCCATGCTGCAGCCACTGGGGTAGCACTGCCTAGCAGCACTAGTACAGGTAAGGGCACACTGAAGACAGGCGCTAAGGGAAAGCATGAGGGCGATTGGTTCACTTTGTCATGTAATATTGGATGGATAAAGAGGATTGGAAAGTTTGCTTTGTGGTGGCTTTTATTTCAGCATTGTGGCCAAGAGGGCGCTGTGAAAGTCAGTAACAGAGGGAAGGTAAGGTGTGGGACTGTAGTTGAATGGGGAATTGGGATTGCGTTCACTCGTACCCCAGGCGGTTGAGTGGATCACGGACAGCCCCAGCAGAAAGGGGCTGCCTGACTTGCATCCTCCCTTCCGCCTCCTTCTCTTCAGCTGGTCATCGTATGCCTGGTGACAAGGGCTGTGCCTTCATGATGGCGATTGTGGAGTATGCAGCAGATCACGTCAAATCTTGAGACCCGCTGTGGTGAGTACCACAGGGCTCCTCTAGAGTGGTCCAGGCAGCGGAAGCGTAGTTTAAGGATTCCAATGTTCTGCTCTTATTGTATGCATGCTGCCCATATGTGGTTGGGTTGTGGAGTGAAGTCATGAGCCAGGTGGTCAGCAGATAACCCTTGATGCCCAGTAGCCACTCTCTGGTTTGTTATGGTGGCTCAAAAACTGAGGGAACAGCGGACTGGCGCAGAATAAATGCATT
This sequence comes from Pristiophorus japonicus, assembly GCF_044704955.1. NCBI lineage: Eukaryota > Metazoa > Chordata > Chondrichthyes > Pristiophoridae > Pristiophorus > Pristiophorus japonicus. Next base: position 106,906,503 of record NC_091989.1, on the reverse strand, counting down.
GCGACTAATGCCGGGATACTGGGCATTCGCCATCATGAGGTGCTGAGCATAGTCACACAACAACTGCACATTCAGCGAGGGATAACCTTTGTGGTTGCGGTACATTCAACATTTAGATGCAGTGCCCGCAAAGCCATGTGTGTGCAGTCGATGGCGCCCTGCACCATGGGGAAGCCCACTACCCTGTAAAGCCATGTGCATGGTCCGCCTGCTTCTCCCTGGTTAGAGGGAAGACAATGAAGTCCCCTCTCCTGGTACAAAGAGTGTCGGTCAGCTCCCTTATGCAGCAGTGGACAGCAAACTGGGAGATGTTACAAATGTCACGGCTCCAGCCTGGAAGGATCTTCACAATCACTGGCAGCACTGTCCTTGCCCTGGAGTGAGACTGCAGGTCTGGATTCTAGGTGGCAGAGGTCTGTGAGCACCTCCTTCGTAAAGCGCAGATGCCTCACACACTGTTCCTGGCTTGGATTGACGTAAGAGAATTGCTCCCGGAAGACCCATGATGCGTAAGGCCTCAGGCTGAGAGCCCGTCTATCGCTCCTCCTCCCTCTGCTCCTCTTTGTTGCCTCTGCTCCATTTCCCTGTCATGCTACAGATCAAGGAGGGTGACAACTGCAGCACCCATGACTGCAAAATATCTTGAAAGAGTTTTCCTACAACATAGTCAGAAATGGCAGTCACTTCCCAACTCCCTAATCCCCTTCCCAGATTAAATCCATCTGGATTGCATGGCAAAGTAGCTCTGTCAATGGATCTGGCAAGAATGTATCTCAGCCCTTTACAGTAAAAATCTGCAGATCTAGGCTGAAGTGTGGCTAACAACTAACTGAAACCAGAGTAATATATCTCCCAGTAATCCGGACAAACCAGAATCCAATTTTTACACCTGATTTCTTCTCTCCCTTCAACCAAAAGTAAATATGCATATCACAAGCAAATTGGTCCTAATAAAATTTTACAACTGCTTTTCCACATTTTTGGCCTCTTAAAGAATCTTCCAAAGCCCCAGAAACTCATCATCTGAGCACTCTTAAATAAAGCCTCAAAGATATTGTGGGCCAACTATATTGTGGTCAACAATGCTGGGTTGCCAGGCCATTAAAATAGCATTCTCAATTTTATGATTTGACAAATGTAACTTTACAAAAGGCCTGATACAATTTGGAACTAATTTGGTCTTAAATGTTTTCATTTGATTGCGCTGTCAACCACTTTCGAGTCTGTGGCGAATATCCAGCTTGCTTTCTTTCAGATTGTTCTAGTTTCATTTGTTAAATGTACTTCCCTCCTCCTTTTTTCAGTCCAAGAGAGGGCAACAAGAATCAGAAAGCTATTACCGAAGCATTTGATTCACATCCTCCACAAGCTTATGGGTCCTGAAATTCTCTGGGCAATGATCCCGAAGGTTAGGCTAAATGTCCTTCAGCACTGTCCCCCACCAGAGGTTGTGGGGTCAGTGGGAGAGCACCTTATTTGTCGGAGGCAGGCGAGTGCAAGCGAATCTGACTCCTCTCTGGCACCTGCCTGCCCTGTGTCAGGACTGGACCCCAGTGGTGGAGCCCACATGCACACCAGTGGAGACCGATATGTCACCTCTTTCCCGGTATATTGACCACCACGACTACAATGCTATCAGCCACTGGGAAGGTTGGCACTAGAGTTCTCATCAACCATCTTCTCCCTGTGGCTGGGAAGCTCCTCCCGGAATCACAGTGCGGATTTTGTGCCCTACGGCTGTGCTGTGCGACAGCTGCAGGAAAAATGCAGGGAGCAGCGCCAGGCCTTGTCCATGGCCTTTTTTAATTTTACAAAGGCCTTTGACACTGTCAACCGTCAGGGCTTATGGAGCTTCCTCCTCTGTTTTGGATGCCCCCAAAAGTTTGTCAACATCCTTCGCCTGCTCCACGACGACATGCAGGCAGTGATCCTTACCAGCGGATCCATTACAGACCCAATCCACATCCGGACCGGGGTCAAACAAGGCTGCGTCATCGCTCCAACCCTCTTCTCAATCTTCCTCACTGCCATGCTCCACTTCACAGTCAACAAGCTCCCCGCTGGAGTGGAAATAAACTACAGAACCAGTGGGAAACTGTTTAACCTAAGCCGCCTCCAGGCCAGGTCCAAGATCATCCCAACCTCTGTTGTTGAGCTACAGTACACGGACGATGCCTGCATCTATGCACATTCTGAGGCTGAACTGCAGGATATAGTCGATGTATTCACTGAGGCATGTGAAAGCATGGGCCTTACGTTTAACATCGGTAAGGCAAAGGTCCTCCACCAGCCTGTCCTCGCCGCACAGCACTGCCCCCCAGTCATCAAGATTCACTGCGCGGCCCTTGACAACGTGGACCACTTCCCATACCTCTAGAGCCTCTTATCAACAAAGGCAGACATTGATGTGGAGATTCAACACCGCCTCCAGTGTGCCAGTGCAGCCTTTGGCTGCCTGAGGAAAAGAGTGTTTGAAGACCAGGCCCTCAAATCTACCACCAAACTCATGGTCTACAGGCTGTTGTAATACCCGCCCTCCTGTATGGATCAGAGGCATGGACGATGTACAGAAGACACCAACGATGCCTCCGCAAGATCTTGCAAATCCCCTGGGAGGACAGGCACACCTACATCATTGTCATCGCCCAGGCTAACACCCCCAGCATTGATGCATTGATCACATTCGATAAACTTCACTGGGCAGGCCACATAGTTCGCATGCCAGACACGAGGCTCCCTAAGCAATTGCTCTATACAGAGCTCCTTCACGGCAAACAAGCCAAAGGTGGGCAACGGAAACATTACAAGGACACCCTCAAAGCCTCCCTGATAAAGTGTGAAATCACCACTGACACCTGGGAGTCCCTGGCCGAAGACCGCCCTAGGTGGAGAAAGTGCATCTGGGGGGGGCGTTGACCTCTTCGAATCTCATCGCTGCGAGCGTGAAGAGGTCAGGTGTAGGCAGCGGAAGGAGTGTGCGGCAAATCAGTCCCACCCCCCTTCCCCCGACGGATGTCTGTCCCACCTGTGACAGAGTCTGTGGCTCTCGTATTGGACTGTTCAACCACCAAAGGGTTCACTTTAGGAGTGGAAGCAAGTCTTCCACGATTCCGAGGGATTGCCTATGATGATGATGGGTCCGAATTGAACCTCAAGAGCAGGAACTCTGGCTTAGGGAGTCCCCGAGCCAGTTCTGCAACTGACTCATCATTTACCTTGCACGTAGCAGACCTCTGAGAGCTCTTATAAGGCAACCAAGGACCTCCCAGAAATACTGGAGCCCTGATACTACCAGATCCATGTCATCCATGGAACTAGGGAGTTTGCTTAGTCTCTCGACAAAGATTCGGCTCGAGACTGACAGAACCCCAAAGGCATTTATTTAAATAAGCTGTGCTCACACTTTGGCATGATACCAACTGAGTGGAGCGCAGGTGAACAGAGCTTCCCCACTTGCAGCACCACTCCCTGTCACCTCACCAACTTAAAACAACTCCAGGAAGCTCCAAACACTTCCACAAACTTACACAAAGCCAGTAGAAATTAATCAGCAGCTCTCTGAGAATGATTGATGAGCCTGATAAATATCGCTGGCAGGGGGTCCGTGCCGCTGTTGAACGTGTGTTTTGCTTTGCGAGGTTAACACGGTGTTAATAACGGCATTGGCAGCGATGGCATCAGAAGAGTGGTGCCCTCTTCCAGTGCAGACGCTAACGCCCTCACCAAGATGGCTTCAGGCACGTCCCACACCAGAAATGTGCGTGCGGCCCAAAACCGGCTCCCGTAACACCCAAACAATGGGCGGTACACAATCAAACTTTTAAGCCCCAGAGCCGAGAACATTCTGACTGTAGCCAATGGGGTGGCCAATGTAACCCCACTTTTTAAAAAAGGAGGGAGAGAGAAAACAGGGAATTATAGACCGGTCAGCCTGACATCGGTAGTGGGTAAAATGATGGAATCAATTATTAAGGATGTCATAGCAGTGCATTTGGAAAGAGGTAATATGATAGGTCCAAGTCAGCATGGATTTGTGAAAGGGAAATCATGCTTGACAAATCTTCTGGAATTTTTTGAGGATGTTTCCAGTAAAGTGGACAAGGGAGAACCAGTTGATGTGGTATATTTGGACTTTCAGAAGGCTTTCGACAAGGTCCCACACAAGAGATTAATGTGCAAAGTTAAAGCACATGGGATTGGGGGTAGTGTGCTGACATGGATTGAGAACTGGTTGTCAGACAGGAAGCAAAGAGTAGGAGTAAATGGGGACTTTTCAGAATGGCAGGCAGTGACTAGTGGGGTACCGCAAGGTTCTGTGCTGGGGCCCCAGCTGTTTACACTGTACATTAATGATTTAGACAAGGGGATTAAATGTAGTATCTCCAAATTTGCAGATGACACTAAGTTGGGTGGCAGTGTGAGCTGCGAGGAGGATGCTATGAGACTGCAGAGCGACTTGGATAGGTTAGGTGAGTGGGCAAATGCATGGCAGATGAAGTATAATGTGGATAAATGTGAGGTTATCCACTTTGGTGGTAAAAACAGAGAGACAGACTATTATCTGAATGGTGACAGATTAGGAAAAGGGGAGGTGCAAAGAGACCTGGGTGTCATGGTACATCAGTCATTGAAGGTTGGCATGCAGGTACAGCAGGCGGTTAAGAAAGCAAATGGCATGTTGGCCTTCATAGCGAGGGGATTTGAGTACAGGGGCAGGGAGGTGTTGCTACAATTGTACAGGGCCTTGGTGAGGCCACACCTGGAGTATTGTGTACAGTTTTGGTCTCCTAACCTGAGGAAGGACATTCTTGCTATTGAGGGAGTGCAGCGAAGGTTCACCAGACTGATTCCCGGGATGGCGGGACTGACCTATCAAGAAAGACTGGATCAACTGGGCTTGTATTCACTGGAGTTCAGAAGAATGAGAGGGGACCTCATAGAAACGTTTAAAATTCTGACGAGGTTAGACAGGTTAGATGCAGGAAGAATGTTCCCAATGTTGGGGAAGTCCAGAACCAGGGGACACAGTCTAAGGATAAGGGGGAAGCCATTTAGGACCGAGATGAGAAGGAATTTCTTCACCCAGAGAGTGGTGAACCTGTGGAATTCTCTACCACAGAAAGTTGTTGAGGCCAATTCACTAAATATATTCAAAAAGGAGTTAGATGAAGTCCTTACTACTAGGGGAATCAAGGGGTATGGTGAGAAAGCAGGAATGGGGTACTGAAGTTGCATGTTCAGCCATGAACTCATTGAATGGCGGTGCAGGCTAGAAGGGCCGAATGGCCTACTCCTGCACCTATTTTCTATGTTTCTATGTTTCTATGTCCCAGTTTCTGTGCATGTTCCATTGTCCTTTGAGCCTCCCCGAACAGCCTGGGCCCTCTGCCAGTGTTCCATACTATTTGATTGATTATTAAATGTTCCACAAGTAGCAGATCAGGGTGGGCACAATTTTCTCATAATGTATTGAGGTGTGGTCGGAAAGCCTATTCTCTCAGATCCTACATAGGTTCGCCTTAGCAAGCGATAAGCAAGGTGCTTGTTCCATAATCAAATGAGTATCTACTGCGGGAAATCTCACTGCTCAACTTGTGAAAAGGACTGGGCCGACAGGAAGCTCACCAATCAGGGGAGCCTTTTCCAACAGGAAGGTGAAGGGTCATAAAATCACATTCTCTCACAGCAAGCTGATGAGAATCTCCTTCTCCATTCATATATTCAATTACACTATTATAGACAGCACACACCCAGCTGGAACGCAGCCATTTTGACCACTGTGACCGCAGCAACTATATTTAACACAGCTTTTACGACGTTTAAACTTGCGACATTCTTGATTCCCAAATCTAGCAGGGAAAAGAAAGACAAAGGCCGGGAATTTTCGGTGGGTAATGACGGTGAACTACCAGCGTTTGCTGTCATTACCCCTCTGAAACTGACCGCAACTTCAGGATATAGCACATGCACATCTAAACACAGAAATCCCCAAGTTGCGTCGGTCATTCCCTGCTCGACACTGGCTGCTCTGTGGACCTCCATCCCCACCACTCCCCCAAACCCCACCGACCCACTCCCCCCCAAACCACCCCCCCATCCCACCACCCCAACTGACCCAAACCCCTAGCCACCCCAGAACATGCTGCCAGTATTCAATGGGTACAGTCAATATTGGGCAAAGACAGAACTTGCATTTATACAGTGTCTATTGTGTCCTCAGGACATTCCAAAGCCTTTTCCAACCACCGGGTGACTTTTGAAGCGCAGTCACAGTGCTTAGGTAGGCAACACCGCAGCTAATTTGTGAAACAGCAAGGTCCCACAAACAGCAAATGAATCCGCAGATAATAATTTTCGGTTGTGTTACTCAAGGGAGGAATGTTGGCATTGGGAGAACTCCCCGCTTTTTAATGAAAATGCTGTCATAGAATTTTTTATATCCACCTGAGCAGGCCGGAGGAGTCGTAATACTATTTCAAAAAGACAGCACTCCCTCAATACTGCCCTGAATTAGGTACTCAGGTCTAAAGCTGTGTTTGAACCCACAATCTCTGACTCAGAGCAAAGATTGCTGACACTGTCTTTGATATATTCAGTGGGCACAGTGCAACCAGGATTGTCTGCGTCACAACATAAATATTCATTGAGTACATTTTAACGGGATAGTTGGTTACACATTTTTAAATGTTGCGGCTGCATAGTTCCAATGGGATTGTCCCAGCTGATTAGAGACATTCTCAGCGCTGTGTCTCTGCATACTGACAGCTGTTTAAATTCTCAATTATTTTAGTTTTTTTAAATGATTCTATGTACACTTCTTAGCTACTGTAGTCATTACTTTATCATCCATTCAACTTGGCATTATCAACTTGATCTGTTTTACCACAGGGGTCACTTGTCCTTACACCTCATGAAAGAAAAGCCGGGGATGGCGTCAATCTCAATCTCTGACTGGTATTAATGAGGAGGATGATATGCAGAATACAGTAAATCCTTTCAGAAAATTGCTTAAGCTAGCTGCCAGTGTGGGTAACACAGGGTCTGCTGTGACTGGGGGGCAGATTCCAATCCAATCAGATCAGGAGACTGACGGAGTCAGGCCACCCTCAGGCTATCGGAAATCAGACACATTTTTTCCCATGAGACAGAGTGAAGACAGACAGATAGCTCTTGTTGTCTATAAGTGTCAATGACATAAAGAATGTGTTCAGTGCAGGCAACACACCAAATAGGCTCTTACTGCAACTCACACTCCATTGAATATTCCTTCATAGCATAGAGGAAAAGCAACCAATGACAAGAAAATTCTATGAACAGTAACATTTCAGTCTTACAAGATAATGCTTTTGCTGTTAAAAGTATTTGGGGAAAAAATAGATAGTTTTCCTCTGTGAATGGCTCAGTAAGTAAATACACAACACAGATTTGGTGTGTGTTGAGTTTGCCAGTCACACTCATTGTGCAATCCACCCCTACAAATTGTCTGGTCCTCATATAATTTGATATGTCTTTAATTTTTGATTCTGTTCTGCATTACTCCACAAACCTTCCTTGGGATACATGGTCTGTCCACCCCCATGGTTCCAGCAATCTCGGTTACTTTGTTGTATATTGGAAAGTTTATAACCCACCAATCTTGATTGTAAGGCCCTGGAGATCCAACGATCCATGAATCAATTGAAACTGTTTCATTTATTGGTGATATAGAATGGATGGAATGTAATGTGGTTGGCAATGCTGATCTATTTAAGAATTACTGGATAGAATAACTGTTCTAAGTTTGTTCTAAGTTTTCTATCTTGTTTGAAAGGAATTTTGCACTGGTGTGCTTTGTTTTTCTGGGTGTAACCAGCTGGTGAGTACATTTAGGGGCTTTATTTAGGAAACGCTAGTGCTGGCGATGGTGAATCCAGGCAGGACTGCTGTGTTATTAATGTATAATGGAGAACAGAGGAAGAATTTTTTTTATGTAATTGTAATGAAGTAGAATTGTGTTGATTGATGAATAATGGTTTTAGTTTTACTTTCCCTCTTGGAGACGGTTGAAGACTTGCACTTATTAACTTTTGAGGAAAAAAACTGAGAATGAATCTATTGAGACTCATTATTGCTCAAGTGAGAATATAGCCATCAGTTTCTGGGGCTTATCCTGTTTTTTTGGCGGGTCTGTATGAGTTGTGGATGAACCCAAGTGCTCCTTATATTAACAGTTCCTGATGGCGCTGTGTTAATTACTCTAAAAGGCAGGACGAGAAGCACTTATGTCAGCAATAAAAAGTAATGGGCAGGAAGTTAGTAAGGATGTCTAAATCATAAAATGAAGGAAATAATTGGAAAAAGGAGTGGCTGAACAGATGAAAATTCAATTGGCAGAAGTGAAGTTTAAGTCTCGAGGAACATTGTCGAGGGGCTGCCTGATCAGCCAGAAATTAAACCCAGTTGCAACTAAGACTATCGAGCTTTGAATTTCAAGTGAAAGAGCAGCAAAAGGTTTGGCACAAACTTTCATTTGTAGTTTGGACGTTAAATCTTCTGTCCTCTAGAATAGCACTGAAAATACAGCTGTGTCTTCCCCAATAAATCTTCCAACTGCTTTGAACTGTTTAAGTAATGAAATTCCACATGTACTGGAGTGTAGTCCCACCACAAAACCATTTCTTTCCCAGTGTGGGAAACTGCAGGGTACAGGTAACCCCATTTCTGGGACGAAACCATACGATTACTTAACGCTCCATCCACAAATTGATAATGATCTATGGCCACGCTAAACCATGCAGTGCGTACGAAAGACAACGATTGGTGGGATATGGCAAGTAAATGCATCCATTCTCAGCAGAGCTCAAAGAACAGTTTTGCCAACATTCCTTCCTGAGGACTATCTGATGAGCTCTACAAAGGTTAAAGGATGAAAGGCGACTGATTTGTGCTTCTAATATATTTTTTAAGTTGATCCAGCAATGCAATGGTTAAGAGTAAACATGGACACCTGCAGGTTGGTTCATTTGCATCATACAACTTTGATTAACTTGGTGAAACTGGGTAAGCATTGAAGGATCAGTGATGTGGTCTAGGCACAGAGTCACAGCATTTCAGGTACTCCGTGCCCCTGCGCTCCACTCAGCTGGCGTCGTGTCAAAATGTGAGCACAGCTTATTTAAATAAATGCCTTTGGGGTTCCATCGGTCTCGCGCCAAATCTTTGGTGGGAGACTAGTGGAACCCCCTCGGCAGTGACATGGACTTGATAGCATCAGGGCTCCAGTATTTCTGGGAGATTCTTAGTTGCCTTATAAGAGGTCTCAGAGGTCCGCCACTTGCAAGGTAAATGATGGGCCAGTTGCAGAGCTGGCTCGAGGACTACCTAAGCCAGAGTTCCTGCTCCTCAGCTTCAGTTCGGACCCGTTGTAGTCATGGTGGTCAATATACCAACAACAACAACAACAACTTGTATTTATATAGCGTCTTTAATGTAGTGAAACATTCCAAGGCGCTTCACAGGAGTATACCGGGAAAGAGGTGGCACATCGATCTCCACTGGGGTGCATGCAGCTCTACCACTGGGGTCCAGTCCTGACACAGGGCAGGCAGGTGCCAGAGAGGAGTCCGATTCGCTTGCACTCACCTGCCTCCTACAAATAAGGTGCTCTTCCACTGACCCCACAATCTCTGGTGGGGGACAGTGTTGAAGGACATTTAGCCTAACCTTCGGGATCATTGCCCAGAGAGTTTCAGGGCCCATAAGCTTGTGGAGGATGTAAAGCAAATGTGTAGGCAATAGTTTTCTGATTTTTGTTGCCCTCTCTTGTACTGAAAAAAAGAGGCGGGAAGTACATTTAACAAATGAAAATAGAACAAATTGAAAGAAAGCAAGCTGGATACTTGCCACAGACTCGAATGTGGTTGACAGCACACTCAAATGAAAACATTTTAAGACCAAATTAGTTCCAAATTGTATCAGGCTTTTTGTAAAGTTACATTTGCCAAATCATAAAATTGAGCATGTCATCAGATGCTGGTACAGCATTTGTTTTAGTGACCTGGCAACCCAACATTGTTGACCACAATATAGTCGGCCCACAATATCTTTGAGGCTTTATTTAAGAGTGCTCAGATGATGAGTTTCTGGGGCTTTGGAAGATTCTTTAAGAGGCCAAAAATGTGGAAAAGCAGTTGTAAAATGTTATTAGGACCCAATTTGCTTGTGATATGCATATTTACTTTTGGTTGAAGGGAGAGAAGAAATCAGGTGTCAAAATTGGATTCTGGTTTGTCTGGATTACTGGGAGATATATTACTCTGGTTTCAGTCAGTTGTTAGCCACACTTCAGCCTAGATCTGCAGATTTTTACTGTAAAGTGCTGAGATAGATTCTTTCCAGATCCATTGACAGAGCTACTTTGCCATGCAATCCAGATGGATTAAATCTGGGAAGGGGACCAGGGAGTTGGCAAGTGACTGCCATTTCTGACTATGTTGTAGGAAAACTCTTTCAAGATGTTTTGCTTATATTGGAGTGAAGTAATAGGAAGAGGTGGGCTGTAACTCGTGTTCTGAAACTGACCCTAATAAGTTTTATTAATACAAAGTGTTTATGAATTAACACTTTTGAGTATAACTAGCTTTGGTGTTGAGTTATCTGGGGCAGAAGTTACCTGCTGTTGCGTGAAATGTCCCTAATAATATTTAGACTGGAGTTTCCAGATAGCACTGTCATTCTTCTCAAAAGCTGCTGTTCCAGTCACACAGAAATGCTCCATAATCCCGAGATTGAGGCTATTGTGCTTGTATTGATATTAGACTGACTGTCTTACTATTGAACATATGCAATGAATTACCTATTATGTATAATAGACAGAACGTTGTGACTGGCTCTTTGCTCTTGCTCCGACACTTTCGTTACACACTTTGCCCCCGATATTACCTCAGAGCTGGGAAGTGGGGAGCGGGGTGGGGCGGGGGGGGGGAGCAGGGGGCCAGGATTTTCGGATGGGAAACATCGAAGAATGTGTTTCCCACAGGTCCTGCCAAATTTAACAGCATGCTGGCTTTAAAAATGTTTTAACAGGTTTCCCGGCCGACGGACAGTTAGATTAACAGGCAGGCTGCCCGTCAGGCTAGAAAGCAGAGGAGAGCGGATGTCGGGTAATTCTGACATTGTGGGGGGGCGCTACCGGGAGTTAGCGGAGGCGCTGTCACGATGGTGCCGTGCCCCGCCGGTAGTGCCCCGGGCCGCCGCTCAACCGGCAATGATGTCAGTGCCGCAACGGCAACCCCTTCATGCCACGCGCTGACCCCTTCTTGCCCTGTGGACTTTGCCCTGCAGCCCGCGAGCTGTCCTAGCGCCAATCTTGCTTGTCGTGAACTGGGCTGACATCCCCTCCACAAGCAGACATTAACGAGGAGGTCGCCCCGGCCCGCCATCTTGTCGCTTTTGCCGATTCACCAGCCGGCCCGACTTCTTTGCCTCTTTCGTGGTTCGGGCCATCATCGTGCAGCCTGGTGCTCCATCTCGGGTGCCGTGCTGTGGCTACGGTTCCACGCTGCCCTGGCGATCTAATGGAGGCCATCAGAGGCCGTGCAGAGTGTGCAGCAGCCCTCCCCTTTAAATGAAGGGGAGAGGCATTCAGCCACGTTATTGCTACGCGGAGCATCGCGCCCCAGCATCGCCCCGGGACCTGCCTCCAAGGGGAAGTGATGCATGTGAGATTACGCTCCACTTCCTGTGAGGGGCAGTAACTGCAATTTCGTGGCCGGGATGCGACTTCTGGGCCAGGTGCAGGAGGTCCTGCCCTGAGTCAGTTACTGCCCCCGATTGGGCGCTGGAGAATTCCTCCCCCATAGTCCCCTTAAAATATTTTAGTGACGACCCGCATTCTGAGAGCGGGTTGGGTCCGGGTTTGAAAATTTTAATAATTTTAACTTCCCACCCATCCCCAAACCAACTATCCTAAGGAGTTAAAATACCTCCCTTTGTTTTATTTTTTCACAATGCTAGTTTTGGGTTAGCATGAAATTTGTACTGAGAAAGCCCATGCATCTTGTTTTGTTTAGACCATGTGCATATGTTCATCTACCTCATAGCTTGGTGCCCAGCCAATATACCTCTGTTGCCCTTGGGATCCGCTCACTTATATTTCAACTGCTGCAACCAAGCTTATACTCAATGTGTTAAAGTATTTAGCTTGAAAAATGATAGTTACCTCAGTATAAAGTATCTATTCCTTAAGTTGCGTTTAATGCAAGATTTCTTAAGAAGCCATACCATATCCAGCTTACTGCTTTCCTTTGTGACTATAAAAATCTGATCCTCCCAACTTTCCTTCATTTTTTTTCTGACATGGACTCATTTATCTCTCTGTTTCTTAGCTCATTGATTTAAGACCCATTACTAGCCTTGGTGATCTCCTTTCAATCTCTCTAGTGTCTGTGCCTATATTTTTTTGGAATTAAAGTGACCAAAATGGACAAAAGACCATATGGTCTCCCCAATATTCTTACTAAGAGTTAAGATGTTGTTTATTCATTCTCAGGATATGGGGTGTCACTTACAGGGCCAGCATTTATTGCCCAGCCCTAGTTGCCCTTGACAAGGCGGTGATGAACCTTGTTCTTGAACCACTGCAGTCCATATGGTGAAGGTGCTCCCACAGTGCTGTTAGGGAGGGAGTTCCAGGATTTTGACCCAGCGACCATGATTTCTCGATCGCGAAAAAAATGGACTTCTGTGCACATGCGATTTTTTTTTTTCTGAGGTCGTTTTCCCTGTGATTTTTTTATAGCTAACGGTCTCTATTCTGAGGACTTCCAACGATTAGATCCAGCATGTAAACTTTTGGATTTGGGATCCTGACCATTCCTGCGCTTGCTAATCTTGGATGTGAAGAAGTAGATGACTACAGAGTAATGGAATGACGGAGGAAAGTGTCAGTGTATTATTTTCCATGCTCAGTGCTGTTCTGAGCATTCCGGCCCCCTCAGAAAAGAATGGCAAGCAAAATAGTGGAAGAAACAGCAATTTTGCTTGTTAATTAATGTAATGTTCCGCAGCTGCAATCACAGCGAGTGGACATTTTACTGCCAATCACACGTGGAGTTAGTGAGAATGGGGCAGCTTGCAGTATCACCGCAGGGGTAGAAGAAGTGAATAGTCTAAAGGAGTCTTCTACCCAACAGGATAGCTGCATTATATTGCAGTGGAGTGGGAGGAGGGTAGGTTAAGTGGCTCATTCGCTGCTTCAGAAGTGTTAAAAGATGATTTTTACAAGGGTCTTGCTGCTAAAACGTGCATTCTCACAAATCCCACGTTTGAAAACTACATTTTCTAGCGGTTATCTTATGATTTTGCTAGTATTGCAGAAAAAAATGTTTTTCTTCAACTTTTATTAAAAGCAAAGCCTGGCCCCACATCTAATAGTTTCATTGGGCCCAAGTTTCGGCCTCAGTTGCTCCTGATTTTTTTGGAGCAACTGGTGTAGAATGGAGTATCTTAGAAATTCAAATTCTTGGCATTTAGTTTGCTCCAGTTCTAGTCAGTTAGAACAGTTTCACTTTGGAACAGAATTTTTTTTTCAAAAGGGGGCGTGTCCGGCCACTTACGCCTGTTTTCAAAGTTTTGGCAGTGAAAACTTACTCCATACTAACTTAGAATGGAGTAAGTGAAGATTTTTGTACGCTCGAAAAAACCTTGTCTACACTTTAGAAAATCAGGCATGGGTTACAAATCAGGCATAGGGAATGGGGAGAGGAGGGTTTAAAGGGAAGTTTACATAGAAACATAGAAACATAGAAAATAGGTGCAGGAGTAGGCCATTCGGCCCTTCTAGCCTGCACCGCCATTCAATGAGTTCATGGCTGAACATTCAACTTCAGTACCCCATTCCTGCTTTCTCGCCATACCCCTTGATCCCCCTAGTAGTAAGGACCTCATCTAACTCCTTTTTGAATATATTTAGTGAATTGGCCTCAACAACTTTCTGTGGTAGAGAATTCCACAGGTTCACCACTCTCTGGGTGAAGAAGTTCCTCCGCATCTCGGTCCTAAATGGCTTACCCCTTATCCTTAGACTGTGACCTCTGGTTCTGGACTTCCCCAACATTGGGAACATTCTTCCTGCATCTAACCTGTCTAACCCCGTCAGAATTTTATATGTTTCTATGAGGTCCCCTCTCATTCTTCTGAACTCCAGTGAATACAAGCCCAGTTGATCCAGTCTTTCTTGATAGGTCAGGCCCGCCATCCCGGGAATCAGTCTGGTGAACCTTCGCTGCACTCCCTCAATAGCAAGAATGTCCTTCCTCAGGTTAGGAGACCAAAACTGTACACAATACTCCAGGTGTGGCCTCACCAATGCCCTGTACAACTGTAGCAACACCTCCCTGCCCCTGTACTCAAATCCCCTTGCTATGAAGGCCAACATGCCATTTGCTTTCTTAACCGCCTGCTGCACCTGCATGCCAACCTTCAATGACTGATGTACCATGACACCCAGGTCTCTTTGCACCTCCCCTTTTCCTAATCTGTCACCATTCAGATAATAGTCTGTCTCTCTGTTTTTACCACCAAAGTGGATAACCTCACATTTATCCACATTATACTTCATCTGCCATGCATTTGCCCACTCACCTAACCTATCCAAGTCGCTCTGCAGCCTCACAGCATCCTCACAAACATTAAACACTTCAGTTTTACAAATAAAGAGCCATCATCAATAATAAATGAAAAAAACATCAATAAATCAACCAATAAATCAATCAAAAAAAATTAATAAGAAATTATTATTTTTTTAAATCAATAAATAAAACATTTTCTACTTACCGACTGCAGCACCGGGAGCCCTTCAACAGCGTGCTGGGATGCCCCCCTCCCCCCACCTCAGTATGTCTCTGTCAGTGTCTCTAACTCTCTGTCTGTGTGTGTCTCTCATTCTCTGTCAGTGTCTGTGTTGCGAGGGGAGGAGGAGGAGGGGTGTAGAAGGAGAGGGAGGGCAGGGGGAGGGGAGGGAGTGAGGGAAGGGGTAGGGGAAGGGGAGAGAAGGGGGGGAGGAGAAGGGGGAGGGGGGGAGGAGAAGGGGAAGGGGGGAGGAGAAAGGGAAGGGGGGAGGTGAAGGGGAAGGGGGAGGAGGAGAAGGGGAAGGGGGGCAGAAGAGAAGGGGAAGGGGGAAGAGGAGAAGGGGAAAGGGGGAGAGGAGGAGGGGAAAGGGGGAGAGAGGAGAAGGGGAAAGAGAAGGGGGGAGAAGGGAAGGGGGGAAGGAGAAGTAAAATGGAGGGGGGGAAGGAGAAGGGGGGGAAAGGAGAGGGGGGGAGAAAGGAGAAGGGTGGAAAAGAGAAGGGGGGGAAAGGAGAAGGGGGAAAGGAGAAGAGGGGGGAAAGGAGAAGGGGGGGGAGGAGAAGAGGGGGGGGAAAGGAGAAGGGGTGGGGGGGGAGGCTGAATGGGCCGGGCTGGGGCCGGCTGGGCCCAAGACTTCGGGCAGGGCCCGTCCCCAGCACCAGATTTACAGGTAGGTGGCGTTGGGTCGGGTCGGGTCCGGGGTCGGGAGCGCGGTCGGGTCGGGGGGAGGTGGGAGGTCGGTTCGGTTTGGGTCAGGGGGGGTGGGGGAGGGGAGGGAGAGGAAGGTCAGGTCGGGTGGGGGGGGGGAGCGCGGGTTGGGTTAGGTTGGGTCGGGTCCGGGTTGGGGGGGGGGGGGGTGTTGGGAGCGCGGGTCAGATTGGGGGGGGTGGTGGGAGGGAGGTCGGTTCGGTTCGGGTCGGGGGGGAGGGGAGGGAGAGGGAGGTCAGGTTGGGTGGGGGGGTAGGGGGGAGCGCAGGTCGGGTCCAGTCCGGTGGGGGGGGGGTGGCGGGAGTCGGGTCGGGGTCGGTGTTGGGGTCGGGTCCGGTCCGGGGTGGGGGGGGGGAAGCGGGAGTCGAGTCGAGTCGGGAGGAAGCAGGAGCTGGACGTGGGAGGCAGCCTTATGACGCAGCCCCAGTGAGGCCATTCGGCCAGGGCTAGGGGCTGCATGCTTCGGGCCCCTCCTACACAGTTTTGGGCCCCTGGAGCTACTGCACATGCGCGCCCACTGTAGCGTGCATGTGAAGAGGTCCCGGCACTGTTTTCAGCGCAGGGACCTGGCTCCGCCCCCTACAGCTCGTGCTGCGCTGTGCCCGACTCAAGAGGACCAGCAGGGAGCCGGAGAATCTGTAAGTTTCTTTTAGGCGCACTTTGTGGCGCGAAAAACGGGCGTCCAGGTCGGGGCTGCGCCGTTCTAGGGCCCTACGTTTTGGAAATTCCCATTTAATATTTAGATTTTCCTGCTAATTTAACAATACATCATTCATTTTATAATTGTAATTGGTTTTTTAAGCAGTGATGCACATTGTTTTGCATTCACTAAAGTCCCAGGACTGATCCCGAGGGGAACATTTGGATCCACTGACTATTGCTGCCTAAGTAGACCCATTACCGTTGATAACTAACCTTTTCCCCATTGAGCCCATTAATAGTCTAATGTGGAGCTTCATATTGGATCTCATGAACTTTCACTTTAGCCATACCTCCTGTCAAGAACATTATTAAAATTCTTTTTGAAAATCAAAATATGATATCTAGCAACTCTTACATCCTCAAAGAATTCTAATAAATGAATCAAGCATGACCTGGCTTTCATACACCCATCTTGGCTGGGATTTATTACCTCTCCTCTCCTTGATGCTCTTGAATTACTTCCTCTGTAATAGACTCCACTATTTTCCCACTGTAAATATCAGGCATATAATTCTCAAGTTCTTTTATAAAAATGCAAGTCACATCTGGTATGTTACAGTCTACTGGTAGTATCCATGTCTCTGTAAGCAGTCAGGACTTCACTGTGTACCATGTCTCTATCAGCAATCAGGGGCTCGAAATTGGTGAAGTACAGCCACCGCCCGTTTCTCGGTGGTACGAGGTTTTTTACCGTTAAGATCGAGGGCCTCTAATTTGGTGATGTTTTTTCGGGCAGTAGCAGGAGCGGTGTGTAGCAGGCATTGGCGGGCATTGTAGCCGATCGACATTGACTTTTTTTCTCGATTGCGAAAAAAAACGGACTTCTGTGCATGTGCGATTTTTTTTCTGAGGTCATTTTCCCCGCGATTTTTTTATAGCCAACAGACTCTATTCTGAGGACTTCCATAGATTAGATTCAGCCCATTTGTGAAATTCATGCCGGTTTTCCATGTTCAACATTGGGGTGAAGAACAAAGGTCCAACAGTCAGCAAAATTACTGCGGCAACAGAGTAAAAATAACTGGAAGGGAAAATGATCAGTGTGGAATCATTTTGTGAATTCAACATAGTGACAGGGGGAGTGGGGGGTGTGGAGGGAGTTGTTTAATCATCGATTTGAATGAAAGAGCCTTGAATGATAAACTTTAAACTGGATAAAGAAAGCAAAACAGAAAAAGAAATTCCAATTTCTGAGGACGCTAGATACTAATCTTAAGCAGCCTTTCATCAAATGCTCTCATTTCCAAAATGGCGTCCACACAGTTCGCTAAAGATCGGTTAAGATTGGATAAGACCTGCTTTTTCCGGGTGGTAATTAGGTCCGGTGGTAAATGGATCTTAATGATGAAATTACCATTTTGGACGGTATTTAGGCCTTAAACGATGGGCTGGCAGTATCGAAAACCGCCGACTGATGTATTTTCCACTGCAGTATTGTGGGCGGTATCTGGGTGGTAAATGATTTTTTTAAATGAAATTCACATTTCTGGGCGGCAAATGGATGGTAATATGATGAATTTCAGGACACAGGACCTACGTATGTAGTATCATTAGCAGACTAATCTTCAGCCAGCTAAGTCTCCCACTCTAACCTGTTCTTTCCCACCACCTCAAAACTATGGCTCCTTATCATCCTCAGTTTTCTGATATGGTACGGGAGCATCGTGGTTATGTTACTAGACTAGTAATCCAGGGGCCTGGACTAATGAGCTGGAGACATGAGTAGCAGCTGGGGCAATTAAATTCAGTTAATTAAATAAATTAAGAAGCTAGTATCAGTAATGGTGATTGTTGTAAAAACCCATCTGATTCACTAATATCCTTTAGGGAAGGAAATCTGCCATCCTTACCCAGTCTGGCCTATATTTCAGACCCACAGCAATGGGGTTGACTCTTAACTGCCCTCTGTGGTTCAAGAAGGCAGCTCACCACCATCTTCTGACAGGCAATTCGGAGATGGACAATAAATGTTAGTCTTGCCAGTGACGCCTACATCCTATGAACAATTTCAAAAAAAATTCTCCTAAAATCTGCAGGCTATTAATCCCCAAGCTTAGTATCACATAACCATGACCTTTTGATTTACTGTGTCTTTTCTACTTTTTTAAACGTTGGTGGTGTCCTGCTTCATGAGCTCTGGCCCTCCATCTAGGTTTCCTAGTTTTAAATGGTGCCTTCTGTTGCTGCGGTTCCTGGAATTGGGAGGCTGATGTCATTGGGCTCTTGAGCATCTCATTCCGTGTATGAATCACTGATTGTCTGGAGAGGGAGACAGGGGGAAAGAGTGGGATTGCCACGCCAAACTGCTCAGGTGGGGCATGAATCCAAAGCTCCCAGTCAAAGGGCACAGATGTCGTTTGTTCAGCAAATGAATGTTTAGAGTAGTTGGCGTAACAATGAGTAAGCTGGGTGTTCTTCAGTGTAATTGCTCTAACTTTCACCAGCATGTTACATGCAGCCACTGCACTATAGACATTTGGTATGTTTGACAGGGCAACTGGATAAAGTTTTGCACAGACTGGAACACAGATCGACTGGCGGGTTGCACCTGAGTTCAGATGTCTTATTTTGAAATTTCAAATCAGTATTTTGGCATTGTAAGAAGCAAAGCCCATTACAAATCTCACTGTCCCTCCGCAAGCAGAAGTACCATTTAGCTACAGACAGGAAAAGAGACCAGTGTGGTGATGTCAGGCAGAACCAGGCAGCTTTTAATCAGGATAATTACAAAAGCAGCGGAGCTGGATGTTAAAAGCTCATGGGCGGTGCTCCCAGTCTCCCAGGGCTTTTTCTGTTTCAATCTGCTGAAAAATCTTTTGCATCCCCCTCCCCCTCCCAGTGGTGGGTGACCACATTTCCTTTAATGTGGTGAACAGACGTGTACACAGGACTCAGGCACAAACTCAAGTTTCAGTCTGGGCCTGAGCTGTCCTGCGCACATATGTTGACTGTCTTTGGGTGGTAGCTGAACCCGAGCTGTTCACAGCCACTGCCGAACCATTAGAATTTCCTGCAGTGTTTTTTGCGTGGTGCCTTGCTGTCTGTAAATGTGACCGCCTCACGACTGTGGCCACTTCAAGGTATAAAGGTGCAACCCTCATCGTGGGCCGAGGTACAGGGGTGGTCACTTCCTTGTAGTTGTGGGGATAATCATGCTGCTTTATCAGACCCTTCCTCCCCCAGTCATTTAACACTTTCCGTGCTGTGGCACATTCCCCCGGACCCTCCGGTTATTGTTTAACGTCTTGGTGATTCTGCACATTTCACATCTGATCTGAGTGCTGGGATTTTGCTGACACTGTTTTACTGGCCTCATGCTTCAGTTTGCATCATAAAGGAAAAGGACCTGCCTGCTTCCTCAGTGCTTGAGGTGTGGCCGGAGCCCTGGATGTGACCTAGGCTTGGGCCCCACTGGGACAGGAAAGCCTGTATCCATGGCAACAGCTGGAGAATTTTATTTTTACCGCTGCTGTGTCCTCCAGCTGCACAGTCAGCGCTTTCACTGCAGCTGAATCTCAGTAGTTATACAGAGCAGACAGGTCAAGGAGCTGACTACTGAACCACACAAGTGATGGTTATACCGAGCAGACAGGCCTGTGGAGAGCCTATCTGGGCCTCGCTGCTGATGCACAATACACAATCCTTAAAACTGGCAAGAGATTATTGATCTTGCAAATTGTTCAATATTTTAAGACACACTTGTCTGATGTTTAAAGCGGGAGTTGCCAAGTGAGAAAACCTATAAATAAAACGTACACTGCAGGATTATCTGTGGTGATCTTGCATTCATATGGGGTTGGCTTTGGGCCTTGAGAATCAGAGTATTCGGAAACAAACATTCTCGCACTGGGAAATGTACAGGTGCTGTCTGTCTTCCTTTGTGTCTTTGGGTGAAACATGTATCTTGGTTCCTTGGAAGGGGCAGGGAATAAAATTCTAATGTTTAATATAAATGACTTAATTGTTGTGGAACTCTGTTCATGCTGTTATTTTCCACAGCTCCGCTTTCCTTTCACACTCAGCTCAGATTTGTACCTCTTGGAGATTTGTGAGGGTGGAACGGACAGCACAGAATTCCTGTAAGTCATTTGTTCTGGTGGTTTTCATTTCATGGGATTTAATTTCCCCGAGAGGCTGTTTTTGATCTGGTAATGCACAGCACATGCGTAGGACACTGCTGCAGCTGTCCGCCTGTTGTGTCCTCTGAAAGTACAGTTCTGCTTCCCCCTACTGACTGCATCTGGTACATCGCCACATTCAGAAAATCCCAGCAACGACCCTTGACCACTGAACTCAGTGCTGTGAGAAACACAAAATCTGTCCACAATTTGGTAATGCTGCTCACACTGCATTCCCTGCCGAGTCAAGTGAAGACCTATTGTGAATATAGCCAACATTGTAGTATAAGATAAACCAATACTTTGACACTATATGTTGTGCCACTCACTGATATTCTGGTACCATGGGGTGAAATTGGTCTTTGGCGAAAGCACGAATCAGGCACCCAATTTTCTTTCCTATTCCGGCTGCCATCTTGGAATACTGAGGTACAGTCCCAGGAGAGTGGCCCTGGCTCCATGGGAGAGGCACCTGCTGTCCTCCCTCAGTAGGATCTCATGTTGCTCCCTTGCCACCCATTGCCCTAGTGCCCTTGTTAGCGCCACACAGCCAGCTGGCCCAGACAGCCCCGGCCCACGCTGAGGTGTTGCAGTCTACAGCCAGGCCCTCAAGGCCCACAGCTGCTCAAGGTCACCCACCAAGGCCACCTGAAGTGTCCTGAGTAGACGCTCAGTAGCCTTCCAGCTCCCAAGCTGTAGCTACTGGAAATACACATGTGAGGCACATGAGAAGACAGGACAAGAGTGATTCTTCATTATTCCTGATAAATAGTATACAGATGGAATTGAGTTGTTGGCTAATTTTTGTTTTCTGGATTTAGTGTTGCTGTTAATATTTGTGGTTGCCTGACGGCAAAACCCATAAGGCTGGACTGAGGAAATCAATCGGATGGATGATGGTAATAAGGATTGTGAAACTGTTGATATATTGGGATGGGAGGGGTGGTTCATGTCAAGCACTCTTGGATGAACTGCTTTCTGAGAGCTCTCGTCACCGAGGGGCACTGGTGGTTGATGCAGCCCATGCTCTTACATCTCTTCATTTCTGCTCTTCCTTCTCCTCCTCCTCCACCTGCACTTCTTCCAAGTGGTGGTAAGGGTCGGTCCCTCATGATGGCAAAATTATGCAGCATGCAGCAAACGATCACACATCTGGACATCCGTTCAGGTGGGAACTGCACCAGCCCCTCCTGAACGTTCCAAGCAGTGGAGACCTTGCCCAAGCACATTGACTGCTCCATGACGTTTCTGGCCACAGCGTGGCTGGCATTGTGCACCAGCTGTGCCCGGGCCCCTGACAGGATCCGTGAGCCGTGTCTGAGGGGGATAGACTTTGTCGCACAGTAGTTCAGCCTTGGCATAAAGGTGGCTCTGGGGCACGATGAATGAATTATGACTGTTGCCGTGAGACTGGGCACAGACCTGACCTCCCTGATGCAATGGTGCACCGCAATCTGGGAGATGTTGCTGAAGCCACTTGCTGCAGCCCGGACAGACTCTGTTGCAAAATATTAAAGGCCACAGTGATCGTGACAGCCACAGGCAGTGCTGCCCATGCCCTGGTGCGAGGCTGAAGTTATGGCTGCAGCAGGTGGCAAAGCTCAGTGGCAGCCTCCTTTGTGAAGCCAGGGCCCTGAGGCATTGCTCCTCAGTGCAGTTCAGGTCGGAGAAGTGCTCCCTGAAGACCCGCTGTGGGTCCGGCCTCCTGCACAGTGTTTTCTCCCAGCTGCTCCTGCTCTCTCCTATATTCCTGCCGCTCCCCCT
Organism: Pristiophorus japonicus; assembly: GCF_044704955.1. Classification (NCBI taxonomy): domain Eukaryota; kingdom Metazoa; phylum Chordata; class Chondrichthyes; family Pristiophoridae; genus Pristiophorus; species Pristiophorus japonicus. Next base: position 106,884,385 of record NC_091989.1, on the reverse strand, counting down.
CATCCTCCAGCCCCAAAGGCAGACAAAAGCAGTCCAGCACCAGTAAAAACTCATCGACAGAAGTGAGAAATCAGCTGTAGAATGTACTATAAGGACAAAAGTGCCCAGAAGCAGCTTAACATCTGGACAGCACCAACTAACCGGTATGTAGTGGACGAGCCCTTTAAATAGCGCTGCTGCAGTATGCTTGCTGCCTGTTAGTGCCACAAGTTGCTGAGCGAGTTTATCACATGGTGACTCAGGCACTGGGGCAGGCCAATTTCACAAAAGGGTCCCACAACAAATGTAGGTTGCTTATTTACATATGTTCTTCTGAGTGCTGTAAATACTTGTGGCGTGTGCCCTGGGAGCCCAATCCTATATGGCGGATGGCGCAGTTCTGGTGTGGAATGAGTATGTGTGGGCCTGTCTATTGTACGCTTAGGTGCCTGTTTTACACCTGTCACACGGGTGTGGCATGAACAAATTTGCAATAACCGCATGATCCTGAAGAATATGAAAAGGCCAAGAGATAGAGTATATCCATTTGTTGTTATTCTTTGTGGCACTAAGCTAAGAATCGTTCCCATTTGTTATTGGAAGAGAGCTTGATAGAAGCCCAGTACATCAAAGTAATGCCAACGTGTTGACAGCTTGTTTGAGAAGCCCGGATTCACAAATCTGCATTGATCAAGAGCTGAACATTCATTTACATTACAGATGGGTCCAGGTGAAGGGCAAATGGTCCCTTTAGGGGAGATTGGATGGTCAGCTGAAGGAGATCCAGAACCCACTGCTGTCCGGGTCAACACGATACAGTGAGTATTGTTAAAGCTGCTACCTTTCTGATGTTGGGGATCCTTGGGATCAGTGGACAGGGAGAACGCAAAGGAGATAATTCCTTCCCATTGGTATGGAGTGCCTCCCCTCGTGTACCACTGGAGTTGCACTGCTGTTGTACTGCTTCTCAGCACTTGCTGCAAATAAATAGTGTTGCTGTTACACATTGTCAAACTGAGAAATGAAACTTTCACCAGAACTGTGGAGGAATAACTGGCCGGCACCTCCATGAGCACACCATTAACTTTAGGCCTTCTCCTTACTGTTCCACTCGCTGCAGCACTTATTGCCATCTACTTAATAAGGTATGCACTAAATAAAAGATTTACCGGCTTATCAGTCTTGTCGATTTTTATTGCCATGTAACTTTCTGCATAGAACATCTACGACTTGTCCTCTGGTACTCAGTATAATTTCTTCTGTTCTTTAGGAACCACCTCTCAAATTGTCAAACATTCAATCTCAAAATTGTGATCTCTAGCTGTAAGTTTTTGGCAGCACCTGGGAGAAGCACAATTTGTGGCAAAATTGTACATACATTTTTTATAACCAAAGTTTCCCTAGAAATAATGAAGCATTGCTTTGCAAAATCTCAATAATAAGTAAAAATCCTGGCCCAGTTATTCAAGGTTACCAACAACTGTTAACAGGATAGGACTGGATCGAGATCGGTAATCTCTGATAATGAGATGCACTGAGGTTGGATATTATCAGCTATCCTGGTGGAAAAGAGCAGCCTCTCATCCACAAGCAATGAATGATAAACAGGACAAACTTCCATTCAGTCCCAGGATAAGTGGGAAAGATCGACCTTTCATGTCATTGGGATAAAGACGGTTGATAAGTATCCATTTTCAATCGCATAAATCAGAAGGATTCGAGTATTGGGAGAATTAGAGATGAAAGTAAAGACAATGTCAATGTCATTACCATTATGCACCGACGCCTGCAGTATCCTCTCTCTGATGATAATGTGAGGAATCAGAGTGTGTTTCTCTGCCACAGCATGAATGAAACTGAATTCATTCACACAAGTGAGAAATAATTGGTAATTGGACACTGATATACTGTTGGTGGGTAACGGATTAAAATCAATTAATTGACTCTGCTCGTAGAATCAATGTCATGTGAATACTTTAGTTTGTTGCTATGCTTAAACAAAGATTTCCATTTTCTTTGTCAGATTGCCATAGTTAATCTGTGTCTGAATTATCATCAGCTCGTTAATCTATTGGCCTGTCAGCAAAACCGGGATCATTCTCACGACATCTCTTCTATTGGCAGGAGATTGGGGGTTTTGGATGTCTGGTTCTAGCCCAGTACTGATGACCTGGTGCAAAACTCACTGTTGTGAATTAAGCAAAGGTGTGTGTCTTTTTACCAGTCAATAGCTATACGTGGATTACTAGTATCACATCACTGGCCCTATGTCTAATAGAATAAATATATCAGGAATACATTGAGAAAGCCTGTTTCTGATCAAACACATTGACACAGATACCAGCGTTTGACCAGATGAATGGAATATCATGCATCACGTGCCTTGTGCAGCACACTACTCAATTTATGTAACTCTCTCTCTTTTTTGCTCTCTCTCCATTCTCTCTCTCTCTCTCTCTCTCCCCCCTTCACCCCACCTCTATTCTCTCTCTCTCTCCCCTTCACCCCACCTCTATGTACCTGCCTCATTACCTGTCACCATTCTGCAGTTTCAATTCTGACACCAAGGCCAGGATTTTTTGCCCTCCTCCACCGATTTTGCAGCAGAACTAAGGAGGGCTGGTTGGGGGCGCGGGAGTGAGGTATGAACTGGGGTACTACGCTCTGTTATACCCTCTCCTTTTTGTGTTTAGATTTTCCTTCGGAAACAATGAGTATTCAAACAATGGAATTTTAGACCTTATGGCTGCAAACCACACCATGTGCATTTGCCCAATGAGCTGAGGGGTCAGAGGGTATCCATACATCACTCTTTCTGAACTTCTATTTTCATTCCTTTGAGCTGCTGTCTTGCAGGCTAAGTTTAACCAATTTCTGTCTCTCTCACTTGTCATTCTTCGCTAAGAATGAATTCAGTCCCAATACGATGAACAGCTGGAATACAGCCAGCTATTCCCCAACTATGTTAGGAAGAATAGACAGACTCGTACAATTAATGTAAGATTTTGAACACCAGGAATTGACTGAAAGGCTGTCTGAAAGGGTGGTGGAAGCAGATTTTCAGAGAATTGTATATATACTTGAAAAGGAAATATTTGCGGGGCTATGGGGAAAGAGCAGGGGAATGGGGCTAATTGGACAGTTCTTCCATAGAGCCAACATCGACACGATGGGCCGAATGGCCTCCTGTGCTGAAAGATGTGATGATGCAACCCTCTATGTAACCAGGCAGGGAGAGGCCGTGTCTTCTACAGTAGTGCGTTGAGGAGTATTCCTTTCCCAGCAAATCTCGTTCCTCAGTTTCTAACTTTCTCTCTTTGTCTTTCTCTCACTCATTCTTTCTATCAGGGTCTGTTTCTCTTCATGTTCTGTTCCTTTTCTCCTTCCCTCACACTGTCGTCATTTTTCTTTCCACCACTTTTGTTTCCTCCCTCTCCCTGTCTCGCGTCTCTCTCAGTGACTTTACTGTGGAGAAACGTCCTTCATGGTCTTAATCTTTTCCTTGCAGGGTGGTTGCTTAATCTCCCCCTGGCTCCCAGAGTGCTTGGAGACAGCAATTCACACGCACAGGCTGAGACACATCGAGCTGGGACTTTCAGCAATGGACCCCACTCTCTAACCTCTCCTGCACCACAGGTAAATCTTGGCTTGTTTAGATCTTGATGCTGGTCGGCACACACTCAGTCTTGTAATTTTCTGGGGGGAAGAAACAACTAGCTCACAGTAAAACAACCAACGATATCTGCAGATTTGAAATCTGGCCTTTACGTACGTCTTGTATTTTTTAATTGGATAAGGATTTGTCTGTGCTTTAATGAGCAGTCGGTGAGAAGTAAATGAGCTGTAAGTATTCTGCAGATTACACCCAACATAAAGGCAATATACATTGTTAATGACATTTCAATAACTCAGTCATACTCCCTTGCTTATACACTGAGTGGCTCATGGAGAGACTGCAACACATCCCAAAGCCATTAATGGCTGCGTGTTATAGTCTTAAAGCAGATAATTAGTGCAACATTAGTGACCCACGAAACACTGTTTTTAATTAGGTTTTCTGAAAGATTATTATATTCAGTTGCATCACGTGAAAACAATGACACACATCTCAGTCAAGAATCTGCTCAAACCAATAAGGTTTGAATCTTGTTGCAGTTGCTACCTGTGTTAATTATGTGTTCATTGCTATACAGTTTGTGTAGATTATTTTACAGTGTTAGTCACTGTATAATGCTGCTGTATTATACTTCAGCATTATACAGCAAATGTTTACTATTTCAGTATGCTCAATATCCCATTTGTATTCTATAGTGTTAGACAATCAGCACTGGTATCTTTCTACAGTGCTCTCACTTATACAGTCAGCCTGAAAATCCCTGTGAATTCCAGTGCACCCGTGCCATAAATCAGATAGAAGGCCCGCAAATCAGGCTGGAACCTGGACTCGACCTGAGCTGCTAATCTCTGCAGGGGCTTGTTTGGGGTAGAACTTCCATCGGCCTCAAAGTTGGCCCTCTGCATCAGAGGGGGCATGAGGAGGCGGGGTGGGATCCTCAGCTCACAGATTTGCTTGATCCCATCTGGGTGAAAGAAAGCATTATGGCCATTCATCCAGTGGAAGTGGGACCCGCCTGTGGGGCCAGGCCTGGATCTCGATCGAAGACAAAGGTTGGAATCACTCAGCAACCGGGGACCGATGTGCCCAACCAAAACTCTGCTGGGCCTTTTGGATGAGATGTTAAACAGAGGCCCCGTCTGCTCTCTCTCAGGTGGACATAATAGATCCCAGGGCATTATTTCAAAGAAAAGCTGGGGAGTTATCCCCGGTGCCCTGGCCCAATATTTATCCCTCAATCAACCTCATTAAAACTGATTATCTGGTTATTATTACATTGCTATTTGTGGGGGCTTGCTATACACAAATTGGCTGCCGCGTTTCCCGCATTACAACAGTGCCTACATTCCAAAAGTACTTCATTGGCTGTAAAGAACTTTGAAACATCTGGTGGCTGTGAAAGACGCAATATAAATGCAAGTCTTTCTGTCTGTCTTAGGATGCCGTGCCAATTCCAGCGGCAGACCCGCACACAATTCCCGCTCCCCTCTCCCCCTGCCCCCCTCCCCCTCCACTGAGGTGGGTGCCTCAGATGCACCCATAATGATATCCATTTGGAATATCACAAAGAAAGGAAAATAGCGAGACCTGTTACACAGGGCTCTGTCTCCATTCTCTTCCAAAGAGATTCCAAAGAGATTCACCGAGATGGGGTGCAGTGGGGACACTCTAAGCAGGGATGGCCATGTACGTGAGGTGGGAGGGTGCTAATTGGGGCTCCCAGCTCATTTTCCTGCAAGTATGCCGGATTGGCACCCATTATGAATTCTACCTGCTATTGCCAAGTGCAAGGCTCTGTCAAAGAGAGGACCACATAATAAGAACATAAGAACATAAGAAATAGGAGAAAGAGTAGGCCTTAGTGATGCTTTCCCTGGAATATTGTGTTCAGTTTTGGTCTCCTAATCTGAGGAAGGACGTTCTTGCTATTGAGGGAGTGCAGCGAAGGTTCACCAGACTGATTCCAGGGATGGCTGGACTGTCATATGAGGAGAGACTGGATCAACTGGGCCTTTATTCACTGGAGTTTAGAAGGATGAGAGGGGATCTCATAGAAACGCATAAGATTCTGATGGGACTGGACAGGTTAGATACAGGAAGAATGTTCCCGATGTTGGGGAAGTCCAGAACCAGGGGACATAGTCTTAGGATAAGGGGCAGGCCATTTAGGACTGAGATGAAGAGAAACTTCTTCACTCAGAGAGTTGTTAACCTGTGGAATTCCCTGCCGCAGAGAGTTGTTGATACCAGTTCATTGGATACATTCAAGAAGGAGTTAGATATGGCCCTTCTGGCTAAGGGAATCAAGGGGTATGGAGAGAAAGCAGGAACGGGGTACTGAGGGAATGATCAGCCATGATCTTATTGAATGGCGGTGCAGGCTCGAAGGGCCGAATGGCCAACTCCTGTACCTATTTTCTATGTTTCTATATGGCCCCTCGAGCCTGCTCCGCCATTTAATATGATCATGGCTGACCTGATCATGGGCTCAGGTCCATTTCCCTGCCCGCTCCGCATAACCCCTTATTCCCTTATCGGTTAAGAAAATGTCGAAAAGAATCTAGATACATTGCACTTATGCAGATAAGCTGAATCCACAAATACAGGGATGATTCAGACAGAATGCACTTCAGGTTCACTTTGCCTGATTTCCACCCAGGCGGGGAAGAGAGATAAACCTGCTCTCTGCAGTGTCTATTATTGTACAGTGTGCGCTCAGTGGTGACTGTACAGTCATTGTCCATGCACATAATATTCTACGGTGTACTCAGTGATATACGGTCTGTCTGTATTGTTTTACACTGTTACACTGCCAGTATCTGCATTATTGTACAGTGTGTTCAGTGCCGTGAAGTCAGTGGGGATGAAATTGTCCCTTTCTATAAGGCCCATGGGTGCCTGAAAGCCAAGTCTCCGTGGAGGGGCCGCCATTTTTTAAATTGTCCTTCCTCAGGTTTGGAGTGGTGTGGGGACCGCTCCACCCGTTTTATCGCCACGGTGTGCTGGAATTGCCCTACGGGAGCGGCGCTGCTTTTGCTGTCGGTGCCCTTTAAGAACATAAGAACATAAGAAATAGGAGCAGGAGTAGGCCACCTGGCCCCTCGAGCCTGCTCCGCATTCAATAAGATCATGGCTGATCTGATCATGGACTCAGCTCCACTTCCCTACCCACTCCCCATAATCCTTTACTCCCTTATCGCTTAAAAATCTGTCTATCTCCGCCTTAAATATATTCAATGACCCAGCATCCACAGCTCTCTGGGGCAGAGAATTCCACAGATTTACAACTCTCTGAGAGAAGAAATTTCTCCTCATCTCAGTTTTAAATGGGCGGCCCCTTATTCTGAGACTATGTCCCCTAGTTTTAGTTTTCCCTATGAGTGGAAATATCCTCTCTGCATCCACCTTGTCGAGATCACCTCTCATTCTTCTGAACTCCAATGTGTATAGGCCCAACGTACTCAACCTATCTTCATAAGTCAACCACTTCATCTGCGGAATCAACTTAGTGAACCTTCTCTGAACAGCCTCCAATGCAAGTATATCCTTCCTTAAATACGGAGACCAAAACTGTAAGCAGTATTCCAGGTGGAGTTTGTGGTGAGGGGAGGGTGGGAAAGCAAGAGGTGCATGCGAGTAGGAGGATAATGTATGAAGATAACAGCATCTTGTATCCTTTCAGTCCCGCTACTGGCCAAGGGCTCAACCATGCGCCTGCCGACTGGCCCGCACCTTCACCTCTATGGGGGTGGGGTGAGGTGTGGCTAGCAATGGGAGATGTGCCTTGTGATTGGTGCATATTGTTGGTAGGTGAGAGATTGGGACCGAATCATGCATTGAGAAGTGTGTGAGGTTAGTGATGCAGTTGGTAGGAGACAGCTTTTGAAGATGCATTCACTGACCTTGACCAGTGGTCTGAGGCCATGAAGCTTCTTTGCGCACTGGAGCCAGGCTATTGGGACTACACTGCTGGAAGTGGCAGCCTCGGTGTTTGGTCCCACATCATTCTTTTTGGAGGGCCTCCTGACCCCGTGAGTAGAGGACTCCTCTTGCAGGGTTGACAACTGCACAAAGCTGGAGTGCTGCGTGTGAGGCTCTGCGTGCCCCTTCCCGACTTCCTGAGCCATTTGTGCTAGTGCTGAAGCACATTTCCTGTTTTTTTAAGAGAATTCAGCTTTAAGTGCTGAAGAATCCGATTTGTGACTTCTTTTTAATATAAATGTCTTATTGAAAGCAGTAAGGGCTGAGAGCTGCATTTTTTCACTGCACTGTAATATTTATTACTTCTGAATGCATTGCCCCTTTAATTCATAGCCCCTTTAATTGCCCACAATGCCTTGCAAGCTCCACAGCCTCACTCCCATTGGTTGTAAGAAGCTGCAACGCCGACTGTGGATGGGAAATTCAGGTCGGAGGCCTCTATTAATGGCATCAGGAGGGCGTTGCACGGTAAGTTAACTCTGCGTTCCACATTGCCAACACCCAACGTGAAGTTTTCACCAGCGGCCATTAACTCGAGTTGCCGGTAACACTGGAAATTCTGTTGGCGCACACGAATTTATACTCCTTGGTGTCTATTATACATAGCGCTCAGGGTTAAACAGTCAGGCCCTGAAAAGCCAGTGGGAAAAGAAATTGGGGTATATAGCGCCTGTTTTTAGGCACTAATTGGTCTCCTAATGCTCAAAAATGGCTTCCAAGATGCGCGTGCACATACATCCGACAAGAAGTGTGATGGACACCATCACACCGGACGGACATCACCCCAAACTGATCCATCACCCTAAACTGACCCATCACCCCAATCTGAATGATCACCCCAAACTGACCCATCACCTCAAATTGTCCCATCACCCCAAACTGACCCATTGCCCACAAGCTGCCCCATCACCCGCAAACTGAAAGGATGTTTGTGCATGTGCACATAACGGCTGCCCACCTAACCTCTGAGAGGCGCTAACGGAGCAGTAAGGCCTATCCGCCTGGGGGCAGGTGGCAAGTGTGACCTGTCCACAATTGCCCAATGGCGGGGGTAGGCTGAAACGGGTTTCCGCGCGCCGCAGCCTTCCTGCCCCGCCCCGCCCATCGCGCTGAACCCTCACCGACCCTTTTTGTGGCCTGTGGGGGGAATTGCCCCATGGGAGCACAGTCAGCGACGGTCAGTAACCCCGACATCTTTGCAGTGCGTGAAGCTGCCGGTGGCTGGTCGCTGCGGCCACTCTTAAAGCGGAGGGAGCACCACCGCGGCCGCCATTTTGTTCTAATTGTCGGCTGACTCCTGAGTTGGCCTGACAATGGCAGCCGCTGGTTCGGCCAGGCGCCCGCCCACGCCCCAATACTGCCCCACCCCCGCCTCGACACTGCCCCGCCTCCGCCCCGATACTGCCCCACCCCTGCCCCGATACTGCCCCGCCCCCGCACCGATACTGCCCCGCCCCCGCACCGATACTGCCCCACCCCTGCCCCGATACTGCCCCGTCCCCGCACTGATACTGCCCCACCCCTGCCCCGATACTGCCCCGTCCCCGCACTGATACTGCCCCGCCCCTGCACCGATACTGTCCCGCCCCCACACCGATACTGCCCCGCCCCCGCACCGATACTGCCCCACCCCTGCCCCGATACTGCCCCGTCCCCGCACTGATACTGCCCCACCCCTGCCCCGATACTGCCCCGTCCCCGCACTGATACTGCCCCACCCCTGCCCCGATACTGCCCCGCCCCCGCACCGATACTGCCCCACCCCTGCCCCGATACTGCCCCGTCCCCGCACTGATACTGCCCCACCCCTGCCCCGATACTGCCCCGTCCCCGCACTGATACTGCCCCGCCCCTGCACCGATACTGTCCCGCCCCCGCACCGATACTGCCCCGCCCCTGCACCGATACTGTCCCGCCCCCGCACCGATACTGCCCCGCCCCTGCACCGATACTGCCCCACTCCCGCCCCGATATTGCCCTGCTCCCGCCCCGATACTGCCCCATCCCCGCCCCGCTCCCGCCCTGCCCCGCCCTGATACTGCCCCGCCTGTGCCCCCGCCTTGATACTGCCCCGCCTGTGCCCCCGCCTTGATACTGCCCCGCCTGTGCCCCCGCCTTGATACTGCCCCGCCTGTGCCCCCGCCTTGATACTGCCCCGCCTGTGCCCCCGCCTTGATACTGCCCCGCCTGTGCCCCCGCCTTGATACTGCCCCGCCTGTGCCCCCGCCCTGATACTGCCCCGCCTGTGCCCCCGCCTTGATACTGCCCCGCCTGTGCCCCCGCCTTGATACTGCCCCACCTGTGCCCCGCCCCGATACTGCCCCACCCCCGCCTTGACACTGCCCCACCCCCGCCCCGATACTGCCCCGCCCCGTCCCGATACTGCCCCACCCCCGCCTCGACATTGCCCCGCCCCACCCCGATACTGCCCCGCCCCGCCCCAATACTGCCCGCCCCGATACTGCCCCACCTCCGTCCCGATACTGCCCCACCCCGCCTCGACACTGCCCCACCCCCGCCTCGACACTGCCCCGTCCCGATACTGCCCCGCCCCCGCCCCTATACTGCTCCGCCCCCGCCCCGATACTGCCCCGTCCCCGCACCGATACTGCCCCGCCCCTGCACCAATACTGCCACACTCCCGCCCCGATATTGCCCCGCTCCCGCCCCGATACTGCCCCACCCTGCCGTGCTCCCGCGCCGATACTGCCCCATCCCCGCCCCGTTCCCGCCCTGCCCCGCCCCGATACTGCCCCGCCTGTGCCCTGCCCCGATACTGCCCCGCCTGTGCCCCGCCTTGATACTGCCCCGCCTGTGCCCCGCCTTGATACTGCCCCGCCTGTGCCCCGCCTTGATACTGCCCCGCCTGTGCCCCCGCCTCGATACTGCCCCGCCTTAATACTACCCTGCCTGTGCCCACGCCTCGATACTGCCCCGCCTGTGCCCCGCCCCGATACTGCCCCGCCTGTGCCCCCGCCCCGATACTGCCCCGCCTGTGCCCCGCCTCGATACTGCCCTGCCTGTGCCCCCGCCTCGATACTGTCCCACCTGTGCCCCGCCTCGATACTGCCCTGCCTGTGCCCCGCCTTGATACTGCCCCGCCTGTGCCCCGCCTCGATACTGCCCCGCCTGTGCCCCGCCCCGATACTGCCCCGCCTGTGCCCCGCCCCGATACTGCCCCACCTGTGCCCCGCCCCGATACTGCCCCGCCTGTGCCCCCGCCCCGATACTGCCCCGCCTGTGCCCCTGCCTCGATACTGCCCCGCCTGTGCCCCGCCCCGATACTGCCCCGCCTGTGCCCCGCCTCGATACTGCCCCGCCTGTGCCCCCGCCCCGATACTGTCCCACCTGTGCCCCGCCTCGATACTGCCCCGCCTGTGCCCCCGCCTCGATACTGTCCCGCCTGTGCCCCCGCCCCGATACTGCCCCGCCTGTGCCCCGCCTCGATACTGCCCCGCCTGTGCCCCGCCCCGATACTGCCCCGCCTGTGCCCCCGCCTCGATACTGCCCCGCCTGTGCCCCGCCCCGATACTGCCCCGCCTGTGCCCCGCCCCGATACTGCCCTGCCTGTGCCCCCGCCTCGATACTGTCCCGCCTGTGCCCCCGCCCCGATACTGCCCCGCCTGTGCCCCGCCTCGATACTGCCCTGCCTGTGCCCCCGCCTCGATACTGTCCCGCCTGTGCCCCCGCCTCGATACTGCCCCGCCTGTGCCCCCGCCTCGATACTGCCTCGCCTGTGCCCCGCCTCGATACTGCCCCGCCTGTGCCCCCGCCCCGATACTGTCCCGCCTGTGCCCCGCCTCGATACTGTCCCGCCTGTGCCCCCGCCCCGATACTGCCCCGCCTGTGCCCCGCCCCGATACTGCCCCGCCTGTGCCCCGCCCCGATACTGTCCCGCCTGTGCCCCGCCCCGATACTGCCCCGCCTGTGCCCCCGCCTCGATACTGCCTCGCCTGTGCCCCGCCTCGATACTGCCCCGCCTGTGCCCCCGCCCCGATACTGCCCCGCCTGTGCCCTCGCCTCGATACTGCCCCGCCTGTGCCCCGCCTCGATACTGCCCCGCCTGTGCCCCCGCCCCGATACTGCCCCGCCTGTGTCCCCGCCCCCGCCCCATGCTGGAAAGCATGGTCTCTAAGCTCTGCTAAATCCCTATGCCAAATTGGTGCTGCACTCCTCCATGCTCCTTGACATTGAATGCAGGCTTTCTGGCAGGCTTTCCAGTGCAGCAGGCATTTAGTGTGTACACCCATCAGTCTTCTTCTACAGCCTGGTCCTCATCTGACTCTTCTGAAGCAGAACTAGTGTGCGACCTTGCCCTCTGGTGAGCTGACACACCCTGGCTCCTGCGTATTTGTGCCTGATGTCTCAACACGTGCAGAACCCTCCTCTATCCTAACCTCTAAAATACGCGCAGTGTCGGTATCTGAGCTGGTGGCAGCAACTGAGTGATCGAGTGATGGTTTTTCTTCATCTTCACTTTATTCTTACCCTTCCTCCACTGGACTGAGCAGGTTCCAGTTCTTGGGCATGTGAAATGAAAAAGGGACAAGGCATATGAATGGTAGGGTTGAGACCTGATTGATAGAGAGTATTGGTAGATGGGTGGTGGGCATGTAGTGAATGAAGCAGTGAAGCAGGCAAGTGGTGCAGTTGGTAGAATATGGCATTTGAAGATGAACTCACCCAACTTGTGTAAGATGATAAAACTTCTTCCTGCACTACATCCACGTTCTTGGAGCAACATTCCTGGCATTGACCTCCGCCACTATTATTTTCCCATTGCCCCTTGATCATGTGTCTGGAGGTCACCTGCCCCCTGCGGATACAGGAACTCTCTCCTCCATTCCACCTCTGCCACCAAGGCCTCCAGTTTATTATCAGAAACCCTTGGTGCACATGCTCTGCTGTGGTCAGCCATTCTTCACTCTATCCCAGGACACATTCACTTCTGCAATGACTCTCGGCACCTATTCCAGCCAAAATGCACCTTCCCTTTAAGAGGTGCAGGCTGTTTTAACTAACGTTGGCATTCACGACATCAGGCCCCTGCTTATGCGTGTAGCCAATGAACAGCACAGGAGCACTGGCTGCCCACAGCAATCATTCCAAACAGCACGCAGCATGGATTTTACATGCTGCCGTGCATCACGATCCCCGCACCCGTTTGCTGGGGTTATCCAATTTAATCTCGCTAGTCTCCCGCTGCAACTTGCTGGGTGATTGGCAGAACCCTCAGAGAAGCAGTGCAAAATTATAGTGAGAGAGTGGGAGAGTTTCTAGGGATTTTCAGGGCCTTGGTGCTTACTTTTGTACAATCTGCTCATCGTTACACAGTCAGTGTTCATTATTGTGCTGTATGTTCACTGTTAAGCGCTGTTAAGTATGTGAAGCACCTTGGGCGTTTTACTGTGTTAAAGGCATTATATAAATACAAGTTGTTGGTACAGTCCATTTGATCTGATGCTTCCAAAACACCTTCTTTTCTTAAATAGTCCTTCAGAAACCTACACTTGTGTCCTGTTAACCCTAGAATATCTGAAATTGTTGTCCCGGGTTTATTCTCTCTATACCATTATTAGGTTCCTCCTCGTACGTCTAACTTTCTCAGTGGTTCAGGGTGCTTTTGCTTGTGCCCATTTGGAGAACAGTACGCCTCATCCGTCCTGTTGTACTGGCCTCCAATAATATGCAGGGTATCTTCTGAGCTGGGGAAGCAGCAACTCCTGGCATGTGGATTCCTAGCACTCAGCTCTGCTCCCTCAGTGTCGTTGGCCTTGTGTGGGGCAGGAGAAGATTCCATCCCTGACAAAGCTGACCAGGAACCCCTGCAATTGATGGATACAGGTCCCTATCTTCTTCTTGTGGGTTCCGCTAGGCCTTCTGCTCTAAACACACTTTTGCGCAACTGCTTTGCATTTTTCAGCCCCTTTGGCCTGCCGAGGAATTTCTCCAAAAGCTTTTGATAAGCACTTTGGCCCTCGAGCCATCCTGTTGCACCTCCGTGGTGTCCGCTGTCCCACCGTTCTGTAGCCAACCTTTAAGTTTCCTGGTGGTGCCCCTGTAGGCATTTGTGGTTGAGGGATTTATTCACTTAACATTTCAGCACTTCTCCTTCCTCCATAACCTCTGTCGTTGTCCCAACTCCAGATCTCCCTCAATTCTGCAGCTGCCATCTGGTCCCAAGCAGGGAAAGTAATGCAGTATTTTTTTGCAGAATATTGGTCTGTTTTATGCAATCGTATTCTGATGTATTAGTGTGGTTACAATATCATACGTATTTACAAGTTATCATTTTAGAATCATTATTTTGGCTTTCTGATTTATCTCTTTCCCCACGCCCCTAAATAGGATGTTTACCTGGATAGCAAAGGTTGCTCCCCAGCCTCCTCAGCCAGTCAGACGTCTCGAGGCCATACCTATGGTTAAGGATGGCTCTCAATCAGCGGAGAAACTGCCAGAGGAGGTAAGAGATGGAATTGTATTTTAATAATTGGTTGGCAACCTTTCATAGGCAAGTCAAGGAATCACGTACCTTCCGAGTCCTTTTGACTCAAATATATCTGATAAGGAAGGTCTTCAACTCAACCATCAGCTGTCACACAACATTGACAGATTGCAATCACCTACTACTAGATGCACCATGGCCTGTCCCCCATAAACTGACAGAATTGTTTTATATCGAATGTGCAGCACAGAAACAGGCCATTCGGCCCAGCTGGTCTCTGCCGGTCTTTATGCTCCACATGAGCCTCCGTTCAACCCTCTTCACTTCACCCTCTCGGCACAACTTTCTATTCCTTTATCCCTCATGTGTTTATCCAGCTACCCTTCAAATGCATCTATGCTATTCGCCTCAACCACTCTCTGTGGTAGAGAGTTCGATATTCAGTTTGTGTCAGTAAAAGGCACATTGGACAGAATCTTTATTCTTTGGGGGAATACGGTGATGGTGGCTTCTCTGGATGTTGGTAGCGAATTAGCTGTCATATGTCTAGAATAACTACTGGAGAAGAGTCAATTTGCGATGTAATTTCTTATATAAAAAGATCTCTGGAATGCCACTCTGATCTCAAATCTATCATCTGGGTTTTATAGATCAGCCTCTCGGATGGCATTAAGGGATAACTCAATTCAGATGGGATTACAAATTCTATGACCTATTTTCAGCTAGGATTGACTGTCGACTAGTCTACCACTTCTGCTGGGATTGGGACATGTTGGCCACATAGTGGACAGTTAGAGGGGAAGAATGCCTCTATTCCTTATGTTTTTTTTACTATCAGAGGGGCATTCCAGAGATTTTTTAATAACTGGTCTTTTTTAATTAGTCTTATTGCAGGTAAAGGTTAGACAGCCAGATAGAGGATGGGTGACCAACAGGAAGAGCAGTGGAAGGAAGGTAGTGCAGGGGTCCCCTGCGGTCATCCCCCTGCAAAACAGATACACTGCTTTGGGTACTGTTGAGGGGGGGATGACTCATCAGGAGAGAGCAGGAGCAGCCAAGTCCGTGGCACCGTGGGTGGCTCTGCTGCACAGGAGGGCAGGAAAAAGAGTGGGAGAGCTATAGTGATAGGGGATTGTATTGTAAGGGGAATAGATAGATGTTTCTGCAGCCGCAACTGAGACTCCAGGATGGTATGTTGCCTCCCTGGTGCAAGTTCAAGGATGTGTCAGAGCGGGTGCAGGACATTTTGAAGAGGGAGGGTAAACAGCCAGTTGTCGTCGTGCATATAGGTACCAACGATACAGGTAAAAAAACGGGATGAGGTCCTACAAGACCAATTTAGGGAGCTAGGAGTTAAATTAAAAAGTAGGACCTCAAAAGTAGTAATCTCAGGATTGCTACCAGTGCCACATGCTAGTCAGAGTAGGAATCGCAGGATAGCTCAGATGAATACGTGGTTTGAGGAGTGGTGCATAAGGGAGGGATTCAGATTCCTGGGACATTGGAACCGGTTCTGGGGGAGGTGGGACCAGTACAAACCGGAAGGTCTGCACCTGGGCAGGACCGGAACCAATGTCCTAGGGGGAGTGTTAGCAAGTACTGTTGGGGAGGGGTTAAACGAATATGACAGGGGGATGGGAACCTATGTAGGGAGACAGAGGGAAGTAGAATGGGGGCAGAAACAAAAGATAGAAAGAAGAAAAGTAAAAGTGGAGGGCAGAGAAACCCAAGGCAAAAAGCAAAAAGGGCCAGATTACAGCAAAATCCTAAAGGAGCAAAGGGTGTTAAAAAGGCTCTGTGCCTCAATGCGAGGAGTATTCGGAATAATGTGGATAAATTAACTGCGCAGATAGCAGTTAATGGATACGATGTAATTGGCATCATGGAGACATGACTCCAGGGTGACCAAGGCTGGGAACTCAACATCCAGTGGTGTTCAACATTTAGGAAGGATAGACATAAAGGAAAAGGAAAAAAGTGGCATTGCTGGTTAAAGAGGAAATTAATGCAATAGTAAGGAAGGACATTAGCTTGGATGATGTGGAATCGGTATGGGTAGAGCTACGGAATACCAAAGGGCAAAAAACGCGAGTGGGAGTTGTGTACAGACCACCAAACAGTCGTAATGAGGATGGGGACAGCATCAAACAAGAAATTAGGGATGCATGCAATAAAGGTACAGCAGTTATAATGGGCGACTTTAATCTACATATTGACTGGGCTAACCAAACTGGTAGCAATGTGGTGGAGGAGGATTTACTGAAGTGTATTAGGGATGGTTTTCTAGACCAATATGTCGAGGAACCAACTAGAGGGCTGGCTATCCTAGCCAATTAGAGGGCTGGTGATGTGTAATGAGAAAGGACTAATTAACAATCTTGTTGTATGAGGCCCCTTGGAGAAGAGTGACCATAATATGGTAGAATTCTTTATTAAGATGGAGAGTGACACAGTTAATTCAGAGACAAGGGTCCTGAACTTGGGGAAAGGTAACTTCGATGGTATGAGATGTGAATTGGCTAGAATAGACTGGCAAGTGATACTTAAAGGGTTGACGATGGATAGGTAATGACAAACATTTAAAGATCACATGGATGAACTTCAACAATTGTACATCCCTGTCTGGAGTAAAAATAACACGGGGAAGGTGGCTCAACCGTGACTAACAAGGGAAATTAAGGATAGTGTTAAATCCAAGGAAGAGGCATATAAATTGGCCAGAAAAAGCAGCAAACCTGAGGACTGGGAGAATTTTGTAATGCAGCAGAGGAGGACAAAGGGTTTAATTAGGAGGGGAAAATAGAGTATGAGAGGAAGCTTGCTGGGAACATAAAAACTGACTGCAAAATTTTCTATAGACATGTGAAGAGAAAATGATTAGTGAAAACAAACGTAGGTCCCTTGCAGTCAGATTCAGGCGAATTTATAGTGGAGAACAAAGAAATGGCGGACCAGTTAAACAAATACTTTGGTTCTATTTTCACGAAGGAAGGAACAAATAATCGTCCGGAATTACTAGGGGACCGAGAGTCTAGTGAGAAGGAGGAACTGAAGGATATCTTTATAAAGCGGGAAATTGTTTTAGGGAAATTGATGGGATTGAAGGCCGATAAATCCCTGGGGCCTGATAGTGTGCACCCCAGAGTACTTAAGGAAGTGGCCATAGAAATAGTGGATGCATTGAGGATCATTTTCCAACAGTCTATCGACTCTGGATCAGTTCCTTTCGACTGGATGGTAGCTAATGTAACATCACTGTTCAAAAAAGGAGGGACAGAGAAAACGGCTAATTATAGACCGGTTAGCCTGACATCAGTAGTGGTGAAAATGTTGGAATCAATTATTAAAGATGTAATAGCAGCGCTTTTGGAAAGCAGTGACAGGATCGGTCCAAGTCAGCATGGATTTATGAAAGGAAATCATGCTTGGCAAATCTTCTGGATTTATGAAAGGAAATCATGCTTGGCAAATCTTCTGGAATTGTTTGAGGATATAACTAGTAGAGTGGACAAGGGAGAACCAGTGGATGTGATGCATTTGGACTTTCAAAAGGCTTTTGACAAGGTCCCACACAAGAGATTGGTGTGCAAAATCAAAGCACATGGTATTGGGGTTAATGTACTGATGTGGATAGAGAACTGGTTGGCAGACAGGAAGCAGCGAGTCAGGATAAACGGGTCCTTTTCAGAATGGCAGGCAGTGACTAGTGGAGTACCACAGGGCTCAGTGCTGGAACCCCAGCTCTTTACAATATACATCAATGATTTAGATGAAGGAATTGAGTGTAATATCTCCAAGTTTGCAGATGACACTAAACTGGGTGGCGGTGTGAGCTGTGAGGAAGTCGCTAAAAGGTTGCAGGCTGACTTGGATAGGTTAGGTGAGTGGGCAAATGCATGGCAGATGCAGTATAATGTGGATAAATGTGAGGTTATCCACTTTGGTGGCAAAAACACGAAGGCAGAATATTTTCTGAATGGCGGCAGATTAGGAAAGGGGGAGGTGCAACGAGACCTGGGTGTCATGGTTCATCAGTCATTGAAAGTTGGCATGCAGGTACAGCAGGCGGTGAAGAAGGCAAATGGTATGTTGGCCTTCATAGCTAGGGGATTTGAGTATAGGAGCAGGGAGGTCTTAATGAAGTTGTACAGGGCCTTGGTGAGGCCTCACCTGGAATATTGTGTTCAGTTTTCGTCTCCGAGTCTGAGGAAGGACATTCTTGCTATTGAGGGAGTGCAGCGAAGGTTCACCAGACTGATTCCAGGGATGGCTGGACTGTCATATGAGGAGAGACTGGATCAACTGGGCCTTTATTCACTGGAGTTTAGAAGGATGAGAGGGGATCTCATAGAAACTTACAAGATTCTGACGGGACTGGACAGGTTAGATGCGGGAAGAATGTTCCCGATGTTGGGGAAGTGCAGAACTGGGGACACAGTCTTAGGATAAGGGGTAGGCCATTTAGAACTGAGATGAGGAGAAACTTCTTCACTCAGAGAGTTGTTAACCTGCGGAATTCCCTACAGCAGAGAGTTGTTGATGCCAGCCCATTGGATATATTCAAGAGGGAGTTAGATATGGCCCTTACGGCTAACTGGATCAAGGGGTATGGAGAGAAAGCAGGAAAGGAGTACTGAAGGAATGATCAGCCATGATCTTATTGAATGGTGGTGCAGGCTCGAAGGGCCGAATGGCCTATTCCTGCACTTATTTTCTATGTTGCTATGTAACTATCTCTTATATTGCAATGTCTATTTTTTTGCAGTTTTTATAAAGGGTGCATAATGCTGATATAGTGATTAGGTATTAAAGTATCAGTCAACGATTGGTTTGCAATTCAAGTCCCACTTTCCCAACCAGTCTTCTGTTTTTATTTCCAACAAAGAAAACGGTGAAAGTTAAACAAACTTCAGCATCTGAAAATGAATCAGGTGAGTTTAAATATATTTATTGTATATTATAAGCAGTGATTGGCTACAGCATCCTATTGATATTGCACCTTTGAGTGATGCTGTGCGACACGGATTATGTGACCTATTATGTACAGTGGAGCTCAACTATCGTTACATGACAGCCACAGTGCAGAGCCCGAACTATCCCCTCACAGCTGTAAGAGTAATCCTCTATGCGTGCACCTTGTTTATTTCCAAGTTAAGGGTCCGAAATTGCTCCTTTGTATAGGGAGGTGCTAATGGGGCGCAATCAAGTTTCCGTCTGGGGTGTTTGTACCACCCGGGAAATTGTCCCGGAGGTTTGGGGGGGGCGGTGAGTGGTGGGGTGGGGGGGTGGCGATAGCGTCGATCGCACCGCACCCCGCAATTAGTGCTCCGGGCTGGTGCACGCCTGCTGATGACATCATCACCGTGTGTGCCAACCTCTCACCAGCCAGTGCCAACCCCTTTGTGCCCCGCGCCGACCACTGTGCACCCTGCGCCGACCCTTCACCTCCCTGCACGACCCCTCACCTCTGCGCCGACCCCTCACCGCCCTGCGCCGACCACTCACCGCCCCGCGCCGACCCCTCACCTCTGCGCCGATCCCTCATCACCTCGCGCCGACCCCTCACCGCCCTTCGCCGACCCCTCACCGCCCTGCGCCGACCCCTCACCGCCCTGCGCCGACCCCTCACCGCCCTGCGCCAACCCCTCACCGCCCTGCGCCGACCCCTCAGCGCCCCTGCGCCGACCTCTCACCGCCCCGCTCTGACCTCTCACCGTCCTGCACCGACCCCTCACCGCCCCGCGCCGACCCCTCACCTCTGCGCCGATCCCTCACCGCCCCGCACCGACCCCTCACCGCCCTTTGCCAACCCCTCACCGCCCTGCGCAAACCTCTCACCGCCCCACTCCGACCCTTCACCGCCCTGCGCCGACCCCTCACCGCCCCGCGCCGACCCCTCACCTCTGCGCCGATCCCTCACCGCCCCGCGCCGACCCCTCACCGCCCTTTGCCGACCCCTCACTGCCCTTCGCCGACCCCTCAGCGCCCTGCGCCGACCCCTCACCGCCCTGCGCCGACCTCTCACCGCCCTGCGCCGACCCCTCACCGCCCCGCGCCGACCCTTCACCGCCCTGCGCCGACCCCTCACCGCCCCGCTCCGACCCCTCACCTCTGCGCCGATTCCTCACCGCTGCGCGCCGACCCCTCACCGCCCTTTGCCGACCCCTCACTGCCCTTCGCCGACCCCTCAGCGCCCCGCTCCGACCCTTCACCGCCCTGCGCCGACCCCTCACCGCCCTCGGCCCCTATATGTTGACCATTGCACTCCTGTTGTTTGCGTGACAAAGTTGAAGGTGAACACATTTAATTAAAAATCTTTCGTCCAGGTCTGTTATTTACTTAATGCTGATTCTTCATATTGCCGATCATGTTCAGTAATGCTGCTGATCAAAGCACATTTGTAGTGAAGTGTCATCGAAAATGAAGGATGCAAGGTTTAGAAAGTGAACACATCATGATTAGAAACAAACCGATACCGGCTGTATTCCCCACATACCCCATTGTTAAGTCCCTAATAGTTACGTGGAAATATCACTGTGATGCGGGACTTCATTGAGTCTCACAACTTGCCTTCGGTACCCGAACAAACTCTCGGCCCCCACCCACCCCGCCAACCACCACCATTCTGGAAGAGTATCAAGAACTCTGCACCAGGCCCTGCTCCAGTTCTGTCCTTCCCACTCTCAGCGAGGCTCACACTGGGAACTGTGCCCGTGTGACTCTGATCTGCCTCCCTCCCTCTGTTCCCTGGTCATGGACTCGTTCTCGGCTCTTCTCCTCGCCCGTGCTTTGTCCCGCTGCCTGGTGCTCTCGTACTCTGTGGCCCGTTAACCCCCGTCATCTCCTGATCCATGTCCAGCGGCCACTTCTCTCACTCTTTTGGCCCTCAGGTCGCTCCACGCTCCCCAATTGCTCAGCTTTTGCTCCTCTAAAGTTTGGGTCTTGCTCCATTTTTCGATCTTTGCTGGCCAGCGCGAACCAATTACTGGGCTCGGAGCAGCATACCAGCTGGTAACAGGGGACATATTGGGGACTGATGATGGGGTGTGTTAGTGAGCAAGAAGGGGTGGGATCGATGTTGGGGTACATAAGGTAGAGAGCTCAAAACAACAACAAATGTAAAATATTGATTTTAAAATATTCTCACCCACCACCCACAGCTCAAATATTAAGCAAAAAAGTTTTTAAAAAATTGTTTTGTTACCTCCATATTTAATAATAACCACTCTTTTTGTTTCACCGATACATTTTGAATACCATTTTCAATTTGTTCATTTTATATATTTCATAAATAAATTTGATTGCAATCATTTTGATTAAATCTTCCGTTCTTTTATTCGATTAGTTTTGGGGCAACTTTGTTTTATTTCTTTTTATTTAATTCATAAATTCATGGCAATTTTCTTGAAATAGATAGCTGCTATTTTTATTTAATTAATACATTTACATATGCATACTGTATTAATTGCCCAACCCTATCACTGACAAATTATGATCAGTTTTGTTTAAAGTAATTTTTTTTCTCACCAACCCCATTTCATGAATTGACTGCTGCTTCTGTTTAATTAAACATGTCAGCAGATTGCCCCATTGCAGAAAGTACCCACTATTTTTATTTAGTGATTTTCTCAATTCCTCCAACAGTCTACAAGTTAATGAGATAAATTTCTACCTGATTTTCTTGCTTAATTAGTGCTCTCTTGTTCCATGCTTTCTTCTTGAAGAAAGATGTTATAGCTAGTGACAGGGATAATTCTGTGTACCTTGTATTTTTTAATAACACAATTTTTTGGTACCACTTGTAAGGACAACTTTGCAGAGTATCTATTGCACAGAGAATTAGTGACAGGGCAAAGTACCATCCTGTTCTCATCCTAATCTAATTTGAGGTGTTTCTATTGCAGGTAACGGTTCTGACAGAGGAGAAACACAGCAGATCTCAGCGTCCAGTGGGCTGATTAGGTACTGGCACCACTTGCTTCAGCTTATACTTTGATATGCCAACACATTTGAGACAAGGGATGCTTTTTAGTAAAAATTTGACTTTTTTAATGTTTCCCCTGGGATGCATTTTGTAACGAACACTGTCCCAAGAGATTGAAACAACTGATAGGTGACTCCTGGCTCAAAATCATCACTTTGCACAGCCTTGTAATCTGCGGCAATAACACACCTCATACGTTATTTATACTTAGTACAGTTTCGGACTGACCCTGTCTGTTATATGCTGTTTGAACCTGGCATGATCTTGTTCTTCTTGTTCTCAATGTGCTGGCTCTCTCACTCTGTAGGATTGTTCCTCCTTGGGCAATGACCACGTTCTCTCTCTCTCACTCTCTAGGATTGTTCCTCCTCGGGCAATGACCACGTTCTCTCTCTCTCTCTCTCTCTGTAGGATGTCCCTCCTCGGGCAATGAACACATTCTCTCTCTCTCACTCTGTAGGATTGTTCCTCCTCGGGCAATGACCACGTTCTCTCTCTCTCACTCTGTAGGATTATCCCTCCTCGGGCAATGACCACGTTCTCTCTCTCTCTCTCTCTCTGTAGGATTATCCCTCCTTGGGCAATGACCACGTTTTCTCTCTCTCACTGTAGGATTGTCCCTCCTCGGGCAATAACCATGTTCTCTCTCTCTCTGTAGGATTATCCCTCCTCGGGCAATGACCACGTTCTCTCTCTCTCTCACTGTAGGATTGTCTCTCCTCGGGCAATGACCACGTTCTCTCTCTCTCTCACTGTAGGATTGTCTCTCCTCAGGCAATTACCACATTCTCTCTCTCTCTCACTGTAGGATTATCCCTCCTCGGGCAATGACCACGTTCTCTCTCTCTCTCACTGTAGGATTATCCCTCCTCGGGCAATGACCACGTTCTCTCTCTCTCTCACTGTAGGATTATCCCTCCTCGGGCAATGACCACATTCTCTCTCTCTCTCACTGTAGGATTATCCCTCCTCGGGCAATGACCACATTCTCTCTCTCTCTCACTGTAGGATTATCCCTCCTTGGGCAATGACCACGTTCTCTCTCTCTCTCACTGTAGGATTGTCTCTTCTCGAGCAATGACCACATTCTCTCTCTCTCTCACTGTAGGATTATCCCTCCTCGGGCAATGACCACGTTCTCTCTCTCTCTCTCACTGTAGGATTGTCTCTCCTCGGGCAATGACCACGTTCTCTCTCTCTCTCACTGTAGGATTGTCTCTCCTCGAGCAATGACCACATTCTCTCTCTCTCTCACTGTAGGATTATCCCTCCTCGGGCAATGACCACGTTCTCTCTCTCTCTCTCTCACTGTAGGATTGTCTCTCCTCGGGCAATGACCACGTTCTCTCTCTCTCTCACTGTAGGATTGTCCCTCCTCAGGCAATGACCATGTTCTCTCTCTCTCTGTAGGATTATCCCTCCTCGGGCAATGACCACGTTCTCTCTCTCTCTCACTGTAGGATTGTCTCTCCTCAGGCAATGACCACATTCTCTCTCTCTCTCACTGTAGGATTATCCCTCCTCGAGCAATGACCACGTTCTCTCTCTCTCTCTCTCTCACTGTAGGATTATCCCTCCTCGGGCAATGACCACATTCTCTCTCTCACTGTAGGATTATCCCTCCTCGGGCAATGACCACGTTCTCTCTCTCTCATTGTAGGATTATCCCTCATCGGGCAATGACCACATTCTCTCTCTCTTTCTCTCTCTCTCTGTAGGATTGTTCCTCCTCGGGTAATGACCACATTCTCTCTCTCTCTCTCTGTAGGATTGTCCCTCCTCGGGCAATGACCACATTCTCTCTCTCTCACTGTAGGATTATCCCTCCTCGGGCAATTACCACGTTCTCTCTCTCTCTCTGTAGGATTGTCTCTCCTCGGGCAATGACCGTGTTCTCTCTCTCACTCTGTAGGATTGTCCCTCCTTGGGCAATGACCACGTTCTCTCTCTCTCTGTAGGATTTTACCGGCTAGACTCAATGACTGTATTCTCCATTAAATTAGATTGTCCTGCAAGGCTCATTGACCTCATTCTTCTCTCTTTGACCTGTCCCCATTAGCACCTGTGAATTTAATTCTATTCTATATGAGTGGTACTTAGGAATATTTGTCTCTCTGGTTTGAGTGATCTAGGTTGAAATGAGAGTGAAAGTGATATTTTGGAAAGGGATTTGCTTGTTGTTCACCAAAATATCTTTGACTGATGCCATTATTTTATTTCAAATATTTCTATACAGTTCTGATGGTGGTGTCCTGGTCTGGATTGCACAAAATCTGAGCAGATTTATTCCACTTCATATTGATAGCCCCAAACTGCCAAGAGCTGCACGCAATTCTGCGAAGGATAAAGAGGTAATTGTCTCCACTTAAACAATTTCAGAAACACTTTTATATAGCCACATCTAAATTAACAATATATTTTATGTTTTTAAGCAAGCATTCTATACAATTGACTATGCTCTCCTGGCTGGCCTCCCATCTTCCACTCTACATAAACTTGAGCTCATCCAAAACTCGGCTGCCCGTGTGCTAACTCGCACCAAGTCCCGCTCACCCATCACCCCTATGCTCGCTGACCTACATTGGCTTCCGGTCTGGCAACACTCAATTTTAAAATTCTGATCCTTATCTTCAACTTCATCAATGGCTTCGCCATGTATCCTCCTCCAGCCCTACAACCCTCAGATATCTGCACTCCTCCAATTCTGGCCTCTTGAGCATCTCTGATTATAATCGCTCTACCATCGGTGGCCGTGCCTTCAGCTGCTAGTCCCTAGGCTCTGGAATTCCCTCCCTAAACTTCTCCACTTCTCTCTTCTCCTTTAAGACGCTCCTTAAAATCTCTTTGACCAGGCTTTTGGTCATCTGTCCTAATATTTCCTTATGTGGCTCGGTGTCCAATTTTGTTTGATAATGCTCCTGTGAAGTGCCTTGGGATGTTTTACTGCATTAACAGCGCTATATAAAGGTGTTAGAATTATTAAAAGTAAGTGGAGAATTATCATTGGAACTGTACATAGTGGAAGAAGAATTGCAGAATGGAATTGTATGGAAAAGAAAGATGAATGGTTCATTGGAATACTGTGTAACAGGGCCAGTGAATACTATATTGGAATGGTATTTAATAGGACTGTGGAGTAGTACCCTGAGATTTATACAATCAGACAGGTGAATGGTATACTGGAATTCAGTACAACAGGGGAGGTTAATGGTACACTGGAATTCTGTACAACAGCGGGGGGGGGGGGGTTAATGGTACACTGAAATTCTGTACAACGGGGGGTGGGGGGAGGGATTAATGGTACACTGGAATTCAGTACAACAGGGAGGGTTAATGGTTAAAGAGATTAATGGATATTGAAATTTTATACAAGGGAGAAGATGACCAGTTTGTTGAAGTTTTATACAATAGGGAGATAAATGTTATATTGAGAATGTATACAATCGAATAGTGAATGGTATTTGGAATTCATACACTGGAGGTGCATTGGAATTCAAAGTCCACCTCAGGTTTTTGTCCGTATTCTACTCTGCTTGTACTGAGTCACCAACACTTGTCTATTTTCTTATATTTTTACTCGGCATCTAAATGTGGATTCACTGATGCAGATTAAGGAAGAAGAACCAAGCAAAGGTAAATATTTATCACAAATTAGGGCAAAATGAGCAATAGCAGACATTTGATTTATCCAGATTTCACCATCATAAACCTAAGCAATAGCTATTGGTGATAAACATAGTAGAGACGGATTTCTGAATGTGACTACATGCTTGGATTAATGTCCACAAGTGATAGAAAGCAGCTTTTTATTGCTTTTATGTTCTTTGAATTACATGGTATTTCACATTGATGATAACTGTTGGATGCGTATAGCATTATCTACTTTCCCGTGCTAATTTGTAATATATTTACAAATATTAAACATAATATAATGGTTCAAATCCTATTGGGTCAATGGAAGTGTTTGTGGGAACTGCTCAGGATTGAGCAATATTAACTAATTTACCAAAATGTTCATTTTGTTGCATGTGGCTGAAGGAGAAAGTGAACATTTTCACTTCACGATTCCTTACTGTGACTGGTTAAATCCTCTCAGTAATAACTTTGTGTTCTGCAAACATTCAACAGAAATGTATAAGAAAGAAAACCTTGGATTTGTATAGCGTCTTTCACGACCACCGGACGTCCCAAAGCGCTTTGCAGCCAATGAAGTACTTTTTGAAGTGTAGCCACTGTTTCAATGTATTTAAAAATCTACCAGCCATATCTCGTGGCAGAGAATGAGAGTCAAAATGAAGTTATTTTCTTTACTTCTGGATCAAACCATGCTGGATTTAGCTCAGTGATTTATGAAATTGTGCCGCAATGTATTCCCGCAATACGTATTTGAACAGATGGGGAATTTGGATGAACTGGTTTTTCCTTCCCTTCCTCAATTTTCTCATCTTGTTGTTCAAGGCAGTGACTTCTGTGCTACATTTCCACAGGCACTGACTGCCTTTCAGTAACTACCCACCCTCCCTGGTGTTCTGGCCAATATCTATCCCTCAATCAACATACAAAAACAGATTATCTGGTCATTATCACATTGTTGTTTGTGGGAGCTTGCTGTGCGCAAATTGGCTGCCGTGCTTCCCACATTACAACAGTGACTACACTCCAAAAGTACTTCATTGGCTGTAAAGTGCTTTGGGACATTCAGTGGTCATGAAAGGTGCTATATAAATGTAATCTTTCTTTTCTTTCAAGGCAATTCTTGTGTGTTGCTAGATTGGTAGACTATTTGACTGTGGGGGCAGCACAGCTGAGTTTAATCCTGCCCTCACCCGACATTAACACGTGTGTATTTTCTACCTGGAGCCACTGACTGGCAATCAAAAAAAGGAAACCCTGATTTTTTTCCCATTCTCTAACTCAGTGCAGAGACCAATAGTATTGCCCCTAATGCTGAGCAGAGTCTAGGCAATTATCTCAGCGCAGATTGGGTATTGAACCTGGCAACTTTCTGGTCAGTTTGGCTCAGCAACCCACTGCCTCAACCAGCTGAGTGACCAGGGAAGTGTCTCGAATGATAGTATGAGGAAAGATGGGCATTGCAGAAACCTTTTGATAGAAACATAGAAAATAGGAGCAGTAGTAGGACATTCGGCCCTTCGAGTCTGCACCGCCATTCAATATGACCATGGCTGATCCTCTATCTCAACACCATATTCCTGCTTTTTCCCTATACCCCTTGATGCCTTTTGTTTCTAGAAATCTCTTTATCTCCCTCTTAAATATATTCAGTGACTTGGCCTCCACAGCCTTCTGTGGTAGAGAATTCCACAGATTCACCACCCTCTGAGTGAAAAAACTTTCCCTCATCTCGGTCCTAAATTTCCTACTCCATATCCTGAGACTGTGACCCCTTGTTCTAAACTTTCCAGCCATGGGAAACATCTTCCCCGCATCCAGTCTGTCCAACCCAGTCAGTATTTTATACGTTTCAGTGAGATAGAACGTAATCTTCTTTAGGAATTCATGCAGCACAATACAGCTGGGTCTTTTGTGAGATTAAGAATTTTTCAGTAAGTTTATTTTTATTGACAGAGACTAAGGTATCTCCACCAGCTCCAGAGCCAGCTCGAGACCCAACTCCAACTCCTGCTCCAGCTCCAACTCCAGAGTGCATTCCTGCTCCAGACACCCAACCACAAAGTCAACCACCACCTGTTGCAGAATGGTAAGCTGAGCAATTCAAAATGTTTGGAATATGTTCTTTCATTATAACCCACTGATCATGACTAAAGTTCCTAATCACCTGGGAACCAACCTCAGAGGCTACCTTGCTTCAAGCCAGGGAACAATATTTCTGTGAAATACTGTCTGAGAATCCTGGGACTGATGTCTGCCATTATCTTCGGCATCTCAATGTACTATCTCTGTGTTGGGCAAGATCCTGTAATGCTCAAGAATTCAACACTGCGACATGGTAAAGGGCTCGTTATAATCTTCACCATCTTGAGAATGGGTGAATGCTCATCTAGGACCAGGACACCCAGAGAGCAACTTAATTCATCTGGAATGTCACCAACTAGAGTCAAGGACAGCGAGGGTATGAATTCAGTTCCCTGGCACAGTTATAGTGCAAATCAGTGCGGGTATAGACAGTTGCCAAATAGAGGCAGGTGAGACCAAAAAGACCAAGGAGTGAATCAATACCAAAATATTCCCAGATGGGAACACATTATAAGCTTTTGCATAATGTAGGAACATAGGAACAGGAGTAGGCCATTCAGCCCCTCGAATCTGTTCCACCATTCAGTTAGATCATTTACTTGCCTTAGATCCATGTACCTTGATACCCTCACCTAACAAAAATCTATCAATCGCAGTTATGAAAATTTCAATTGACCCAGCATTCACAGCCTTTTAGGGAAGAGAACTCCAGATTTCCGCTCCCCTTTGTGTGAAAGACGACTTCCTAATTTCGCTCCTGAATGGCCTGGCTCTAATTTTAAGATTATGTCCCCAAGTTCTTTATTTCCCCATCAGAGGAAATAGTTTCTCTGTATCAACCATATTAAATCCTTTAACATTTTAAACACCTCGAACAGATCACCCCTCAAAATCCCATACTCAATGTGATCACCAATACTTCTTGTGATCAGGTAGGGCTGAGTATGAGCATGCCTTAGCTCTTCTTGCTTCCAGGTTGCTTGTGGTACGTGGAGTGTAATGAATGAAGAAAGGCTACCCATCCTTCGTGTGTCGATAATAATTCTTCCAATGAAGATACAAGCGTACAGTAATTCGATCTTCCTCCCCCAGGACCGAGTGGTCAGTTGGTGGTGATTTTTGCCGGTTCTAAGTTGCTTCACAGAAGCTAAGACCACCTCTACTGTAAGATAGCATAATCACTGGCTATTTGTATCACACCAAAATAGTGTAGACCTCTGTAAAAATGTATACGCTGACGTGAAGTATTTATAAAGTTAAAACATTTATTTTATGGGCTGGATTTTAGGCTTTTCTGTTTTTGGGGTGGGAACGTTACCGGCGGGGAATAGTTTGCACTTTGGTAAGGAATTTTCACCATCTGGGCCCTGCGTCAGGGGGCGCAGCACTAAGGGAGGCATTGTACACTTTTCGAGGCGCAAGCACTCGCACTTACTTGTCCAGCACTTTACCGTCCTCAGTACCGCCGACATGGCTAGACCGCTCTGGTTTCCCAGGCGGTCATTGCAAGGCGCGATTCCAGGCGTGTGGGTCGGGCTCGAGTCAAAACTCGGACGGTGTCGCAATGAAAGGCGTTGCACACCCAGCGCAGCTCTTCCTGGCGGTGCTGCTCAGCATCACCGCAAAACTGGTCCGGAGGATCGCGGTGAGGC
Organism: Pristiophorus japonicus; assembly: GCF_044704955.1. NCBI lineage: Eukaryota > Metazoa > Chordata > Chondrichthyes > Pristiophoridae > Pristiophorus > Pristiophorus japonicus. The sequence goes on along the minus strand of NC_091989.1, from coordinate 106,855,010 downwards.
GCAGGAGACCTCACTGCCGCCTTTCATGCCACTCTGGGGCAAAACCCGGAGCGCAAAGGACGGCAAAATCCAGCCCTATGTGTCTTATATAAAGGACGAATCATTAATAGCTTTGTTAAGCTCCAATGGTTAAATAATTTTACAATTTTCTCTATATTTCTCCCATTTCACAACAGTGCCACAGACACAGGGTAAGTTCTCTCCTGCTCTTTCCTGCTGTACTCTGGGCCACAGCTCGCTTTGATTGCACCATTTCCTCCTCTATGTCCCCCTGCGCTGTGTTCTCTGTTGTGCTCGCTCCCTCTGTACAAACCGCCTGTAGATGTGTGACTGTGCCCTTTTCTGCTGTTCCTCCTCTGGCACCTTCTCCTCTCAGCCCCGTTCTGCCGCCAGTGTCTGCTGCTACACTGCTCTTTGCTGATGCTGTCTGTGCTGCATGCTCCATGGGGAAACATGCAAATGTTTAAGAATGGCAGTGTACTTTCCTGCAGGGATGGAGGCGGTGGCGGTGGCGGTGGAGTTCTCAGGTGGCTTGTGCACGGACTCGGAAGGGTGTTACCGCAACCTGAAGAAAAAGTGAAACCAACCGATCCCACTGTGCCGACAGTTGAAGTCACCACCGCTCCCCAGGAAGAAAAGGAGGTGAGTACATCTGCAAGCCTTTTAGTTGGTTGTGTGTCAGGAAGAGACCTGAGTGGGACCCTGCACTAAATGGAAGGTGTGCTGCTGTATGATATATGCTGCTGGAGGTAAAGTACTGCTCTATATAATATATATATTACACAGTTAATCCAGCGATCTCGCAGTCCCGGCAGGGACCCACATTCAAAGATATAGAAATACAACACTGAGGCTCAATTCTCTGAACCGTGCTTCCTTCAACCACTGGGAGCATGGGAGTGTAATATATATTGAAGGAGGACAGCAAAGATGGTCATGATGGCTCCAAGCTTTAAATCAATGAGCTGCAAAGAGAGATTCACATTTTCTCATTAGGAAAAGAAAATGAAAGAAAGACTTACATTTATATAGGACCTTTCACAACCTCAGAATGTCCCAAAGGTCTTTACAGGCCCCCTAACAGTAGCTACACTGTAGCACAGAGTATAAATCAAGAAATAATGGAGGATTGGAAGAAAGTTACGGCAATTATCATTGGTGATTTTAATCTTCATATTAATTGGACAAATCAAATAGGCAAAGGTAGTCTTGAGAAAGAGTTCATAGAGTGTATGCGGGATGGTTTCTTGGATCAATGCGTTGTGGAACCAACCAGGGAGCAGACTATTCTAGGTCTGGTAATGTGAAATGAGGCTGGATTAATTAATGATCTTGTAGTGAAGGATCCTCTTCGGAAGAGTGATCATAGCATGGTAGAATTTAAAATTCAGTTTGAGGGTGAGAAAGCTAGGCCTCAAACTAATGTCCTGAACTTAAATAAAGGTAATTACAAAGGTATGAAGGCAGAGTTGGTTAAAGTGGACTGGGAAAATAGATTAAAGGGTAATACTGTAGAAAAGCAGTGGTAAACATTGAAGGAGATATTTCATAACTTGCAACAAAGATATATTTCAGTGAGAAACAAAGACTTTAAGAGAAGGCTAACTAAGGAAGTAAAGGAAAGAAAACTAAGGCATACAATGTTGCGAAGAACAGTGGAAGGCCAGAGGATTGGGACATTTTTAGAAACCAGCAAAGGACGACTAAAAAAATGATAAAGACAGAGAAGGTAGCATATGAGAGTAAACTAGCAAGAAATATAAAAACAGACAGTAAGAGCTTCTACAGGTATATAAAAAGGAAGTGAGTAGCTAAAGTAAACATTGGTCCCTTAGAGGATGGGACTGGGGAATTAATAATGGGTAACAGGGAAATAGCAGAGAGTTTGAACAAATATTTTGTATCGGTCTTCATAGTAGAAGACACTAAAAACATCCCAATAATTGATAATCAAGGAACTATTGTGGGGGTGGTTGGGGGGTGTGGGGGAGGTGGGGGGGGCGAACTTAAAACAATCACTATCAATAGAGATAAGGTAATAGGCAAACTAATGGGATTAAAGGTGGACAAGTCCCCTGGACCTGATGGCCTGCATCCTAGGGGCTTAAAGAAAGTGGCTGCAGAGTTAGTGATGCATTGTTTGTAATCTAACAAAATCCCCTGGATTCTGGAGAGGTCCCAGCGGATTGGGAAACTGTAAATGTAATGCCCCTATTTAAGAAAAGGCAGAAAGCAGGAAACTATAGACCAGTTAGCCTAACATCTGTCATTGGGAAAATGCTTGAGTCCATCATTAAGGAAGTAGTAGCAGGACATTTAGAAAATCATAAAACAGTCAAACAGAGTTAGCATGGTTTTATGAAAGGGAAATTACGTTTGACAAATTTGCTGGAGTTCTTTGAGGATGTAACGAACAGGGTGGATAAAGGGGAACCAGTAGATTTTGTGTATTTGGATTTCCAGAAAGCTTTCGATAAGGTACCACATAAAAACTTACTGCACAAGATAAGATCTCATGGGATTTGGGGTAATTAGCGTGCATAGAGGATTGGCTAACTAACAGAAAGCAGAGAGTCGGGATAAATGGGTCATTTTCAGGTTGGTAAATTATAACTAGTGGGGTGCCTAAGGGATTGGTGCTGGGGCCTCAATTATTTACAATTTATATTAATGACTTGGATGAAGGGACTGAGTGTAATGTAACCAAATTTGCTGATGATATAAAGATAGGTGAGAAAGAAAGCTGTAAGGAGGACACGAATAATCTACAAAGGGATATAGATAGGCTAAATGAGTGGGCAAAAATTTGGCAAATGGACTATAATGTGAGAAAATGTGAGGTTATCCACTTTGGTAGGAAAAATAAAAAAGCAAATTATTATTTAAATGGGGAGAGATTACAAAATGCTGCAGTACAGAGGGATCTGAGGGTTCTTGTACATGAAACACAAAACGTTAGTATGCAAGTACAGCAAATAATCAGGAAGGCAAATGTAATGTTGACCTTTATTGCAAGGGGATGGAGTACAAAAGTAGGCCAGTCCTGCTCCAACTATACAGGGTGTTGGTAAGACCACACTTGGAGTATTATGTACAGTTTTGGTCTCCTTATTTAAGGAAGGATATACTTGCATTGGATAGTTTGAGAAGGTTCACGAGGTTGATTCTTGAGATGAAGGGGTTGTCATATGAAGAAAGGTTGAGCAGGTTGGGCCTATACTCATTGGCGTTTAGAAGAATGAGAGGTGATCTTATTGAACATATAAGATTCTGAGGGGGCTTGACAGGGTAGATGCAGAGAGGATGTTTCCCCTCGTGGGGGAATCTAGAACTAGGGGGCATAGTTTCAGAATAAGAGGTCGCCCATTTAAAACAGAAATAAGCAGGAATTTCTTCTTTCAGAGGGTTGTGAATCTTTGGAATTCTCTACTACAAGGAGCTGTGGACGCTGGTTCTGAATATATTTAACATGGAGATCGACAGATTTTTGAATGATAAGGGAGTCAAGGGTTATGGGGAGCGGGCAGGGAAGGAGTTGAGGCCAGGATCAGATCAGCCATGATCTTATTGAATCGTGGAGCAGGCTCGAGGGGCCAAATGGCAACTCCTATTCCTATTTCTTACGTTCTTATGTAATGTCTCATCTGAAAGGAGGCACCTCTGACAGTGCAACACTCCCTCAGTACTGCACTGAGTGCCAGCCTGGATTTTGTGCTGAAGTCTCTAGAGTAGGGCTGGAAGCCACAACCTTCTGGCTCAGAGACGAGGGTACTATCATTGAGTGAGCCAAGGCTTCAAGCCAAGGAGGGGACACGATACAAATATTGACATTTATTTTAAAAAGTTAGTGTAAGCTGGAGAAGAAAATGAGGAGACATGATTGGGAAAGAAGGGAACAGCGAATTAAATATAATTATCTTATGACTAACCCAAGGCTCAGCTTGGTTGTTAAACAGATTTATTTTTTAAAAAGAAACGAAACAACCTTTGATTTTTCAACGGTCTTACGGAAGCAGCTCATAACTCCTTAAATCAACTATCAACATTCTAATGTCAGTCTCCTGATTAACTAATTCTATTAAGGTGGAAATGCAATCTCATCACAGTAACTCGGGGAGTAACTACATTCTCATTTGACTTGTTAACTTGCCACTCTGTTGAAGAAATCGTTTGAGAATTTATGGATCTCTGGTAATATCTGAAACGAATCTCTTCTATGGAGACTCTTATTCCATGTTAAACCCTCTCAAGTGGATGTAAAAGATCCTATGGCACTATTTTGAAGAAGAGCAGAGGAGTTATCCCCGGTGTCCTGGCTAATATTTATCCCTTAATCAATATAACAGAAACAGATTATCTAGTCATTATCACATTGCTGCTTGTGGGAGCTTGCTTGTGCGCAAATTGGCTGCCGCGTTTCCCACATTACAACAGTGACTACACTCCAAAAGTACTTAATTGGCGGTAAAACACTTTGAGACGTTCGGCGATTGTGAAAGGCGCTATATAAATGCAAGTCTTTCTTTTTTTTCTTTCTATATGTGCCCCTGAGCCATTCTGTGCTCCTGTGTGTGTGACACATTCAAACAGCATGGGGAGCTGTCCTTTCGCTCTACATCTGCTTGAGGAAATGACAGCAGCATATTCTTGTTTGATGTGCAACACTGATGGCTCCCAAGAGGTCAGAGAAGACAAAAACTGCCACTGTCGCAACTCAATGCCCAGCACAGACCCGTACAGGGTAACTCAAGGTGTAAACCGGTGCATCCACTGAGCATGTCACTGAAGTTTGGTGTTCAAATAAAGTTCCTCCTTCTGAGACATGGCTAATGGCTTGCGACAGGCCGTGAGCACAGCATCAGAGCATACATCTGCTTTTTATCAATGTATCAGCTGGAATTATGTATCACTGGATGTCTCCACCATAAAGTCACCAGCTTCCGATCCGAGACTAGTCGTATGGTTTTTTTCCATGTATCATTAGAAAATGATACAACTCGGAATGAGTGATCGTAGCATGATTGAATTTCAAATTCAGATGGAGGGTAAGAAAGTTGAATCTCTAACCAGCGTACTAAGCTTAAATAAAGGAGACTATGAAGATATGAGGGCAGAGAGTTAGGTAAAGTGGACTGGGAAAATAGATTAAAGTGTAGGACGGTAGATGAACAGTGGTGTACATTTAAGGAGATATTTCACAATTTTCAAGAAAAATTTATTCCAGTGAGGAAGAAAGGGTGTAAGAGAAAAGATAGCCATCCGTGGCTAACTAAAGAAATAAAAGACGATATCCAATTAAAAACAAGGGCATATAAAGTGACCAAAACTAATGGGAGAACAGAAGATTGGGAAGCTTTTAAAAGCCAGCAAAGAACGACTAAAAGAATGATTAAGAAAGGGAAGAAAGACTATGAAAGTAAACTAGCACAAAATATAAAAACAGATAGTAAGACTTTCTATAGATATATAAAAAGGAAAAGAGTGGCTAAAGTAAATGTTGGTCCCTTAGAAGACGAGACCAGGGAATTAGTAATGGGGAACATGGAGATGCAGAAATTCTGAACAAATATTTTGTATCAGTCTTTACGGTAGAGGACACTGACAATATCCCAACAGTGGATAGTCAAGGGGCTATGGGGGGGAGGAGCTTAACACAATCACAATCACTAAGGAGGTGGTACTCAGTAAGATAATGGGACTAAAGGCAGATAAATCCCCTGGACCTGATGGCTTGCATCCTAGGGTCTTAAGAGAAGTAGCGGCAGGGATTGTGGATGCATTGGTTGTAATTTACCAAAATTCCCTGGATTCTGGGGAGGTCCCAGCAGATTGGAAGTCTGCAAATGTAATGCCCCTATTTAAAAAAGGAGGCAGACAAAATCAGGAAACATCTGGAGTCCATTATTAAAGAAGCAGTAGCAGGGCATTTGGAAAAGCAAAATTCGGTCAGGCAGAGTCAGCTTGGATTTATGAAGGGGAAGTCAGGTTTGACAAATTTGCTGGAGTTCTTTGAGGATGTATCGAACAGGGTGGATAAAGGGGAACCAGTGGATGTGGTGTATTTGGACTTCCAGATGGCATTTGACAAGATGCCACATAAAAGGTTACTGCACAAGATAAAAGCTCACGGGATTGGGGTAATATATTAGCATGGATAGAGAACAGAGAGTCGGGATAAATGGTTCATTCTCTGGTTGGCAACCAGTAACTAGTGGGGTGCCACAGGGAGCAGTGCTGGGACCCCAACTATTTACAATCTATATTAACGACTTGGAAGAAGGAACTGCGTGTAACGTAACCAAGTTTGCTGACGATACAAAGATGGGAGGAAAAGCAATGTGTGAGAAGGACACAAAAAATCTGCAAAAGGACATAGACAGGATAAGTGAGTGGGCAAAAATTTGGCAGATGGAGTATAATGTTGGTAAGTGTGAGGTCATGCACTTTGGCAGAAAAAAATCAAAGAGCAAGTTATTATTTAAATGGAGAAAGATTGCAAAGTGCCGCAGTACAGCGGGACCTGGGGATATTTGTGCATGAAACACAAAGATTAGTGGGAAAGCGGGTTATGTAGAGGACACAGAGAGGCTGCAAAGAGATTTAGATAGGTTAAGCGAATGGGCTAAGGTTTGGCAGATGGAATACAATGTCGGAAAATGTGAGGTCATCCACCTTGGAAAAAAAAACAGTAAAAGGGAACATTATTTGAATGGGGAGAAATTACAACATGCTGCGGTGTAGAGGGACCTGGGGGTCCTTGTGCATGAATCCCAAAAGGTTAGTTTGCAGGTGCAGCAGGTAATCAGGAAGGCGAATGGAATGTTGGCCTTCATTGCAAGAGGGATGGAGTACAAAAGCAGGGAGGTCCTGCTGCAACTGTATAGGGTATTAGTGAGGCCGCACCTGGAGTACTGTGTGCAGTTTTGGTCACCTTACTTAAGGAAGGATATACTAGCTTTGGAGGGGGTACAGAGATGATTCACTAGGCTGATTCCGGAGATGAGGGGGTTACCTTATGATGATAGATTGAGTAGACTGGGTCTTTACTCATTGGAGTTCAGAAGGATGAGGGGTGATCTTATAGAAACATTTAAAATAATGAAAGGGATAGACAAGATAGAGGCAGAGAGATTGTTTCCACTGGTCAGGGAGATTAGAACTAGGGGGCACAGCCTCAAAATATGGGGGAGCCAATTTAAAACCGAGTTGAGAAGGAATTTCTTCTCCCAGAGGGTTGTGAATCTGTGGAATTCTCTGCCCAGGGAAGCAGTTGAGGCTAGCTCATTGAATGTATTCAAATCACAGATAGATAGACTTTTAACCAATAAGGGAATTAAGGGTTACGGGAAGCGGGCGGGTAAGTGGAGCTGAGTCCACGGCCAGATCAGCCATGATCTTGTTGAATGGCGGAGCAGGCTCGAGGGGCTAGATGGCCTACTCCTGTTCCTAATTCTTATGTTCTTATATTCTTATGTAAAAGGATAGTATACAGGTACAGCAAGTGATCAGGAAGGCCAATAGTATCTTGGCCTTTATTGCAAAGGGGATGGAGTATAAAAGCAGGGAAGTCTTGCTACATTTATACAGGGTATTGGTGAGGCCACACCTGGAATACTATGTGCAGTTTTGGTTTCCATATTTACGAAAGAATATACTTTCTTTGGAGGCAGTTCAGAAAAGGTTCACTAGGTTGATTCTGGGGATGAGGGGGTTGACTTATGAGGAAAGGTTGAGTAGGTTGTGCCTCTACTCAATGGAATTCAGAAGAATGAGAGGTGATTTTATCGAAACGTATAAGATTATGAGGGGGCTCGACAAGGTGGATGCAGAGAGGATGTTTCCACTGATAAGGGAGTCTAGAACTAGAGGACATGATCTTAGAATAAGGGGCCACCCATTTAAAACTGAGATGAATAGAAATTTCTTCTCTCAGATGGTTGTAAATCTGTGGAATTCACTGCCTCAGCGAGCTGTGGAAGCTGGGACATTGAATAAACCTAAGACAGAAATAGACAGTTTCTTAAATGATAAGGGTTAAGGGATTATGGGGAGTGGGCAGGGAAGTGGAGCTGAGTCCATGATCAGATCAGCCATGATCTTATTGAATGACAGAGCAGGCTCGAGGGGCCATATGGCCTACACCTGTTCCTATTTCTTATGTTCTTATGTTCTTATTAACTTTTTGATAATTATTAACCTACGTTTTTATTTTCTGATGCAGGAACCTGAAAAACCGAAGATAGAAGAGCCCCCCGCTGAAGCAAGTGAGTCCCTGGAGCTGAATGATGATGGTTATAATGTAATTGTTGCTCATTGTTGCAGGAGTTTATTTGGCAAAGGCCCTGAAATCCCGTAGGGATAATTCCCATCCGCTGCCGTATTGTGAGCAGGTGATTACATAGAAATGACAATAGGGAAACATTCCCCAAATAAGTCCTTGTTGGTGTTTATCCTCCACAGGGGCACCAGCCTATATGCCTGCCCTGCTTCCATAGCCCATTACTCCCGCTGCCCTTTGACTGGAGTCACACAAAGACCATAATGGATAAGAATGGCAGGTTTCCTTCCCTAAAGGATATCAGTGAACGAGTTGGGTTTACATGACAATCCGCTGGATTCAAGGTCACTTTTTTTCCAGAACTTTTCAAGTCTTTCTTCGTATTTGTATTTGCTCATGCCAGGCAACATCCTCGTGAATCTGCACCATACCATCTCCATCACCTGAATATTGTTCCAACCCAAAACTGCGCACAGTACTCCGACTCTGTTCTTACAAGGAGGGTGAACAGCTCTGTGATATTTTACTACGTCAAAGGCAATAACTTCAATCTTTTGTTGTTGCTGTTGGTGATAAAATGACCATCACATGCTTTACACTGTATTCCTGCTTGCCGCCATTTTAACTGCATTGTTACAGGCGCCTGGCAGAGCAGACGGGGGTTTCATTAATTTGTATAAGTTGAGATCCTGTGACACAATCAGGACCCCACTGGGATTTGCACTCCCGATCACGGTAATGGTGCACAGTGCCAGAGCCACCAGTGGAAGCTGGCAGCAAGAAGTAAGGTGGTCAGAAGAGGTCTGGGAAGCGCTGTATTTTAACATTTTTTATGGTATCCTTATAGACCAGGAGAAGCAAAGGTTCTCTTCCGGGCCCCACAAGGAAACCTTGAACCTCCCCTGCCCCAGGCTTCCCTCCCCCTTCCTGAACATGATATTCTAGGCACTTCCCCCCCCCATCCCCGCCCCGCCAAACTGACCTTAGTGCTGGGGACCATTCCGTCAGGTCACCAGCAATGGGCTCCTGCTCGCCCACAGGCCAGGCAATGTTTCTTGCCACCTTCAGTGGGAATCTAACACTGAACATGGAAATGGCCCCAGGAGTTAAAATCTCTCCAGGCTTCATGCAGTGCATTATGGGGGCTTCCCGCTCACTCCAGCCCCCACATGCCACACTCGTGTCCCGAGTTACAATTGGGGCTACTGATTCACCATTACATCTCTGCTTTTATTGTCTATACTTGTCATAAAGCCCAGTATTCTATTGGCTTTTTTATGGACTTATCTACTTGAGGTGCTGCTTTTAACATCCTGTGTATCTGAACCTCCAAATCCTTTTGCTCTTCCACATCACCAAATCTTCCGGCAACAACAACTTGTATTTATATAGCGCCTTTAATGTAGTGAAACGTTCCAGAGTGCTTCATAGGAATATTTTACACATGACCAAAGGCTTGGTCAACGAGGTATGTTTTAAAGAGTGTCTTGAAGGAGGAAAGAGCTCAAGAGGCGGAAGGTTCCAGAGCTTGGGGCTGAGGCAACAGAAGGCATGGCCACCTATGGTTGAACGATTATAATCAGGGATGCTCAGGAGGGCAGAATTAGAGGAGCACAGACATCTCAGGGTGATTGTGGGGCTGGAGGAGATTACAGAGATAGGGAGGGGTGAGGCCATGGAGGGATTTGAAAATAAGGGTGAGAATTTTGAAATAGTCAGTGATTAGTGAACGGAATTTGTGGCGGGGACGGAAAACAATGGCTTCGGTCTTTCCAATATTCAATTGGAGAAAATTTCTGCTCATCTAGAACTGGATGTCGGACAAGCAGTCTGACAATTTAAAGACTGTGGAGGGGTCGAGCGAAGTGGCGGTGAGGGAGAACTGGGTGTCATCAGCGCATGCGGAAACTGATGATGTGTATCCGGATGATGTCGCCAAAGAGCAACAAGATGAGAAATAGGAGGGGGCCAAGGATAGATCCTTGGGGGACACCAGAGGTAATGATGCAGGGCAGGAAGAGAAGCCGTTGCAGGTGATTCTCTGGCTACAATTCGATGGATAAGAATGGAACCAGGCGAGTGCAGTCGCACCCAGCTGGATGACAGAGGAGAGGCGTTGGAGCAGAATAGAGTGGGCAATCGTATCAAAGGCTGCAGACAGGTCAAGAAAACATTCAATGTATAATGTTTACTTTTCTCTAGGGAGCATGACATGGGTTTGGGCAAAGGAACTCCTTCCTGACACTCCTTAAAACATACCTCTTTGACCAAGCCTTTGGTCACCTGTGTAATATTCCTGTGAAGCACCTTGGGACATTTCACTACATTAAAGGCGCTATATAAATACACGCTGTTGTTGGCGGAAGATTTGGTGATGTGGAAGAGCAGAGGGATTTGGAGGTTCAGATACACAGGACGTTAAAAGCAGCACCTCAAGTAGATAAGGCCATAAAAAAGCCAATTAGAAACATGATAGAGAAGAGTGGAATCCCAACAGCACAGAGATGGATTCTTGGAGATTGGGATTAGGAGAAGTCAAGAGGTAGGGTGTGAAATCTCAGAACCATGAAGCTACTGGATGAAAGAAATCTGCTGAATTCAAGTCCATTTTAAAATTGTCCGCCATGTCTTATTTGTAGTTGATGACTTGCATTGGGTTTGATAAACTCCATTGGGTTTAATATTTTCCTAAAACAACTAATGTGCCAGGGGCAAGATTACTTGATAGCAACAATATTGTCATAAACTTTCCTACATTTCTTCATCTTTAGTTTTCATATTAGTGCAAAAGAGACAGAGATGGGGCGAGCAGAGGAGATGCAGAAAGAGGGAACTTGAGTGGAGAGAATGAAAAAGCAGAGGGAAGATGGAGAGAGAGAGAAAAAGGGAGAGATAGATCAGAAGAATGATGGCGATACAACCTGAATTGATGAGGGCTAGCTGTTCATATCATTTCCACATTATCCCAGCCTTATTCAGCTCGCTTGGGAGAGATTGATGGTCTTCAGACACAATTAAGTACAAACAAGCTCCAGTTATGAAATAGTCACCAGCAACATTTCTACATGTCAGTGACAATGATAATGAGGCTTTGCTCTTCAGTGACTCGTATGGAGCACAGGCGCTGGCAGAGGCTGCTTGGGCTGAACTCTGTGCTGTAAATACTGTGCAATACTAGAGGTTGAACAATGAGTTAGGGCCATTGAGTGTTCTTAGAATCTGATATTTTTCCTGATTTGGCAGAGCCTGAGCCTGAGCCAGAAGCTAAACCTGAGCATGAGCCTGAAGTGAAGGTGGAAGTCACTGTGGTAACTGAGATTGTGGAAGAGACCACTGACCAGCAGGCAGAACCCCCCACAGACACTGCACCCACAGTCAAGGCTGTTGAAATGCCTCCCTCGTCTGCTGGTGGCAGCAGGTATAAAAAATACTCACTTTTATGTAAGGACACGTGCTTTCATAAAAAGTAGATCCTTTGATTGAATTTATGTGTTGTGGTTGGTAGAGCTGCCATAGTCAAAGTCACTTCACAGCTCTACTAGTCCCAGTGACATTCTACAGCTTGCAAACCTGCTTTTTCACAGCTTTCTCATCACTCTTGTTAAACACACTACCCAAATTTCACAATCCTAATGGCCAGTGCTGCCACTTTAGTTTTACAAACAGACATATGCACACCATTGTCATAACCTTTCCGAAATAAAATACGACCAAGTAAATCTTACAGCAAGGCTATATCCTAAAAACCCAGACACTGATTTTCCATCACTGAATCTGCTTCATAATCGCCATTACACACACATCCACATATATATGTTTCATCAATGCATCCTCTTCCAAATAATCAATAGTATATGCTCTCCATCATTGTATCCTCTATCTAATAACCAACACACACACGCACACACACACACACATTCCATCACTGTATCCTCAACAACCACTTAGAGTGCAGGTCCTGCGCACATGACGTAGGCTTACAATTCAGCGCATTAATGAAGGAATGCTACGGACCAATCTGCCTATTTTTGTGAATGCAAAAGATCCCACTGCACTTTTTCAAAACAGTTCAAGGAATTCTCCCAGTTTCCAGGCCAATATTCATCCCCCAAACAACACCATCAAATCAGATTAACTGATCATTCATTTTATTGCTAATCATGAAATGTTGATGTATGCAAATGGTCTGGTGTGTTTTCCTACAAAAGTATAAGTAACTACACTTCAAAATTAATTCATTGGTTGTGAAGCACTTTGAGAAGGCCTGAGAATGTGAAAGGTGCTATATAAATGTAGATTATTTATTTCTTTATATTGGACAATGAGCAGAATTTGAGAGAGGTTCAGGGAGGTGACTGAAAGTGAGGTTCAAGAGATAGATTTTGAGGGTGGGACAAGATGTAGCAAGGTTGAAAGTTTTGGAAGAGAATTGCAAGGGCGCTAATAGCTCTACCACCAATGGTGGAACAGAGCAAGGAAGCTCAGAAGAGCAGAGAATATGGTGGAACAAGGCCATAAAGAGTTTTCTAGATAAAGTCAAGGATATTGAAATTGAGGTGTTGGAGGCTGGGGAGCCAGTGGAAGTCATCGAGGACAGGTGAGTGAATCTTAGTACAGACAGAAAATAGCAGCAGATTTTGGATAAGCCGGAGTTTATGTAGTTGGATTTCAGAATGTCAGTGAGGAGAATGTTGGGAGAAGTTGAATCTGGAGATCAGGAAGGTGTGAATTAAGATTTCAGCAATGGGGCTACGTTAGAGAAGGAGGTGGGTTACTGGGTAAGTGGAAATAGGTGGTCTTGGTGATGATCTAATGGTGGGGTTTGACGTTCATTTTAGGACCCGACTAGACTTGGCTTTAGCCCATAAAGTTAGATTTTCTCTTCATCCTATTCCTTGGAAAAATTATAGAGAGCCTTTGATCTACAAAGTAAACTTTAGGAACTAAATCAGTTTTATGCGATTTTGCCTCACAATAATTTTACCCAATAATTTTCAGTGTATTAGGTTGGCTGAAACAAAGTCTGGGGAAAGTGGTCCCACAGCCGGTCGGGAGCTCTGTGCCTGCAGCCGCTGGAGTGGACCAGGAACCAGCGGCCCCAGAAAACACGGTGCGTTCTGATGGCTCCTGACCAAAATTATTCTAATTGTTTAAAAATTATTGATAAATAATTGTTTGCTGATTGTTCTGATGTTTTGTACTTCATGAAGGATATCATCTTTTGGCTGAGTGGCATGGTCTTTAGTTTGAACTATGTCAGGTGCTTCTTTGAAGAAACAGGGAATGGGGTAAAAGCCATACCACAGTGTGTTTCACATTCTGCATTGGACAATGTTGTCTGAGACTGGTGTGTGTAATTACATGTATTTTTGGTGACATTTTGTAATATGCAGGTCAGATGTTTGGTAAAAATGCCTTTACACTGCCCGACCAAAGCATCTCGGGGCTGAAATTTCCCTCTGACTAAAACGAGGTGCACTCACTGTTCCCTTTGTTGATTTTGGGGCGGTGTCTGCAGCAATTTTGCCCCTTTTTTTGTGGAGGGGCGGTGAAGTCGGGCTGCGGTGGGCTGGAAGTCGGGCGGATTCATGAGCACTGTGCTGACCATGTCAGCGCGACATTTATGACATCATTGCGACGTGGACGTACTGCATCGTGCTAAAGCGTCACAATGTCCCTCCCCTTCAGTTAAAAGGGAGGGCCGCTGCGAGCTCTGCATAAAATTTAGTGGCGCCCACTGGGCCATTAGAGATGGTGGTCTGGTACCCAAGAGGGGGCATTGAACCCCGTAACCGCCGTTGTCGGGTCAACTTCGGAGTCGGCCAACAATTAAAATGAAATAGTGGCCGCAGCAGAGCGCCCTCCCCTATAAGGGCGGACATGCTGCCCAGCCACTGGCAGCTTCACGCCTGGGGAACGCTGTCGGGGGCACCGCTCTCGTGGGGCAATTTCCCACGCGGAGCAGAAAGGGTGTTGGCGTCAGTCGGTAAGCGGTCAGCGTGTACCTCAGACAAGCATCAAAAACTGGAACAAAGTGGCACGGCCATTTCTTTCAATAGCCATCCTCGTATCGTCTGTAAGTTTGGCAATTTAGTGTGAATCACTTTTGTGTTGTGGATCTGACACCACTTGGAGCTGGTTCGAGACTTTGCGAAACCAATCCTGGCTATAAAGGTCCTCACTGAATTTCATCTCATTATTATGGGTTAAATGTAATTCCAGATATGAAAGGACAGTGTGCTGTGCTTTATACCATCCAATTCCTATAGTCCCTGTGTCTTCCATATTTGGTCTGTGCATTAACACCTTTTGCTCAGGTGTAAATGGGGAGCTTTGACACAGTATGTGATCATACCCGTCACAAACGTCTGTCACAGTTTCCAATTCTGTTACTCTTCACTCCAACTTCCAACGGATGGTCACAGTGTAAAGCAGCATGCTGCTGATTAAGCAGTGTTGACCTATGGATGAGTTGCAGCAGGATGTGGGATCTGGGTAACAATATTTATTGTCTGCCCAAGCCAATGAATGTGACCTTTAGCACCTTTGGGCCATCAGTTAATTAGGAATGTGGAAAATAATTCCTCCGGTGATTGCCAGTTTGCTATGGAAAACATGTTACTGTGCATAGGATCATAGGCAGTCTCTCGAAGCGAGGATGACTTGCTTCCACGCCAAAAAGGGATGAGTTCACAGGTATTTCAATGAAGGACCTAATACTCCAGGTCCCGAACTACATCTTGGAGGGTGGAAGATGCCTAGGCGTGGATTTTTTTAATGTGTGGTGGCTGTTGCACAGAGCTTGACAGAGCTAGGTCTTGTTCCAGTGGCAAGGATTAACCAAGATGACAGGAGACCAACTCTGGTGCACGGACTAGCGCGCACACATATCACAGTGTGGGCTGGCCCGTGCTGCCCCTGGGCCCTCGCTTCTTCTGAGCCCCAAACTCACGCCTCTCCTGGGCCCTGATCACATCTCTCTACGAACTCTTGCCGCTCCTTCGCCCCTCCTGCTGTGCCTGCCAGCACTGCAATCAGCGACCTGGCCTCACAGCCATTGCCCTCCTGCAGCAGCAGCACTGCTCCCTGCAGTGGTATGCCGCCGTACGCTGCTCCCTCCAATGGCCCCGGTCTGCTGATGCTCTTGCAGGCCAGGACCGCGCCGATTTCCGGGCTGGAGCATACTAAACCGACAGCTTATTACATGGCGATGGTTCAAGCTCATGGTTTATTGGATGTGTGGCTTCACTGCGCTCAAATCAATGCTGATCACCCAATTCATTCTTTTCAAAGACCTTAAACCTTGAATCTCCTTACCTCCTCCAAACTTCCTTACCTCGTACAATCTGCAATCTTTTAAAATACAAACTTGGTGCCACCTGCCAACCTAATTTTGATTTGTGTTTCCCCTTTCTGACTGTTTGCAATGTTGGTGATGCCACCTTCGAGCCTTGGGGCCTTCACCCAGGATTACTGACCCTTGGACATCACCAACTACACTCTGACCCGGGCTATTGCTTATATTATATACAAGTTGAGTTCATACATTTTGATCTGTTTCAGTCAGTTTGTGGATTTAATGCTGAACACCAATCAATAAACCAGTTCCCAGAATTGAACCTAGTGCTTTGAATTGCAGCGGTATTGGTTGTTAATGCATTACGCTATGGGGCAATAACAGACCCCGTGTATGTTAAAGCAGCCCCTCACCATCTTTGCTGCAGTGACAGAGAACAAGAGAGGCCGTTCTCATTCTTATTATTTGACCAATCATGTGGGTCCCATTCAGCTCTTTGAAGCTCTGGTCAGTTTCCGTGTCGTCTCTTTTAAAGGTCTCAGTGGAAGTGAAGAAGGCAGAGCTGAAAGTGACTGAGGTTAAAGAGGAAGTGCCCAAAGCTGTCACCGTCATACAAGGTAATGCAAATACATCTATTTTATTAAAGAACTCGAGTCATTGCAAACCCACCACAGGTCAGAGACGATCCCATGTGCTACAATCTTAGATAAGATCTGTACCTGTTGTAATCATTTCTGATCCCATTCTATTTGTGATATCCCCATCTCCTCAACCCCACATCTATTCCAGGTTAGGTCACAGGTCTGTGACTGGGTAAATTAAAGGGTTGTTCAGTGCATTGCACAGATTGCAGGGTTGTGTGAGGATGGGGTATAGATTTTGGGGCTATATTGTGGTGCGATACTGGGCTGGTCTCCAGTATGTATATCTGTATGATGATGTCTTGTGTGCTGATTATTTGCATCGCTGGTACTGATTCAGTCAGTCTTCCTGTATTTTCCCAGTTGCTCCAGCGGTCCCCACCCCAGACCCTGTAGTGAAGGAGGAGGAGCAGCCAGTATCCGAACCAATCACTAAGACCAGGTATGAATATTGGGTACGATGCAGCTGCATGGAGGTTTATAGAGCCCTGCCCTTGGGTCTAAAGGCACTGATTAGACTGTTAATTCTCAATAGAGTGCTAGTTCTCACTCACTAACTGATCGGGGAGGTTTCAGTTGCTGATTGATCAGATGTTTTCCCTGTCAGATGTGATGACTGGGTTTTTCACTCTAACACCCCCTTAACTTGGGTTGATTTTATCGTGTGTGTTTTAGGGAGCCAATGGGAATAAATTTTCACTGGATTGCCACCTAATTTTGCCCCTCTCCATTTTCTAGTTAGACCTGGGGTGGGTTTCGGAGGTTCCTGTCCAAAGAGAGGGGGACGGTGGGCTGCGCAGGGAGGGGAAAGACGGTTCATCAAGTATGAAAGTGCCCTGCTCCATTTCCTGGCCCGTAGACACGTTAGACACGAAGTCCTCTGCATATCCAGGAAACCCATCGGGTATGGGGTCTTGACTGGACCTTCAGGTGGAAGGCCCACAGGTTTTAAAAGTAAATGGGGCTAAAATTGGCCCTCTCCTTAAGGCCTGTTACCACCACAAAATGGCGGCCACGCTGCGGAGTGGAGTGGCCGCTGACCTTTGGTGGAACGGCCGCTGCTAGCCCAATTGTCCTCCCGAGGTTTCCCGACGGTGCCCTGATTCCCCCCCCTTACCACTCCGTTGCTGACAATCTGTGGTAAGCACATCATCACCGTGTGCACCACTGATCTACCCCCCCCCCCGACGATGACATTCCCCTCTGGAAATCTTCAGCCTGTCCGGCGGTGCAAACACCTCTTTTTTCCCGGTGGTCCAGTGAGGCTGTGGCCTTCCACAGCGGCATTGTGGCTTCCATTAAAGGGAGGGCGCACTGCCGCTGTCGCCATGTGTTTTCTTTGTCGGCCGAATGCCATGTAGGCCCGACAATTATGCCCCCAGCTTCGGCCGGGCTGCCAACAGGTAGACTGGCATCCCCTTTAGGTGCCAGGCCGCTGGCCCGGCCAAAACCCTCTCTGGTGGCCCAGTGGGCCAAAATTTTAATTGAAAGGGAGAGCCATGATGACGCGACGCCGTGATGACGTCATCGCGGTGGTCACTTTGCACCGCCCCCAACTTCCGCCCCTCAAGTGTACTCACCGCCCCCATTGAGACCGACTTTCGGATCCAAGTAAAAAAAAAACACAAAGAGCGGACTATCGCTCAAGAGACAATCTGAACCGCAGCTGTGGTAAAAACCATTCAACCATTCAAGCCGTTTCGGGCGGTGGGCAATTTCTACCTCAGTGTGTTTAGAAACTCCTTGCAGGCGTGCTGCAGGAATAACCAATGGGGTTGGTGCAGCAGAGTGACACAAACACCTCATGCTGCGCCATATTGATTTCATTTCACAAACAGGGAGGGGCGCTTGGCTTCTCTGTCATTTGTCTGCAACTAGCATTTACTTGCCTTCATTTTTGCCTGTCATTTCTCAATTCCCCCATCTCTGCAGCCTTGGTAAAGGTTGCTGATGGGCTGAGATATCTTATAAAGGCTGTCAGAGAGAATGCAGAATTTTTGTTCTGCCGGTGTAATTCCTCCCCATTGTCACATTCCTTTAAATTTAACTTATTTATAATTGTCCTCCCTCACCACAAGCGTCTTCCATAAACTAATTTGGCAACTGGAGTTATGAATAATTATGCAAATTTCCCTAAACCAAGGAACTGAGTGCTACATTACACGTGGCTCAGTGGGCAGGATTAACAGCAGTTCTAAACCACTTATAACTGACTTAAATTGAAAACAAAAATAGGTGCCCATCCCCCCTCCCAACACCAGTTACATACTCTGTGTATCAGCTATTGTGATATATTGTGTTTGTTTGGTAATATTAGCAAATATCTGCAAGAGTTATTCTTTTTCCTTTGGTTTGCATCAGTGAGGATGGTAGAAGGTAAGGATGTTCAGTGTGCTAATCACTTACTATTTGCTTATTTTAATGCTCATTAGTGCATGGTTGAATAGTGCTGATAAGCTGTGCCAGATTATGGCCCAATGCAATTGGACATTAAGCAGCCAATGTCAACTCCCAAAGAGAAGCCATGTGGTTTTCATTCTTCACGTTTTTCCTCTTCCTGTCAGAGATGAAGCTTTTGAGCCAGTGGTTCTTTGGACGAGATTTGTGCTTGAGACTAATCATAGCTGTGGGCTATACCAAATCATACACACCAACTTTCCATTTCTGACGCGGATAGTCACTGTTTCAGGGGCAATATCTGCAGATCCATAATTTGTGGATGAAATTCTTTGGGCTCCCTCCTCAGCTCTTCTGGGAATCCCACTGCATTCTCGCAGTGCCACTCCAGACTGTGACACTTGTGGAGGAAAGTCAGGGGCCGGGGACAAAGAGGAAAGTACAAAAGCAGTGCTTGGGAGGGAGTAAGTCCTGAGGCTTAGGCAAAGGGGAGAAAGTAAGTAAGTGTCCAATAAGCAGAGGATCAGGTATAGCTTGGGCTGTAATGCCCCACATTGGGATAGTCTGCTGACTCTCTGGCCCAGAAACTGTGCAGGTCATGATTCTGGCATAACCGCCACCCTCACACTTGCTGGGGCCCTGCCAGATTTAGTGGGGCCTGTGGGAGGGCACCAATGGGGTCAGTTGGTAACTGCACTACTATGGGTGTATCTCCAGTGCCTGTCTGCCCTATGATGCCAGGAATTCCAGTTCTTGGCTGCCATTGGGAGTGCGGGCGGCGGGGGGTGGGGAGGTGGTCAAGGCCTGTGTTTAAAAAAAATTATTTATCTCATCGTTGAAAGTCCATGCTGCTTCACTAGCCTGTACCTCCTGATGAACCCAACTGCACCATTCTGGGGGGGGAAGTATGCCTGATCATTCTTGGTGTACCAGTCTCCAGTGTTATCCTGGATATATCTGGGCCAAGGAAGCTTTAAATCCCAGTGTTGTC
Source organism: Pristiophorus japonicus (assembly GCF_044704955.1). Taxonomy (NCBI): domain Eukaryota; kingdom Metazoa; phylum Chordata; class Chondrichthyes; family Pristiophoridae; genus Pristiophorus; species Pristiophorus japonicus. The sequence continues at coordinate 106,835,406 of NC_091989.1, read as the reverse complement.
CCCAGCTACAGCTCCACCCCATTGGTGTCATTGGTCTTGTACAAGAGGGAGTTCCATCTCTTACAAGGCCAACCGGGTACTTCCAGTGTCAGCGGAAACCTGGTGTACCTGACTTCAAGCCTGCCTCTGGGACGCTCCTTCGAAAACCCGCTGGAGTTAAGGTTGACAAGCGTCGGAATTCACAAGGAAGTTCAGAGCCTCACTAATATCCAAGCTGGCATTTGAAGAATTGACACTTGGGCAAATGACTCGAAGGCTGCTGGTCCACAGTAACTGCTCCTTTGAACGATTCACTGCCTTCAGACATTGGGGGGAAATGTAGAATCTGAAACGTTACTGGCTAAAGAATTCACAATGAATTACCCTTTGGAGAACATTGGGCTTAATCCATGGGAACAAGATTTGAGTCAATTCGTATCTATTTTGTTGCAAGATTGATATGTGATCAAATTGTTGCTAAGTTATTTTATTCCTCTGCTCTTCAGTGTCTTCAGTTGGCTAGTACAAGGTCTTGGGAAAGTTGTGCCACAGCCGGTCATCAAATTGCAGTTATTAAAAGAGGTACGTTCTGAATTAAAACATGGATTAGGAGTATCGGGATGCTGATTCAGAATAAGGAAACTTCAAACTTAAGATATTGTTTAGAGATCAGCATTGATAACACTACAAAAGAAATGGTCAGCATTTTGCCTGGGAGGAATGATTTGTTTAATGTGAGCTCCAGAGCTCATTACAGCCTTGGTCCAAACATGGACATAACAGCTGAATTCCAGAGGTGAGTTGAGAGTGACTGCCCCTGACATCAAGGCAACGTTCAACCATGTGTGACCCAAGTAACTCTAGTAAAACCTAAGTCAATGGGGATCAGGGGGAAAACTCTCCAGTGGTTGGAGTCATACCTAGCACAAAAGAAGAGGGTTGTGGTTGTTGGAGGTCAATCATCTCAGTCCAGGACATCACTGCAGGCGTTCCTCAGGGCAATGTCCTCGGCCCAACCATCTTCAGCTGCTTCAGCAATGACCTTCCCTCTGTCATAAAGTGAGAAGTGGAGCTGTTTGGTGAAGATTGCACAGTTCCATTCACAATTCCTCAGATGATCCCGCATACAGCAACTTACTTGGACAATATCTAGACCTGGGTTGATAGTTGGCAAGTAACATTTGAACACACAAGTGCCAGACAATGACCATCTCTTACAATGGGAATCTAACCACCTCCCCATGACAATTAGTGACATTACCATCGCCGAAACCCTTACCATCAACATCCTGGGGGTCACTATTGATTAGAGACTTAACTGGACCAGCCACACAAATACTGTGACTACAAGGCTGGGTATTCTGTGGCGAGTGTCTCACCTCCTGACTCCCCAAGGGCACTACTCCATCCACAAGGCACAAGTCAGGAGTGGGATGCAATACTCTCCACTTGCCTGGATGAGTGCAGCTGCAAAACCATTCAAGAACCCCATCCACCACTTTAAACATTCACTCCCTCCACCACCTTTAGCATTCACTGAAAGTGGGAAACTTTCCCTGGTGAGACCAGGAGGAGCAGGAAGTCGCAGCCTTCTATGCCCCAGAATCCTCACCCTTTTCCCTCCTGCGAGACCCTCCGGAAAACCCCTTCCCGTGACATACCGGTTTGCCAGCAACCCTTCCTTTGGTGCCGGCAGACGAGCTACGGCTGCCTGAGCCTGCACACCCGCCTGCCGGTCAGCTGCCACTTTCACCCATTTCAAACGTGCAGCTGACCAGCGACATGAAGATGAGGCCCAGGATGTAAAATGCCCCGGCCCTCAAACTTAGATCAGTACGTTTTATTCTCTGCCCGCTCCTTGCCCAACCACAACCCGCTGGGGATTAACGTTGACCCCAATGGGAGCTAGATCCGTCAGTGAAAAGATGACTTAGAGTTCACGCTGTAACACTTCTCTAAAGTGAGTACTTCTCGTCTCTGTGCTCTCTAGGATGACGCGACTACAACTGCATGCCCCGCGGAAGAGAGTGAGTACAATGTTTCCTGAATCCTTTTAGTTGATTTATAAATGGCCAAATAATCTCAGGAAGAACTATGGTACAAGAAACACGGAGCAGGTCACAGAGAAGTCGAGCTTTGCCTAGGAGACAGCAGGTCACTGAGCTGTGGAACTCTGCCAGGGCACAGAGCGAGTCATTGAGCTGCAGTAACAGAGACACGAAGCATGGATAGGTCGTTGAGCTGTAAGGCTCCCCCAGGGGTAGGGAGCAGGTCACTGGGTTGGTTCTTCACCATCCTCTCCAACAAAAGGGCACAAGGAGATACTAAACATTACCAATTTAAAAAAAATTCATTCACGGGATGTGGGCATCGCTTGTAAGGCCAGCATTTGTTGCCCATCCCTAATTTCCCTTGAGTAGCTGGTGGTGACATTCACAGCAACAACTTCAGTCCTTTATTAGAACTAACCAATAATGTGTGATAGAGTTAACAAATCAGGATTGACAAACCACAAACAGGTCTATCCATTCAGTATCATCATGTTGAAGGAGGGGAGTTTGAACGTAACCTATCACGGTGCATGTTTAAATGAATGTGGAATAAAGCAGGGTCCCAACACAAAAGGGTGAATATAACTGTGATCATTGTTATTCCTACTGTGTATGTGGAATAAGAGTTATGTTCCTTAATATGCATAACACTTCGAGTTACAATGACATAAGTCTGTCATAGACCAACAATCCATAACATTTATTGCCATATAATCTTTTTAATGCTAACACTTTCCTATCAATCAATGTTAGTGACAAAGTGAGATATAAAGTACTCTCCACCAGAAGGGGGTGTCCCATACTGCACTAGTATGACATTTCCATTTTTTCTTCCACGACAGCTACCCTTGTAGTTATGCTGAATGAGAATGTCATAGCAACGGCACATTTAGGTAATTCTATGCTGCAGACCCACATGTACTAGGAACAGACTTAGCTCACTTCAGATAGGACATACAGCCAAGAGGGAGAGGGGTGTTTCCCCATTAGGTTGGACTGGATTCAAACCCAGGTCTGAGAGGTGAAGGAATAAAGGTTCACACCACAGTGCCACAAAGTCCCCGACTGTAAAAGATTCTTTGGTTTGGTTATTATTCAAATAGGAGGAACTGAAATGAACTCTCAGTGAAGCTAAAGGACACGTACCTGAACACAGCCCTGAAGATATTAATAGAATTACACAGCAAAACTGTAAATGGAATGAACCTACTGCAGTAATATCAGTTTAATGAAAAGGTTATAATTCTAGCCTGTCCACTAGATGGTGTGCTAGCCAATCTAATAGCATTCTACTCTGGCTAGAATAAGGTTGTTATTGGTTGAGTCCTCACCACCTGCTTTATTTTCCACTGGATATGCACAACAAGTACCAACAAGTAAGTCGGAGGGGGCAAAATTGGCTCTTTTTATAGCCCCTTTAGTGCCTCCGGAGGGTGCAAGACTGTTTTCGCCCGGGGGAGCGGGGCACGACCGCCTCCTGGGAAATTGCCCGGGAGATTCCGGAGGCGCTGGCACAGCAGCACTGTAGTTAGCGACTCCGGCCGCCGCGCAACCGGCGATGACATAATCGCCGTGGGCAAACAACCTCTCACCGCCCCGCGCCGATCCCTCACCACCCCTCATCGCCTCGTGCCGTCCCCTCACTACCCCTCGCCGCCCCTCATCGCCTCACGCTGACCCCTCACCTTCCCGCGCCGTCCCCTCACCGCCCCGCACCGACCCCTCACCACCCCTCATCGCCTCTTGCCGTCCCCTCACCGTCCCCTCACCGCCTCGCACCGACCCCTCACCGCCCCGCACCGACCCCTCACCGCCCCGTGCCGTCCCCTCACCACCCCTCATCGCCTCACGCTGACCCCTCACCTCCCCTCACCACCCCGTGCCGTCCCCTCACCGCCCCGCGCCGACCCCTCACCACCCCTCATTGCCTCGTGCCGTCCCCTCACCACCCCTCGCCACCCCTCATCGCCTCATGCTGACCCCTCACCTCCCCTCACCGCCCCGCTCCGTCCCCTCACCACCCCTCGCCGACCCCTCACCGGCCCTCGCCGACCCCTTAACGCCCCATGGCTGCAAGACAGGCATGGGCGGATGTCAACGTCAGCTTCACAGGTCACGAAGATGGCTGACTTCCACTCTCGGGGCGGTGATTAAAGGGGAGGGAGGGCACTAGCATCCTGGGTCGCCATCTTTCTTGTTCGGCCGACTGTCGGGTCAACTTGACCATGGCGGCCCCAGCATCCTCTGGGCTGCCATCGAGCAGCCTGGCACTCCATCTTTGGTGCCGGGCTGCTAGCCTATTCGAACGTTGTCCTGGGGGCCGAGTGGTGCCCATCAGAGGCCATGCAGAATGCGCTTCAGTGCCTCTCCCCTCTTCTCTCAGCGCCCCTGGACCCGCCCCTACAGGAAGTGGAGCACCGGAGATAGTGTGCCACTTCCTGTCAGGGGCGGGAAGGGCAATTCTTTGTCACCGGGGGGAACTTCCGCGCCGGGCGCTAAAAGTCCCGGCCCCAGAGGTTACTGTCCCCAATCAGGGCGCGGGGCAATTTCGCCCCCAGAAACTTGAAATGGAATATTTGAATGATACAATGTTGAACTATAGTGTTTCTATCTATAAGCATGTGTGAGGATTGCAACCGAAGAGGGCTCAGAACCTCAGACACTAGTTCTTAATGGCTATTTATTCTGCACGTTCATTTAACTGTGTGTGACCTGCAGACGTAATCTCTGGAGATTATTGATATCTGGATAATTAGAGAAGCTGAAACATAGTGGTCTCAAAAGAATGTAGGTACATTGAAGATTTTTGTTTTCTGTAGTTGTACTGTACCTGGTACTATGTCAATATCACAAATTGTAACCAAACAAAGTTCTGTGACTTTGCCAGCCTTTGACTGGCTCAGTGGGGGTTTGCTGTCTTTTCATCTCTGGGGTCTGGGTTCAATTCTAGCTGAAGTTGTAAAAGTCTGCTTTCTCTCCTGACCTCAACTTGTAGGCTCAAAGTTTTAGCATGAAATGGGTTTGGACCAATTTCATCCCAGTTGCGAGTGGGTATGTGTCCACAACACAAAACAGGCCATCGTTCAAAGAAGCCAGAAGGATGACTGCTGCGGGAAGTGGAGAACGTCACACTGATGTTAGGGTTGCCGTTTGTGAGACTGGGGTAATGACGAACGATCTTTAACCTGACCTGGGTTGGTCGGCCAGTGAGAGGGAGATTTATTTTGCATCGAGCACTGTGAAAGGCTTGAGGGGACACTGCAGAAGGCCTTTACTCTGTACCCAGCTTGTGCTATCCTTTATCTGGCAGCACTTACTTCAGAACTTGAAGGCAAATTTGAATAATTATACAGTTACCTCACATTGACATCTTTCCAACTCTTATCTAATACTAAATAATCTACTCGTAAGTGTATTTATTAATAATATTTTGGTTGGTAGGAGCAGAGAGTCATTAAGGAGCAGCTCGGAGACAGGGCGATGAAGTGTGGGGCAGAGATGGGCACCAGTAGCTGTGTACCAGTGTTTTCCCTAATCCATGTCATCTTCTCCTTTGTTTCAGGAGGGAAGCTGGTTCCGGTCTCTGAAACAAATGGAAAATGAAGACTTTGGAAAGATGTCAGTGTATAGAGAGCAAGTCCTGACTGTAATTAATCCGACTCTAGCACTGGGGACACGAAACACAGATTCTTCTGCGTCCTGTAGGGCAGTTCTCAATCTGTGGGTTACTCGGGACACTCACAGGAGTAACACAGACCAGTGGAGGGCAGATCTTCAGCAACGGTTCCTAATCTCCAAGTGTGCAATGACTTGGTTAATTAGCTTGCTTCTACTACACATCAGCTTCTGTAAACATTTAGCTGAGTTTTAATGAAAAAGTAATCAAAATCCAGGTGTAAATAACCCAATTTACCCAAGTGAGTGTGAAATCTGTACTTAGGTCTCATTGATGGGGCTAGCTATTGAACCGCAACATGTGTCTTCTACATTCTGCACTCCTTCACTCTGAGAGATTTCTGTGTAATTGTGCATTTCCCTCCCGCCCGCCACGTAAAAGGCATCTGTTTGCCAGTGCTGTGTCTCCCACAGTCTGAGGTACCTCTCTGATGGTGGATCTCCCTTGGTGTGACTACCTCACTCCGAGAGGCATCTATCTGACGTTTAGCCACCTCAGTCTGAGAGATGTCTGTCTCACAGTATGGCTCCCTCAATGCAAGAGGTATTTCTTTAACAATACAGCTTTCCCCCTCAGTCTGAGAGTTCTTCTTTCTGCCAGTACAGTTCCCTATGTCTGAGAATTGTCTGTCCGATAGTCAGAGAGGCATCTGTCTCACAGTGGGACTTTGTCAGACTGACAGGTGTCTATCTGACCGTGCAGCTCCATCAGTCAGAGAGGCATATGTCTGAGAGCTATCTGTCTGTTTGAAAGTGATACTTTCTCCCTCAGTCCAAGAGGTATGTGACTGGCAGTATGACTCCCATCAGTCTGAAAGTTGTCTATCAGACAGTATGACTCCCTCAGTCTGAGATGCGCCTGCCTCAGAGTAGAAATGATTCAACAAATATATTTCAATGAAGTATAACCTGCCATTTATGCAATGAACTTTCTGGAGTTATTATTATTCTGTATCATCATACAACACAGTTGCAAAGCAAACATTTATATTAGACATCATAAAATAAGTTACAATGCATTGAAAGTACAAAACATTTACAGGAGAATATAAAATATGAACAAAATGAGCTCAGTTTAGTCTTAACCATCAGTTTTGGCCAATGATAGTCACTGAAAGTTTAAGATGCAAAATTCAACATATTGTGGAAAATAAAAACGAACCTTCAGCCAATCCCGAGTCACGTGTCGTAGTCTCTATTTATTCATCAATGATGCTCCAGACTGTTAAACAGCTCAGTCCGTCCCGTAAATTCCGACTGTAAATTCGGGAGAAAGCAGTCGGAAGCTGCGACTCTTCGGGTGAGGTCTGTCTGTTCATGAAACAGATGGTTTGATGGTAAGGGGAAGGGAGAGTGGGGCTTTTACGCCCCTTGGGTAAATATTGCTTTATTTCAATATTATTCCTGTTCCCTGTGCTGAAAGTGCCGATTCCTCTTGGGAGATGGTGCCAATTCCTCACCTGTGTCTTCATCCTTCATGTCATTCTTCAATCAGAATTTTCGCAGCTTATTCCATCCTTACCTGACACCTCAGTTACTCGATCCTTTCTCAGTGTCGGATCCTACCTCTCATAACCAGCAGGGATCCCAGCCAGGCTGTTTTCAGCTGGTCAGTACAGGGGAGAAGCTAATTACCTCTTCATTTACTTTAATAACATTTCATTACAGGGGGTGAAGGAGAAGCAGTGTAATTACCCCCTATCCCTCAGTATACTCTCAGTACACGGGATATAATTACAGTGTATCCCTCAGTATATTCTCAGTACAGGGGATGTAATTACCATGTATCTCTCAGTATACTCTCAATACAGGGGATATAATTACCGTGAATCTCTCAGTATACTCTCAGTACAGGGGATATAATTACAGTGTATCCCTCAGTATACTCTCAGTACAGGGGATATAATTACCGTGTATCCCTCAGTATACTCTCAGTACAGGGGATATAATTACAGTGTATCTCTCAGTATATGCTCAGTACAGGGGATATAATTACACTGTATCTCTCAGTATACACTCAGTACAGGGGATATAATTACAGTGTATCTCTCAGTATACGCTCAGTACAGGGGATATAATTACCGTGTATCTCTCAATATACTCTCAGTAAAATGGATATAATTTACCCATATCCCTCAGTATAAGTACAGGGGATGCAATTACCCACAGGAGTTAGATTGAATCATGAATGATACAGCACAGAAGGAGGGCATTCGGTCCATCGTGCCTATGCCAGCTCTTTGTTAGCATTATCCAATTAGTCCCACTCCCTGCTCTTTTTCTATAGCCCTGTAATTTTTTTCCCTTGAAGTATTTATCTAATTCTCCTTTGAATGTTGCTACTGAATCTGCTTCCACCATCCTATCAGGCAGTGCATTCCAGATCACAACAACCTGCTGTGCCATTTTTTTCCCTTTAGTTCAATCACCTTAAACCTGTGCCCTCTGGTTACTGACACTTCTGCCACTGAAAACAGTTTCTCCTTATTTACTCTAGCAAAACCCTTCATAATTTTGAACACCTCCAGCAAATCTCTTCTTAATCTTCTCTGCAGGGATAGTGGATGCATTGGTTGTAATCTACCAAAATTCCCTGGATTCTGGCGAGGTCCCAGCGGTTTTGAAAACCGCAATGTAATGCCCCTGTTTAAAAAAGGAGGAAGACAGAAAGCAGGAAACTGTAGACCGGTTAGCCTAACATCTGTCATTGGGAAAATGCTGGAGTCTATTATTAAGGAAGCAGTAGCAGGACATTTGGAAAAGCATAATTCGATCAAGCAGAGTCAGCATGGTTTTATGAAAGGGAAATCATGTTTGACAAATTTGTTGGAGTTCTTTGAGGATGTAATGAGCAGGGTGGATAAGGGGGAACCAGTGGATGTGGTGTATTTGGATTTCCAGAAGGCATTTGATAAGGTGCCACATAAAAGGTTACTATATAAGATAGAAGTTCATGGGGTTGGGGGTAATATATTAGCAATGATAGAGGATTGGTTAACGAACAGAAAACAGAGAGTTGGGATAAATGGGTAATTTTCCGGTTGGCAAACAGTAACTAGTGGGGTGCCGCAGGGATTCGTGCTGGGACCTCAACTATTTACAATCTATTTGATGACTTGGATGAAGTGACACAAAGATAGATAGGAAAGCAAATTGTGAGGAGGACACAAAATCTGCAAAGGGATATAGACAGGCTAAGTGAATGGGCAAAAATTTGGCAGATAGAGTATATTGTGGGAAAATGTAAGGTTATCCACTTTGGCAGAAAAAATAGAAAAGCAGATTTAAATGGAGAAAAATTGCAAAATGCTTCAGTACAGAGGGACTTCGTGAACCTTGTGCATGAAACACAAAAAGTTAGTATGCAGGTAAGGCAAATGGAATGTTGGCCTTTATTGCAAGGGGGATAGACTATAAAAGCAGAGAAGTCCTGCTACAGCTATACAGGGTATTGGTGAAGCCACACCTAGAGTACTGCGTACCGTTTTGGTCTCCGTATTTAAGGAAGGATATACTTGCATTCGAGACTGTTCAGAGAAGGTTCTCGAGGTTGATTCCGGAGATGAGAGGGTTGACTTATGAAGATAGGTTGAATAGTTTGGGCCTATACACATTGGAGTTCAGAAGAATGAGAGGTGATCTTATCGAAACAAATAAGATAATGAGGAGGCTAGACAAGGTGGATGAAAAGAGTATATTCCCACTCATAGGGGAAACTAAAACTAGGGGGCATAGTCTTAGAATAAGGGGCCACCCATTTAAAACTAAGAGGAGGAATTTCTTCTCTCAGAGGGTTGTAAATCTATGGAATTCTCTGCCCCAGAGAGCTGTGGAGGCTGGGTCTTTGAATATATTTAAGGCGGAGATAGACAGATTTTTGAGCGATAAGGAAATAAAGGGCAGAGAAGTGGAACTGAATCCATGATCAGATCAGCCATGATCTTATTAAATGGTAGAGCAGGCTCAAGGGGTCAAATTCCTTGTGATCTTGTGCTTTATGGAGAACAGCTTCTCTAGTCTCTCCACATAACTAAAGTCCCTCATACTTGGCACCATTCTAGTAAATCTCTTTTCTCCCCTCTCTAAAGCAGTGACATTACAGGAATCGCAAGGTTAAGCCACAGATGTCATCGTGCATAACTCATGAATCCCATTCTATACAATCATGTAATCTTCAAAGTCTGAAAATCATCAGACTCTTTCCTTGTGCTTTCTGCTAATTTCCATGGCTTGATCATATTGCACCAGTATCCAATTTCACAGGATCAGGGCAATGTCACTCCGAGTACATATGATGGATTGTTAACTAAAACTTTAAGCTTATCTTTACAAACACTCTATGGCTTATGTTTTCCGGTTGGTGATGCCAAAGATAACCAATTAAAAAGCAATTAATACCATTGGTGGTACAAGTGGAAGACCCAGGACTAAATCTGCTCTTATGGATTTATGAGGCATCATGTTTCAGTCAGACTTTAAAGTTGATTTAAATTTTACTTTTGTGATGTCACAATATTCTGTCATTAACAGCCACGTAGCCATTGAAAACCTACCTGTATCTGTTGATTTAAACCAACCTATCCCCAAAAAACTAGTGTCCTGTCTTACTGCATCATACTGCCATCATTAAGTCCTTCATTGAAGACATTACAAGGTGGTAATATCCTGTCAGCAAGCAGTTAACACTATTTAATCACTAACTTTGTCAAATTCATTCCTAAAATTTTCAGCCGTGGCTCAGTGGTAGCCTTTTCACCTGAGTCAGAAGGTCATGGGTTGAACTCTCACTCCAGAGTCTGGGTTTAGCAGTATTGAAATATAAGTTGAAAAAAAACAATACAGGCAGAAATCTTTTTAACCATGACCTTGTAGAATATTCCCTTAGAATACTCAGTGCATGGGACTGTTTTTAACCTCATATCTCTCAGTTAAGTGGGTATATTATCCCATATCTCTCACTACACAAGTGTTATTACCCTAAGTCTCTCAGTTACAGGATATCATCCCCCAGATATCCCAGTACAAGGGGTGTGATTACTCCCTGTATTTCACAGCACCCAAACCTTTAGTTACGAGAAGTTATTATCCTGCGTATCTCTCAGTACGGGGGATATTATTACCTTCGTACCCCTCGGAACAGGTGGAGGTGTAAAATTAACATACTGACTCTTATTCTTCCAATACTCTGAGCAACTCAACCTGAAGGAGGATGAGGTTTATTGTCCATTGATTTACATCAGAGGAACCATAGAAGTTCACAGCACAGAAGGAGGCCATTAGGCTCATCATCTGCGTGTGGGTATTCCAATTCTCTTGGAGTCTCCCAGAATTAAAGATTAATCTCCCAGAAATTCCTGCAAGCAAGCCAAGAGAAAAACCATAGGAGCATTTTCTTCTCCTGTTTTACTCTGGCCGGACTCATAAACAGCAGGGCCATACCACGCCCAGGATGCAACATGGCCCTGGAACAGACACACTCTAACTGGTAAAACCACATGATAGATAGAGCAGTTTCTGGAGCGCAGAGGATCATGGGTGTTGTAGTCACCATTATTATTGCCACATGGATTAATGCATCAGACAATCAGTCGCAGCATGCTAAACAGTTTCCTAAGCCTCCATTATGGTAGGCAGGAAGCACACATTTATTATGAGCTGGAAGTGCGCCCCATGCCATATTGGTAAAGGCCAAAATATCGGCGTGCATTGCCCACACCTGAAACAGGCATTAGGCCCTTTGCTTGTGTAAATAAGGGACATAACACCTGCTTTCGGCCCCCACTACAAGATTGGTTTGCCCTGAGGCCACTTGTATTCAGGAAAACAGGTTTACATTAGCCTTACAGGGGATCCTTCAAGGAACCACCTGTCAGGCTACAACCAGCAAGGTATGTTTTGAAAATATACTACCCAGAATGTGCAGCTGGGAGGAGCAGAAACTTCACATTCAAAGAACCTAGGCCACTGTCAGCTGTGGCTACCGCCCCCCCATCCCACGACGATCGCCGGCGCTGCCCTCCTGTTTTCGATATAAATGAAGCCTGAGGCCCATAATGGGGCGCCTCAGGGCTCACCATTCATTGGAAAACAGCGTTCCCAAGAATGGCCGTGTCTGAATTTCTAGGCCATTAATTTGAAATGACCAGCTAGTCTTGATCAATGCAGAACATAAGCATTACAGGTTGAGCGTCCTAAATCCGGCAACCTCGGGACCGAGGCCCAGCCGGATTTTGTGTTTTTCCAGACTTCGGTTGTGTTTTTGACATCCGAAATCTGGAAACACCTGAGCCCAGGTTTGGGTATTTCCGTATTTCGGAATTTCAGAAGTGGGGGTGGGGGTTGCTCTCCGAGGAGATGTTCAGGTCACCGGCTGCGTCCAGACGGTCGTCGGGCGGGGTTCAGCCACCATGGAGGTGTATCTTGGATAAAAAGTCAGACTAGATAGTGCAAACTCAAAGTAGGTGTGACCGCAGTCCTTTATTACAGATCTCAGTGTGCCTCTCCAGCCTGTGAGGCCTCCTTATATACAGGTGCTCCCAAGCGATTGTAGGATCCCTTGGGACTCCAGGGGATAAGCCCGCTGGTGGTTAGACATAGTAATTACAGGTTTACATACATAACAACACTCCCCCCCCCCCCCCCCCCGCCCAAAGTCAATAGTGTAACTATTTACAATGTGAGTCGACCTGGGGCCTTCCTTTCCCTGGTTGATCATCTCAGTGAAAATGCTGGTGTTGGTGAGTCATTTGTTGGGCCTTCGCTGGGCTGCTGAGCAGCTGGCCTTGCTGGACTTCTGGGGGTGGTGAGTCTTGCTGGGCTGCTGCAGGTAATGGGTTCTACTTCATGGTTAACCGCTGGGTCGGTTACCACTGGTGTGTGTGTTGGAGGGCCGAAAAAAGTAGAGTCTATTGTGGGTTGTTCTGGATAGTCCGTAAATCTGAGTTTGGTTTGGTCCAAGTGTTTTCTGCAGGTGAGTCCATTTGTGAGTTTGGCCACAAACACCCTACTCCCCTCTTTGGCCAAAACAGTGCCAACAATCCACTTGGGACCTTGTCCATAGTTCAACACAAATACAGGATCATTTACTTCAATTTCGCAAGACTCATTTGCGTGATCATGGTATGTATTCTGTTGAAGCCGCCTGCTCTCTACCTAGATCAGGGTGAACTAACAAGAGCCTTGTCTTAAGTGCCCTTTTCATGAGCAGTTCAGCGGGAGGGACCCCGGTGAGTGAGTGGGGTCTTGTGCGGTAACTAAGCAGGACTCGGGATAAGCGAGTCTGCAGTGAGCCTTCAGTTACCCTTTTCAAGCTCTGCTTGATTGTTTAAACTGCTCGTTCTGCCTGACCGCTGGACGCTGGTTTAAACGGGGCAGACGTGACATGTTTGACCCCATTGCGGGTCATGAATTTCTTGAATTTGGCACTGGTAAAGCACTGCCCATTGTCACTTAAAAGGACATCAGGCAGACCGTGCGTGGCAAACATGACCCATAGGCTTTCAATGGTGGCAGCGGACATGCTTGCCGACATTATCACACATTCAATCTATCTGGAGTACGCTTCTACAACCACTAAAAACATTTTTCCTAACAATGGGCCTGCATAGTCGCCATGAACCCTAGACCACGGTTTGGAGGGCCAAGACCATAAACTTAGTGGCGCTTCCCTGGGTGCATTGCTTAACTGGGAACATGTATTACATTTGTGCACACAGGACTCTAAGTCTGCATCGATACCAGGCCACCACACTTGGGATCTGGCTATCACTTTCATCATTACAATGCCTGGGTGGGTACTGTGGAGATCACTAATGAATGTTTCCCTGCCCTTTTTTGGCACAACTACCCGACTACCCCATAGGAGTCAGTCTGCCTGTATAGATATTTCATCTTTGCACCGCTGGTACGGCTTTATTTCTTCCTGCATCTCTAATGGGACACTAGACCAACTCCGGTGGAGCGCACAGTTTTTTTTACTAAAGACAGTAAGGGGTCCTGGCTCGTCCAGGTTCTAATCTGTCGGGCGGTAACAGGTGATTGCTCACTCTCGAATGCTTCCATTACCATAACTAAATCTGCAGGCTGTGCCATCTCCATCCCGGTGGTGGGCAATGGTAGCCTATTGAGAGCATCGGCACAGTTTTCTGTGCCTGGCCTGTGGCGGATTGGTAGTTGTATGCAGACAACGTGAGCGCTCATCTCTGGATGTGGGCCGATGCATTCATATTTATCCCCTTATTTTCAGAAAAGAGGGATATAAGTGGCTTATGGTCAGTTTCCAATTCAAATTTGAGCCCAAACAGATATTGATGCATTTTCTTTACCCCGTAAACACACGCTCATGCTTCTTTTTTGATCACACTGTACGCCCTCTCGGCCTTAGACAGACTTCTGGATGCATAAGCAACCGGTTGCAATTTCCCAAATTCATTAGCTAGTTGCAATACACACCCAACCCTGTACGACGACGCATCACATGCTAGTACAAAACATTTACATGGATCGTACAACACAAGCAAGTTGTTTGAACATAACAGTTTCCTAGCTTTCTCAAAGACGTTTTCTTGGCTTTTACCTTATACCTATTCATCTCCCTTACACAGTAAAGAGTGCAGGGGTTCTAACAATGTGCTAAGACCCGGTAAGAAGTTAACAAAATAGTATAGAAGTCCTAGAAACAACCGCAGCTCCGTCACGTTCTGTGGTCTCGGTACGTTCTTAATTGCCTCCGTCTTTGAATCGGTGGGCTTGATGCCGCCCGCCGCGATTCTTCTCCCCAGGAACTCCACTTCAGGCACCAGGGAAACGCACTTCGACTATTTTAGCCTGAGCCCCACACGATTAAGCCGACTAAGAATCAGCTCCAGGTTCTGTAGGTGCTCGACGGTAACCAAGATTTAGAAACATAGAAACATAGAAAATAGGTGCAGGAGTAGGCCATTCGGCCCTTCTAGCCTGCACCGCCATTCAATGAGTTCATGGCTGAACATTCAACTTCAGTACCCCATTCCTGCTTTCTCGCCATACCCCTTGATCCCCCTAGTAGTAAGGACCTCATCTAACTCCTTTTTGAATATATTTAGTGAATTGGCCTCAACAACTTTCTGTGGTAGAGAATTCCACAGGTTCACCACTCTCTGGGTGAAGAAGTTCCTCCGCATCTCGGTCCTAAATGGCTTACCCCTTATCCTTAGACTGTGACCCCTGGTTCTGGACTTCCCCAACATTGGGAACATTCTTCCTGCATCTAACCTGTCTAACCCCGTCAGAATTTTATATGTTTCTATGAGGTCCCCTCTCATTCTTCTGAACTCCAGTGAATACAAGCCCAGTTGATCCAGTCTTTCTTGATAGGTCAGTCCCGCCATCCCGGGAATCAGTCTGGTGAACCTTCGCTGCACTCCCTCAATAGCAAGAATGTCCTTCCTCAGGTTAGGAGACCAAAACTGTACACAATACTCCAGGTGTGGCCTCACCAATGCCCTGTACAACTGTAGCAACACCTCCCTGCCCCTGTACTCAAATCCCCTTGCTATGAAGGCCAACATGCCATTTGCTTTCTTAACCGCCTGCTGCACCTGCATGCCAACCTTCAATGACTGATGTACCATGACACCCAGGTCTCTTTGCACCTCCCCTTTTCCTAATCTGTCACCATTCAGATAATAGTCTGTCTCTCTGTTTTTACCACCAAAGTGGATAACCTCACATTTATCCACATTATACTTCATCTGCCATGCATTTGCCCACTCACCTAACCTATCCAAGTCGCTCTGCAGCCTCACAGCATCCTCCTCGCAGCTCACACTGCCACCCAACTTAGTGTCATCCGCAAATTTGGAGATACTACATTTAATCCCCTCATCTAAATCATTAATGTACAGTGTAAACAGCTGGGGCCCCAGCACAGAACCTTGCGGTACCCCACTAGTCACTGCCTGCCATTCTGAAAAGTACCCATTTACTCCTACTCTTTGCTTCCTGTCTGACAACCAGTTCTCAATCCATGTCAGTACACTACCCCCAATCCCATGTGCTCTAACTTTGCACATCAATCTCTTGTGTGGGACCTTGTCGAACGCCTTCTGAAAGTCCAAATATACCACATCAACTGGTTCTCCCTTATCCACTCTACTGGAAACATCCTCAAAAAATTCCAGAAGATTTGTCAAGCATGATTTCCCTTTCACAAATCCATGCTGACTTGGACCTATCATGTCACCTCTTTCCAAATGCACTGCTATGACATCCTTAATAATTGATTCCATCATTTTACCCACTACCGATGTCAGGCTGACCGGTCTATAATTCCCTGTTTTCTCTCTCCCTCCTTTTTTAAAAAGTGGGGTTACATTGGCTACCCTCCACTCCATAGGAACTGATCCAGAGTCAATGGAATGTTGGAAAATGACTGTCAACGCATCCACTATTTCCAAGGCCACCTCCTTAAGTACTCTGGGATGCAGTCCATCAGGCCCTGGGGATTTATCGGCCTTCAATCCCATCAATTTCCCCAACACAATTTCCCGGCTAATAAGGATTTCCCTCAGTTCCTCCTCCTTACTAGACCCCCCGACCCCTTTTATAACCGGAAGGTTGTTCGTGTCCTCCTTCGTGAATACCGAACCAAAGTACTTGTTCAATTGGTCCGCCATTTCTTTGTTCCCCGTTATGACTTCCCCTGATTCTGACTGCAGGGGACCTACATTTGTCTTTACTAACCTTTTTCTCTTTACATATCTATAGAAACTTTTGCAATCCGTCTTAATGTTCCCTGCAAGCTTCTTCTCATACTCCATTTTCCCTGCCCTAATCAAACCCTTTGTCCTCCTCTGCTGAGTTCTAAATTTCTCCCAGTCCCCAGGTTCGCTGCTATTTCTGGCCAATTTGTATGCCACTTCCTTGGCTTTAATACTATCCCTGATTTCCCTTGATAGCCACGGTTGAGCCACCTTCCCTTTTTTATTTCTATGCCAGACAGGAATGTACAATTGTTGTAGTTCATCCATGCGGTCTCTAAATGTCTGCCATTGCCCATCCACAGTCAACCCCTTAAGTATCATTCGCCAATCCATCTCAGCCAATTCACGCCTCATACCTTCAAAGTTAGCCTTCTTTAAGTTCTGGACCATGGTCTCTGAATTAACTGTTTCATTCTCCATCCTAATGCAGAATTCCACCATATTATGGTCACTCTTCCCCAAGGGGCCTCGCACAACGAGATTGCTAATTAATCCTTTCTCATTACATAACACCCAGTCTAAGATGGCCTCCCCCCTAGTTGGTTCCTCGACATATTGGTCTAAAAAACCATCCCTTATGCACTCCAGAAAATCCTCCTCCACCGTATTGCTTCCAGTTTGGTTAGCCCAATCTATGTGCATATTAAAGTCACCCATTATAACTGCTGCACCTTTATTGCACGCACCCCTAATTTCCTGTTTGATGCCCTCCCCAACATCACTACTACTGTTTGGAGGTCTATACACAACTCCCACTAACGTTTTTTGCCCTTTGGTGTTCTGCAGCTCTACCCATATAGATTCCACATCATCCAAGCTAATGTCCTTCCTAACTATTGCCTTAATCTCCTCCTTAACCAGCAATGCTACCCCACCTCCTTTTCCTTTTATTCTATCCTTCCTGAATGTTGAATACCCCTGGATGTTGAGTTCCCAGCCCTGCTCATCCTGGAGCCACGTCTCCGTAATCCCAATCACATCATATTTGTTAACATCTATTTGCACAGTTAATTCATCCACCTTATTGCGGATACTCCTTGCATTAAGACACAAAGCCTTTAGGCTTGTTTTTTTAACACCCTCTGTCCTTTTAGAATTTTGCTGTACAATGGCCCTTTTTGTTCTTTGCCTTGGGTTTCTCTGCCCTCCACTTTTCCTCATCTCCTTTCTGTCTTTTGTTTTTGCCTCCTTTTTGTTTCCCTCTATCTCCCTGCATTGGTTCCCATCCCCCTGCCATATTAGTTTAACTCCTCCCCAACAGCACTAGCAAACACTCCCCCGAGGACATTGGAAGACTACAGTGCGCGATACCGACTTCAGTAAGCTTTCCATGTTCCTCTGGAATATCGCCGAGGCCGATCGAATCCCAAACGGGCATCTGTTGTAAACATAAAGACCTTTGTGCGTGTTGATGCAGGTGAGGCCTTTCGAACATTCCTCCAGCTCCTGCGTCATGTAGGCCGAGGTCAAGTCCAGCTTCGTGAAAGTTTTCCCTCCCGCCAGCATCACAAATAGGTCGTCTGCCTTTGGTAGCGGATATTGATCCTGCAGCGAGAAATGATTGATAGTTACTTTGTAATCACCACAGATTTTGACAGTGCCGTCTCCCTTGAGGACTGGAACAATCGGACTGGCCCACTCATTGAATTCGATCGGCGAAATGATGCCCTCTCGTTGCAGCCTGTCCAGCTCGACCTCCACCCTCTCTCATCATGTAAGGTACCGCTCTCGCCTTTTGATGTCGCGCTCCCAGAATCAAATGGATCTGCACTTTTGCTCCTTGGAACTTCCTGATGCCTGGTTCGAACAGGTAGGGGAACTTACTTAGAACCTGGGCACATGAGGTGTCGTCGACAGATGAAAGTGCTCAGATGTTGTCCCAGTTCCAGCATATCTTTCCCAGCCAGCTCCTGCCAAACAGCTTGGGTCCATCGCCCTGTACCACCCAGAGTGGTAAATCGTGCACTGCTCCATCATGGGAGACCTTTACATTAGCACTGCCAATTATGGGAATCAGTTCCTTTGTGTACATTCTAAGTCTGGTACGAATGGGAGTCAGGAATGGCCTTGAAGCCTTGTTGCACCACTACTTATCGAAAGTCTTTTTACTCACTTGCGCCCGTGTCCAGCTCCATGGACATCGGGAGTCCATTTAATTCAACCTTCAGCATTATCGGGGGACACTTTGTGGTAAATGTGTGCACCCCTTATACCTCTGCCTCCTTGGTCTGAGGCTCTGGTTTGTCATAATCCACCGTGGATCTGTCCTCCTCTGCAACATGGTGGTTTGCAGGATTAGCAGGGTTTGCAGCTCATCTGCACATACGTTGGAGGTGTCCCATTGTTCCACAGCCTTTGCTAACATATCCTTTGAGGTGGCATGAATGGAATCGATGATCACCCCCGCAGCGCCAACAAGGTGTTAATTGCCTTGTATTCACCACTCTTGATGGCGGACTCTGAGTCATCTGCGGACGTACATTTATAGGCGTGTAAATCCTGCCATGTAAATTTCGATTCAAAAACAACGTTACTTTGTTCACAGTACTTGCAGCAGCACTAGTGTGCTGGGAAATTTGTTTGGTATTGTCACTGGTGGAGATAAACGCCTGGGCTATCGCTATGACTTTACTCAAGGTTGGGGTCTCTACAGTCAAAAGTTTGCGAGTATTACTTCATGGCCAATGCCAAGTACAAAGAAGTCCCTGAGCATATGCTCCAAGTGTCCTCCAAATTCGCAATGTCCTGCAAGGAGCCTTAGCTCGGCGACGTAGCTCGCCACTTCCTGGCCTTCGGACCTCTTGTACATGTAGAACCGATATCACGCCATCAGAATGCTTTCCTTCGGGAATCGATGCTCCCGGACCAATGTGCACAACTCATCGTATGACTTGTCTGTGGGTTTTGCTGGAGGAGCAGGTTTTTCATGAGGCCATATGTTGGTGCCCCGCAAACAGTGAGAAGGATCGCCCTTCGTTTGGCAGCGTTGCCTTCTCCTTCCAGCTCGTTGGCCACGAAGTATTGGTCAAGTTGCTCCACGAAGGTTTCCCATCATCTCCCTTCGAAAATTTCTCCAGGATGCCCATAGTTCTCTGCATTGTTGTGTTGGGAATCGTCACCTGTATCTCGTCACCTGTTGTTGTATCTTGGATAAAGAGTCAGACTAGATACTGCAAGTTCAAAGTAGGTGTGACCATAGTCCTTTATTACAGATCTCGGAGTGCCTCTCCAGCCTGTGAGGCCTCCTGATATACAAGTGCTCCCAAGGGATTGTGGGATCCCTTGGGACTCCAGGGAATAATCCCGCTAGTGGTTAGACATGATAATTTCAGGTTTACATACATAACAGTGTTGGGGCAGGCCAATAAGGAGGCCCCTAGGTAAGGGCAGCGGCGGGTCCCCGAGATCGGCAGGGTCAGTGGGTCTGGATTCCGGAACATTTTACGGATTCTGGACGACCCTGCTACCAATCGGTCTGGAGTCTGAATTCCAGAACATTCCGGATTCCGGAACTCTGGATTTTGGATGCTCAACCTGTATTAGGATTATGTACAAGCAAAGATGCCTGTCCATTTAAAGTAAAAAGGGCCTCTAGGAGAACTGTGCTGACCATATCATCAACTTGGAAGGCTTCCATTATCTTTTCTTGAGGTTATGAAGAAGATAAATCAATTCCACTCCCTCAAAGTCCTTCTTGCATCCAGAGATTGGTGTGTTGCTGAGACCAGTGGAACAGCCTTTGGTAGCCTTAGAATGGTCAGGTTATTTTGAGACCAGGACATACCCTGTGTAATCTTCAAGTTGGATTTCTGCAATAGATTGCTGACCCACACCATTGTGCTTCATCCAGTTTCAAAAAAATCCTTCAAAAAGGAACTGGGAAAATGTCTAGTTAAGAATGTGATTGAAGTTTATAATGAGTTTAGTCCCAGTTGACCACATATTCTATGAAAAAGTAGGGGGAAGAAATAAAGAAAGTATTCAAGTATGAGTGAATGGTTATGGAGTAGGAGACATGAGAGGTAAGCATAGACGGTAAGGGGTTGAACATCCTCATGGGTCACACCAGCTTGTCTGTCAAAACCTCGGCGAAATGCCACAAAATGGCATAAATGGCACTCGTGCCATTTTCCTGCGGTTTCTGCAACTCTTCCGCCTTGGGGACAGCAGAAGAATGCCCATGGAAATTCAGCCCTGGGTTCTTGGCATACTAGTTGAGCGCGGAAGTAGATCGCAGTAGAGCTTGATCCCAACATCTGCACACTTGCACGCTCACCAGATTGTGATCACAGGGGAGGACCCAAGCGGATTTCTCCACAGCGGCCTTTAGCGGCTGAAGCCGTCACGCTCCGCTCACAAATTTATGTCATGAGCAGAGGCACGTGACCTCAGCGAGGAGAACAGCAACCTATTGCATTCCTGTTTATAATTATATAGCGGGAATGTTAAATTGGGAGCTGCAAAGTTCTACATGTAGAACAAGGAACAAGAAACAGGAAATGCAATTATAACATTTAGAAACCAGGATCCACAGGGGAAATAAAGGTGAATTTCTTCACACTTTCATCCCAACTAAAAAGCTATTCAAAAGGGTCCCAACTTCTCCAATATAACCCCGGAGGATTACGAGTCCCTCTCAGGCACCAAAAAGAAATTCAGTTTAAAGTAATTATGGAAAGAAACCAGAAAACAGTGAAGGTAGAGATGCTCAACTAAGGAAGAGCTAATTTCAGGGATTTAAGAAGGGATTCAGCACAAGTAGATTGGAAAAGGCAACTGCAGGTAAAGCAATAATGGAGCAATGGAAGGCATTCAGGGAAGAGGTAGTTTAGGTATGTCATGTATGTATGCTTGTAATTACTAGCCACCAGGTGGCGCCACTGTCGGAGGACATTGGACTGTGTGCACATGTGCGCAGCCCAGATATAAAAGGCAGCCATCTTGTAATGTAATCATTTTGGGCCCTAATAAAGTAGAGCCAGGTTTGTACTTGTTCGGAGTTTACAGTATTCAGTCTATTAAGTTATTGTATACACAACATTTAGCGACGAGGTAACAAGAGCCTTTGCATGCAAAAATGAGCACAATTGAAATTCTGGAGCGATTCGTGGAGGGAGAAGATTAGGCAGACTTTGTAGCCCGCTTGAACCAGTACTTCGTGGCCAACAAAATGGAGAAAGAGGCAGACGCAGTTCGGCACCGGGCGGTCCTCCTCACAGTTTGTGATTCGAAAATCCATGGACTCAAAGAATCTCCTCTCGCCCTTAAGTCCAATGGACAAGGACTATGAAACATTGTGTGCTCTGGTACGTGACCATCTCAAACCAAATGAAGGCATTATCATCTCAAGATATCGATTCTATACGCACGTTCATTCTGAGTGCCAGGATGTATCGGAATTCATTGCCGACCTAAGATGTCTAGCTGGACTGTGTAAATTTGAAAGTGTGTTGGCAGACATTCTGCGGTACTTCTTTGTAATTGGCATCAACCATGAGGTGATCCTGCGTAAGCTACTGGCGGCGGAGACGCTGGATTTGAGCAAGGCCATCACAATTGCCCAATCATGCATGATGACGGACAAAAGCTTAAAGCAGATATAATTGAAAAATTGGAACTCAGTAAGTACTGTAAAAAGATAGTATCATCATTTGGCAGAGCTGCATATGGCAGGGCTTACCCGACCGCGTACGCGAAACCTGTGGCTGCTCAAAGTCCGCCAATGGAAATGAATCCGATATCACCGTGTTGGCATTGTGGAGAAAATCATCGGCATCATCAGTGTCGGTTTAAACAGTATATTTGTAAAGGCTGTTCGAGAGTGGGGCATCTCCAGCGCATGTGTCTGCAACTGAGCAAGCGTGCTGCGACACACCACGTGGAGGATGATGAACAGTCGAGCGCGGATCCGTAAATGCAATCCGAGATACCAGAGGAGGAAGGACTGTATTCGTTCCTAACAAAGAGCCAACCGATAATGATTAATGTAAAACTTAATGGTGTGCCGATATTGATGGAATTGGACACGGGTGCGAGTCAATCAATAATGAGCCAGAGGACATTTGACAGGCTGTGGGATACTAAGGCTGTGAGGCCTAAGCTGAGTCCAGTCAATGCCAAGTTGCGTACGTACACTAAAGAATTCATAACGGTGATGGGCGGCGCAGTAAACAAGGTGTTGTATGATGGTGCGGTTCACAATTTACCATTATAGATTGTTGCAGGCAATCATCTAATGCTAATAGGCAAGAATGGGTCAGAAAAAAATCAAATGGAACTGGAACGAGATCAAAGCGTTGTCGTCGTTGGAGGATACTCCATGAGCTCAAGTGCTGAGCAAGTTCCCCTCGCTGTTTGAACCAGGCATCGGCAATTTCACGAGAGCCAAGGTGCAGATCCACGTGACTCGGATGCAAGACCTGTCCATCATAAAGCTCAGGCAGTTCCGTACATGATGAGGGAGAAGGTCGAAATCGAACTGGACAGACTCCAGCATGAAGGGATCATGTCACCCGTCGAATTTAGTGATGGCATTGTCAGGATTTGTGGAGACTACAAGGTTACGATCAATCAAGTTTCGAAACAGGATCAATACCCGTTATCGAAGGCTGATGACCTGTTTGCAACACTTGCCGGGGGGAAGTCGTTCACAAAACTGGATCTGACATCAGCATACATGACACAGGGGTTGGTCGACATGCCGACGAAACTTACATGTAGCAACACTCATAAAGGACTGTTTATCTACAACAGGTGCCCTTTTGGAATTCGTTCGGCTGCAGCCATATTTCAGAGGAATATGGAGAGTCTACTGAAGTCCGTCCCCAAAACCATCATGTTCCAAGATGACATACTGGTCACAGGTCATAACTCCGCCGAACATCTGAACAACCTAGAAGAGGTTCTATGTTGTCTGGACAAAGTGGGACTCAGACTGAAACGCTCAAAATGAGTCTTCATGGCACCGGAAGTCGAATTCTTGGGGAGGAAAATGGCTGCTGACGGTATCAGGCCTACAGACTCGAAAACCAAGGCCATCAAAAGTGCACCCAAGCCTCAGAATGTGACGGAGCTGCGTTCGTTCTTTGGTCTACTCAACTACTTCAATAATTTCTTACCTAGATTGAGCACCTTATTGGAGCCACTGCACACGCTGCTAAGAAAAGGTGACAACTGGGTTTGGGGTGCGTCTCAAGATAGAGCTTTTGAGAAAGCTACCAATCTGCTTTGCTCTAACAAGCTGCTGGTACATTATGATCCATGTAAGCATCTAGTATTGGCCTGTGATGCTTCGTCATATGGAGTTGATTGCGTACTCCAACAAGCTAATGAGTCGGGCATATTACAACCTGTTGCATATGCTTCAAAAAGTTTGTCAAAGGCGGAAAGAGCATAGAAACATAGAAACATTGAAAATAGGTGCAGGAGTAGGCCATTCGGCCCTTTGAGCCTGCACCGCCATTCAATGAGTTCATGACTGAACATGCAACTTTAGTACCCCATTCCTGCTTTCTTGCCATACCCCTTGATTCCCCCTAGTAGTAAGGACTACATCTAACTCCTTTTTGAATACGTTGCCTACAGCATGGTAGAGAAAGAAGCACTAGCCTGTGTGTATGAGGTTAAAAAGAGGCATCAGTACCTGTTTGGTCTTCGGTTTGAACTGGAAACAGATCACAAGCCACTCATTTCATTGTTTTCGGAAAACAAAGGTGTCAATACCAATGCATCGTCCCGCATCCAGAGGTGGGCCCTAACATTATCTGCCTATGGTTATGCCATTCGCCACAGATCTGGCACTGAGAATTGTGCCGATGCATTAAGCTGTTTACCGTTGCCCACACCACAGGTGGAAACACCACAACTGGCTGACCAACTGTTAGTCATGGATGCTTTTGAAAGTGAAGGAACCCCTGTCACGGCCCAACAAGTTAAGACCTGGAACAGCCAGGAAACGATATTATCGGTTGTGAAACGTTGTATCCTTAGTGGTGATTGGTCTGCCATACCCAAGCAGATGTATGAGGAGACTAAACCGTACATCCGTCGCAAAGACGAACTATTCATTCAATCAGATTGTATACCATGGGGTAATCGTGTTGTTATGCCCAAGAAAGGCACAGAGAAATTTGTGCATGATTTACATAGTACGCAACCCGGTATTGTCATGATGAAAGCTATTGACAGGTCTCATGTCTGGTGGCCTGGAATTGACTCTGATCTGGAATCATGTGTGTATCAATGCAACACTTGCATGCACCTTAGTAAAGCACCAGCGGAATCGCCGCTGAGTCTGTGGTCGTGGTCATCTAAACCATGGTCCAGGATCCACATCGAGTTTGCAGGTCCCTTCCTGGTAAAGATGTTCTTAGTTGTAGTGGATGCTTATTCCAAGTGGATAGAGTGTACAATCATATCATCCAGTACATCCACAGCTACCATTGAGAGCCTTTGTGTCATGTTTGCTACGCACGGTCTGCCTGACATCGTTGTAAGCGACAACGGATTTTGCTTCACCAATATGGAGTTTCAAGAGTTCATGAAACTCAATGGTTTCAAACATGTGAGGTCAGCACCATTCAAACCTGCATTCAATGGACAAGCAGAGTATGAAACGTGTAACTCGAGGTTCACTGCAAACTCGCTTGTCAAGTATATTGCTTAGTTACAGGACAAGACCCCATATGTTTACTGGTGTCTCCCTTGCTGAATTATTGATGAAGAGAGGTCTCAAGACCAGGCTCTCTCTTGTCCACCCTGACTTGAATAATCGTGTCGAATACAGATGTCAAAGTCAGCAAGGGTATCATGTTCGCACTTCTGTGTCACGCGACATTTCTATCAATGATCCTGTGTATGTACTGAATTATGGTCAAGGTCCAAAATGGATCACCGCTACTGCTACGGCCAAGGAGGGTAACAGAGTGTTTATCGTTAAGCTCAAGAATGGGCAGACATGCAGGAAACATGTTGATCAGATAAAGCTGCGGTACACGGATGAACCGGAACACTCTGAGGAAGACACAGTCAGTGACCAATCAACCTATCCTCAGTCATTAGAGGGCTCCGCTGTCATTAATGAATCTGGACTTTCAATCCCTGACATGGTCATTGCCACTTCCATCAGATCGGCTACCCAGCCCCCAGTCATAACAGACTCAGAACGCTCGTGTAAGGCCGGAGTTGAACTGAAACGTTCATCTCAGGAGCGGAACACCCTGGACCGTCTCAATTTGTAAAAAGACCGTTACTAATATCTTAAAGGGGGATATTGTCATGTATGTATGCTTGGGTTTACTAGCTACCAGGTGGCGCCACTGTTGGAGGTCATTGGACTGTGCGGCCCAGGTATAAAAGGCCAGCCATCTTGTAATGTGATCACTTTGGGTCCTAATAAAGTAGAGCCAGGTTTGTACTTGTTCGGAGTTTGCAGTATTCAGTCTATTGAGTTATTGCATACACAACAAGGTACAAACTAGGTATATTCCTTTGACGGGAGAAGGTAGAGCACCCAAAGCTAATGATTGACAACGAAAATAAAAGATAAAATAAAACAAAAAAGATGGCTTATGACAAACATCAGGAGCAAGATTCAGTTAATAACCTGGAAGATTATGGAAAGTACAAGAGGGAGGCAAAGAGAGCATACGAGAAACGATTAGCAGGCAACATTAAATTGTATACTAAAACATTTTATAAACATAAAGGGGCCAAAATTGAGCCCAGCCCGAAGCGGGGCGCACCTACCGTTTGAGAAAGTTTTTCACCGCCCCAGTCCATGGGGCGGAGATACCAGAGAAATTCTTTGAACTTTTTGGGGGTCGGGGCGGTGTTCCGGTTGGCTGCGGGGTGGAGGTACCCTCGCAGTGGGTCATCCGCCCTGACCAGTCACCAGCGTTGCACTGATGATGTCAGCGTGTCACTGATAACATCAGCACCATGCAGACGTGCCACGTCACACTGACGCGCTACAATGTCCCTCCCCATCAGTTAAAGGGGAGGGCTACTGTGAACTCTGCAACCACTTCAGTGGCAAACACTGGGCCACCAGGGAGGGTTTCAACTATGCCAGTGGACTGGCATCCAAGAGGGGGTGTCAGGCTGCCTGTTGGCGACCCGGCCGAACCCATTGTTGTTGTCCCGATCTGGCAGTCGGCCGACAATAAAAAACATCGAGTCACTGGCAGAGCGACCTTCCCTTTAATGGCGGCCGAGCCGCCCAACCACACAAAGGGTACCGACACCGAAAACTGTCCGTGGTACCAACCAGCGGCGGCGCCGCTCCCGCGGGGCAATTCTGGGAAAGGGGCAATTTCCCACGGGGCAATGTCGGGAAGGGGTCGCTGACGGTCAGTAAGGGGTCAGCGCCTGGACACCGCGGCGGGTAAATGGGCGAAGTGGTCCCGGACACCTCTCCAAACCTGAGAAAGGGCAATTAAAAAATGGCGGCCCCTCTGCGGTGACTTGCCAGTCATTCTGCACCGACCTGTGGCTGCCGCACGGGCCTTAGGGAAAGGGGCAATTTCAGCCCCAAAGTGTAAGCATTTAGCTCGGGAAGAAGTAGGGCCTATTAAGGATCCAAAAATAAATCTTCATGTAGAGGCAGAGGACATGACTAAAGTATTAAATGAGTACTTTGCATCTGTCTTCACAAAGGAAGTGGATGATGTAAATGTTACACTAAAAGAGGCAATATGGATACAGAATTGACTCAGTGAATGAAAGCAGAGGGTGGTAGTGGATGTTTCACAGACTGGGAGGTGGTTTGCAGCGGTATTCTCCAAGGGTCAGTTTTAGGTCCATCACTCTTCTCAATTTTTATAAATAATCTAGACTCAAGTGTAGGGAGAGCATTATATAGTTTACAGATGAGAAAAAACTTGGCAACATATTCGATAGTGATGAGGTTGGTTGTAGACTTCAGGATGACATAGATATGATGGTTAGTTGGGCAAAAGCATGGCAGATGGAGTTCAGTGCGGAAAAGTGAGAAGTGATGCACTTTGGGAAGACTAATTTGGAAAGACAGAATACTATAAATGGCACGTGTAGATGAGCAGAGAGACCTTGGTGTCTACATACACAAATCTTTAACGGTGACATGGCAAGTGGATTACTTGGGTTTATAAATAGAGGCCAATATAAAAACAAAGTGATCATGCTGGAACTTTATAAATCACTGTTTTAGGCCTCGGGGTATTGTGGACAATTCTGGGCACCACACCAGGAAAGATGTAAAGGCCTCAGACAGGGTACAGAGCAGGTTTACCAAGATGTTACCAGGGATGAGGACCTTCAGTTGTGAGAAGAGGCTGGAAAAGTTAGGACTGTTCCCCTTGGAACAGAGAGGTTAAGAGGTGAGCTATTGAGGTTTACAAGATGATGAGAGTTTTGATAAGAGTAGATAGAAAAACTGTCCCCTCTGGTGAGTGGGTCAATAACCAGAGGTCATCGATTTAAAATTGTTGGCAAAAGATCCAGAGGGCGATAAGAATGTTTTCACTCAGAGACTGGTCGGGATCTGGATCGCTTTGTCTGAAAAGATGGTGGAAGCTGATTCCAAAAATAATGTTAAAAGGGAGTTGGTCATGTGCTCGAGGATGAGGAACTTACAGGGTTACGGACAAGGAGTGGGGGTGTGGGACTAAGCACGTGCTCATTCAAAGATCCAGCACAGGTACAATGGGTTGAATGGCCTCCTTCTGTGCTGTAAGTTTCTACGATTCTTGATACGTACCTTTAAGATGAGAAATCCTGGTTAGTCTCTGCAATGTGAGTTCCCATTATTGAATAACATTGTCCAAGGCTGCACCGTGGATTTTGATGACCGGGGGGCAGTGCTGTGAGGCGGGGTCAGGTCGGTGGAGACTTTTGTCTTACGGATGTTTAGTGTAAGGCCAATGCTTTTGTACACCTCGGTGAAGATGTTGACGATGGTTTGGTGTTCGGCCTCTGAATGTGCGCAGACACAAGCGTTGTCCGCGTACTGTAGTTCGACGACAGAGAATGGGACGGTCTTGGATCTAGCCTGGAGGCGACAAAGGTTGAACAGGTTCCCATTGGTTCTATAGTTTAGTTCCACTCCAGCGGGGAGCTTGCTGAGAGTGAGATGGAGCATTGCAGCGAGGAAGATCGAGAAGAGCGTTGGCGCAATGACCGGACTGTAATTCCCGCATTGGACAGTACAGTCACCTGAGAACTCATTTTTAGAGTGGAAGCAAGTCTTCCTCGATTTCGAGGGACTGCCTATGAAGATGATGGATTGAATAAGCCCTCAGTACCCTGTAATGTGTTCCCCTTGTTGGGCCCTGTAACGTGTAATCTTCAATTCAACCCTGTAATGTCCAAGTCTCTGTGTGTCACTGTAGTGAGTTTTACTTTTCCAGTTCCAGATTGCGTTCCGAAGGAGATGGTGTTGGAAGATGTGTCTGACTGGGACGAAGAGATTGAATACCATAATGCTGAAACACAAACAAGCGAGTGTGAAGCAGTGGCACTGCTCACAAAACAAGCTGTGGTAACTGAAGTCCTGGTGGTGGAGCCAAGGTACTGTATTCATTGTATATATACCCCTACCTTCACTTCCATTTGAGTGATTGTTCAATGCTGACTGTACAGCAACAAGTATGACCCGTTAAACATTGTAAAGGACTGGAAGCAAGCACTGTATTACAAAAGATACACCATATCAAGACTTTGGATAGATACTGTCAGGGCAACTTTAGTGAGGGCTAGTGTTACATTAAAAATACTTTTGGTTTACAGGCCAAACTCAGGGGCATTAAGAGCTGGCTAGTGGCCCAGATGCTCTTCCTCAAGCCCCAAAGACCCTTCATAATTTAAATCACCAGTGATGAAGTCCATGGCAAATAAAGCAAGTGCTGTGAAAGCTCACTGAGTTCATGGTCGGTGCTGGTACCCTGGGGGACAGATCAAGGGTAGCGTGATGTGCTGGACCCATTGTTCAAGACTTCTTAGACTGTCCGACTATGTCTGTGCTGGTTTGCGGTCCTCCCCCCTCCCTGGACAACGGGAATATTGACTTTGTCCTCATGTTCCTTGGCTAGTTGCTAAATAAACCAATCCCTCTTTGTACCTATAGTGAATGAGCGCCTTTCAATACTTGGGCCGAAAAGCCCGCAATCACACTCTGCTGCCGTAACAGTGGCAGAACGGGACCTCCATTATGTCACTCATTTACACATCTGGGGGTGTGCCAGCCCTTTTCAAAATGCTTATCAGTTTTTTTAATATAAGTACCAGGCCCTGTAACAATGTCAGGCTGTGTAAGTGGAGCCAGGCCCAGACTATAATGTCAGGGTGTGTAAGTGGAGCCAGGCTCGGACTATAGTGTCAGGGCGTGTAAGTGGAGCCAGGCCCAGACTATAGTGTCAGGGTGTGTAAGTGGAGCCAGGCTCGGACTATAGTGTCAGGGTGTGTAAGTGGAGCCAGGCCCAGACTATAGTGTCAGGGTGTGTAAGTGGAGCCAGGCCCAGACTATAGTGTCAGGGTGTGTAAGTGGAGCCAGGCTCGGACTATAGTGTCAGGGTGTGTAAGTGGATCCAGGCTCGGACTATAGTGTCAGGGTGTGTAAGTGGAGCCAGGCCCAGACTATAGTGTCAGGGTGTGTAAGTGGAGCCAGGCTCGGACTATAGTGTCAGGGTGTGTAAGTGGAGCCAGGCCCAGACTATAGTGTCAGGGTGTGTATGTTGAGCCAGGCCCAGACTATAGTGTCAGGGTGTGTAAGTGGAGCCAGGCTCGGACTATAATGTCAGGGTGTGTAAGTGGAGCCAGGCCCAGACTATAGTGTCAGGGTGTGTAAGTGGAGTCAGGCCCAGACTATAGTGTCAGGGTGTGTAAGTGGAGCCAGGCTTGGACTATAGTGTTAGGGTGTGTAAGTGGAGCCAGGCTCGGACTATAGTGTCAGGGTGTGAAAGTGGAGCCAGGCCCAGACTATAGTGTCAGGGTGTGTAAGTGGAGCCAGGCCCAGACTATAATGTCAGGGTGTGTAAGTGGAGCCAGGCTCGGACTATAGTGTCAGGGTGTGTAAGTGGATCCAGGCCCAGACTATAGTGTCAGGGTGTGTAAGTGGAGCCAGGCCCGGACAATAGTGTCAGGGTGTGTAAGTGGAGCCAGGCCCGGACTATAGTGCCAGGGTGTTTAAGTGGAGCCAGGCTCGGACTATAGTGTCAGGGTGTGTAAGAGGAGCCAGGCTCGGACTATAGTGTCAGGGTGTGTAAGTGGAGCCAGGCCCGGACTATAGTGTCAGGGTGTGTAAGTGGAGCCAGGCCCAGACTATAGTGTCAGGGTGTGTAAGTGGAGCCAGGCCCAGACTATAGTGTCAGGGTGTGTAAGTGGAGCCAGGCCCAGACTATAGTGTCAGGGTGTGTATGTGGAGCCAGGCCCAGACTATAATGTCAGGGTGTGTAAGTGGAGCCAGGCTCGGACTATAGTGTCAGGGTGTGTAAGTGGATCCAGGCCCAGACTATAGTGTCAGGGTGTGTAAGTGGAGCCAGGCCCGGACAATAGTGTCAGGGTGTGTAAGTGGAGCCAGGCCCGGACTATAGTGCCAGGGTGTTTAAGTGGAGCCAGGCTCGGACTATAGTGTCAGGGTGTGTAAGAGGAGCCAGGCTCGGACTATAGTGTCAGGGTGTGTAAGTGGAGCCAGGCCCGGACTATAGTGTCAGGGTGTGTAAGTGGAGCCAGGCCCAGACTATAGTGTCAGGGTGTGTAAGTGGAGCCAGGCTCGGACTATAGTGTCAGGGTGTGTAAGTGGAGCCAGGCTTGGACTATAGTGTTAGGGTGTGTAAGTGGAGCCAGGCTCGGACTATAGTGTCAGGGTGTGAAAGTGGAGCCAGGCCCAGACTATAGTGTCAGGGTGTGTAAGTGGAGCCAGGCCCAGACTATAATGTCAGGGTGTGTAAGTGGAGCCAGGCTCGGACTATAGTGTCAGGGTGTGTAAGTGGATCCAGGCCCAGACTATAGTGTCAGGGTGTGTAAGTGGAGCCAGGCCCGGACAATAGTGTCAGGGTGTGTAAGTGGAGCCAGGCCCGGACTATAGTGCCAGGGTGTTTAAGTGGAGCCAGGCTCGGACTATAGTGTCAGGGTGTGTAAGAGGAGCCAGGCTCGGACTATAGTGTCAGGGTGTGTAAGTGGAGCCAGGCCCGGACTATAGTGTCAGGGTGTGTAAGTGGAGCCAGGCCCAGACTATAGTGTCAGGGTGTGTAAGTGGAGCCAGGCCCAGACTATAGTGTCAGGGTGTGTAAGTGGAGCCAGGCCCAGACTATAGTGTCAGGGTGTGTAAGTGGAGCCAGGCCCAGACTATAATGTCAGGGTGTGTAAGTGGAGCCAGGCTCGGACTATAGTGTCAGGGTGTGTAAGTGGATCCAGGCCCAGACTATAGTGTCAGGGTGTGTAAGTGGAGCCAGGCCCGGACAATAGTGTCAGGGTGTGTAAGTGGAGCCAGGCCCGGACTATAGTGCCAGGGTGTTTAAGTGGAGCCAGGCTCGGACTATAGTGTCAGGGTGTGTAAGAGGAGCCAGGCTCGGACTATAGTGTCAGGGTGTGTAAGTGGAGCCAGGCCCGGACTATAGTGTCAGGGTGTGTAAGTGGAGCCAGGCCCAGACTATAGTGTCAGGGTGTGTAAGTGGAGCCAGGCTCGGACTATAGTGTCAGGGTGTGTAAGTGGAGCCAGGCCCGGACTATAGTGTCAGGGTGTGTAAGTGGAGCCAGGCCCAGACTATAGTGTCAGGGTGTGTAAGTGGAGCCAGGCCCAGACTGGAGTGTCAGGGTGTATAAGTGGAGCCAGGCCCAAACTGTAGTGTCAGGGTGTGTAAGTGGAGCCAGGCCCAGACTAGTGTCAGGGTGTGTAAGTGGAGCCAGGCCCTGTAAAGGTAAGTGCCTGAATGTAGTTACTATTATGGCAGCTAGCGATGGAGTGAGACGGTTTCCCGTGCTTTCACCTAGTAACTGTGTTTCCTCTCCCACTGCTGCCTCTCTGCAAACCAAAGTGAGGAAGCAGCAGAAGAAGATTCAGAAAAGTAAGTGATTCATTATGACAGCTGAGCAAGGTCGACCGTGAGAATGTGCTCTGTGTTTGGCATTAAGACAGTTAACCAGCTACTGCAGATACTGTAAACTTACTGATAGAAATTGTTCTGCATGTGTGTGTAGTGGCTACCAGGCAAGTAAGTGTTTGCTACGCATGATCGGCAGAGACTGCCCTCAGTACCAGTGTGCGGCAGTGACTATATGCCTTGTGAGTGCCAAGGTGTCAGTCTGTGCCAGGCAGTGGTTTGTGCTCGTGTGTGTGACTTGGGGGGGTGAGTGTGTATCTGTGTGTGTGTGTGTGATGGGGGGTGAGTGTGTATCTGTGTGTGTGTGTGTGTGTGTGTGAGACGGGGGGTGAGTGTTTATCTGTGTGTGTGTGACGGGGGGTGAGCGTGTCTGTGCGTATGTGTGTGATGGGGGTGAGTGTATCTGTGTGTGTGACAGGGGCGAGTGTGTATCTGTGTGTGTGAGATGGAATGTGTTATGTATGTAAACATTACCAATGTGTAAGACTTGCCACCAGGAGGCGCACCTATGGGAGACCCAAGGGGCACCTGCACACCCTGGGCAAGCAGATATAAAAGGCAGTCCACCATGCTGCTTCCTCACTCTGGAGTTACATTAAAGAGACCAAGGTCACAACTGTTTGAGCTTACAATATACAGTCTTGCGGAGTTATTCTGAACATAACAATTGGCGACGAGTAACAGATCACGAACTTTCAAGCGGTTACGGCTGCCGTTGGTATACTTGAGAGATTTGTTGAGGGTGATGATTGGGAAGCCTTCATTGAGCATCTTGACCAGTACTTCATGGCCAACGAGCTGGATAAGGAAGAAGCCGCGGTCAACGATATATGGCCTCATCAAAAGTCTGTTAGCACTGACGAAACCAATGGAAAAGACATATGAAGAGTTGTGCACACTGGTTCGGGAACACCTCAAGCCGAAGGAGAGCATCTTGATGGTCAGGTATCGATTTTATATGTACCATCGCTCCGAGGGCCAGGATGTGGCGAGCTATGTCGCCGACCTAAGACGCCTTGCGGGACCGTGCGTATTTGCTGGATTTTTGGGGGAAGTGTTACGGGTCTTTTTCGTGCTTGGATTTGGCCACGAGGTCATTCTTCGCAAACTGCTGTCTGCCGAATGCCTAGATCTGAGCAAGGCCATCACGATAGCCCAGGCTGTCATGTCCACGAACGATAACATTAAACAGATATCATTGCAGCAGCAAAGCTCACCGGCAAGTACTGTGCATAAAATAATGCCTTCAGCAGGCAGAACTGCACATGGCAGGGCCCACACATCTGCAGAGGTCAGACCTAGAATGACTCAGAGTCTGCCGTGAGGCGTGAATGCAAATCCATTAGCACCATGTTGGCGCTGCAGGGGTCATCATTGAGCCCATCAATGTCGATTCAAGCAAGGGCTGTGGAACAATGGGGCACCTCAAGCGAATGTGCAGATGTGCTGCGACTCACCGCGTGGCAGAGTCGGCAGAAGCTGACTGATCCGGCGCGGATCATGCTGACCGAGTAAGAGAGCAACTCAACCCGAGGCTGAAGAGGAAGTGTATGGGGTACACACCTTCACCACCAAAAGCCCTCCGATAATGACTGCAAAAGCTTTTATAGATATGTGAAGAGAAAAAGGTTAGTGAAGACAAACGTAGGTCCCTTGCAGTCAGAATCAGGTGAAATTATAATGGGGAACAAAGAAATGGCAGACCAATTGAACAAATACTTTGGTTCTGTCTTCACTAAGGAAGACACAAATAACCTTCCGGAAATACTCGGGGCCAAGGGTCTAGCGAGAAGGAGGAACTGAAGGGAATCCTTATTAGTCAGGAAATAGTGTTAGGGAAATTGATGGGATTGAAGGCCGATAAATCCCCAGGGCCTGATAGGCTGCATCCCAGAGTACTCAAGAAAGTGGCCCTAGAAATAGTGGATGCATTGGTGATCATTTTCCAACATTCTATTGACTCTGGATCAGTTCCTATGGACTGGAGGGTAGCTAATGTAACACCATTTTTTTAAAAAGGAGGGAGAGAGAAAACAGGGAATTATAGACCAGGTAACCTGACATCAGTGGTGGAGACAATCAATTATTAAAGATGAAATAGCAGAGCATTTGGAAAGCAGTTACAGGATCAGTCCAAGTCAGCATGGATTTATGAAAGGGAAATCATGCTTGACAAATCTTCTGGAATTTTTTGAGGATGTAACTAATAGAGTAGACAAGGGAGAACCAGTGGATGTGGTGTATTTGGACATTCAAAAGGCTTTTGACAAGGTCCTACACAGGAGATTAGTGTGCAAAATTAAAGCGCATGATATTGGGGGTAATGTATTGACGTGGATAGAGAACTGGTTGGCAGACAGGAAGCAGAGAATCGGAATAAATGGGTCCTTTTCAGAATGACAGGCAGTGACTAGTGGGGTGCCGCAGGGTTCACTGCTGGGACCCCAGCTATTTTCAATATACATTAATGATTTAGATGAAGGAATTGAGTGTAATATCTCCAAGTTTACAGATGACACTAAGCTGGGTGGTGGTGTGAGCTGTGAGGAGGATGCTAAGAGGCTGCAGGGTGACTTGGACAGGTTAGGTGAGTGGGCAAATGCATGGCAGATGCAGTATAATATGGATAAATGTGAGGTTATCCACTTTGGTGGCAAAAACAGGAAGGCAGAATATTATCTGAATGGTGACAGATTAGGAAAAGGGGTGGTACAACAAGACCTGGGTGTCATGGTACATCAGTCATTGAAAGTTGGCATGCAGGTACAGCAGGCGGTGAAGAAGGCAAATGGGATGTTGGCCTTCATAGCTAGGGTATTTGAGTATAGGAGCAGGGAGGTCTTACTGCAGTTGTACAGAGCCTTGGTGAGGCCACACCTGGAATATTGTGTTCAGTTTTGGTCTCCTAATCTGAGGAAGGACGTTCTTGCTATTGAGGGAGTGCAGCGAATCACCAGACTGATTCCCGGGATGGCAGGACTGACATATGAGGAGAGACTGGATCGACTGGGCTTGTATTCACTGGAATTTAGAAGAATGAGAGGATATCTCATAGAAACATATAAAATTCTGACAGGATTGGACAGGTTAGAGGCAGGAAGAATGTTCCCGATGCTGGGGAAGTCCAGAACCAGGGGACATAGTCTAAGGATAAGGTATAAGTCATTTATGACCGAGATGAGGAGAAACTTCTTTACTCAGAGAGTGGTGAACCTGTGGATACCGCAGAAAGCCGTTGAGGCCAGTTCGTTAGATATATTCAAAAGGGAGTTAGATATGGCCCTTACAGCTAAAGGGATCAAGGGGTATGGAGAGAAAGCAAGAAAGGGGTACTGAAGTTGAATGATCAGCCATGATCTTATTGAATGATGGTGCAGGCTCGAAGGGCCAAATGGCCTACTCCTGCACCTAATTTCTGTGTTTCTATGTTTCTATGTTAAAAATCAAATTAAACGGCATTTCAGTTTCCATGGAATTCGATACAGAGGTGAGTCAGTCAATTATGAGCAGAAGGTTTTTGAGAAACTGTGGGGCAACAAGGCACAAAGGCCAAAACTAAGCCCGATCCACACCAAGCTGCGCACTTACACCAAAGAGCTCATACCAGTCATTGGCAGTGCGGCAATGAAGGTATCATATGATGGAGCTGTGCATGATTTACCACTATGGATTGTACCGGGCGATGGCCCAACGCTGTTCAGCAGAAGCTGACTAGCAAAGATCCGATGGAACTGGGACAACATCAAAGCACTGTCTTCAGTGGATGACGCCTCATGCGCCCAAGTGCTAAACAAATTCCCGTTGTTATTCGACTCCGGCATCGGCATCTTCACAGGTGCCAAAGTGCAGATCCATCTAGTTCCTGATGAACGACCCATTCATCACAAGGTCCGAGTGGTTCCATACATGATGCGAGAGAAAGTCGAGATCGCACTGGACAGACTTCAATGAGAGGGGATCATATCGCCAGTCAAGTTCAACAAGTGGACCAGTCCAATTGTTCCATTGTTGAAAAGCAATGGCACAGTCAGAATCTGCAGGGACTACAAGGTAACGATCAACCGAGTCTTGTTACAGGACAAGTATCCACTACTCAAAGCGGATGACCTGTTCGCAACGCTAGGAGAGGGGAAGTTGTTCACCCAGCTGGATCTAACCTCTGCTTACATGACACAAAAGCTGGCTGAACCTTCGAAAAAATTGACGTACATCAGCATGCACAAAGGACTGTTCATATACCACAGATGCCCCTTTGGGATTCACTCGGCTACGGCCAGAGGAACATGGAGAGTCTGTTAAAATCGGTTCCGCGAACCATGGTGTTTCAAGACGACATCGTGATCACTGGCTGCAACACCACTGAACACTTGCACAACCTGGAAGGAGTTCTAAAGCGACTGGACAGAGTGGGACTCAGGCTGAAACGCTCTAAATGTGTTTTCCTGGCACCAGAGGTCGAATTTCTGTGGAGAAAGATTGCGGCGGACGGCATCAGACCCACGGACTCCAAGACGGAGGCCATTAAGAATGCACCCAGACCACAGAATGTGACGGAGCTGTGTTCATTCCTGGGACTCCTCAACTATTTTGATAACTTTCTACCGGGGTTGAGCACTTTGCTGGAGCTTTTGCATTTATTGCTACGCAAGGGCGACGACTGGGTTTGGGGTAAATCTCAAGAGACAGCCTTTAACAAGGCCTGAAACCTGCTGTGCTCTAACAAGTTACTTGTATTGTATGACCCGTGTAAACATTTAGTACTAGCTTGTGATGCATCTTTGTACGGGGTCGGTTGCGTGTTACAGCAAGCCAATGGGTCAGGCAAACTGCAACCGATTGCATATGCGTCCAGAAGCTTATCTAAGGCTGAAAGTGCCTACAGTATGGTTGAGAAAGAAGCATTAGCATGCGTATAAGGGGTTAAGTAAATGCACGAATACCTATTTGGACTCCGGTTTGAGCTTGAAACCGACCACAAGCTGTTCTCAGAAAGCAAAGGCATTCAAAGATGGACACTAACATTATCTGCATCTGACTATGTAATCCGCCACAGACCAGGCACTGAGAACTGTGCTGATGCCCTCAGTCGGCTACCATTGCCCACCACCGGGGTGGAAATGGCACAACCCACAGACTTGCTTCTTGTAATGGATGCTTTTGAGAGCGAGGGGTCACCCGTCACAGCTCGCCAGATCAGGACCTGGACTAGCCAGGACCCTGTGCTATCACTAGTAAAAAACTGCGTCCTCAATGGGAGCTGGTCAGCGGTCCCAGGGGAAATACAAGACGAAATTAAGCCGTTCCACCGACGCAAGATGAAATGTCCATCCATTCGGACTGTCTCCGATGGGGGAATCATGTAGTTTTGCCAAAAAAAAGGCAGGGAAACGTTTATATGCGACCTTCACAGTACCCACCCAGGCATAGTCATGATGAAGGCTATCGCCAGGTCGCACGTTTGGTAGCCCTGCATTGACTCGGAATTGGAGTCATGTGTACACCAATGTAACACTTGCTCACAGTTGAGCAACGCACCTTGGGAGGCTCCACTGAATCTGTGGTCATGGCCCTCCAAACCGTGGTCCAGGGTCCACGTAGATTTCGCTGGCCCTTTTCTTGGAAAGATGTGCCTAGTAGCAGTGGACGCTTACTCTAAATGAATTGAACTTATAATAATGTTGTCATGTACGTCCACTGCCACCATTGAAAGCCTCCGGGCCATGTTCGCCACCAATGCCTAAGAAGACCATGTGCAGTCCCATTTTATGGGGGCCAACTGAGGGGAAAACAACAAACCAGTTTGAGTTCTACTTTATAAAAGCAGTAAACATATCCAGTCTGAATTTTAGTGACAATGGACCATGTTTCAACAGCTCAGAATTCAACGAGTTCATGACTTGCAATGGCATCAAGCATGTCAGGTCTGCGCCGTTTAAGCCCGCATCCAATGGTCAAGTGGAATGGGCAGTCCAAACCTTCAAGCAATGCGTGACGGACGGTTCCCTGCAGACCCGGTTATCTCAGATCCTGCTCAGCTACCGTATGCGACCCCACTCACTTACCGGGGATCCCCCTGAAGAATTGCTAATGAAGAGAGCACTCAAGACCAGGCTCTCCTTAGTCCACCCGGATCTCAATGATCATGTAGAAACCCGGCATCACCGGCATAACGCATAC
Organism: Pristiophorus japonicus; assembly: GCF_044704955.1. Taxonomy (NCBI): domain Eukaryota; kingdom Metazoa; phylum Chordata; class Chondrichthyes; family Pristiophoridae; genus Pristiophorus; species Pristiophorus japonicus. Next base: position 106,796,706 of record NC_091989.1, on the reverse strand, counting down.
CACGATCGCGAGGCTGTATCGCATGACATTGAGGTTAATGAACACCTGTGTTTGTTCTTAATTATGGTCATGGTCCCAAATGGGTTGCTGGCACTGTGTTAGCCAAGGAGGGGAATAGAGTGTTTGTTGTCAAACTTTTGAATGGACAAACGTGCAGAAAGCACTTGGATCAGACCAAATTGCGGTTCACTGACAGCCAAGAACAGTTTGAAGAGGACATTACCATCAATGATCCACCCACACACACCCAACCAACAATAGACCTCGCGGTCAACCACGAGGATGAACCCACCATGCCCGACAGTCCAATCAGACCAGCCACACCGCAGTGCAGCAATGATCCGACCGACTCACCCATGCCAGGACTTCAACTCAGGTGATCAACCCGGGAACGCAGAGCCCTGGATCTCCTCAGCTTGTAAATAACTTGTATCTAAGACTTTTGGGGAGGAATGATGTTATGTATGTAAATATTGCCAATGTGTAAGACTTGCCACCAGGGGGTGCATCTGTGGGAGACCAAGAGTCACCTGCACACTCTGGGCAAGAAGGTATAAAAGGCAGTCTACCATGCTGCTTCCTCACCCTGGAGTTACAATAAAGAGATCAAGGTCACAACAGTTTGAGCTTACAATATACAGTCTTGTGGAATTATTCTGAACATAACAGAAGAAGTGTGTATCTGTGTGTGTGATGGGAGTGAGTGTATATCTGCTGTATGTGTGTGACGGGGGTTAAGTATCGAATAACTCCACGAGGCTAAGTACGGTGAGCTAGTTCAGGCATGACCTTACTCCAGTTTATTTATTCTCAAAGTGAGGATTCAACATGGCTGCCAACATTATATACCCAGTTTGTACATGTCTGCCAGTGACCATTAGAACTCCGACAGTCGTGCCCTCCGTGGCAGGTAATACCCAGTTAACATACAGAACATCATTACCCCAAAGTCCTTGGTACAGGCTGTATTTACAATTTGAGACGGTCCGAGGCTTTCCGCTCCCTGGTTGATCTTCTCAGTTCAAGCCCAAGCTTGGGTGAGTTAATAGGTCCATTGCTGCATTGCGGAGCAGTCGGTGTGACAAGACTATCGGGGATGGTAGGTTCGTCTTTGTGGATGACACAAGGGCCAACTGATGGTTGGATTTGTGTTGGTTGGTCGATGATGATATCATCTTCAATTTGTTCTGGGTTGTCTGTGAATCGCAGTTTGGTTTGGTCGATGTGCCTCTTGCACGTTTGGCCATTTACCAGTTTGACTACAAACATCCTGTTCCCCTCATTGGCCATAACCGTGCCAGCAACCCACTTTGGACCGTGACCATAATTCAGGACAAACAAAGGGTTATGAACAGCAATGTCACCTGATACGGCCGTGCGAGCGTGATACCATTGCTGCCATTGCCTTCTGGTTTCAATGTGATCATTGAGATCTGGGTGTACAAGGGAGAGCCTGGTTTTGAGGCCTCTCTTCATTAACAGCTCGGCAGGAGGGACCCCGGTGAGCGAGTGGGGTCTCGTCCGGTAACTGAGCAGAATGTCTGGAGCCATGAGTCAAGCGTTTTAGGCTCTGCTTAATGGTTTGGACAGCCCGCTCCGCTTGACCATTAGACATGGATTTGAAAGGGGCAGACCTGACATGCTTGATGCCATTACGGGTCATAAACCCGTGGAACTCCGAACTGGTGAAACGCGGTCCATTGTCGCTGACAAGGACGTTGGGCAGGCCATGGGTGGCTAACATGGCCCGGAGGCTTTCAATAGTGGCTATGAACGTGCTGGGTGACATGATTAAGCATTCAATCCATTTGGAGTAAGCGTTCATTACCACTAAAAACATTTTTCCGAGAAAGGGGCCGGCAAAGTCTATATGGATCCTTGACCACGGTTTGGATGGCCATGACCACAGACTCAGCGGAGCCTCCACAGGTACGTTACTCAGTTGCATGCAAGTGTTGCACTGATGCATGCATGACTCCAAGTCCGAGTCAATGCCGGGCCACCAAACATGAGACCTGGCAATGGCCTTCATCATGACAAAAGCTGTGTAAATCTCGCACAAAAGTTTTCCTGCCTTTTTTTGGCATAACAACACGATTACCCCATAACAGACAATCAGACTGAATAGACAATTCATCTTTGCGGCGACTTAATTTCATCCTACATTTCCCTGGGGATGGCAGACCAATTTCCATTTAGGACACACCTTTTTACGCTTGACAGTACAGGATCCTTGCTGGTCCAGGTCCTAATTTGGCAAGCCGTGACAGATGACCCCTCGCTCTCGAAGGCATCCATGACCAGCAGCAAGGCTGTGGGCTGCGGCATTTCCACCCCGGTTGTGGGCAATGGTAGCCGGTTAAGTGAATCAGCACAGTTTTCAGTGCCTGGTCTGTGGTGGATGACATAATCATAAGCAGATAATGTCAGTGCCCATCTTTGGATGCAGGACGAGGCATTGGTGTTTATGCCTTTGCTCTCAGAAAACAATGAAATGAGCAGCTTGTGGTCTGTTTCAAGCTCAAACCGAAGCCCAAACAGGTATTGGTGCATTTTCCTAACCCCATATACGTATGCTAAAGCCTCTTTCACTACCATACTAAAGGCTCTTTCAGCCTTAGACAAACTTCTGGATGCGTATGCAACTGGTTAGAGTTTGCCTGATACATTGGCTTGCTAGAGCAGACAACCAACCCCATATGATGAGGCATCGCAAGCCAGCACTAACCGCTTACATGAGTCATAGTGTACCAGTAATTTATTGGAACAATGCAGGTTCCTGGCCTTCTCAAAGGCTCTAGCTTGAGATTTGCCCCAAACCCAGTCATTACCCTTTCTCAGCAACATGTGTAAGGGCTCTAGCTGTCATGTATTCAACCAGCATTGTAACCCATGTATAAACTGACCTAAGTTGTACACCGTGAGAACACTGACCACTAGGTGGGAGACACTCCTAACCTGGACCTTCAGGTATAAAAGGGGAAGCTCCACCCACATTCATCACTTGAGGGCTAAGGAATAAAGGACAGGTCACAGACTGACCTCTCAAGCATGGGCCTCGTGTGCATTTATACTGTGTAGTAAGGACGTATCAATGGCGACGAGGATGGGATTTAAACCACGCGAGCATGGCCACTAGCAGAACAGACGAGAGGTACTGTGTTAAGGAATGGTTGGGACAGAGATTCAACATTGTTAAAGCAGCACACAGTTCTCCAGGCAGACAAGGGCAGTCAGGCATGCCCCAACATGTAGTCGAACCCAGAGGGGGAGTTCGACAGAGACAATGGCAAGCTGAACAGCGATTCACGCCATTGCAAGGGACAATGCGGCCAGTAATGGGGCCATCAACACCTGTTAATGGTGCACTCAAGGACAATAATAGGGGCAGTCAGGGACGATCGACTGGCAAGGGATCTTTTGTTTCAAACTGCAACTCATGCTGGAGGCGTGGAGGCATACATTCAGCCGGAGTTTGCAGAGATGAGCAAAATACCTGCAGAAATTGCAGAAATGGACACTGGGGGAAATCGCTGGAAGCTAAAGTTCAGCGAGTTCATGTGGAGCACGTATACAGTTCATACACCAGGACGCCACCGATAATGATGAAAGTGCTCCTCAATGGCATCCCAGTACCAATGGAGTTAGACACGGGTGCCAGCCAGTCCCTGATGGGTATCAAACAGTTAGAAAAGTTGTGGGCATCCAAGGCCAGGAGGCCAAAATTATCGCCGATTGACGCACAGCTACGGACTTACACAAAGCAGATCATTCCAGTGCTAGGCAGCGCCACGGTAGTCGTGACTCACAAAGATTCGGAGAACAGGTTGCCGCTCTGGATTGTCCCAGGGGACGGTCCCGCACTACTGGGGAGGAGTTGGCTTGCTGTCATGAACTGGAAATGGGGCGATGTCAATGCAATTTCCTCTGTGGAGCGAGTATCATGCTCACAGGTCCTGGACAAATTTAACTCATTATTTCAACCCGGCATTGGCACTTTCGTGGGGGCCAAGGTAGTGATTCACATAAACCCGGACGCCAGACCAGTACACCACAAGGCCAGAGCGATGCCATACGTGATGCGGGAAAAGATAGAAGGCGAATTGGACCGCCTGTCGAATTCAGTGACTGGGCGAGCCCGATTGTGCCGGTGCTCAAGGCGGATGGGTCGGTCAGGATATGTGGCGATTGCAAGGCCACCATCAATCGGGTGTCACTCCAAGACCAGTACCCGCTATCGAGAGTGGAGGACCTCTATGCGACGCTATCCGGTAGGAAACTTTTTTCAAAATTGGACCTGACCTCAGCTTACATGACCCAGGAGCTGGCGAGTGAGTCGAAGAAGCTGACCACCATCACAACACACAAGGGGTTGTTTGAGTACAACAGATGTCCGTTCGGGATTCGCTCGGCCACCGCGATCTTCCAACGAAATATGGAAAGCCTCCTCAAGTCGATTCCAGGGACGGTGGTTTTTCAGGACGACATCCTCATTACGGGTTACGATACTGAAGAACACCTCCACAACCTGGAGGAGGTGCTACGCAGACTGGACCAGGTAGGGCTGCGACTGAAAAAGGCGAAGTGCGTCTTCCTAGCTCCAGAGGTAGAATTCCTGAGGATGAGGGTAGCAGCAGATGGGGTCAGCCCTACTGCATCCAAGACGGAAGCGATCCAGAGAGCACCCAGACCTCGTAACACGACGGAGCTGCGTTCATTCCTGGGGCTCCTGAACTATTTTGGGAATTTCCTTCCCAAATTGAGCACGCTGCTAGAGCTGCTACACGTGCTCCTATGCAAAGGTCGCGAATGGGTCTGGGGGACAGCCAGGAAAGGGCTTTTAATAGAGCACGCAATTTGTTATGTTCCAACAATCTGTTAACGCTATATGACCCATGTAAGAAACTTGTGTTAACGTGCGATGCGTCGTCCTATGGTGTCGGGTGTGTGTTGCAGCATGTCAATGTCATGGGTCAGTTACAGCCGGTAGCTTATGCCTCCAGGAGTCTGTCCCAGGCAGAAAGGGGCTACGGGATGGTAGAAAAGGAGATGCTCGCATGTGTATATGCGGTAAAGAAAATGCACCAGTACCTGTTTGGCAGGAAATTTGAGCTGGAGACAGATCACAAACCCCTAACGTCCCTTTTGGCCGACAACAAGGCCATAAATGCAAACGCATCGGCCCGCATACAGAGGTGGGCACTCACGTTAGCTGCCTATGATTACACAATTCGGCACAGACCGGGCACCGAAAACTGCGCCGATGCACTCAGCAGGCTCCCACTAGCCACCACTGAGGGGGCTACCGAGCATGGTGCTGAGATGGTCATGGCTGTTGACGCTTTTGGAAGTGAATGTTCACCCGTGACAGCCCGTCAGATTAAAGTCTGGACAAATAGAGACCCGCTATTGTCTCTAGTCAAGAAATGTGTCTTGAATGGGGACTGGGCAGCCACGTACAGGGCATGCCCTGAGAAATTTAAACCATTTCACAGGCGCAAGGATGAACTCTCGATTCAGGCCGATTGCCTACTGTGCGCACAGATGGGCAGAGAGGTGTTCATCAAAGAACTCCACAATGGGCACCCGGGCATTGTCACGATGAAGGCAATTGCCAGGTCACACGTTTGGTGGCCAGGGATAGACGCAGATCTGGAACTTTGTGTTCGCAGGTGCAACACGTGTGCCCAGCTGGGCCATGCGCCCAGGGAAGCCCCCCTTAGCCCCTGGCCATGGCCCACCAAGCCTTGGTCATGCATCTATGTGGACTATGCAGGTCCTTTCATGGGGAAAATGTTTTTGGTTGTAGTAGACGCCTACTCCAAATGGATCGAGTGTGACATTTTAAATTCAAGCACATCCTCTGCCACGGTAGAAAGTCTACGGGCAATGTTCGCCGCCCACGGTCTACCGACATCTTGGTCAGCGACAATGGCCCGTGCTTCACAAGCACTGAATTCCAGGACTTCGTGGCAGGCAATGGAATTAACCATGTTAGAACGGCACCATTCAAGCCGGCCTCAAACAGCCAGGCAGAACGAGCAGTGCAGATAATCAAACAGGGGATGCTCAGATTCCAAGGGGGTTCCCTTCAAACCCGCTTATCACGCCTCCTGTTGGCCTATAGATCCTGACCACACTCGCTCACAGGGGTTCCACCCGCAGAGCTACTAATGAAAAGGATGCTCAAAACCCGATTATCCCTTATACACACCACCATGAAAGAAATTGTCGAGAGCAGGCGCCAGTCACAATATCACTACCATGACAGGAATGCGAGGGCGCGATGTATTGATGTAAATGATCCTGTTTTTGTCCTCAACTACGCTGCAGGGCCCAAATGGCTCGCAGGCACTGTGGTTGCCAAAGAGGGAAATAGGATTCTGGTAGTTAAACTTACCAATGGACAAATCTGCCGCAAACATGTGGATCAAACAAAAAGGAGGTTCAGCAACCCCATAGAAGAAGCAGAGGAAGAACACGATATAGAGTTCACTCCACCACAGGTGACCGAACACCGGAACCAAAGGGAGGAGAGCCCAGTCACTGTGGGCAGTCCGGACAGGCCTGAGGCACTGCAAACAGCAGACACTCAGGCCAGCACCCAACAACCGGAGCCCCAACTCAGGCACTCTACAAGGGAGCGTAAACCACCAAAGAGACTCAACCTGTGATCCCAATAAGACTTTGTGGGGGGAGGTGATGTCATGTATTCAACCAGCATTGTAACCCATGTATAAATTGACCTAAGTTGTACACCGTGAGAACACTGACCACTAGGTGGGAGACACTGCTAACCTGGACCTTCAGGTATAAAAGGGGAAGCTCCAGCCACCTTCATCACTTGAGTGCTAAGGAATAAAGGACAGGTCACAGACTGACCTTTTCTCAAGCATGGGCCTCGTGTGCATTTATACTGTGTAGTAAGGACGTATCAATAGCAATGTGCTCAAACTAGGTAGAAAGTTACCGAAATAGTTGAGAAGACCGAGGAACGAACGCAGCTCCGTCACACTCTGGGGTCTGGGTGCATTCTTGATAGCCTCTGTCTTTGAGTCCTTAGGCCTGATGCCGTCTGCTGCAATCTTTCTCCCCAGGAATTCGACTTCTGGTGCCATGAAAAAGCACTTGGAGCGTTTTAGCCTGAGTCCCACTCTGTCCAGACGACATAGAACCTCTTACAGGCTGTGCAGGTGTTCGGTGGCATCGCGACCGGTGATCAGGATGTCATCTTGGAACACGACGGTTCTCAGGACGGACTTCAGCAAACTCTCCATGTTTTTCTGAAATATGGCTGCTGCCGAGTGAATTCCGAAAGGGCATCTGTGGTATAGAAACAGTCCTTTGTGCGTGTTGATGCACGTCAGTTTTTTTGACGATTCGACCAGCTCCTGTCATGTAAGCGGAGGTCAGGTACAATTTGGTGAGCGACTTCCCACCCACTAGCGTTGCAAACAGGTTGTCAGCCTTGGGTAATGGGTACTGATTCTGTATCATAGAAACATAGAAACATAGAAAATAGGTGCAGGAGTAGGCCATTCGGCCCTTCGAGTCTGCACCACCATTCAATAAGATATGGCTGATCATTCCCCCAGTACCCCTTTCCAGCTTTCTCTCCATACCCCTTGATACCTTTAGCCGTAAGGGCCATATCTAACTCCCTCTTGAATATATCCAATGAACTGGCATCAACAACTCTCTGCGGTAGGGAATTCCACAGGTTAACAACTCTCTGAGTGAAGAAGTTTCTCCTCATCTCAGTCCTAAATGGCTTACAACTTATCATAAAACTGAATCCCCTGGTTCTGAACTTCCCCAACATCGGGAATATTCTTCCTGCATCTAACCTCACCAGTCCCGTCAGAATCTTATATGTTTCTATGAGATCCCCTCTCATCCTTCTAAACTCCAGTGTATAAAGGCCCAGTTGATCCAGTCTCTCCTCATATGTCAGTCCAGCCATCCCGGGAATCAGTCTGGTGAATCTTCGCTGTACTCCCTCAATAGCAAGAATGTTCTTCCTCAGATTAGGAGACCAAAACTGAACACAATATTCCAGGTGAGGCCTCACCAAGGCCCTGTAGTAAGACCTCCCTGTTCCTATACTCAAATCCTCTAGCGATGAAGGCCAACATACCATTTGCCTTCTTCACCGCCTGCTGTATCGGCATGCCAACTTTCAATGGCGGATGAACCATGGCACCCAGGTCTCGTTGCACCTCCCCTTTTCCTAATCTGCCGCCTTTCAGATAATATGCCGCCTTCGTGTTTTTGCCCCCAAAGTGGATAACCTCACATTTATCCACATTATACTGCATCTGCCATGCATTTGCCCACTCACCGAACCTGTCCAAGTCACCCTGCAGCCTCTTAGTGTCCTCCTCACAGCTCACATCGTCACCCAGTTTAGCGTCATCTGCAAACTTGGAGATATTACACTCAATTCCTTCATCTAAATCATTAATGTATATTGTGAATAGCTGTGGTCCCAACACTGACCCCTCTCTGCTTCCGGTCTGCCAACCAGTTCTCTACCCACATCAGTACATTACCTCCAATACCATGTGCTTTGATTTTGCACGCCAATCTCTTGTGTGGGACCTTGTCAAAAGCCTTTTGAAAGTCCACATCCACTGGTTCTCCCTTGTCCACTCTACTAGTTACATCCTCAAAAAATTCCAGAAGATTTGTCAAGCATGATTTCTCTTTCATAACTCCATGCTGACTTGGACCGATCCTGTCACTGCTTTCCAAATGCGCTGCTATTTCATCTTTAATAATTGATTCCAACATTTTCCCCACTACTGGTATCAGGCTAACCAGTCTATAATTACCTGTTTTCTCCCTCCCTCCTTTCTTAAAAAGTGGTGTTACATTAGCTACCTTCCAGTCCATAGGAACTGATCCAGAGTTGATAGTCTGTTGGAAGATGATCACCAATGCATCCACTATTTCTATGGCCACTTCCTTAAGTACTCTAGGATGCAGACTATCAGGCCCCGGGGATTTATCGGCCTTCAATCCCATCAATTTCCCTAACACAATTTCCCGCCTAATAAGGATATCCTTCAGTTCCTCCTTCTCACTAGACCCTCGGTCCCCTAGTATTTCCAGAAGGTTATTTGTGTCTTCCTTAGTGAAGACAGAACCAAAGTATTTGTTCAACTTTGTTTCCCATTGTAATTTCACCTGAATCTGACTGCAGGGGACCTACGTTTGTCTTCACTAATCTTTTTCTCTTCACATATCTATAGAAGCTTTTGCAGTCAGTTTTTATGTTCCCGGCAAGCTTCCTCTCATACTCTATTTTCCCCCTCCTAATTAAACCCTTTGTCTTCCTCTGTTGAATTCTAAATTTCACCCAGTCCTCCAGTTTGCTGCTTTTTCTGGCCAATTTATATACCTCTTTCTTGGATTTAACACTATCCTTAATTTCTCTTGTTAGCCACGGTTGAGCCACCTCCCCTGTTTTATTTTTACTCCAGACAGGAATGTGCAATTGTTGAAGGTCATCTGTGTGATCTTTAAATGTTTGCCATTGCCTATCCACCGTCAACCCTTTAAGTATCATTCACCAGTCTATTCTAGCCAATTCACGCCTCAAACCATCGAAGTTACCTTTCCTTATGTTCAGGACCCTAGTCTCTGAATTAACTGTATCACTCTCCATCTTAATAAAGAATTCTACCACATTATGGTCACTCTTCCCCAAGGGGCCTCGCACAACAAGATTGCTAATTAGTCCTTTCTCATTATACATCACCCTGTCTAGGATGGTCAGCCCTCTAGTTGGTTCCTCAACATATTGGTCTAGAAAACCATCCCTAATACACTCTAGGAAATCCTCCTCCACTGTATTGCTACCAGTTTGGTTATCCCAATCTATATGTAGATTAACGTCGCCCATGATAACTGCTGTACCTTTATTGCATGCATCCCTAATTTCTTGTTTGATGCTGTCCCCAACCTCACTACTACTGTTTGGTGGTCTGTACACAACTCCCACCAGCGTTTTCTGCCTTTTGGTATTCCGCAGCTCCACCCATACAGATTCCACATCATCCAAGCTAGTGTTCTTCCTTACTATTGCATTAATTTCCTCTTTAACCAGCAATACTATCCCACCTCCCTTTCCTTTTTGTCTATCCTTCCTGAATTTTGAATACCCCTGGATGTTGAGTTCCCAGCCTTGGTCACCCTAGAGCCATGTCTCCGAGATGCCAATTATATCATATTCATTCATTGCTGCCTGTGCTGTTAATTCATCCACCTTATTACGAATACCCCTCGCATTGAGGCACAGAGCCTTCAGGCTTGTCTTTTTAACACACTTTGCCCTTTTGGAATTTTGCTGTAATGTGGCCCTCTTTGATTTTTGCCTTGGGTTTCTCTGTCCTCCACTTTTATTTTTCTTCTTTCTACCTTTTGCTTCTGGCCCATTCTACTTCCCTCTGCCTCCCTGCATGGGTTCCTATCCCCCCGGCATATTAGTATAACTCCTCCCCAACAGCACTAGCAAACACTCCCCCGAGGACATTGGTTCCGGTCCTGCCCAGGTACAGACCGTCTGTTTTGTACTGGTCCCACCTCAATCAGAACCAGTTCCAATGTCCCAGGAATTTGAATCCCTCCCTTCTGCACCACTCCTCATGCTACGTATTCATCTGAGCTATCCTGTGATTCCTATGCTGACTAACACGTGGCACTGGTAGCAATCCTGAGATTACTACCTTTGAGGTCCTACTTTTAAATTTAACTCCTAGCTCCCTAAATTCATCTTGTAGGACCTCATCCCATTTTTTACGTATATCTTTGGTACCTATATGCACCACGACAAGTGGCTGTTCACCCTCCCACTCCAAAATGTCTTGCAACCACTTCGATACATCCTTGACCTTTGCACCAGGGAGGCAACATACCATCCTGGAGTCTTGATTGCGGCTGCAGAAATGTCTATCTATTCCCCTTACAACAGAATCCCCTACCACTATCGCTCTCCCACTCTTTTTCCTTCCCTCCTGTGCAGCAGAGCCACCCACGGTGCCATGGACTTGGCTGCTGCTGCCTTCCCCTGATGAGTCATTCCCCCCCAACAGTACCCAAAACGGTGTATCTGTTTTGCAGGGGGATGACCGCAGGGGACCTCTGCACCACCTTCCTCCCACTGCTCTTCCTTCTGGTCATCCAGTCATCCATTCCCTCTCTGTCTGTAAAAGCCTTAGCTGCGGACTGACCAACTCACTAAACATGCTATTCACGATATCCTCAGCATCGCAGATGCTCCAGAGTGAATCCACCCGCAGCTCCAGTGCTGCAATGCGGTCTGTCAGGAGCTGCAGCAGGAAGTGTCCCTGAGTTCCCACATAGTACAGGAGGAGCATAACACATGTCCAAGCTCTCCTGCCATGACTTAACCCGTAGATTAACTTAATTTGGCAACAACATTGAGACTCGGTTGATCGTTACCTTGTAGTCGCCGCAGATCCTGACCGTGCCAACACTTTTCAACACCGGGACAATTGAACTGGCCCATTTGCTGGACTTGACTGGTGATATGATTCCTTCCTGTTGAAGTCTGTCCAGTTCGATCTCGACTTTCTCCCCCATCATGTACGAAACCGCCCGAGCCTTGTGATGGACGGGTCTTGCATCCGGATCTGCACCTTGGCTTCCGTGAAGTTGACGATGCCTGGTTCGAACAACGAGGGAAACTTGCTCAGCACTTAAGCACAGGAAGCATCATCCACTGATGAAAAGGCTTTAATATTGTTCCAGTTCCATTTAATTTCCTCAAGGCAACTCCTGCCAAACAGCATTGGGCCATTGCCTGTAACGATCCACAACGATAAATCATGCACAGCTCCATCGTACGATACCTTTACTGCCACACTGTCACTGACTGGTATGAGCTCTTTGGTGTAGGTACGCAGCTTCACATTGATTGGGCTCAGTTTGGGTCTTTTTGCCTTAGTGTCCCACAGCTTTTTGAAAGCCCTCTGGCTCATTATTGATTGACTCGCATCCGTGTCCAATTCCATGGATATTGGAACCCCATTTAATTTAACTTCCAGCATTATCGGAGAACTTTTGGTAAAAGAATGTACCGCATACACTTCTTCGTCCTGTACCTCGGGTTGAGTTGCCTGTGCCGCTTGATGCACATTGGATCGATCATCCTCAGCCATGTGGTGTATCGCAGCACGCTTGCTCAGTTGCGGACACATTCGCTGAAGGTGCCCCATTGTTGCACAGCCTTTGCACGCGTATTGCTTGAATCGGCATTGATGGGCTCGATGATAGCCCCCGCAATGCCAACAATGCGAGATTTGATTCACCCCCGATGGCGGACTTTGAGCAGTTACAGGTCGTACAAACGCGGACGAGTAGGCCCTGCCATGTGCAGCTCTGCCTGCCGAAGATATTATTTTATGCACAGTACTTGCCGGTGAGTTTCAATACTGAGAAGATATCTGTTTCGAGCTTTTGTCCATGGAAATGCATGCCTGGGCGAACGTGATGGCTGCTCAGGTCTAGAGATTCAGCAGCTAGCAGCTTTCGAAGGATACCTCGTGTCCAATGCCAAGCACGAAAAAGTCCCGCAGCATTTCCTCCAACACAGCTCTGAAGTTGCACGGCCCAGCACGATGCCTCAGGTCGCCGACAAATTCCGCCACGTCCTGGCCCTCAGAGTGATTGTGCCTATAGAAACGATATCTCGCCATGATGATGCTTTCTTTCGGTTTAAAGTGTTCCGAACCAGCGAACACAATTCATCGTAAGTCTTATCCATTGATCGAGTCGGTGAGAGTAAGATTCTTGATAAGGCCATAAATTTTTGACCCACAAACGGCAAGGAGAACCGCCCTGCGCTTAATTGTGTTATCGGTTCCTCTCAATCCGTTGGCTACGAAGTACTAGTCGAGGTGATCAGAGAAATCCTCCCAGTCTTCCCCTTCCACGAATCACTCCAAAATTCCAACAGACATAGTTGCGTGAAAGTTTGTATTTTTAACTCAATTGTTAAGTATCGAATAACTCTACGAGGCTAAGTACGGTGAGTTAGTTCAGGTATGACCTTACTCCAGTTTATTTATTCTCAAAGTAAGGATTCAACATGGCTGCCAATATTATATACACGGCTTGCACGTGTCTGCCAGTGACCATTAGGACTCCGACAGTCGCGCCCTCCGGTGGCAGGTAAAACCAGTTAACATACATAACAGGGGTGAGTGTTTATCTGTGTGGTGCCAAGCAGTGAGTCCAGCGGTGAAGATACCTGGCACTGAATGTGTGCCCTGTGCCTGTGCCAGGCAGCAACTTGTATATCTGTCAGGGACTCTATGCAGACAGTGGGTGTGTGCTTTGCAGGTACCAGGCAGCCTGTCTCTGCCCTGTGCTTGTGCCGGGCAGTGAGTCAGTGCAGGCAGTGTTATCATCTACAGGTGCCATACGCTGAGTTTGTGACACTGTGCATGTGCCAGGAATTCAGACTGTGTCTTGCAGGTGTCAGGCAATGAGTCTGTGTACCCATGTGTGGCAGAGAGAATTAAATTATGCTTTGCAGGCAATTCTGTGTGGCAGCTATTAGAATTCCAGCCGTACCCTGGCCTGGGGTCACGCAGTGCCTTTGCTATGTCTACCAGTGAGACTGTCCCCTCTGCATGGCTGGCTCTGACATCATGCCCTGTGTGTGACAAACACTGAACTTATGCTCTCTGCCTGCCATGCAACAGAAGCTGTGTATGGATAACAGTCAGCTCAGCAATAAATTGTGACTCTTCCACCCCCGCCCCAACCATCATATACACCTGAGGTCCAGCCACTCGAGAAACTCTGGTGCCTGTCAAATAAGTGAATGCGGAGCTTTATCGGCTCATCAAGCTGCCTCTTGACAAATGTTAAACAGTGTTTATTTTACGAACTGTTGCTGTTATGTTGTGGTGGGGAGATGCTCCTTCAATTCTCAGACTGTTATAGTGTTTCAGACTAATGTGACTTCTAATTCGTGCAGGCATCTGTCGTGTATCATGGAGGCGGAGGACGTGGATGCAGAGTAAATGTGTCTGATGTAGTGGCTGCACAGGGAGATGTGGAGTTTGGGAGCTTACCCTATACAGGAACAGAGGAACAGGAGGAGGCCATTCAGCCCCTCGAGCCTGTTACATAGGAGCAGGAGTAGGCCATTCAGCCCCTCGAGCCTGTTATATAGGAGCAGGAGTAGGCCATTCAGCCCCTCGAGCCTGTTACACAGGAGCAGGAATAGGCCATTCAGCCCCTCGAGCCTGTTACACAGGAGCAGGAGTAGGTCATTCAGCCCCTCAAGCCTGTTACACAGGAGCAGGAATAGGTCATTCAGCCCCTCAAGCCTGTTACACAGGAGCAGGAATAGGTCATTCAGCCCCTCAAGCCTGTTACACAGGAGCAGGAATAGGTCATTCAGCCCCTCAAGCCTGTTACACAGGAGCAGGAGTAGGTCATTCAGCCCCTCAAGCCTGTTACACAGGAGCAGGAGTAGGCCATTCAGCTCTTGAGCTCTTTGGCCATTCAATTAGATCATGGCTGATCTGTGCCTCAATTGTGACTGGAAGAATGTTTCCAGTGGGGTTCCGCAGGGCTCAGTACTGGGTCCCTTGCTTTTTGTGGTATATATCAACGATTTAGATTTGAATATAGGGAGTATGATTAAGAAGTTTGCAGACGACACTAAAATTGGCTATGTGGTTGATAATGAAGAGGAAAGTCTTGGGCTGCAGGAGGATATCAATCTACTGGTCAGGTGGGCAAAGCAGTGGCAAATGGAATTTAATTCAGGGAAGTGTAAGGTGATTCACTTTGGGAGGGCTAATAAGGAAAGGGTATGAACATTAAGCGGTAGGCCACTTAATAGTGTAGATGAATAAAGGGACCTTGGAGTACTTGTCCACAGATCCCTGAAAGTAGCAGGCTAGGTGGATAAGGTGGTTAAGAAGGCTTACGGAATGCTTGCCTTTATTGGCCAAGGCATAGAATATAAGAGTAGGGAGGTTATGCTTAAATTGTTTAATACTTTGGTGAGGCCACAGCTGAAGTACTGCGTCCAGTTCTGGTCGCTGTATTATAGGAAGGATGTGATTGGACACGAGAGAGGGTGCAGAGCAGATTTACTAGGATGCTGCCTGGAATGGAGAATCTTAGTTATGAGGACAGATTGGATAGGCTAGGTTTGTTCTCATTGGTACAGAGGAGGTTGAGAGGAGACCTCATCGAGGTGTACAAAATATTGAGGAGCCTGGACATAGTGGATAGTAAGGATCTATTTCCATTAGTGGAGGGGGCTATTACGAGGGGGCATAGTTTTAAGGTTGTTGGTGGAAGGTTTAGAGGGAATTTGAGGGGGAGCTTCTTTACGCAGGGGTTTGTGAAGATCTGGAACTCGCTGCCTGGAAGTGTGGTGGATGCAGAGACCCTCACCACTTTTAAGAGATGGTTGGATGGGCACTTAAAGTGCCATAACCTGCAGGGTTACGGACCTAGAGCTAGTAATTGGGATTAGATTAGATTACCTTTTGTTGATCGGTGCAGATATAATGGTAAGTACTGCAGGGAATAGAATACGGCCAGGGTGATCTCCTGGGCTAGTTTCGATTGCCTGGATGGATCGGAGAGGAATTTTCACAGATTTTTTCTCCCTAAATTGGCCTGGGTTTTTATCTGGTTTTTGCCTCTCCCAGGAGATCAGATGGCTCCGGTTGGGGTGGAGTGTAGATGTTTTTAGTATAAGGGGTGTCACAGTTGTGGTGAGGCGGATTTGACGGGCTGGGTGCTCTTTGCCTTTCCGTCATTGTTCATGGGTTTGTATGTAACCTTTAGGGCTGCTGACCAAGGGCCGTGCGGCTCTGTGTCGGCTGGCGTAGACACGATAGGCTGGAATGGCCTCCTTCTGCGCTGTAAATTTCTATGTTTCTATGGGCCCAAGTTTCCACATGATTTGCGCCTGATTTTTAGGAGCAACTGGTGGAGAACGGACTATCTTAGAAATCGCAATTCTCCACATTTTTTTTTCTGCAGTTCTAGTCAGGTAGAACAGTTCTACTTTGGAATAGAATTTTTTCTTCAAAAGGGGGCGTGTCCGGCCACTGACACCTGATTTGAAAGTTTCCACAGTGAAAACGTACTCCAAACTAAAGTAGAATGGAGCAAGTGAAGATTTTTGTAGAACTGAAAAAATCTGTTCTACACATTAAAAAATCAGGCGCAGGTTACAAATTAGGCGTCCAGAATGAGGTGGGGGGGAGGGGGGGGAAGGGAAGTCATTAAATTCTACAATCAATCCTTATTTATACTTCTACAAATATTATACAAATAAATCCAACCTGAATAAACATTTATAAGCAAAGAAAAGATTAAATAAACCATCTTCCTACCTGTGTGAAAGTGCTTCAGCCATCGTTCGTTGCCGCGGGGGGTGGGGAAGGAAACCGCCATTTGCCGCCGTGGAGGGGAGGGAGGGGAAGGAGACAGCGGTTTGTTGCCGCCGCGGAGGGGAGGGAGGGGGAGGAAACCGCCGTTTGTTGCCGTGGAGGGTGGGGAGGGAAAGGAGACAGTGAGAAGGCTGCAAGAAGCCTCAGTGCTGATGTGCTGATGGCAATGTGCTTTTATTAAAAAATGTTCAAAAATTAAACAGCTACAAAGAACTACAAAAATGGCCGAGTCCCAATGTTTTTTTCACACTGAGCATGTGCGAACGCTCCAACGCGCACGCGCAACGTTGCCAGCAGGAAAAAAACTAATTTAAATAGTACCTGCCCCCTCCCACTTACAAAATCGGCGCGAGTGTAGGCTCCGCCCCCCTGGGCGCCGCGCCAAACAGACAAGGAGCTGCAAAGCGCTCGAGAATAGTGCGTTTTTTTTCTGGCGCCGTTTTAGGCGCGAAAAACAGGCGCCCAGCTCGAAGAGGCGCCCGTTTTTTATCCTGTGGAAACTTGGGCCCTATGTTTCTAACATCACTTGCCCACCTTTACTCCATATCCCTTGATACCCTTAACTAACAAAAATACCAGTCTTGAAAATGTTCATTGACCCAGCATCCACAGCTTTTTGGGACAAGTGAGTTCCAGATATCCACTATCCTTTGCTACCTGATTCGCTCACTGATTAAAACAGGATATGGCTGGAATAACAATACAAAGGTAATTAGGATCAAAGTGAAGGCCCCGAACTCACTCAAGTGCAATGTGTTACAAAGTAAAAGTGCGGCAATGATCAATTTGCGTATAAGAGTCACTGACACAGTGCTCGTACTGAGACTTGAGACCAAATGCTTCATCCCCAACACTTTCACCAAATGCCATGAGCTGATTTGTAGAAATAGGCCTGGAGATGACAGTAATATTTATGGGCAAATAGCATTCTGCTGTCACGATTTTAACAGAGGCATTAATTAGCCCATTAATTTTAATGAAAGTTTTAAGCATCCAGCAGCTAATATTGTAGTGATGTCTAACCTATAGTTTGTGTATGTGAAGTGTGCTAATAGATGCAACCTTTTTGTATATATACAGGCTGTAACCCTGAACATTCGGGGGGTGGGGGCGGGGTTTCTATCAGTTTCCTGCCATAACTCCAACGGGAGACCGACAGAACCCCTCCCCCCCCCGAAAAAAAATAACCCAATATAAACCTGGTACAATCTGCTTACAATGGAGTTCTGTTGTGTCTGCTGCAATCCAATGGGAGACTGGGAGAATAGAGTTTCAGGGTCCGTGTGTTTTTGTATCTGCAGAACTGAATTGTGCGTATGTTTCGAATACAGTTCGCAATTTTTGGGTTGCTGCTAATTTGCTGTGTACAGTATTATTTCCAGCAGCACTAATGCTGCGTGTTACTAAACACAGCATCCACGGAGATCTTCACCCCCGACTCCAGGACATAAGCACCTAATCAGGCTGACACTCGAGTGCTGCATCGTCAGAAGTGCTGGGGGTAAATTTTACGCACCCATTGGGAACCTCATAGGATTGAATTGGACATCTGACTCACATCCTACCTGATTTGCACCCCTCCCCTCAAATCTTTCAGATTATATGGCTCTTGCAGATGTAAAGGATCCCACGGCACTATTCAAAGAAGAGCAGGGGAGTTCTCCTGGGGGCCTGGCCAATATTGATCCATCAACCAACACCGCTGAAAACATATTATCTGATCATTTATTTAATTTTCTTTTTCTGAGACCTTGCTGTGCATGAATTGTTTGCCACATTTCCTACATTACAGCAGTGCCTGCATTTTAAAAACTAGTTCATTGGTTGCGAAGTGCTCCGAGATGTCCTGAGGGATTGAAGGATGTTTTATAAATGCATGTTTATGGTTTGATGAAAGGGAAATCATGTTTGACAAATTTGCTGGAGTTCTTTGAGGATGTAACTAGCAGGGTGGATAAAGGGGAACCAGTGGATGTGGTGCATCTGGATTTCTAGAAGACATTTGATAAGAGGTTATTGCAGAAGATAAAAGCTCATGGGGTTGGGGATAATAGATTAGCATGGCTAGAGGATTGGCTAACTGACAGAAAACAGAGAGTCAGGATAAATGGGTCATTTTCTGGTTGGCAAACAGTGACCAGTGGGGTGCCGCAGGGATCGGTGCTGGGTCCTCAACTATTTACAATCTATATTAATGACTTGGATGAAGGGACCGAGTGTAATGTAGCCAAGTTTGCTGATGATACAAAAGTGGGTGGGAAAGCAAATTGTGAGGAGGACACAAAAAATCTACAAAGGGATATAGACAGGTTAAGTGAATGGGCAAACATTTGGCAGATGGAGTATAATGTGGGAAAATGTGAGGTTATCCACTTTGGCAGAAATAATAGAGAAGAACATTATAATTTAAATGAAGAAAAATTGCAAAGTCCTGCTGTACAGAAGGACCTGGGGTTTTTTGTGCATGAAACACAAAAAGTTAATATGCAGGTACAGCAAGTAATCAGGAAGGCAAATGGAATGTTGGCCTTTATTGCAAGGGGGATAGAGTATAAAAGCAGAGAAGTCCTGCTACAACTGTACAGGGTATTGGTGAGGTCACACCTGGAGTACTGTGTACAGTTTTGGTCTCCGTATTTAAGGACGAATATTTTGCTATTTGGGGGCTGTTCAGAGAAGGTTCACTAGGTTGATTCCGGAGATGAGGGGGTTGACTTATGAAAATAGGTTGAGTAGGTTGGGCCTATACTCATTGGAGTTCAGAAGAATGAGAGGTGATGTTATTGAAACTTATAAGATAATGAGAGGGCTCGACAAGGTGGATGCAGAAAGGATATTTTCACTCATAGGGGAAACTAAAACTAGGGGACATAGTCTTAGAATAAGGGGTCGCCCATTTAAAACTGAGATGAGGAGAAATGTCTTCTCTCAGAGGGTTGTAAATCTATGGAATTCTCTGCCCCAGAGTGCTGTGGAGGCTGGGTCATTAAATATATTTAAGGTGGAGATAGACAGATTTTTGAATGATAAGGGAGTAAGGGTTATGGGGAGTGGGCAGGGAAGTGGAACTGAGTCCGTGATCAGATCAGCCATGATCTTATTGAATGGCGGAGCAGGCTCGAGGGGCCAAATGGCCTACTCCTGTTCCTATTTCTTATGGTCTTATGTTCTTTCTTTAAAAGCATCAGTTAAGCCAAGGTGCCATTTTCTGATTTATTCAAACCTTCCATTCAATACATTTATGTCCTTTTGGAAATAAAGTTAAATATCACGATAAAGAAAGATGTTGCAGTATTGCTGAACCTCATCATATATCTCAGCACTTTACATCCAATGAATTATTTTCCGAAGGGCCATCCCTGTTGCATGTAGATAATTACAGCAAATAATTTGGGACCAACAAAGAACAATGAGATGAAGACCAGTAAATCTGATTATGGTGGTGTTATTGAGGGAAGTCTGTTGATAAAGACAACTCCTTGCTGTTATTCAAATAGTGCCGTGAAATCTTTTACATCCACCTGAGCAGGTAGTCCGTGTCTCGGTTTAACATCTCGTCTGAAGGATGGCAACTACAATGCAGCACTCCTTTGGTGCTGCACTAAAGTGACAGCCTAGATTATGTGCTCAAATCTCTGGAGTGGGACTTGAACCCATGACCTGCTGGCTCAGATGATACACTGAAATCAATGCTGCTACCATAGTCACAATATTTGATGTCAGTGGAATAAGGGATGGAGTGGCTGAGGTCATGCAGCAAGAGATGAAACACCAGCCAAGAAGGCGGGGAGTTAACTCGAGGAGACTGTATCCTGACCATCGAGTGCACAGGGATAGGGCAAACTGCCAGGGAGAATTGGCAAGCATCAGTTCTCCTGAGTGATAGGTATCTCTTTGTCTGACAGACTGGTGCAGGCGTGTGAAGAAACTGAGAGCAGTGAGGATCTACCCAGTGACAAGTCCTTAACCTCCAATCTAGCTGAATGTAAAGGTCCCATGCTGAGGTGACATACATTCTACCCATCAATTATTCTTCTGATGTAGGAAGCAAAGCATTTTAGCGAAGGCACCAATAGAGGTATAGACACAGACTGTGTCCATGTACAGACACAAATTGAAGTGACACCCCAGATTATGTGCTCAAATCTCTGTGGTGGGACTTGAACCCATGACCTGCTGGTTCAGATGCAAGCGTGTCCATGTATAGACACAGGCTGTGTCCGTGTATAAACACAGACTGTGTCCGTGTATAGATAAAGGCTGCGTCTGTGTATAGATAAAGGCTGTATAGATACAGACCGTGATAGATACAGACTGTGTCCATGTATAGACACAGACTGTGTCTGTGTATAGATACAGGCTTTGTCCATGTATAGATAAAGACTGTGTCCATGTATAGATAGAGACCGTGATAGATACAGACTGTGTTCATGTATAGATAAAGACTGTGTCTGTGTATAGATAAACACTGTGTCTGTGTATAGACACAGACTATGTCCATGTATAGACACAGACTGTGTCCGTGTATAGATACAGACCGTGTCTGTGTATAGATACAGGCTGTGTGCGTGTATAGACACAGACTGTGTCCATAATAGATACAGACTGTGTCCGTGTATTGATAAAAACCGTGTATAGACACAGACCGTGTATAGATACGGAATGTGTCCATGTATAGACACAGACTGTGTCCGTGTATAGATACAGACTCTGTCCGTGTATGGATAGAGACTGTTTCTGTGTATAGATACAGAACGTGTATAGACACAGACTGTGTCCATGTATAGATATAGACTGTGTTCGTGTATAAATACAGACTGTGTAAGTGTATACATACAGACCGTGTATAGTCACAGACTATGTCCGTGTATAGATACAGACCATATACAGACACAGACTGTGTCCGTGTATAGATAAACATTGTGTTTGTTATAGATACAGACCATGTATAGACACAGACTGTGTCCGTGTATATACACAACCTATGTCCGTGTACAGATACAGACTGTATCTGTGTATAGATACAGACCGTGTATCAACACAGACTGTGTCCATGTATAGATACAGGCTCTGTTTGTGTACAGATACAGTCTGTGTATGTGTATAGATACAGATTGTGTCCGTGTAGAAATACCGATCGTGTATAGACACAGACTGTGTTCATATATAGATACAGACTGTGTCAGTGTATAGATACAGTCTGTGTCTGTGTATAGATACAGTCTGTGTCTGTGTGTAGATACAGATTGTGTCTGTATAGAGATACAGATCGTGTCCATGTATAGATACGGACTGTGTCCATGTATAGAGACAGACTGTATCCGTGTGTAGACACAGCGTGTGTCTGTGTATAGATACAAACTATGTCTGTGTATAGATACAGATTGTGTCCATGTATAGATACAAACTGTGATAGATATAGACTGTGTCTGTGTATAGATACAGATTGTGACTGTGTATAGATACAGACGGTGTATAGACACAGACTGAGTCCGTGTATAGATATAGACTGTGTCTGTGTATAGATACAGACCGTGTATAGACACAGACTGAGTCTGTGTATAGATACAGACAGTGTCCGTGTATAGACACAGACTGTGTCCGTGTATAGACACAGACTGTGTCCGTGTGTAGATAAAGACCGTGTATAGACACAGACTGTGTCTGTGTATAGATACAGGCTGTGTCCGTGTGTAGATACAGACCGTGTATAGACACAGACTGAGTCCGTGTATAGATACAGACTGTGTCTGTGTAAAGATACAGACCGTGTATAGACACAAACTGTGTCCATGTATAGATACAGACTGTGTCCGTGTATAGACACAGACTGTGCCGTGTGTAGATACAGACTGTGTCCGTGTGTAGATAAAGACCGTGTATAGACACAGACTGTGTCCATGTATAGATACAGACTGTGTCTGTGTATAGACACAGACCGTGTATAGACACAGACTGTGTCCGTGTATAGACACAGACTGTGTCTGTGTATAGATACAGACCATGTATAGGCACAGACTGAGTCCGTGTATAGATACAGACTGTGTCTGTGTAAAGATACAGACCGTGTATAGACACAGACTGTGTCCATGTATAGGTACAGACTGTGTCCGTGTATAGACACAGACTGTGTCCGTGTATAGATACAGACTGTGTCCATGTGTAGATACAGACCGTGTATAGACATAGACTGTGTCCGTGTATAGATACAGACTGTGTCTGTGTAAAGATACAGACCGTGTATAGACACAGACTGTGTCCGTGTATAGATACAGACTGTGTCCGTGTGTAGATAAAGACCGTGTATAGACACAGACTGTGTCTGTGTATAGATACAGGCTGTGTCCGTGTGTAGATACAGACCGTGTATAGACACAGACTGTGTCCATGTATAGATACAGACTGTGTCTGTGTATAGATACAGACCGTGTATAGACACAGACTGTGTCCATGTATAGATACAGACTGTGTCTGTGTATAGATACAGACCGTGTATAGACACAGACTGTGTCCGTGTATAGACATAGACTGTGTCCGTGTATAGATACAGACTGTGTCTGTGTAAAGATACAGACCGTGTATAGACACAGACTGTGTCCGTGTATAGACACAGACTGTGTCCATGTATCGATACAGACTGTGTCCGTGTATAGATACAGACTGTGTCCATGTATAGATACAGATCATGATAGATACAGACTGTGTCCGTGTGCACTAGTAAATTGGGGATAGGGGAGAGGAACCAGTAAATGGGGGGGAATAGCAGAAGGGCACCAGTAAATGGTGGATACGGAGCGGTACCAGTAAATGGGGGATGGGGAGAGGAACCAGTAACTAGGAGATAGGGGAGGGGCACCAGTAAATGGGGGGAATAGCGGGGGGCACCAGTAAATGGTGGATACGGAGCGGCACCAGTAAATGGGGGATAGGGGAGGGGCACCAGTAAATGGGGGGAATAGCAGAGGGGCACCAGTAAATGGTGGATATGGAGGGGCACCAGTAAATGGGGGATAGGGGAGGGGCACCAGTAAATGGGGGATAGGGGAGAGGCACCAGTAAATGGGGGATAGGGGAGGGGCACTGAGCGGGTGTTCTAATGCAGAATTGACTCCGGCTATATTTAAAAATCCAGCAATATCGGCATTAATGAGCAGGCTACAGTACTCCCAAAAACTTTTAGTGTGGCTCAATAATCCAGAATGCTGCACCAATTGCAATTTTTTGGCTGCAGAGTCTATAGGTTAAACTTTTGCTTTCACTGCCAGTAATCTCTTGCCACCTTTTATAGAACCTGCCTGATTTTCATTTCATTTAAACCAATATACCTCTCCAGATTACCTCCCAAGTGTGTGTGTTTAAGTATATGGGTATGCATGTATGGTGATATCCTTAAACGTCCATTTGGCAGCATGTCAGGGTCTATGTGTGCACTTGTGCAGGTTTATAGAGACAGGCGCTGTGCTGCTGCTCATTGCTCTGTGTTTTACCTATCAGGCCAGTGCTGGAGTGTGAAGAGACCAAGAACAGTGAGGATCTCGCACCAGCAGAGTGAGTTATTCACCTTCCTTCCTGAGAGGGGATAATGGAGAAAGGAAATGAGAGGAAAGGAAAGGGAAAAAGTGATAACTGCTTAGTTCACCAGGGTATGGTCACTAACCACTCCCAAATTCTTTTCCCTATTGGTGCAAGTACACACTACTGGCATTGAAATCGGGGAACCTTCTCCCTGACTCCAGAAATTCCCCCAGGATCAGCGGCTGAGGTTTCCAGCCAGTGGATCCTGACACTTATGTCAGAATTCCCCCGCCCCACCACCATGGGTTTCTGCCCCACGGTGTGTGCAGCTGTTTATGTCTCTTTGCTTTGTCCATCAGACCGGTGCAGATTTGTGAAGAAGCCGAGAGCAATGAGGATTTACTAGCAGCAGAGTGAGTCCTTCACCTTCCTTCCTTAGAGGGGGGATGAGGGAGAGAGGGAACTGCAAGGCGGAAGAGAGAGTGAATGTTGGGGAGTGAGGGAATTAGACATCTGGAGTGAGGAAAGGAGGGAAACGTGAATGTCCCATGAGAGAGGAAAAGAGGGAGAGAAATAGAGAGTGAGAAATGAGAGATGAACAAATGAGAGAGAGGGATGAGAGTACAGGAGGGTGTTAAGTGAGACAATCTAATTCAATTGGAGGGTGAGAAAGTTGGTTCTCAAACCAGGGTCCGAAGCTTAAATAAAGAAGACTACAAAGTTATGAGGGCAAAGTTGGCTAAAGTGGACTGGGAAAATAGATTAAAGAATGGGACGGTTTATGAGGAGTGGCAGACATTTAAGGAGATATTTCATAACTTACCACAAAAATATATCCCAACGAGAAGGAAAGACTGTAAAAGAGGTAACTATCCATGGCTACCGAAGGAAAAAGGGATGGTATTAAATTTGAAAACAAAGGCATACAATGTGGTCAAGACTAGTGGGAGGCCAGAGGATTGGGAAATATTTAAAAGCCAGCAGAGAACGACTAAAAAAATGATTAAAAGACGGAAGATAGATTATGAAAGTAAACTAGCATAACATATAAAAACAAATAGTAAGAATTTCTACAAATACATAAAAAGGAAAAGAGTGGCTAAAGTAAATGTTGGTCCCCTAGAGGATGAGACTGGGGAATTAATAATGAAGAACAGGGAAATGGCAGAGACGTTGAACAAATATTTTGTATCAATCTTCACGATAGAAGACGCTAAAAACATCCCAATAGTAGATAATCAAGGGGCTATAAGTAGAGAGGAATGTAATACAATACAATGTAACACCCCTATTTAAAAAAGGAGGCAGACAAAAAGCAGGAAATTATAGACCAGTTAGCCTAACATCTGTGATTGGGAAAATACTGAAGTTCATTATTAAGGAAGCAGTAGTGGGATATGTGGAAAAGCATGAATCAATCAGGCAGAGTCAGCATGGTTTTATGAAAGGGAAATCATATTTGACAAATTTGCTGGAGTTCTTTGAGGTTGTAAGAAGCAGGGTGGATAAGAGGGAACAAGTGGATGTGGTGTATTTGGATTTCCAGAAGGCATTCGATAAGGTGTCACATAAGAGCTTACTGCTCAAGATAAAAGCTCATGGGGTTGGGGGTAAAATATTCGTATGGATAGAGGATTGGCTAACTAACAGAAAACAGAGAGTCGGGATAAACGGGTAATTTTCCGGTTGGCAAACTGTGACTAGTGGGGAGCTGCTGGGATTGGTGCTGGGACCTCAACTATTTACAATCTGCAATAAATGACTTGGATGAAGGGATCGAATGTAATGTTGCCAAGTTTGCTGATGATACAAAGATGGGAAAGCAAATTGTGAGGAGGACACAAAAAATCTGCAAAGGGATATGTACAGACTAAGTGAGTGGGCAAAAATTTGCCAGATGGAGTATAATATGGGAAATGTGAGGTTATCCACTTTGGCAGAAATAATAGAAAAGCAATTATAATTTAAATGGGGAAAAATTGCAAAGTGCTGCAGTATAGAGAGACCTGGGGCCTCTTGTGCATGAAACACAAAAAGTTAGTATGCAGGTACAGCAAGTAATCAGGAAGGCAAATTGGCCTTTACTGCAAGGGGGATAGAGTATAAAAGCAGTAAAGCCCTGCTACAACTGTACAGGGTATTGGTGAGGCCACACCTGGAGTACTATTTACACTTTTGGTCTCCAAATTCAGGAAAGGATATATTTTCATTGGAGGCTGTTCAGAGAAGGTTCATTAGGTTGATTCTGGAGATGAGGGGGTTGACTTCTGAGGAAAGGTTGAGTAGGTTGAGCCTATACACATTGGAGTTCAGAAGAATGAGAGTTGATCTTATTGAAACTTATAAGATAATGAGGAGGCTCGACAAGGTGGATTCAGAGGATATTTCCACTCATAGGGGAAACTAAAACTAGGGGATATAATCTTAGAATAAGGGGCTACCCATTTAAAACTGAGATGAGGAGAAATTTCTTCTCTCAGAGGGTTGTAAATCTATGGAATTCTCTGTCCCAGAGAGCTGTGGTGGCTGGGTCATTGAATATATTTAAGGCAGAGATAGACAGATTTTTGGGTGATAAGGGAGTAAAGGGTTATGGGGAGTGGGCAGGGAAGTGGAGCTGAGTCCGTGATCAGATCAGCCATGATCTTATTGACTGGCGGAGCAGGCTAGAGGGACCAAATGGCCTACTCCTGCTCCTATTTCTTATGTTCTAATGCTCACTTCACCATAGAGAGTGAGAAATAGAGAGTGAGAAACGAGGGATGAACAAATGAGAGAGAGGGATGAAGTGGGGAAGTGTGTCAGTGAGCGACTCTTTGAGTGCACAGGAGGGTGTTAAGTGAGAAAATCTAACTGTGAAGCAGCGAGTGAGATGTTTACAGCACATTTGATGGTAGATTTTCCAAGCCCTCACCCATTGCAATGATCCTGACCCACTGTGAGCATGAATTGCAAATCTACAGACAGCACATGTGCAATTTTGTGGTCTGTGCAATGTAGCAAGAATGGGGAGAATCTACCCTTTTATATACATTTGCACGTATAGTTTCATCAAATTTGTATAACTGCACAGGTGTTCCTGTGTAATATATATGTCACAGATTGTGTGGGTGTGTGTATACTTATACCTTTATATGTACCTACATAGTCACAAGCACACACACGCACACGCAGGGTATAGTTTCCTCTGTTTGTAAAGAGCAAGAAAATGTCACTAAACTGTTATTGATTTTAAGTAGTTTTAGTGAAATATTGTGTCTTAGGTTCGTACTATCCCCCAGAGTGAGAACCCATTGTCTGTGAGTGTGTGTATTATAGAGACAGGCGGGGTGCTGCTGCTCATTTCTATTTGTTTTGCCTGTTAGTCCATTGCTGGTGACCGAAAAAACCGAGAACACTGAGGATTTAACACCAGCAGAGTGAGTTCTTCACCTTCCTTCATGAGAGAGGGGATGAGGGAGTAAGGAAACGGGAGAGCGTGAGGGAGAAAGTGAGAGTGCGGAGGGGAGGGGGGGGGGGGAGGGGGAGGGGGACAGAGTGAATGATGAAGGAATAAGAATCTAAGTACATCTGGAGCAAGTAAAGGATATTCATCCCATTCAGAACGCACTCTATCCACAGTTCGTGTGTAATTATTCTATCATGGACTTTCCCCACCAACACCACCTGTTGATCTCCAATCCTAAGGGACAGTAAATTCCTGACCCTGCCTCCTTTGAAGTAAATGTCATACTGTTCTATAATATCTGTTACCCTCAGTCCCTCTCATCAACAAATATTGCTCGTACTCCCTTTTAAAGATGCATTGACCCCGGATGCGTTGCCCTCTGGGAGTCTGAATCACCGACAGGATTTCCCTGCTCAGTTATCCCACTTCTCCAGCGTTGCTCAGGCAGGCAGGGGGAGTAATGGAGTAGTGGGGGGGGGGGGGGGTGTGCGGGCCAGCCCCCAGCACTTTCTGCGCCTGTGTCATGCCCCACACACAATGGATGTTCATTCCCATATATGGGCGTGCAGAATCTAATAAGGCAGTAACAATGGTGCCATGGGCCTGTTTTCAGTCATTGTCGCCGTGGAAACTCTGAATGTGCGGATTCCTGTCTATAACAGGTATCCAGTGTTACTGGGGATCATCAGAACAGTCACTGACCTCATGTGGAGCGCAATCCAGTGAGTGGGTCCAATAGACAGGCCGTTGGTGAAGTGATCCATTTGGGTAGATTCCTGACACGTTCCTGTAGCAAACGTTGTGTATTAGCTGGGGCTGTCGGCCCTTTTAAGCTGCTGCAGCTGTTGGATTCCGCAGGCACTGAGCTCATGAAGACGGGAAAGGCCCTTATACTGTAGAAAGGACCATGTATAGTAGACACCTTAAATCGCTGAAGAAATACCACCAACGATGTCTCCGCAAGATCCTGCAAATCCCCTGGGAGGACAGATGCACCAACATTATTGTCCTCGATCAGGCTATCATCCCCAGCATCAAAGCACTGACCACACTCGACCAGCTCCGTTGGGCGGGCCACATATTTCGCATGCCTGACACAAGACTCCCAAAGCAAGCGCTTTACTCGGAACTCCTACACGGCAAGCGAACCCCAGGTGAGTGTAGAAACGATTCAAGGACACCCTCAAAATCTCCTTGGTAAAGTGCAACATCCCCACTGGCACCTGGGAGTCCCTGGGCAAAAACCACCCTAAGTGGAGGAAGAGCATCCAGGAGGGAGCTGAGCTCCTCGAGTCTCGTCGCCAAGACCACGCAGAAAACAAGCGCAGGCAGCGGAAGGAGCGTGCAGCAAACCAATCCCATCCACCCTTTCCTTCAACCACTGTCTGTCCTACCTGTGACAGAGACTGTAACTCCCGTATTGGACTGTTCAGTCACCTAAGAACTCACTTTTAGAGTGGAAGCAAGTCTTCCTCGCTTTCGAGGGACTGCCTATGCTCATGTGCAAGTTCTCGCTTTCTTTTAGAGAACGTGCCCGATTTTCATTCCATTTAAATCAATCCGCCCCTCCAGATTACCGCCCAGGTGTTTGTGTGTTTAAGCGCACGTGTGCATATGCATGTATTGCGCAAGTGTAAATTCAGCCAGGAGTCACGAAAAAAAACATTGACCTGAGGCTGGCCCCAGACGATTCCACAGGGTCAGCAACTGAGCTGAGAGGCCGATGGAGCCTGACCCTGACACACTGCAGCCCGTGTTGTGGGCAGAGCAGAAAGTCTCGCCAGCCAGCAACCTGTGGGATTATTTTTCTGATCTCTAGCCTTGCCCGGTCTTGTGAATTTTATACTTGAGTCATCTAGTCTCTATGCTCCTTGTTCAACTATCTAGCTTGTTTACTTCAACCATATTGATTTTATTTTATAGGGTTGTAGTAAGTCTCCCCTCAGCCTTTTCTCGTGGAATAATAAGCTTACTCGCTTCAGTCTTTCTTCATAATTTGGATTCTGGTCACTCTTAAAATATTTCTGATGAATCTCCATCCTTCCTGAGGTCATGTAACCAAAACTGCATCCCATTCTCCCCACCATTTACCCATGCAATGTTTGATCCAATAGCCTTCAGAGATGCCTCAGTACCTACTTTGCCTTATTGATAACTGCTTCAGGGTTTGGTCACGGACCACTTCCAAATACCTTTCTCAATGAAATTGGGGAACCTTCTCCCTGACTCCAGAAATTCCCCCAGGATCAGCGGCTGAGGTTCCCAGAAGGCGGATCCTGGCACTTATGTCAGAATGCCCCCGCCCCACCACCATGTGTTTCTGCCCCACGTTGTGTGCAGCAGTTTATGCCTCTTTGCTTTGTCCATCAGACCGGTGCAGATTTGTGAAGAAGCCGAGAGCAATGAGGATTTACGAGCAGCAGAGTGAGTCCTTCACCTTCCTTCCTTAGAGGGGGGATGAGGGAGAGAGGGAGCTGCAAGGTGGCAGAGAGAGTGAATGTTGGGGAGTGATGGAATTAAACATCTGGAGTGAGGAAGGAGGGAAATGTGAATGTCCCATGGGAGAGGTAAAGAGGCAGAGAAATAGACAGTGAGAAACGAGGGATGAACAAATGAGAGAGAGGGATGAAGTGGGGTAGTGTGTCAGTGAGCGACTCTTTGAGTGCACAGGAGGGTGTTAAGTGAGACAATCTAACTGAGAACGTGCGAGAGAAATGTTTACAGCACATTTGATGGTAGATTTTCCAAGACGTCGCCCATTGCAACGACTCTGATCCACTGTGAGCATGAAATGCAAATCTACAGGCAGCTCATGTACAATTTTGTCATCTGTACAATGTAGCAAGCATGGGGAGAATCTAGCCTTTTATATACATTTGCAGATATAGTTTAATCAAATCTGTAGAAGTGCACAGGTGTTCCTGTGTAATATATAAGTCACAGATTGTATGGGTGTGTGTATACTTATACCTTTATATGTACCTACATAGTCACAAGCACACACATACACACGCACACTCAGGGTATAGTTTCCTCTGTTTGTAAAGAGCAAGAAAAATGTCACTAAACTTTCATTGATTTTTAGTAGTTTTAGTGAAATATTGTGTCTTAGATTCAACTATACCCCAGAGTGAGAACCCATTGTCTGTGAATGTGTATATTATAGAGACAGGCGGGATGCTGTTGCTCATTTCAATTTGTTTTGCCTGTTAGTCCAGTGCTGGTGACTGAAGAAACCGAGAACACTGAGGATTTAACACCGGCAGAGTGAGTTCTTCACCTTCCTTCCCGGGAGGGGCTGAGGGAGAAAGGAAATGGGAGAGTGTGAGGGAGAAAGAGAGATTGCGGAGGGGAGGGGTGGAGTGGTGGGGGAGGGGGAGGGGGACAGAGTGAATGATGAGGTAATAAGAACCGAAGTAAATCTGGAGCAAGTAAAGGATATTCAGCCCATTCAGAACGCGCTCTATCCACAGTCCGTGTGTAATTATTCTATCATGGACTTTCCCCACCAACACCACCTGTTGATCTCCTACCCTAAGGGACAGTAAATTCCTGACCCTGCCTCCTTTGAAGTAAATGTCATACTGTTCTATAATATTTGTTACCCTCAGTCCCTGTCATCAACAAATATTGATCCTACTCCCTTTTAAAGATGCATTGACCCCGGATGCGTTGCCTTCTGGGAGTATGTCTCACAGACAGGATTTCCCCGCTCAGTTATCCCACTTCTCCAGCATTGCTCAGGCAGGCAAGGAGAGTAATGGAGTGGGGAGGCCGTGCGGGCCAGCCCCCAGCACTTTCTGCGCCTGTGTCACGTCCCACACACAACGGATGTTCATTCCCATATATGGGCGTGCAGTAACAATGGTGCCATGGGTTGTTTTCAGTCATTGTCGCCGTGGAAACTCTGAATGTGAGGATTCCTGTCTATAACGTGTTCAGTGTTACTGGGGATCATCAGAACAGTCACTGACCTCATGTGGAGTGCCATCCAGTGAGTGGGTCCAATAGACAGGCCATTGGTGAAGTGATCCATTTGGGTAGATTCCTGGCACGTTCCCGTAGCAAACGTTGTGTATTAGCTGGGGCTGTCGGCCCCTTTATGCTGCTGCAGCTGCTGGATTCTTGCAGCACTGAGCTCATGAGGACGGAAAAGGCCCTTATACTGTAGAAAGGACCATATACAGTAGACACCTCAAATCGCTGGAGAAACACCACCAACGATGTCTCCGCAAGATCCTGCAAATCCCCTGGGATGACAGACACACAAACATTAGTGTCCACGATCAGGCTATCATCCCTAGCATCAAAGCACTGACCACACTCAACCAACTCCGTTGGTCAGGCCACATTGTTCGCATGCCTGACACAAGACTCCCAAAGCAAGCGCTTTACTCGGAACTCCTACACGGCAAGCGAGCCCCAGGTGAGTCCAGGAAACGTTTCAAGGACACCCTCAAAGTCTCCTTGATAAAGTGCAACATCCCCACTGGCACCTGGGAATCCCTCGCCAAAGACCGCCCTAAGTGGAGGAAGAGCATCCAGGAGGGAGCTGAGCTCCTCGAGTCTCGTTGCCAAGAGCACGCAGAAAACAAGCGCAGGCAGCGGAAGGAGCGTGCAGCAAACCAATCCCATCCACCCTTTCCTTCAACCACTGTCTGTCCTTCCTGTGACAGAAATTGTACCTCCCATATTGGACTGTTCAGTCACCTAAGAACTCACTTTTAGAGTGGAAGCAAGTCTTCCTCGCTTTCGAGGGACTGCCTATGTTCATGTGCAAGTTCTCGCTTTCTTTTAGAGAACGTGCCCGATTTTCATTCCATTTAAATCAATCCACCCCTCCAGATTACCGGCCAGGTGTTTGTGTGTTTAAGCACACGTGTGCATATGCATGTATGGCGCAAGTGTAAATACAGCCAGGAGTCACGGAAAAAAACATTGACCTGAGGCTGGCCCCAGATGATTCCACAGGGTCAGCAACTGAGCTGAGAGGCCGATGGAGCCTGACCCTGACACACTGCAGCCCGTGTTGTGGACAGAGCAGAAAGTCTCGCCGGCCAGCAACCTGTGGGATTATTTTTCTAATCTCTAGCCTTGCCCGGTCTTGTGAATTTTATACTTGAGTCGTCTAGTCTCTATGCTCTTTTTCAACTATCTAGCTTGTTTACTTCAACCATATTGATTTTATTTTATAGGGTTGTATTAAGTCTCCCCTCAGCCTTTTCTCGTGGAATAATAAGCTTACTCGCTTCAGTCTTTCTTCATAATTTGGATTCTGGTCACTCTTAAAATATTTCTGATGAGTCTCCATCCTTCCTGAGGTCATGTAACCAAAACTGCATCCCATTCTCCCCACCATTTACCCATGCAATGGCTGATCCAATAGCCTTCAGAGATGCCTCAGTACCCACTTTACCTTATTGATAACTGCTTCACGTTGACCAGGGTTTGGTCACGGACCACTTCCAAATCTCTTTCTCAATCGGTGTGGGCAATGAAATCGGGGAACCTTCTCCCTGACTCCATAAATTCCCCCAGGATCAGCGGCTGAGGTTCTCGGCAGGCTTTTTCCTGGCCCTTATGTCAGAATGCCCCCGCCCCACCACCAAGGGTTCTGCCCAACGTTGTGTGCAGCTGTATATGTCTCTTTGCTTTGTCCATCAGACCGGTGCTGATTTGCGAAGAAGCCAAGAGCAATGAGGATTTACCGGCAGCAGAGTGAGTCCTTCACCTTCCTTCCTTAGAGGGGGGAGGAGGGAGAGAGGGAGCTGCAAGGCGGCAGAGAGAGTGAATGTTGCGGAGTGAGGGAATTAAACGTCTGGAGTGAGGAAAGGAGGGAAATGTGAATGTCCCATGGGAGAGGAAAAGAGAGAGAGAAATAGAGAGTGAGAAACGAGGGATGAACAAATGAGAGAGAGGGATGAAGTGGGGAAGTGTGTCAGTGAGCGACTCTTTGAGTGCACAGGAGGGTGTTAAGTGAGACAATCTAACTGTGAATGTGCGAGAGAGATGTTTACAGCACATTTGATGGTAGATTTTCCAAGACGTCGACCATTGCAACAACCCTGACCCACTGTGACCATGAATTGCAAATCTACAGGCAGCACATGTGCAATTTTGTCATCTGTACAATGTAGCAAGCATGGGGAGAATCTAGCCTTTTATATACATTTGCACATATACTTTAATCAAATCTGTAAAACTGCACAAGTGTTCCTGTGTAATATATATGTCACAGATTGTATGGGTGTGTGCATACTTGTACTTTTATATGTACCTACATAGTCACAAGCACACACACACACACGCACACGCAGGGTATAGTTTCCTCTGTTTGTAAAGAGCAAGAAAAATGTCACTAAACTTTTATTGATTTTTAGTAGTTTTAGTGAAATATTAGTCTTAGATTCAACTATCCCCCAGAGTGAGAACCCATTGTCTGTGACTGTGTATATTATAGACAGGCGGGGTGCTGCTGCTCATTTCAATTTGTTTTGCCTGTTAGTCCAGTGCTGGTGACCGAAGAAACCGAGAACACTGAGGATTTAACACCGGCAGAGTGAGTTCTTCACCTTCCTTCCCAGGAGGGGATGAGGGAGAAAGGAAATGGGAAGAGTGTGAGGGAGAAAGAGAGATTGCGGAGGGGAGTGGTGGGGTGGTGGGGGAGGGGGAGAGGGACAGAGTGAATGATGAGGTAATAAGAACCTAAGTAAATCTGGAGCAAGTAAAGGATATTCAGCCCATTCAGAAAGCATTCTATCCACAGTCCGTGTGTAATTATTCTATCATGGACTTTCCCCACCAATACCACCTGTTGATCTCCTACCCTAAGGGACAGTAAATTCCTGACCCTGCCTCCTTTGAAGTAAATGTCATACTGTTCTATAATATTTGTTACCCTGAGTCCCTGTCATCAACAAATGTTGATCCTACTCCCTTTTAAAGATGCATTGATCCCGGATGCATTGCCCTCTGGGAGTCTGTCACACAGACAGGATTTCCCCGCTCAGTTATCCCACTTCTCCAGCGTTGCTCAGGCAGGCAGGGGGAGTAATGGAGTGGGGGGGCCGTGCGGGCCAGTCCCCAGCACTTTCTACGCCTGTGTCATGCCCCACACACAACGGATGTTCATTCCCATATATGGGCGTGCAGAATCTAATAAGACAGTAGCAATGGTGCCATGGGCCTGTTTTCAGTCATTGTTGCCTTAGAAACTCTGAATGTGAGGATTCCTGTCTATAACAGGTGTCCAGTGTTACTGAGGATCATCAGAACAGCCACTGACCTCATGTGGAGCGCCATCCAGTGAGTGGGTCCAATAGACAGGCCGTTGGTGAAGTGATCCATTTGGGTAGATTCCTGGCACGTTCTCGTAGCAAACGTTGTTTATTAGCTGGGGCTGTCGGCCCCTTTAAGCTGCTGCAGCTGCTGGATTCCTGCAGCACTGAGCTCATGAGGACGGGAAAGGCCCTTATACTGTAGAAAGGACCATATACAGTAGACACCTCAAATCGCTGGAGAAATACCACCAATGATATCTCCACAAGATCCTGCAAATCCCCTGGGATGACAGACACACCAACATTAGTGTCCACGATCAGGATATCATCCCCAGCATCAAAGCACTGACCTCACTCGACCAGCTCCGTTGGGCAGGCCACATTTTACACATGCCTGACACAAGACTCCCAAAGCAAGCGCTCTACTCGGAACTCCTACACCTCAAGCGAGCCCCAGGTGGGCACAGGAAACGTTTCAAGGACACCCTCAAAGTCTCCTTGATAAAGTGCAACATCCCCACCGACACCTGGGAGTCCCTGGGCAAGTGGAGGGAGAGCATCCAGGAGGGAGGTGAGCTCCTCGACTCTCGTCGCCAAAGGCATGCAGAAAAAAAGCGCAGGTATCAGAAGGAGCGTGCAGCAAACCAGACTCCCCACCCACCCTTTCCTTTAACGATTGTCTGTCCCACCTGTGACAGAGACTGTAACTCCCGTATTGGACTGTTCAGTCACCTAAGAACTCACTTTTAGAGTGGAAGCAAGTCTTCCTCGATTCTGAGGGACTGCCTATGTTCATGTGCAAGTTCTCTCTTTCTTTTAGAGATCGTGCCCGATTTGCATTCTATTTTAATCAATCCGCCCTTCCAGATTACAGCTCTGGTGTTTGTGTGTTTAAGCGCACGTGTGCATACGCATGTATGGCGCAAGTGTAAATACAGCCAGGATTCACGGATAGAAACATTGACTTGAGGCTGGCCCCAGACGATTCCCCAGGGTCAGCAACTGAGTTGAGAGGCCGATGGAGCCCGACCCTGACATAATGCAACCCGTGTTGTGGGCAGAGCAGAAAGTCTCGCCGGCCAGCAACCTGTGGGATTATTTTTCTGATCTCTAGCCTTGCCCGGTCTTGTGAATTTTATAATTGAGTCGTCTAGTCTCTATGCTCCTTGTTCAACTATCTAGCTTGTTTACTTCAACCATATTGATTTTATTTTACGTGATTGTATTAAGTCTCCCCTCAGCCTTTTCTCGTGCAATAATAAGCTTACTCGCTTCATAATTTGGATTCTGGTCACTCTTAAAATATTTCTGAGGTTCCCAGCCGGCGGATCCTGGCACTTAGGTCAGAATCCCCCGCCCCACCACCATGTGTTTCTGCCCCACGTTGTGTGCAGATGTTTATGTCTCTTTGCTTTGTCCATCAGACCGGTGCAGATTTGCGAAGAAGCCGAGGGCAATCAAGTTTTACCAGCAGCAGAGTGAGTCCTTCACCTTCCTTCCTTAGAAGGGGGAGGAGGGAGAAAGGGAGCTGCAAGGCGACAGAGAGAGTGAATGTTGGGGAGTGAGGGAATTAAACATCTGGAGTGAGGAAAGGAGGGAAATGTGAATGTCCCGTGGGAGAGGAAAATAGGGAGAGAAATAGAGAGTGAGAAACGAGGGATGAACAAATGAGAGAGAGGAATGAAATGGGGAAGTGTGTCAGTGTGCACACTTTGAGTCCACAGGGGGGT
The DNA here is from genome assembly GCF_044704955.1 of Pristiophorus japonicus. Lineage (NCBI taxonomy): Eukaryota > Metazoa > Chordata > Chondrichthyes > Pristiophoridae > Pristiophorus > Pristiophorus japonicus. The sequence continues at coordinate 106,760,273 of NC_091989.1, read as the reverse complement.
GTTAAGTGAGACAAGCTAACTGTGAAGGAGCGAGGAAGATGTTTACAGCACATTTGATGGTAGATTTTCCAAGCCGTCGCTCATCGCAACGATCCTGACCCACTGTGAGCATGAATTGCAAATCTACAGGCAGCACATGTGCAATTTTGTCGTCTGTGCAAAGTAGCAAGAATGGGGAGAATCTACCCTTTTATATACATTTCCACGTATAGTTTCATCAAATTTGTTTCACTGCATAAGTGTTCCTATGTAATATATATGTCACAGACTGTATGGGTGCGTGCATACTTATACCTTTATATGTACCTTCATAGTCACACACACACGCACGCACGCAGCGTATAGTTTCCTCTGTTTGTAAAGTGAAAGAAAAATGTCACTAAACTGTCATTGATTTTTCGTAGTTTTAGTGAAATATTGTGTCTTAGACTCGCACTATCCCCCAGAGTGAGAACCTATTGTTTGTGACTGTGTATATTATAGAGACAGGCGGGGTGCTGCTGCTCATTTCTCTTTGTTTTGCCTGTTAGTCCAGTGCTGGTGACCGAAGAAACCGAGAAGACTGAGGATTTAACACCAGCAGAGTGAGTTATTCACCTTCCTTCATGAGAGAGGGGATGAGGGAGAAAGGAAATGGGAGAGTGTGAGGGAGAAAGAGATATTGTGGAGGGGAGGGGGACAGAGTGAATGATGAGGGAATAAGAATCAAAGTAAATCTGGAGCAAGTAAAGGATATTCAGCCCATTCAGAACGCGCTCTATCCACAGTCCGTGTGTAATTATTCTATCATGGACTTTCCCCACCAACACCACCTGTTGATCTCCTACTCTGAGGAACATTAAATTTTGTTCTATAATATCTCTGTTACCCTCAGTCCCTCTCATCAACATATATTGATCCTACTCCCTTTTAAAGATGCATCGACCTATCTGGGAGTCTGTCTCACAGACAGGATTTCCCCGCTCAGTTATCCCACTTCTCCAGCGTTGCTCAGGCAGGCAGGGGGAGTAATGGAGTGGGGGGGGGGGGGGTTTGCGGGCCAGCCCCCAGCACTTTCTGCGCCTGTGTCACGCCCCACACACAACGGATGTTCATTCCCATATATGGGCGTGCAGAATCTAATAAGGCAGTAACAATGGTGCCATGGGCCTGTTTTCAGTCATTGTCGCCTTAGAAACTCTGAATGTGAGGATTCCTGTCTATAACAGGTGTCCAGTGTTACTGGGGATCATCAGAACGACCACTGACCTCATGTGGAGCGCCATCCAGTGAGTGGGTCCAATAGAGATGCCGTTGGTGAAGTGATCCATTTGGGTAGATTCCTGGCACGTTCTCGTCGCAAACGTTGTGTATTAGCTGGGGCTGTCGGCCCCTTTAAGCTGCTGCAGCTGCTGGATTCCTGCAGCATTGAGCTCCTGAGGGTGTGAAAGGCCCTTATACAGTTGAAAGGACCTTGTATAGTAGACACCTCAAATCGCTGGAGAAATACCACCAACGATGTCTCCGCAAGATCCTGCAAATCCCCTGGGAGGATAGATGCATCACCATTAATGTCGACGATCAGGCCATCATCCCCAGCATCAAAGCACTGACCACACTGGGCGGGCCACATTATTTGCATGCCTGACTCAAGACTCCCAAAAGCAAGTGCTTTACTCGGGACTCCTACACGGCAAGTGAGCACCAGGTGGGCACAGGAAACGTTTCAAGGACACCCTCAAAGTCTCCTTGATCAAGTGCAACATCCCCACCGACACCTGGGAACCCTGGGCAAAGACCACCCTAAGTGGAGGAAGAGCATCCAGGAGGGCACTGAGCTCCTCGAGTATCGTCGCCGAGAGCACGCAGAAAACAAGCGCAGGCAGCGGAAGGAGCATGCGGCAAACCAGTCTCACCCACCCTTTCCTCCAACTACTGTCTGTCCCACCTGTGACAGAGACTGTAATTCCCGCATTGGACTGTTCAGTAACCTGAGAACTCACTTCCTCGATTTCGAGGGACTGCCTATGTTCATGTGCAAGTTCTCGCTTTCTTTTAGTGAATCTCCCGATTTTCAGTCCATTTAAATAAACCCGCCCCTCCAGATTACCGCCCAGGTGTTTGTGTGTTTAAGCGCACGTGTGCGTATGCACTTGTGGTGCAAGTGTAAATACAGCCAGGTGTCACGGACAGAAACATTGACCTGAGACTGGCCCCAGACAATTCCCCAGGGTCAGCAACTGAGCTGAGAGGCCGATGGAGCCTGACCCTGACACACTGCAGCTCGTGTTGTGGACAGAGCAGAAAGTCTCGCCGGCCAGCAACCTGTGGGATTATTTTTCTAATCTCTAGCCTTGCCCGTTCTTGTGAATGTTGTACTTGAGTCGTCTAGTCTCTATGCTCCTTGTTCAACTATCTAGCTTGTTTACTTTGACTATATAGATTTTATTTTATAGAGTTGTATTAAGTCTCCTCTCAGCCCTTTCTTGTGCAATAATAAGCTTACTCGCTTCAGTCTTTCTTCATAATTTGCATTCTGGTAATTCTTGAAAATATTTCTGATGAGTCTCCATCCTTCCTGAGGTCATGTAACCAAAACTGCATCCCATTCTCCCCACCATTTACCCATGCAATAGTTTGATCCAATATCCTTCAGAGATGCCTCAACACCCACTTTGCATTATTGATAACTGCTTCACGTTGACCAGGGTTTGGTCACGGACCACTTCCAAATACCTTTCTCTATCTGTTTAGGCAATGAAATTGGGGAACCTTCTCCCTGACTCCAGAAAATCCCCCAGGATCAGCGGCTGAGGTTCCCAGCAGGCGGATCCTGGCACTTCTGTCAGAATGCACCCGCCCCACCACCATGTGTTTCTGCCCCACGTTGTGTGCAGCTGTTTATGTCTCTTTGCTTTGTCCATCAGACCGCTGCAGATTTGTGAAGAAGCCGAGAGCAATGAGGATTTACCAGCAGCAGAGAGAGTCCTTCATCTTCCTTCCTTAGAGGGGGGATGAGGGAGAGAGGGAGCTGCAAGGCGGCAGAGAGAGTGAATGTTGGGGAGTGAGGGAATTAAACATCTGGAATGAGGAAAGGAGGGAAATGTGAATGTCCCGTGGGAGAGGAAAAGAGGGAGAGAAATAGAGAGTGAGAAACGAGGGATGAACAAATGAGAGATAGGGATGAAGTGGGGAAGTGTGTCAGTGAGCGACTCTTTGAGTACACAGGAAGGTGTTAAGTGAGACAATCTAACTGTGAAGGAGCGAGGGAGATGTTTACAGCACATTTGATGGTAGATTTTCCAAGTCCCAACCCATTGCAACGATCCTGACCCCCAGTGAGCATGAATTGCAAATCTACAGGCAGCGCATGTGTAATTTTGTGGTCTGTGCAATGTAGCAAGAATGGGGTGAATTTACTCTTTTATATACATATACACACATAGTTTCATTAAATCTGTGTAACTGCAGCTGTGTTCCCATGTAATATGTGTCAAAGATTGTGTTGGTGTGTGCATACTTACACTTTTATATGCACATACATAGCCACACACACACACATGCACGCACACGTGGGGTATAGTTTCCTCTGTTTGTAAAGTGAAAGAGAAATGTGACAAAACTTTCATTGATTTTTAATAGTTTTAGTGAAATATTGTTACTTAGGTTTACACACAGAAATAACAGTCCCTAGAGTGAGAACCCATTGAGTGTGTCTGTGTATATTATAGAGACAGGCGGGGTGCTGCTGCTCATTTCTCTTTGTTTTACCTGTTAGTCCAGTGCTGGTGACCGAAGAAACCGAGAACACTGAGGATTTAACACCAGCAGAGTGAGTTCTTCATCTTCCTTCATGAGAGAGGGGATAAGGGAGGAATGAAATGGGAGAGCGTGAGGGAGAAAGAGAGAGTGCGGAAGGGAGGGGTGGGGATGGGGGAGGGGGACAGAGTGAATGATGAGGGAATATACGAACCTAAGAAAATCTGGAGCAGGAAAAGAATATTCAGGCCAGTCAGAATGCCCTGTATCCACAGTCCGTGTATAATTATTCTATTATGGACTTACTTCACCAACACCACCTGTTGATCTCCCACTCTAAGGAACATTAAATTCCTGACCCTGCCTCCTTTGAAGTAAATGTCTTACTGTTCTATAATATCTCTGTTACCCTCAGTCCCTGTCATCAAAAGATATTGATCCTACTCCCTTTTAAAGATGCATTGACCCCGATGCGTTGTCCTCTCTTGGAGTCTGTCTCACAGACAGGATTTCCGCTCTCAGTTAGCCCACTCCTCCAGCATTGCTCAGGCAGGCAGGGGGAGTAATGGAGTGGGGGGCTGTAAGGCCCAGCCCCCAGCACTTTCTGCGCCTGTGTCACGTTTACCACACACAACGGATTTACGTTCCCATATATGGGCATGCAGACTCTATTATGAGAAAAATGAGAGGTGATCGCATTGAAACATACAACATTCTTACAGGGTAGATGCCGAGAGGGTGTTTCCTCTGGCTTGGGAGTTTAGAACCAGGGTTTGGTCACGGACCACTTCCAAATCCCTTTCTCTATGGGTGTGGGCATTGAAATTGGGGATCCTTCTCCCTGACTCCAGAAATTCCCCATGGAGGTTCCCACCCATGGATCCTGGTACTTCTGTCAGAATGCCCCCGCCCCACCCCCATGGGTTTCTGCCCCACGTTGTGTGCAGATGTTTATGTCTCTTTGCTTTGTTCATCAGACCGGTGCAGATTTGTGAAGAAGCTGAGAGCAATGAGGATTTACTAGCAGCAGAGTGAGTCCTTCACCTTCCTTAGAGGGGGGATGAGGGAGAGAGGGAGCTGCAAGGCGGAAGAGAGAGTGAATGTTGGGGAGTGAGGGAATTAAACATCTGGAGTGAGGAAAGGAGGGAAATGTGAATGTCCCATGGGAGAGGAAAAGAGGGTGAGAAATAGAGAGTGAGAAACGAGGCATGAACAATGAGAGAGAGGGATGACGTGGGGAAGTGTGTCAGTGAGTGATACAGGTACAATGTTTCAATCCTTCAACCTCGGGATTGAGACCATGTCGGTTTTCGGATTTTTCCGGATTTCGGAAAGGAAATTAATAAAATCAGTAGCATATCTTAGGCTTATTTGAATGGGTAAGAGAAACAAGGAATAGAGAAAACGGCTGAGCACAACCCAAGCTTACGCATCTTTCCATTCGAAAGCCAAATTCAATGAATGAGATACATGAAGTAAAATATGAAAAGGAATGTATAAATTATGAGATCAAACAAATAAAGGGTATTTTTTGGTAAACAGAGTATGAAAATGAATAAAGTATAGAGAATAATATTCTTCCTGTGATCCACTTCCTAAGTAAGCGGCACAGAAATGAGTATAGGTTACAATAGACTGGAGGTTGTGCTTAAGGTAGGAATTGGGCTCAGCTATGATGTTTGTGGTTGAAGATGGGCCAGCAATAGGTTTTTCGAGTGTGGAAATTCCTGGTGTAGTTGTAGGCTGTAGGTCTTGGGCGCTCTGCTGCCATACCCTCTTAACATATCAGCTAACTTTAATTGTTTCAGTAATTTGGACTTTTCTTTGATTAATTGTTCCTGAATTTTATACATCTGCATTATTTCCTGTTCACTTATGAAATTTTGTTGCTCTCGGGCATTAATGAATTCATGACAAAGATGGATAGCTTTGTCAATGGACACTTTTTCCACTAGATTACCAACATCAGCATCGTCATCCTCACTGTTATTACCCTTTTCCTCTGGATGCAAAACCATGTCCACAATTTCATCATCTGTCACTGTATGCACAACGGGACCATCATTGTCTATGTCCATAACTTCCATGACATCGTCTTCACTCAATGCTAGCACAGCTTCACAAGTCAACCCTTTTGCATATTCTAAAAACTCAGCAATCATTTTCTTCTCTTTGGACAGATGAAAAACTTCAAAGTCATCATCAGCATCATCGTCATCTTCACTAAACATAGTTGCTGGCCACAGGTTATGCCAAACATTAGTCATTTAGTTACCTCATCCCTCGCATCCGCAGCTGCCCATATGGCGTCCTTCACAGAAAAATCTTTTGAGAATGCTGTTATCCCCATGCCTCTGTTCACAGCACTAAGCAAATGCCTCATGAATTCGTCTTTGTAGAGACACTTCATTGATCTCAAAATTCCTTGGTCCATTGGCTGTACCATTGATATTACATTGGGAGGTAAATAAATTCCATATTCATTGTCCTTTACTAGAAGTTCAACATCAGAATGTGCAGAGCAATTGTACACAGCAAGAATATTTTGCACTTTTCATCAAGGCCAGCTGCCCTACAATGAGCACCAGCCTCGGGAACAAAATGCTTTTCAAATCAATTAAAAAAAAATACCCTGATTACCCATGATCTCTTATTAGCATAATCATGCACTGGGAATATTTTCACTCCCTTGAAACATCTTGGACGCTGGCTTTTCCTGATGACCATAAACTTACACTTGTGTCCCAGTCACTTTTGCACAACCAAGCAAAGTCAATCTATCTTTGCCGTTTTTACACCTGCTGGCTGCAATTCTTCTGCTGTTGCTAATGTCTTTCTCGGTATATAGCACCAAAACAGTGCTGTCTCGTCGGCATTATAGATTTGCTCAGCCGAAAGGTTTCTGTTATGTGTGCAATAAAGGTACAAACTGAGGACTGTTTAACAGAACCTTGTTCTGCTTTATTGCCGCTCAAAATGGCTGGCCTTTTATACCAGAGCAGTATCACGTGCATGCTGCTCAGTGGCCTCCAATAATGACACCATCAGGTGGCTACAAACAGCATGTACATACATGACAATACCCTCCTCTGAGATCTTATCACAGTCTTTCACAGGTTGAGACTGTCATGTATCCTACATGGCTACTGTTGGTACTATCACAAGGTGTGCTACCAGAAGGCACTGCAGTGGGAGACTTGTAGATTACCTGTACAGGTGTGCCTGGCCTAGTATAAAAGGCAGGCCACCAGGTGTGATCCTCACTCTGGAGTTATCAATAAAGGACTAAGGTCATTACAGTTCAAGTACAACATATTGCTTCATGGAGTCATTATCAGAGCATCCTAGGACATAACAATTGGCGACGAGATTACGGACTTTCATGCGAAAATGGCTACCCTTGGTACGTTGCAGCAGTTCGCCAATGGTGATTATTGGGACGCCTTTGTGGAGAGGCTCGACCATTTCTTCACAGCAACCGACCTGGCAGGAAACAACCCGGCCACACTGGCTGGCAAGCATAAAGCTATCCTGCTAACTAGTTGTGGGCCCACTGTCTATTGCCTCGTCAGGGACTTGCTGGCACCAGCGAAGACAACGACCAAGACATACGAGGAGCTCGTAACACTGATCCATGAGCAACTCAAACCGAAGGAGAGCATCCTCACAACCAGACACCGGTTCTACACCCACCGATGGCCTGAAGGACAGGACATCGTGAAATAATCTGCAGATGTCAGGAGGCTGGCGGCACCCACCTCACCGAAGCGCTGCGGGACATTTTTGTCATTGGAATCGGCCACGAGGGCCTTTTTCATAAGCTACTGTTGACGGATACCACAGTCGCACTGCAGAAGGCCATCTCTGTGAACCAGGCATTCATGACCTCAATCTGCAGCTCTAGGCAGATGACTCATCCTCAGGACTCAAACCTGGCAAGTACTGTGCACAGAGTGGCGCCTTTTAGAAGCTGGACTGTAGAACGTGAACCTTCTCAGGGAAGAGAGAACAGGCCCCCGAGTCCCTTAACTCAGAGTCCGCCGAGGGGGGTTAACCGAGTAGCCCCATGCTGGCTTTGTGGAGGGAATCACAGGGCTCACCAGTGTGGTTTTAAAGATTATGTATGCAAAGCCTGCAGCACAAAGGGCCACCTCCAGCAAATGTGTAAGAGAAATATGACTCACTGTGTTGATGAAGAGTATGCAGATGGCCATGAATCCAGCGCGGATTATGAAACGATAGTCAGACAGCTCAGCCCCACGATGAGGTATATGGCATGTTTACCTGCACCACCGAGTGCTCCCCGTTGAGGATGGAAATCGCGATAGATGGCGTTCCAGTCTTCATGGAAGTGGACACGGCGGCGAGCCAGTCAGTAATGAATCAAGAAGCCTTTGAGAGGCTGTGGGACAATCAAGTTGAACAACCCAAGTTGGTCTGGTTCAGGCAAAGCTGCGCACCTACACCGATGAACTTATCCCAGTCATTGGTAGTGCGGATGTAAAGGTACTCCATGATGGCGTGGTGCACAAGTTATCTCTGTGGATTGTTGCAGGTGATGGACTAACGCTACTCGGAAGAAGGTGGATGGAGAAGATCCATTGGACGTGGGAAGACTTCACCCCTGCAGTGATCGACGTCCTCTGTGCTCAGAGGCAAAACAAGCCCTCACCTGAGGTTGGATCCGGCACCAGAGGGCAGACCAGCACAGCACCCGAGGCACAGACTGCCAGCACGACTGCGTGGAGATGATCCAGCTGCGACGACCCGAGCGCACCTTCCAGGCTCCAGTGGCAGGACTCCAGAGGAAGAAAATCGGATCAACAGGCGACTCCCCAGCTTCGGTGGCAGAACCCGGGGAGAAGAGGATCAACGCAGTCGACATCGTGGATGGAGGAAAGATGGCGCCTGAACCACGAGGTGATGCGCTGAAGAAAAAGATGGCGGCGGCCAGACCACGAGGTGCAGCGCTGATGGAGCAACATGTGGCACCAAACGGAGAAGAGGTTTGGGGTAAAGAAAGGAGGCCTGCAACCCACCACACTTAAAGGGACAATGTAATAGCAGCTGTGAGTCAGAGATAAAATGTGTACAGGCAATAAGCAAGGAAAAGTCACGCGATTGTGATCGGAGCTACTGGGTATTCACAATAAGTAATGAAACTATTGTGTTCCTAACACAGATGAGGCTGCACACAGGGAGGTTAAAGTAACAGTGACCTCAGTCTTTAATAAGACACTCCAGAGTGAGGAACAGGCCTTAGGGGCCGGCTTATATACAGTGCTCCCAAGGGGATGAGCTCCCTGGTGGCGGAACATGGGAATGTATGCTTTATAGATACACAACATCACTCCTCACCCCAAAGTCAAAGTGAAAACTATTTACAAGGTGAGGCGGTCGGGAGCCTTTCTTTCCCTCGTGGACTGTCTCGGTACTAAATGTCTATTCTGGTGTGTTGGCTGTGCACTCGCTGGGCTGGCGTGTTGTTGGCCCTACAGGGCTGCTGGGTGAGTCTGGCCTTGCTGGGCTGTTGGGCGTGATGGGTTCGATTTCCTGGTCCAGCGTGGTGTCGTTGATCCTTTGGGTGTGTGTTGTGGGTTCGAAAAAGGTGGTGTCTGCTGGGGGTTGTTCAGGGCAGTCTGTGAACTGCATTTGTTCCAGTTGCTTTCTGCAAATTTGTCCATTGTCTAGTTCGACTACAAACACCCTATTCCCTTCTTTAGCGATCCACTTGGGACCATGTCCATATTTAGCACATACACAGGATCATTCAGATCAATTTCCCGTGAAACAGTGGCGCGACCATCGTTTACATTTTGTTGCTGCCGCCTGCTCTCTACCTGATCATACAGGTTGAGGTGAACCAGCGAGAGTCTGGTTTTAAGAGTCCCTTTCATGAGTAGCTCAGCCGGGGGCAACCCTGTGAGCGAGTGGGGTCTCGTGCGGTAGTCGGGACAGGCGGGTTTGGAGTGAGCCTTCTGTGACTCGTTTAAGGCTCTGTTTGATGGTTTGTACTGCCCATTCTGCCTGCCCTTTGGAGACTGGTTTAAACGGGGCCGAGCTGACATGTTTTATCCCATTGGGGATCATGAATTCTTTAAATTCGGCACTGGTGAAACATGGCCCGTTGTCATTGACCAGTATGTCAGGCTTTCAATAGTGGCGGTGACGGTGCTTCCCGACATTATTTCACATTCAATCCATTTTGAAAAAGCATCCACCACCACCGGTAATATTTTACCAAGAAACGGGCCCGCATAGTCGACATGGATCCTCGCCCAAGGTCTGGAGGGCCAGGACCACAAACTTAGTGGTGTCTCTCTGGACACGTTGCTCAACTGAGCACATACGCTGCATTGCGGTACACAGGACTCTAAGTCAGAGTTGATACCGGGCCACTACACGTGGGATCTGGCTATCGCTTTCATCATTACTATACCCGGGTGTGTGCTGTGGAGATCCGAGATGAACGTCTCCCTGCCCTTTTTGGGTAGCACTACGCGGTTACCCCACAACAGGAAGTCTGCCTGAATGGACCTTTGTATGCGGGCTGAGGCATTAGTATTTATCCCCTTGTTTTCAGCGAACAGGGATGTGAGGGGCTTGTGATTGGTTTCCAGCTCAAATTTGAGGCCCAACAGGTACTGATGCATTTTCTTTACCCCGAACACACACACACTAATGCCTCTTTCTCAATCATGCTATAGGCCCTCGCGGCCTTAGACAAGCTCCTGGAAGCATAGGCGACAGGTTGCAATTTCCCTGCAACGTTAGCTTGTTGTAATACAAACCCGACTCCGTACGACGAAGCGTCACATGCTAGCACAAGTCTTTTACACGGGTTATACAGTACAAGCAGCTTGTTGGAGCATAAAATGTTTCTGGCTTTCTCAAAAGCAATTACTTGTTTTTTTATCCCCATACCCAGTTCTCACCTTTGCAATAACATATGTCGGGGCTCTAAAAGGGTGCTTAACCCCGGTCGGAAGTTACCAAAATAGTTGAGAAGTCCCATGAACAACCGGAGCTCCGTGACGTTCTGTGGCCTGGGCGCGTTCCTGATAGCCTCTGTCTTGGTGTCTGTGGGCCGAATGCCGTCCACCGCGATCTTTCTCCCCCAAAACTCCACTTCTGTTGCCATGAAGACGCATTTCGACCTCTTCAGCCGCAGCCCTACGTGATCCAGTCACTGGAGGACCTCCTCCAGGTTTTGTACATGCTCGGCGGTGTCCCGACCCGTGACCAATATGTCGTCCTGAAAGATAACTGTGTGTGGTACCGACTTGAGTAGGCTCTCCATGTTTCTCTGAAAGATCGCTGCAGCCGACCAAATTCCAAACGGGCATCTGTTGTAGATGAACAGTCCCTTGTGCGTGTTGATGCAGGTGAGGCCCTTCGACGACTCCTCCAGCTCCTGCGTCATGTAGGCCGAAGTCAGGTCGAGCTTGGTGAATGTCCTCCTGCCAGCGTCGCAAATAGTTCATCTGCCTTAGGTAGCGGGTATTGGTCCTGTAGCGGGGAAAGGATTAATAGTTACTTTATAATCGCCGCAAATCCTGACCGTGCCATCACTTTTGAGTACTGGAACAATCGGGCAGGCCCACTCACTGGGAATTCCACTGGGGAGATGATGCCCTTGCGTTGCAGCCTGTCCAGCTGATTTCCACTCTCTCCCTCATCATGTGAAGTACCGCTCGCACCTTGTGGTGAAAAGGTCGTGCTCCTGGGACCAAGTGGATCCACACCTTCGCCCTGGAAAAGTTTTCAATGCCTGGCTCAAAAAGGGAATTAAATTTGTTAAGAACCTGGGTACATGAGGCCTCATCGACCTGTGATAGCGCTCGGATGTCATCCCAGTTCCAGCGGATTTTGTTCAGCCAGCTCCTTCTAAGCAGTGTGGCGCCATCGCCCAGGACAATCCAGAGTGGCAGTTCGTGCACCGTGCCCTTGTAGGTGACCTTGACCATGGCGCTGCCCAAGACAGTGATAAGCTCTTTGGTGTACGTTCTCAGTTTCGTGTGGATAGGGCTCAGGGCTGGTCTGAATGCCTTGTTGCACCACAGTCTCTCAAACATCTTTTTACTCATGATGGATTGGCTAGCGCCAATGTCCAGTTCCATGGCTACGGGTAAGCCATTCAATTTTACGTTTAGCATTATAGGTGGACATTTAGTCAAAAATGTGTGCACCCCGTGTACTTCAGCATCTGCCTCCTCTCTCTGAGGCTCGAAATTGCTTTGATCCACCATGGACTGATCTTCCTCTGCCATGTGGTAGTTAGCAGGTTTTGCAGAGCTTGCAGGTCATTTGCAAGCTCGTTGGAGGTGCCCATTGTTCCACAGCTCTTGCAAACATACTCTTTGAAGCGGCATGAATAGGCTAAATGGAAGCCTCCATCACGCCAACAAGGTGTGAATTGCCTTGCATTCATCCTTTGTTGGGGACTCTGGGTCATCTGGGCCACCTGAGGCCTGCTGGTAGTTGCAGACTCGTGGGTTCTGCCCTTTACATTTCTGCTTGCAAACACAGTTCCAGTTAAGTTATGAACATTGCTAGCACTTGTGTGCTGAGAGATTTGTTTGGTGTTATCACTGGTGGACATAAACGCTTGTGCTATCTCAATGGCATTACTGAGGGCTGGTGTCTCTACAGTCAAAGGTTTTCGTAAGATGGTCTCGTGGTCAGTGCCCAGTACAAAAAAGTCTCTGAGCATTTGCTCCAGGTAGCCATCAAACTCACATTGTCCTGCAAGTCGCCTTAGCTCAGCGACGTACCTCGCCACTTCCTGACCTTCAGATCGCTGGCACGTGTAGAACCGATACCTCGCCATCAGCACGCTCTCCCTCGGGTTAAGATGCTCCCGAATCAGTGTACATAGCTCCTCATATGACTTATCTGTGGATTTCACCAGAGCCAGAAGATTCTTCATGAGGCTGTAGGTCGGTGCCCCGCAGACTGTGAGGAGGACCGCTCTCCTTTTTGCAGCACTTCCTTCTCCATCCAGCTCGTTGGCTACAAAATACTGGTCTAGCCGTTCGACATAGGCTTCCCAATCCTCACCCTCCGAGAACTTCTCCAGGATGCCCACAGTTTGCTAAATATTTGCGTTGGATTCGTATTTTCGTCACCAGTTATTGTGTTCCTAATACAGATGAGGCTGCACACAGGGAGGTTAAAGTAACAGCGACCTCAGTCTTTAATAAGACACTCCAGAGTGAGGAACAGGCCTTAGGGGCCGGCTTATATACAGTGCTCCCAAGTGATGCTGGGATCCCTTGGGACTTCAGGGGATGAGCTCCCTGGTGGCGGAACATGGGATGCATGCTTTATAGATACACAACAGAAACATTGTGCAATGTAAGATTTCAACTGCACACAGCCAATGCAGCAGGCAAACACCCATCGGGAGCACACAGGTCCAGCGAGCTACCCAACCCTGTGGCCTACATCCCTGGGACCAGAGTTATGCACCATGGAGTGTGGCCACAAGCAGTCAATGCACACGAGCTGCAGAGCAAGCGATCTCAGGAGGGCAACGTCACTGGTATCGATATCCTGCCCTTGATCGACTCCGCATCTGAGGCACCCGATGGCACCAACCGCCACGAGCCTGAAAGAGCAAACTGTGCTAAGGCGCAGCTCCCAGACCCATCGCCACCATGGCCATACCTAGGAACGTAGGGTCATCCGCAACAGTCCTCCCAAAGGGGACCGGGACCAGCCAGGATCCCAAACCAAACAACGTCAGGCTAGCGAGTCACCACTCCTCAGGGAGCAGCAGCGACTCAGGGCGCAAAGAAAGGACAGTGAGGTCACAGGCATCTGTGAACCTGCCCAGCGCTAGATGCAATGGTAACAGCCCTGGGAGCAGGCGACTTGTGCCAACCACCAGCATTGGGCATCGCGCCATCAGCAGACTGCCTGGACACCATCCAGCAGTTCTGGAACTAGCTTGTCCTTATGCACCAGTTACCGATCCCCAGTACGTATCGATAATATATCTCACCAGTCTAATGTACTTTTCCAACAGCTGAACCACAAATGTAATGCAAAGTTGTTTTTCTGGACTTGAATGTATATGAATGCAATGAGTCTTCGGCATATTCTATATGTGGGGGGAGGAGAGAATGGAGTGGTCAGGAACACACACAAACAGCAACCACCAGCACTCTATTGCCAATGAAACACCTACCACTCACCCAAGATTGAAACGACCTGCCAAGGTTCAACCAGATAGAGCTAAGCCCAGAGCACAGTCAGTGCAGAAGCGATTTGAACTAAAGGCTTGGGGGAGAGTGATGTCAAAGTATCCTACATGGCTACTGTTGGTACTATCACAAGATGTGCCACCAGAGGGCACAGCAGTGGGAGACTTGTAGATTACCTAAAAAGGTGTGCCTGGCCTAGTATAAAAGGCAGGCCACCAGGTGTGCTCCTCACTCTGGAGTTATCAATAAAGGACTAAGGTCACTACAGTTCAAGTACAACACATTGCCTCGTGGAGTCATTATCAGAGCATCCTAGGACATAACAGAGACGGTCCGGTGCTTTATGCTCCTGGATTGACCGTCTCAGTTCTATTCCGGCCTCGGGTGAATGTTCGGAGTCTGTTGTGGCTGGTGGCTGGATGGCCATGTCAGGAATTGCAAGTCCATTTTATTGAACAAGTCCGGGTTCACTGATGACCCTTGAGTCCACTGAAGGCTGCTGGTAGTTTGGTTGATCGTCGACGGTTTCTTCGTCCGACTGCTCTGGCTCGTCAGTGTGCCTCAGCTTTATTTGATGCAAGTGTTTCCTGCAAGTTTGCCCATTCTTGAGCTTAATAACAAATACTCTGTTGCCCTCCTTGGCCATGACCATACCAGCGATCCATTTGGGACCCTGACCATAATTCAACACATATACAGGATCATTAACAGAAATCTCGCGTGACACAGTTGCGCAATCATGGTACCCTTGTTGACTCTGTCTTCTGTATTTAACATGATTACTTAAATTTGGGTGTACAAAAGATAACTTGGTCTTAAGACCTCTTTTCATCATGAGTTCAGCAGGTGAGACCCCTGTGAGTGTGTGGGGTCTTGTCCTGTAACTCAGCAGTATGCAAGACAAGCGGGTCTGCAGTGACCCTTGGGTTACTCTCCTCATGCTTTGCTTGATAATTTGTACTGCACGTTTTGCTTGCCTGTTGGACGCAGGCTTGAACGGTGCTGACCTTACATGTTTTATGTCGTTAAGTTTTACAAACTCCTGAAGCTCCTGTCTGGTGAAGCATGACCCATTGTCGCTCACCACTATGTCAGGCAGACCATGTGTCGCGAACATGACATTGAGATTCTCTATGGTTGCCGTGGACGTACTGGATGACATGATTATGCATTCTATCCACTTCGAATAAGCATCCACCACCACTAAAAACATCTTGCCCAGGAAGGGACCTGCAAAATCTACATGGATCCTGGACCAAGGTTTGGATGGCCATGACCACAGACTCAGCGGTGATTTCGCTGGTGCTTTGCTGAGCTGCATGCAGGTATTGCACTGATGCATGCATGCTTCCAGCTCAGAATCAATTCCTGGCCACCATACTTGGGACCTGGCAATGGCCTTCATCATCACTATACCAGGATGTGTGCTGTGTAACACACCCACAAACTTCTCTCTCCCTTTCTTAGGCATTACAACTCGATTGCCCCACAATATGCAATCTGCTTGAATAGACAGTTCGTTGTTGCGACAAATATACGGTTTGGCCTCCTCGCACATTTGCTTAGGTATAGCAGACCAATCCCCTTTGAGGACGCAACCCTTTACCACCGATAATAGCGGGTCCTGGCTGGTCCAGGTCTTAACTTGTTGAGCCGTGACAGGGGTACCTTCACTCTCAAAAGCATCCATGATTGACATTAGATCTGTCTGTTGTGGCATTTTCACCTCCGGTGTGGGCAACGGCAACCGGCTCAAAGCATCAGCACATTTCTCTGTGCCAGGTCTGTGGCGAATGACATAATCAAAGGCAGATAATGTCAGCGCCCACCTTTGGATGCGGGATGAAGTGTTGGTATTGATATCTTTGCTCTCGGAAAACAACAAAATGAACGGCTTGTGATCGGTCTCTAATTCAAACCTCAGACTGAACAGGTACTGATGCATCTTTTTAACACCGTACACACACGCTAAAGCTTCTTTTTCTACCATGCTGTAGCCTCTTTCTGCTTTAGACAAACTTTTGGATGCATACGCGACAGGTTGAAGTTTCCCCGACTCATTGGCTTGTAACACGCAACCAATTCCATATGACGATGCATCACAGGCCAAAACTAAACATTTACATGGGTCATAATGTACCAGCAGCTTGTTAGAACAAAACAGATTGGTGGCTTTCTCAAAAGCTCTGTCTTGCAATGCGCTCCACACCCAGTTGTTGCCTTTTCTCAATAGCATGTGCAGTGGTTCAAGTAAGGTGCTCAATTTAGATAGGAAGTTACCAAAGTAGTTGAATAGACCCAGGAACGAACGCAGCTCCGTCACGTTCTGTGGCTTGGGTGCATTCTTGATGGCTTTGGTTTTCACGTCAGTAGGTCTGATGCCATCAGCGGCGATTTTCTTCCCGCGGAATTCGACCTCCGGTGCCATGAAGATGCACTTCGAGCGTTTCTGAGTCCCACTTTGTCCAAACGCAGTAGAACCTCTTCCAGGTTGTTCAGATGTGTTCCTTGGAGTCACGACCGGTGATCAGATGTCATCTTGGAACACGATGGTTCTGGGAACGGACTTCAGTAGACTTTCCATATTCCCCTGGAATATTGCTGCAGCCAAGCGAATTCCAAACGGGCACCTGTGGTAAATAAACAGTGTTTTGTGCGTGTTAATGCACGTAAGTCTCTTTGACGTTTCGACCAACTCCTGCGTCATTTAGGCTGACGTCATGTCCAGTTTTGTGACTGACTTCCCTCTGGCTAGTGTCGCAAACAAGTCAGCCTTCGGTAACAGGTACTGATCTTGTTTTGAAACCCTGTTGATCGTAGCCTTGTAGTCTCCACAGATTCTGACTGTGCCATCACTTTTCAGCACAGGAACAATTGGGCTGGCCCATTCATTAAATTCGACCGGTGATATGATCCCTTCACACTGGAGTCTGTCCAGTTAAATTTCGACCTTCTCCCTCATCATATACGGCACTGTCCGAGCTTTATGATGGACAGGTCTTGCATTTGAGTCCACGTGGATCTGCACCTTGGCTCCCGTGTAGTTGCCAATACCCGGTTCAAACAGTGAGGGGAACTTGCTCAATACTTGGCCACATGTATCTTCCTCTGACGACAACGCCTTTATGTTGTTCCAGTCGCATCTGATTTTTTCCAACCAGCTCCTGCCGAGCAGCATTGGGCCATTGCCTGGAACAATCCACAGCGGTAACTCGTGAACCGCACCGTTATACGACACATTAATTTGTGCACTGCCAATCACCTTTATCAGTTCTTTGGTGTATGTGCGCAGCTTGGCATTAACAGGGCTCAGCCTGGGCTTCACAATCTTAGTATCTCACAGCTTATTAAATGCCCTCTCGTTCATGATCGATTGACTTGCCCCGTGTCCAGTTCCATCGATACCGGTATCCCGTTAAACTTCATGTTAATCAAAATTGGTTTACTCTTGGTTCTGAAAGTGTACAGTCCATACACTTCTTCCTCTGGCATCTCGGACTGCGTATCCAAATCCACGCTAGTCTGACTCTCATCCTCCATGTGGTGTGTCGCAGCTCACTTGCTCATCTGCGGACACTTACGCTGGAGATGCCCCACTCTCAGACAGCCTTTGCAACTATATTGCTTAAATCGGCACTACTGGTGCCGGTGATTTCCCCCACAACGTCAACACGGAGAAGTCGGATACATTCCCGCTGTCGGACTTTGGGCAGCCACAGGTTTCGCGAACGCAGCCGGATAGGCCCTGCCATGTGCCACTCGACCGAACGTCGAATCAATCGCATTTACAGTACTTGCCGAGATTCGGTTCTTCACCGATATTTGCTTTAAACTCTTGTCCGTCGTCATACATGATTGAGAGATCTGGATGGCCCTTTTTAAATCCAACTCCTCCACCGCCAGAAGTTTGTGCAGGATCACCTCGTGGTTGAAACCGATAACAAAGAAGTCCCGCAGCATGTCTGCCAACACCATCCTGAACTTGCACGGTCCTGCTAGACGTCTCAGGTCGGCAACGAGTTCCGCCGCGCTTTGGCACTCCGATGGAATGTGTGTATAAAACCTGTATCTCGAGATGATGATGCCGTTGTCTGGCTTGAGGTGCTCCCGTACCAATGTACACAACTCCTCGTACGTTTTCTCTGTTGGATCATTCGGCATGAGTAGATTCTTTATCAGACCATAGATCTTTGAACCACATACTGTGAGGATCACGACCTGGCGCCGATCTGCATTGTCGACCCCTTTCATTTTATTGGCCACAAAGTACTGGTTCAAATGGCTCACAAAGTCTGCCCAATCTTCTCCCTCCACTAATCGCTCTAAAAATCCAATTGTGCTAATTTTGCAAATAAAGGTTCTTGTATTCTCGTCGCCAAATGTTATGTATGCAATAAAGGTTCAAACTGAGTACTGTTCAACTGAACAAGATACAACCTTGCTTCTGCTTAATTACGGCCCAAAATGGCTGGCCTTTTATACCAGAGCAGCACTATGTGCATGCTACTCAGTGGCCTCCAACAATGACGCCATCTGGGGGCTACAAACAGCATGTACATACATGACAGTTTCCTTCATCAATTAGTTTAGCGAACTCGTCTATATAGCCTTCAGCTGCTTCATGATCTGCCAAGGCTTTCTCACCACATACTTTCAATTGCCTGATGCCATCTTGCCCTATAACTTTGGTTAGCCAACCAGAACAGTACTCGCATGGAGTTTCAATCTCCAGTTCTGCATGGAATATCTTAGCTTGTTTCATCACCATTGGGACAGACAAAGGAACCTTTTTACCTCCTCTGTCGCCACCACTCCATCATTACTCCATTCAAATCATCACATTTAGGCTTATGCATAGTTTTTCTCTTAGTCATTTCTTTCTGAGCGTTACTTTCTGCATAAAACTTCATGATCTGTTTTTCTGGTTTTTTTATATCATAAATGGTGGAGATTCCGACACATCGTCTTCGTACTGACTCACCTCTATCTAATTTCTGCAATAACTCCATTTTCCTGGCAGTTGATATTGAATTGTGTTTCTCCTTTGCACCATGACCCATTGGGGTATCTGTTGGCCTTTTTGACGTGGTTGTAATGACAAACAACACAAATTTATCATAAATCAGGATAAACACCAGAGCCCGTGGGACAGGTCGGGTCGAGCCGAGTCGAGGGTCATTCGGCAAGGCTCGGACCGATCGCACATAGCAGCGAAGCCAATAACTAGTCCGGCCTGCAGGTTTTTGGGCAATAATTCCGGATTCCGGTCTACTGAATATCAAATGGGATTTTCTCAAAAATGTCTGATTTTCGGACAATTCCAATTTTCGGACAGCCGGATTTGAAACGTTGTACCTGTACTTTGAATGCACAGGAGGGTGTTAAGTGAGACAAACTAACTGTGAAGGAGCGAGTGAGATGTTTGCAGCACATTTGATGGTAGATTCTCCAAGTCCTCACCAATTGCAATGACCCTGACCCACTGTGTGCATGAAATGCAAATCTATAGGCAGCACAAGTGCAATTTTGTGGTCTGTGCAATGTAGCAAGAATGGGGAGATTCTACCCTTTTATATACATTTGCACATAAAGTTTCATCAAAACTGTATAACTGCAGAAGTATTCCTGTGTAATATATGTCACAGATTGTGTGGGTGTGTATACTTATACATTTATATACACATACATAGCCACACGCACACGCACACACACACACACACACACTTGGGGGGTATAATTTCCTCTGTTTGTAAATTGTTAGAAAATGTCACTAAACTATCTGTGTCTGTGTATATTATAGAGACAGGCAGAGTGCTGCTGCTCATTTCTCTTTGTTTTGCCTGTTAGTCCAGTGCTGGTGACCAAAGAAACCGAGAACACTGAGGATTTAACATCGGCAGAGTGAGTTCTTCACCTTCCTTCCTGAGAGAGAGGATGATGGAGAAAGGAAATGGGAGAGTGTGAGGTAGAACATGAGAGTGCGGAGAGAAGGGTGGGGGTGGGGGTGGGGAGGGCAGAGTGAATGATGAGGGAATAAGAACCAAAGTAAATCTGGAGCAAGTAAAGGATATTCAGCCCATTCAGAACTCACTCTATCCGGAGTCCGTGTGTAATTATTCTATCATGGACTTTCCCCACCAACACCACCTGTTGATCTCCCACTCTAAGGTACATTAAATTCATGACCCTGCCTCCTTTGATTTACTGCTTCACGTTGACCAGGGTTTAGTCATGGACCACTTCCAAATCCCTTTCTCTATCGGTGTGGGCATTGAAATTGGGGAACCTTCTCCCTGACTCCAGAAATTCCCCCAGGATCAGCGGCTGAAGTTCCCACCTAAGGTCAGAATGCCCCCCGCTCCACCGCAATGTGTTTCTGCCCCACGTTGTGTGCAGCTGTTTATATCTCTTTGCTTTGTCCATCAGACTGGTGCAGATTTGTGAAGAAGCCGAGAGCAATGAGGATTTACTAGCAGCAGAGTGAGTCCTTCATCTACCTTCCTTAGAGGGGGGAGGAGGGAGAGAGGGAGCTGCAAGGTGGCAGAAAGAGTGAATGTTGGGGAGTGAGGGAATTAAACATCTGGAGTGAGGAAAGGAGGGAAATGTGAATGTCCCATGGGAGAGGAAAAGAGGGAGAGAAATAGAGAGTGAGAAACGAGGGATGAACAAATGAGAGAGAGGGATGAAGTGGGGAAGTGTGTCAGTGAGCACACTTTGAGTGCACAGGGGGATGTTAAGTGAGACAATCTAACTGTGAAGGAGCGAGGGAGATGTTTACAGCACATTTGATGGTAGATTTTCCAAGCCCTCGCCCATTGCAATGATCCTGACCCAATGTGAGCATGAATTGCAAATCTACAGGCAGCACATGTGCAATTTTGTCGTCTGGGCAATGTAGCAAGAATGGGGAGAGTCTAGCCTTTTATTAAAAAAAAATCACTTATAGTTTCATCAAATCTGTATAACTGCACAAGATCTGCTGCTGTGTAATATGTGTCACAGATTGTGTGGGTGCGTGCATACTTATACCTTTATATTCACCTACATAGCCACAAGCAGACACAACAACAACTTGTATTTATATAACGCCTTTAACGTAATGAAACGTCCAAAGGCGCTTCACAGGAGCATTATGGGACAAACAATTTGACGCAGAGCTACATAAGGGGAAATTAGGGCAGGTGACCAAAAGCCTGGTCAAAGCGATAGGTTTTAAAGAGTGTCTTGAAGGAGGAAAGAGAGGTAGAGAAGCAGAGAGGATTAGGATGTGAATTTCAGAGATTAGAGCCTAGGCAATAAAAGGCACTACCACCAATGGTTGAGCGATTATAATCAGGGATGCTGAAGAGGGCAGAATTAGAGGAGCGCAGATATCTCCGGAATTTGTGGGGCTGGAGGAGATAACAGAGATAGGGAGGGGCAAAGCCATGGAGGGATTTGAAAACAAGGATGAGAATTTTGAAATCGAAGCGTTGCTTAACCAGGAGCCAATGTAGGTCAACGAGCACACGGGTGATGGGTGAGCGGGGCATGTTAAGACATAGACAGCCGAATTTTGGATCAGCTCTAGCTTACGTAGGTTAGAATGTGGGAGGCCAGCCAGGATTGCATTGGTATAGTCACGTCTAGAGGCAACAAAGGCATGAATGCGGGCTTCAGCAGTGGATGAGCTGAGCCAAGGTGGAGACATGCGTTGTTACAGAGGTGGAAATAAGCGGTCTTAGTTATGCTGTGGATATGTGGCTGAAAGCTCATTTCAGGGTCAAATATAACACGTAGGTTGCGAACAGTCTGGTTCAGCCTCAGACAGAAGTTGGGGAGAGGGATGGAGTCGGTGGCGAGGGAACGGAGTTTGTGGCGGGGACCGAAAACAATGGCTTCGGTCTTCCCAATATTCAATTGGAGAAAATTTCTGCTCATCTAGAACTGAATGTCGGACAAGCAGTCTGACAATTTAGAGACCATGGGGAGGCTCAAGGGAAGTGGTAGTGAGGTGGAGCTGGATGTCATCAGCGTGTATGTGGAATCTGATGCTGTGTTTTCAGATGACGTTGCCAACATTTGCTGAGAAATAGGAGGGGGGGAAGGATAGATCCTTGGGGGACACCAGAGGTAATGATACGGGTACGGGAAGAGAAGCCACTGCAGGTGATTCTCTGGCTACGATTAGATAGATAAGAATGGAACCAGGCGAGTGCCGTCTCACCCAGCTGGGCAACGGTGGAGAGGTGTTGGTAAAGACAACCGTGTAAAAGGCTGCAGACAAGTCAAGAAGGACAAGGAGGGATAGTTTGCCTTTGTTACAGTCACAAAGGATGTCATTTGTGACTTTGATGAGCCCCATTTCAGGACATCTTTTGAACTCATCAAACTCATCTTTTGAGTTGTAAGGCACAGTGAGTCATACCTGTTGGTTTGGCCAGCCCTGTCGGAGCGAGTCTGACACAGGTCTTTTGCCTGGGCCCCATCCCAGTTTGAACATCTGATGGGTATCAAAACGGATCATTTTTCTTAGGTTCGCTATCCCCTCCTACGGGAAATCCCTGATCATACTGTGAGTTACTCAGCCAGTCAATCTGGCGACACCGATGTGTTGCCGGTGGGAACGTATACAGGTATGACTCACTGAGACATAGAACGCAAAAGATGGCCACTGCTACCTCGTAACCCTTGACTCCCCAACATTAAGACATAAGACTTGTGAGGATACACACACTCAAATTCACACTCACGTCTGGGGTATCGTTCCCTCTGTTTGTGAAGTGTAAGAATAATATCACTAAATTATCATTAGTTTATAATAGTTTTAGCGAAATATTGTTCCTTAGGTTTACACATAGAAATAACTGTCCTCAGAGTGAGAACCCACTGTCTGTCTGTGTATATTATAGAGACAGGCGGGGTGCTGCTGCTCATTTCTCTTTGTTTTGCCTGTTAGTCCAGTGCTGGTGACCGAAGAAACTGAGAACACTGAGGATTTAAAACCGGCAGAGTGAGTTCTTCACCTTCCTTCCTGAGAGAGGGATGACGTAAAAAAGGAAATGGGAGAGTGTGAGGGATAAAGTGAGAATGGAGGGGAGGTGGGGCGGTGGGGGAGGGCAGATCGAATGATGAGAGAATATACAAACCTAAGAAAATCTGGAGCAAGTAAAGGAAATTCAGCCCATTCAGAACGCTCTCTATCCAGAGTCCATGTGTAATTATTCTATCATGGACATTCCCACCAACACCACCTGTTGATCTCCCATTCGAAGAAACATTAAATTCCTGACCCTGCCTCCTCTGATTTACTGCTTCACATTGACCAGAGTTTGGTCACAGACCACTTCCAAATCCCTTTCTCTATCGGTGTGGGCATTGAAATCGGGGAATCTTCTCCCTGACTCCAGAAATTCCCCCAGGATCAGCGGCTGAGGTTCCCAGCCGGCGGATCCTGGCATTTATGTCAGAATGCCTCCCGCCCCAACTCCATGGGTTTCTACCCCACGTTGTGTGCAGCTGTTTATGTCTCTTTGCTTTGTCCATCAGACCGGTGCAGATTTGTGAAGAAGCCGAGAGCAATGAGGATTTACTAGCAGCAGAGTGAGTCCTTCACCTTCCTTCCTTAGATGGGGGAGGAGGGAGAGAGGCAGCTGCAAGGCGGCAGCGATAGTGAATGTTGGGGAGTGAGGGAATTAAACATCTGGAGTGAGGAAAGGAGGGAAATGTGAATGTCCCATGGGAAAGGAAAAGAGGGAGAGAAATAGAGAGTGAGAAACGAGGGATGAACAAATGAGAGAGAGGGATGAAGTAGGGAAGTGTGTCAGTGAGCGACTCTTTGAGTGCACAGGAGGGTGTTAAGTGTGACAATCGAACTGTGAAGGATCGTGTGAGATGTTTATAGCACATTTGATGGTAGATTTTCCAAGTTCTCGCCCATTGCAATGACCCTGACCCACTGTGACCATGAATTGCAAATCTACAGGCACCACATGTGCAATTTTGTCATCTGGGCAATGTAGAAAGAATGGGGAGAGTCTAGCCTTTTATTAAAAAAAAATCACGTATAGTTTCATCAAATCTGTATAACTGCACAAGATCTGCTGCTGTGTAAGATGTGTCACAGATTGTGTGGGTGTGTGTATACTTATACCTTTATATGCTCCTACATAGCTACAAGCAGACACAACAACAACTTGTTTTTATATAACGCCTTTAACGTAATGAAACGTCCAAAGGCGCTTCACAGGAGCATTATGAGACAAACAATTTGACACCGAGCTACATAAGGAGAAATTAGGGCAGGTGACCATAAGCCTGGTCAAAGCGATCGGTTTTAAGGAGCGTCTTGAAGGGGGAAAGAGAGGTAGAGAAGAAGAGAGGATGAGGATGTGAATTCCGGAACTTGGAGCCGAGGCAATAGAAGGCACGACCACCAATGGTTGAGTGATTATAATCAGGGATGCTGAAGAGGGAAGAATTAGAGGAGCACAGACATCTCGGGGGGTTATGGGGCTGGAGGAGATTACAGAGATAGGGAGGGGTAAAGCCATGGAGGATTTGAAAACCAGGATGAGAATTTTGAAACCGAGGCATTGCTTAACCTGGAGCCAATGTAGGTCAGCGAGCACACGGGTGACAGGTGAGCGGGACTTGGTGTGAGTTAGGACATGGACAGCCGAGTTTTAGATCACCTCTAGTTTACGTAGGCTAGAATGTGGGAGGCCAGCCAGGAGAGCATTGGAATAGTCAAGTCTAGAGGTAACAAAGGCATGGATGAAGGCTTCAGCAGCAGATGAGCTGAGGCAAGGCAGAGATGGGTGATGTTACAGAGGTGGGAATAAGCGGCCTTAGTTATGCTGCGGATATGTGGCTGAAATCTCATATCAGGTTCAAGTATAACACCAAGGTTGCAAACAGTGTGGTTCAACCTCAGACAGAAGTTGGGGAGAGGGATGGAGTCAGTGCTAAGAATGGAGTTTGTGGCGGGGACCGAAAACAATGGCTTCGGTCTTCCCAATATTCAATTGGAGAAAATTTCTGCTCATCTAGAACTGGATGTCGGACAAGCAATCTGACAATTTAGGGACCGCGGAGTGGGTCAAGGGAAGTGATTGTGAGGCAGAGCTGGGTGTCATCAGTTTGTATGTGGAATCTGATGCTGTATTTTCAGATGATGTCATCAACATGTAGATCAGGAATAGAAGGGGGCCAAGGATAGATCCTTGGGGGGACACCAGAGGTAACGATGCGGGAGTGGGAAGAGAAGCCTTTGCAGGTGATTCTCTGGCTACGATTAGACAAGTAAGAATGGAACCATGCGAGTGCCGTCTCACCCAGGTGGACGACAGTGGAGAAGGATAGAGTGGGCAACTGTGTCAAAGGTTGCAGACAAGTCAAGAAGGATGAGGAGGGATAGTTTGCCTTTGTCACGGTGACAAAGGATGTCATTGGTGACTTTGATAAGCCCCATTTCAGGATCAACTTTTGAACTCATCAAACTCATCTTTTGAGTTCTAAGTCACAGTGAGTCATCCCTGTTGATTTGGCCAGCCCTGTCGGAGCGAGTCTGACACAGGGCTTTTTTCTGGGCCCCATCCCAGTTTGAACATCTGATGGATATCAAAACGGATCATTTTTCTTAGGTTTGCTATTTCCTCCTATGGGAAGTCACCGATCACACTCTGAGTTACTCAGCCAGTCAATCTGGCGACACCGATGTGTTGTGGGCGGGACCGTGTACAGGTATGACTCACTGAGACTTAGAACGCAAAAGATGGCCACGGCTAGCTCATAACCCTTGACTCCCCAACACGAAGACGGAAGACTTGTAAGCTTGAGACACACACACTCAAACGCTCACTCACGTGTGGGGTATAGTTTCCTCTATTTGTGAAGTATAAGAAAAATATCACGAAATTATCATTAGTTTATAATAGTTTTAGTGAAATATTGTTCCTTCGGTTTACACACGGAAATAACTGTCCCCAGAGTGAGAAGCCACTGTCTGTGTCTGTGTATATTATAGAGACAGGCGGGGTGCTGCTGCTCATTTCTCTTTGTTTTGCCTGTTAGTCCAGTGCTGGTAACCGAAGAAACCGAGAACACTGAGGATTTAGCACCGGCAGAGTGAGTTCTTCACCTTCCTTCCCGGGAGGGGGGATGAGGGAGAAAGGAAATGGGAGAGTGTGAGGGAGAAAGTGAGAGTGCAGAGGGGAGGTGGGGCGGTGGGCAGAATGAATGATGAGAGAATAAGAACCAAACTGAATCTGGAACAAGTAAAGGATATTCGGCGCATTGATAACTCACTCTATCCAGAGTCCGTGTGTAATTATTCTATCATGGACTTTCCCCACCAACACCACCTGTTGTTCTCCCACTCTAAGGAACATTAAATTCCTGACCCTGCCTCCTTTGATTTACTGCTTCACGTTGACCAGGGTTTGGTCACGGAACACTTCCAAATCCTTTTCTCTATTGGTGTGGGCATTGAAATCAGGGAACCTGCTCCCTGACTCCAGAAATTCCCCCAGGATCAGCGGCTGAGGTTCACAGCCGGCGGATCCTGGCACTTATGTCAGAATTCCCCCGCCCCACCCCCATGGGTTTCTGCCCCACGTTGTGTGCGGCTGTTTATGTCTCTTTGCTTTGTCCATCAGACCGGTGCAGATTTGCAAGGAAGCCGAGAGCAATGAGGATTTACTAGCAGCAAAGTGAGTCCTTCACCTTCCTTCCTTAGAGGGGGGAGGAGGGAGAGAGGGAGCTGCAAGGCGGCAGAGAGAGTGAATGTTAGGGAGTGAGGGAATTAAACATCTGGAGTGAGGAAGGAGGGAAACGTGAATATCCCGTGGGAGAGGAAAAGAGGGAGAGGAATAGAGAGTGAGAAATGAGGGATGAACAAATGAGAAAGAGGGATGAAGTGGGGAAGTGTGTCAGTGAGCGACTCTTTGAGTGCACAGGAGGGTGTTAAGTGAGACAATCGAACTGTGAAGGATTGCGTGAGATGTTTACAGCACATTTGATGGTAGATATTCTCAGTCCTCACCCACTGCAATGACCCTGACCCACTGTGACCATGAATTGCAAATCTACAGGCAGCACATGTGCAATTTTTTGGTCTGTGTAATGTAGCAAGAATGGGGAGAATCTACCCTTTTATATACATTTGCACGTATAGTTTCATCAAATCTGTATAACTGCACAAGTGTTTCTGTGTAATATATATGTCACAGATTGTGTGGGTGTGTGCATACTTATACCTTTATATGCACATACATAGTCACAAGCACACACACACACAGGGTATAGTTTCCACTGTTTGTAAAGTGAAAGTGAAATGTGACAGAACTTTCATTGATTTTTAATAGTTTTAGTGAAATATTGTGTCTTAGGTTTACACACAGAAATAACTGTCCCCAGAGTGAGAAGCCACTGTCTGTGTCTGTGTATATTATATAGACAGGCGGGGTGCTGCTGCTCATTTCTCTTTGTTTTGCCTGTTAGTCCAGTGCTGGTGACCGAAGAAACCGAGAACACTGAGGATTTAACACCGGCAGAGTGAGTTCTTCACCTTCCTTCATGAGTGAGGGGATGAGGGAGAAAGGAAATGGGAGAGTGTGAGGGAGAAAGTGAGAGTGCGGAGAGGAGGGGAGGGTCGTGGGGAGGGGAGGAGCACAGAGTGAATGATGAGGGAATAAGAACCAAAGTAAATCTGGAGCAAGTAAAAGATTTTCAGCCCATTCAGAACACACTCTATCCACAGTCTGTGTGTAATTATTCTATCATGGACTTTCCCCACCAACACCACCTGTTGTTCTCCCACTCTAAGGAACATTAAATGACTGACCCTGCATCCTTTGATTTACTGCTTCACGTTGACTAGGGTTTTGTCACGGACGACTTCCAAATCCTTTTCTCTATCGGTATGGGCAATGAAACTGGGGAACCTTCTCCCTGACTCCAGAAATTTCCCCAGGATCAGCGGCTGAGGTTCCCAGCTGCCAGATCCTGGCATTTATGTCAGAATGCCCCCTGCCCCACCGCCATTGGTTTCTGTCCAACGTTGTGTGCAGCTGTTTATGTCTCTTTGCTTTGTCCATCAGACCGGTGCAGATTTGCGAAGAAGCCGAGAGCAATGAGGATTTACTAGCAGCAGAGTGAGTCCTTCACCTTCCTTCCTTAGAGGGGGTTGGGGGAGAGAGGGAGCTGCAAGGCGGCAGAGAGAGTGAATGTTGGGGAGTGAGGGAATTAAACATCTGGAGTGAGGAAAGGAGGGAAACGTGAATGTCCCGTGGGAAAGGAAATGAGAAGCGGAATAGAAAGTGAGAAACGAGGGATGAACAAATGAGAGAGAGGGATGAAGTGGGGAAGTGTGTCAGTGAGCGACTCTTTAAGTGCACAGGAGAGTGTTAAGTGAGACAATCTAACTGTGAAGGAGCAAGGAAGATGTTTACAGCACATTTGATGGTAGATTTTTCAACGACCCTGACCCACTGTGAGCATGAATTGCAAATCTACAGGCAGCACATGTGCAATTTTGTCATCTGTGCAATGTAGAAAGAATGGGGAGAGTCTACCCTTTTATTTTTTTTAAATCACGTATAGTTTCATCAAATCTGTATAACTTCACAAGATCTGCTGCTGTGTAAGATGTGTCACAGATTGTGTGGGTGTGTGTATACTTATATCTTTATATGCTCCTACATAGCTACAAGCAGACACAACAACAACTTGTATTTATATAACGCCGTTAACGTAATGAAACGTCCAAAGGCACTTCACAGGAGCATTATGGGACAAACAATTTGACACTGAGCTACATCAGGAGTAATTAGGGCAGGTGACCAAAAGCCTGGTCAAAGCGATTGGTTTTATGGGGTGTCTTGAAGGGGGAAAGAGAGGTAGAGAAGCAGAGAGGATGAAGATGTGAATTCCAGAGCTTAGAGCCGAGGCAATAGATGGCACGACCACCAATGGTTGAGCGATTATAATCAGGGATGCTGAAGAGGGCAGAATTAGAGGAGCACAGACATCTCGGGGGGTTATGGGGCTGGAGGAGATTACAGAGATAGGGAGGTGTAAAGCCATGGAGGATTTGAAAACGAGGATGAGAATTTTGAAACCGAGGAGTTGCTTAACCAGGAGCCAATATAGGTCAGCGAGCACAGGGGTGATGGGTGAGCGGGACTTGGTGCGAGTTAGGATACGGGCTGTCGAGTTTTGGATCACCTCTAGTTTACATAGTGTAGAATGTGGGAGGACAGCCAGGAGTGCATTGGAATAGTCAAGTCTAGAGGTAACAAAGGCATGGATGAAGGCTTCAGCAGCGGATGAGCTGAGGCAAGGCGGAGATGGGCGATGTTACAGAGGTGGGAATAAATCGTCTTAGTTATGCTGCGGATATGTGGCTGAAATCTCACATCAGGTTCAAATATAACACGTAGGTTGCGAACAGTGTGGTTCAGCCTCAGACAGAAGTTGGGGAGAGGGATGGAGTAAGTTGCTAAAGAATGGAATTTGCGGCGGAGACCGCAAACAATAGCTTTGGCCTTCCCAATATTCAATTGGAGAAAATTTCTGCTCATCCAGTACTGCATGTTGGACAAGCAGTCTGACAATTTAGCGACCGTGGAGGGGCTCAAGCGAAGTGGTCGTGAGGTAGAGCTGGGTGTCATCACAGTACATGTGGAAACTGACACTGTTTTTTCAGATGATGTCGCCAACATGTAGATCAGGAATAGGAGGGGGCCAAGGATAGCTCCTTAGGGGACACCAGAGGTAATGATGCGGGAGTGGGAAGAGAAGCCGTTGCAGGTGATTCTCTGGCTACGATTAGACAGGTAAGAATGGAACCAGGCGAGTGCAGTCTCACCCAGGTGGACGACGGTGGAGAGGCGTTGGAGAAGAATAGAGTGGTGAACCATGTCAAAGGCTGCAGACAAGTCAAGAAGGATGAGGAGGGATAGTTTGTCTTTGTCACAGTCACAAAGGATGTCATTTGTGACTTTGATGAGCCCCATTTCAGGATCATCTTTTGAACTCATCAAACTCGTCTTTTGAGTTCTAAGTCATAGTGAGTCATACCTGTTGGTTTGGCCAGCCCTGTCAGAGTGAGTCTGACACAGGTCTTTTGTCTGGGCTCCATCCCAGTTTGAACATCTGATGGGTATCAAAACGGATCATTTTCCTTAGGTTCGCTATCCCCTCCTACGGGAAATCACCGACCACACTCTGAGTTACTCAGCCAGTCAATCTGGCGACACCGATGTGTTGTGGGCGGGACCATGTACAGGTATGACTCACTGAGACTTAGAACGCAAAAGATGGCCACGGCTAGCTCGTAACCCTTGACTCCCCAACATTAAGACGGAAGACTTGTGAGCTTGAGACACACACACTCAAATTCACACTCACGTCTGGGGTATCGTTTCCTCTGTTTGTAAAGTGTAAGAAAAATATCATTAAATTATCATTAGTTTATAATAGTTTTAGTGCAATATTGATCCTTCGGTTTACACACAGAAATAACTGTCCCCAGAGTGAGAAGCCACTGTCTGTGTCTGTGTATATTATAGAGACAGGCTGGGTTGGGGAGAGTGCTGGTGACCGAAGAAACCGAGAACACTGAGGATTTAGCACTGGCAGAGTGAGTTCTTCACCTTCCTTCCTGAGATAGGGGATGAGGGAGAAAGGAAATGGGAGAGTGTGAGGGAGAAAGTGAGAGTGCGGAGGGGAGGGGGAGGCAGAGTGAATGATGAGGAAACAAGAACCAAAGTAAAAAGGGAACAGCAATAATGGGGTGATTTTAACCTCCATACTGATTGGACAAATCAAATTGGTCAGTGTAGCCTTGAGGAGGACTTCATAGAGTATGTAAGGGACGGGTTCCTAGAGCAGTATGTAACAAAACCAACCAGGGGGCAGGCTATCTTAGATCTGGTCCTGTGTAATGAGACAGGATTAATCAACAATCTTCTAGGATTGTGTGATCATAGCAGGATTGTATTTCAAATTCAGATGGAGGGTGAGAAAGTTGGATCTCTAACCAGCGTACTAAGCTTAAATAAAATGGACTATGAAGGTATGAGGGCAGAGTTGACTAAAGTGCACTGGGAAAATAGATTAAAGTGTAGAATAGTTGATGAACAGTGGTGTACATTTAAGGAGATATTTCACAACTATCAAGAAAAATATATTCCACTGAGGAGGAAAGGATGTAAGAGAAAAGATAGCCATCCGTGACTAACTAAAGAAATAAATATGGTATCCAATTAAAATCAAGGGCATACACAGTGGCCAAAACTAGTGGGAGTACAGAAGATTGGGAAGCTTTTGACGAAATAATGATTAAGAAAGGGAAGATAGACTATGAAAGTAAACTAGCACAAAATATAAAAACAGATAGCAAGAGTTTCTATAGGTATATAAAAAGGAAAAGGGTGACTAAAGTAAATGTTGGTCCCTTAGAAGACGAGACCGGGGAATTAGTAATGGGGAACATGGAGATGGCAGAAACTCTGAACAAATATTGTGTATCAGTCTTTATGGTAGAGGACACTAACAATATCCCAACAGTGGATAGTCATGGGTTATGGGGGGGGAGGAACTTAACACAATCACAATCACTAAGGAGGTGGTACTCAGTAAGATAATGGTACTAAAGGCAGATAAATCCCCTGAACCTGATGGTTTGTATACTAGGGTCTCAAGTGAAGTAGCGGCAGGGATTGTGGATGCATTGGTTGTAATTTACCTAAATTCCCTGGATTCTGGGTTGGTCCCAGCAGATTGGAAAACTGCAAATATAATGCCCCTATTTAAAAAAGGAGGCAGACAAAAATTAGGAAATTATAGACCAGTTAGCCTAACATCTTGGAAAATGTTGGAGTTCATTATTAAAGAAGCAGTAGTAGGACATTTGGAAAAGTAAAATTTGGTCAGGCAGAGTCAGCATGGATTTATGATGGGGAAGTCATGTTTGACAAACTTGCTGAAATTCTTTGAGGATGTAACGAACAGGGTGGATAAAGGGGAACCAGTGGATGTGTTGTATTTGGACTTCCAGAAGGCATTTGACAAGGTGCCACATAAAAGGTTACTGCACAAGATAAAAGATCATGGGGTTGGGGGTAACATATTAGCATGGATAGAGGATTGGCTAACTAACAGAAAACAGAGAGTCGGGATAAATGGATAAATGGTTCATTCTCTGGTTGGCAACCAGTAACTAGTGGGGTGCCGCAGGGATCAGTGCTGGGACCCCAACTATTTACAACCTATATTAACGACTTGGAAGAAGGGACTGAGTGTAACGTAGCCAAGTTTTCTGACGATACAAAGATGGGAGGAAAAGCAATGTGTGAGGAGGACACAAAAAATCTGCAAAAGGACATAGACAGGCTAAGTGAGTGGGCAAAAATTTGGCAGATGGACTATAATGTTGAAAATGTGAAGTCATGCACATTGGCAGAAAAAAATTAGAAAGCAAGTTATTAGTTAAATGGAAAAAGATTGCAAAGTGCTGCAGTACAGCGGGACCTGGGGGTACTTGTGCATGAAACACAAAAGGATAGTATGCAGGTACAGCAAGTGATCAGGAAGGCCAATGGAATCTTGGCCTTTATTGCAAAGGGGATAGAGTATAAAAGCAGGGAAGTCTTGCGACATTTATACAGGGTATTGGTGAGGCCACACCTGGAATACTGCGTGCAGTTTTAGTTTCCATATTCACGAAAGGATATACTTTCTTTGAAGGCAGTTCAGAGAAGGTTCACTCGGTTGATTCCAGAGATGAGGGGGTTGACTTATGAGGAAAGGTTGAGTAGGTTGGGACTCTACTCATTGGAATTCAGACGAATGAGAGATGATCTTATCGAAACATATTAGATTATGAGGGGGTTTGACAAAGTGGATGCAGAGATGATTTTTCCACTGATGGGGGAGACTAGAGCTAGAGAGCATGATCTTAGAATAAGGGGTCGCCCATTTAAATCTGAGATGAGGAGAAATTTCTTCTCTCAGAGGTTTGTAAATCTGTGGAATTTGCTGCCTCAGAGAGCTGTGGAAGCTGGGACATTGAATACATTTAAGACAGAAATAGACAGTTTCTTAAACGATAAGGGGATAAGGGGTTCTGAGGAGCGGGCAAGCAAGTAGAACTGAGTCCATGATCAAATCAGCCATGATCTTATTGAATGGCGGAACAGGCTCGAGGGGCTGTATGGCCTATTCCTGTTCCTATTTCTTATGTTCTTATAAATCTGGAGCAAGTAAAGGATATTCAGCCCATTGATA
This sequence comes from Pristiophorus japonicus, assembly GCF_044704955.1. Lineage (NCBI taxonomy): Eukaryota > Metazoa > Chordata > Chondrichthyes > Pristiophoridae > Pristiophorus > Pristiophorus japonicus. The sequence goes on along the minus strand of NC_091989.1, from coordinate 106,727,055 downwards.
ACTCACTCTATCCAGAGTCCGTGTGTAATTATTCTATCATGGACTTTCCCCACCAACACCACCTGTTGATCTCCCACTCTAAGGAACATTAAATTCCTGACCCTGCCTCCTTTGATTTACTGCTTCACGTTGACCAGGGTTTGGTCACAGCTCACTTCCAAATCCCTTTCTCTATCGGTGTGGGCATTGAAACAGGGGAACATTCCCCCTGACTCCAGACCATCCCCCAGGATCAGCGGCTGAGGTTCCCAGCAGGCGGATCCTGGCACTTATGTCAGAATGTCCCCCGCCCCACCGCCATAGGTTTCTGCCCCACGTTGTGTGCAGATGTTTATGTCTCTTTGCTTTGTCCATCAGACCGGTGCAGATTTGCAAAGAAGCCGAGAGCAATGAGGATTTACTAGCAGCAGAGTGAGTCCTTCACCTTCTTTCCTTAGAGGGGGTTGGGGAAGAGAGGGAGCTGCAAGCGACAGAGAGAGTGAATGTTGGGGAGTGAGGGAATTAAACATCTGGAGTGAGGAAAGAAGGGATATGTGAATGTCCCGTGGGAGAGGAAAAGAGGGAGAGAAATAGAGAGTGAGAAACGAGGGATGAACAAATGAGAGAGAGGGATGAAGTGGGGAAGTGTGTCAGTGAGCGATTCTTTGAGTGCACAGGAGGATGAGACAATCTAACTGTGAAGGAGCGAGGAAGATGTTTACAGCATATTTGATGGTAGATTTACCAAGCCCTCTCCCATTGTAAAGATCCTGACCCACTGTGAGCATGAATTGCAAATCTACAGGCAGCATATGTGCAATTTTGTCGTCTGTGCAATGTAGCAAGAATGGGGAGAATCTAGCCTTGTATTTAAAAAAATCACGTATAGTTTCATCAAATCTGTATAACTGCACAAGATCTGCTGCTGTGTAATATGTGTCACAGATTGTGTGGGTGTGTGTATACTTATACCTTTATATGCTCCTACATAGCCACAAGCAGACACAACAACAACTTGTTTTTTGAACTCATCAAACTCATCTTTTGAGTTGTAACTCACAGTGAGTCATACCTGTTGTTTTGGCCAGCCCTGTCGGAGTGAGACTGACACAGGGCTTTTGTCTGGGCCCCATCCCAGTTTGAACATCTGATGGGCATCAAAACGGACCATTTTTCTTAGGTTTGCTAGTCCTTCCTACGGGAAGTCACCGATCACACTCTGAGTTACTCGGCCAGTCAATCTGGCAACACTGATGTGTTGTGGGCGGGACCACCTACAGGCATGACTCACTGAGATATAGAACGCAAAAGATGGCACGGCTACCTCGTAACCCTTGACTCCCCAACATTAAGACGGAAGACTTGTGAGCTTGAGATACACACACACTCAAACGCACACACACGTCTGGGGTATCGTTTCCTCTGTTTGTAAAGTGTAAGAATAATATCACTAAATTATCATTAGTTTATAATAGTCTTAGTGAAATATTGTTCCTTAGGTTTAGAAATAACTATCCCCAGAATGAGAACCCACTGTCTGTGTCTGTGTATATTATAGAGACAGGCGGGGTGCTGCTGCTCATTTCTCTTTGTTTTGCCTGTTAGTCCAGTGCTGGTGACCGAAGAATCCGAGAACACTGAGGATTTAACACCGGCAGAGTGAGTTCTTCACCTTCCTTCCCGGGAGGGGGCATGAGTTTGTCAGGGAGTGGGAGAGATAACATGTGAAGATAGAGGTGAGGGATAGATTATGGGAGGGAGAAAAGTAGAAACAGTGTAACTCCGGGACTGAGGGAATGAGGAAATGTGAAGAGGAGAGTTCATTGGTGTAAAATGAGTGAGTGTGGGGGAGAGGGACTGAGTGAGTCAAAGGGAGAGATCGAGTGAATGTCTCAATGTCAATTTGTTCGGGAGAGAGTCGGTAAATATGTTCCGATGATGAAAGTACTTGTACGTGTAGATCTAACTCAGAGCTGGAGTTAACAGGCCAAACTCATAACCAATAGTTATATTAGGACAATTAGATGGATTTTCCCACAACTGTAACTGTCAACATCATTTAAAATCAATCTACCCACCGTACCAACCCATTCTCTGTAGGAATCATTGCACAAACTTTTATGTATATTTACTGCTGGGTACAATAAATTATCAGCCATAGTAAAGTTAACACAAGAAACCATATCCAAACTTACTGTTGCCCTACCCTTACTCGGTTACACATTGAGCAAAGGCAATGGTGGTGGTTTGCTTTTTGTTTTATCTGAATCGTCTGTCTACTTACTGTGTATATTTGTGGCTGACCACCTCTGATGGCTGAAGATCATTTTCCGCTTTGTTGTCGTTTTATCATGGAAATGTTCCTGACCTGGTGCGAAACTATAATATCTGCAGCTCTGGACTGAATGTTTCGCTATGCTCCACTTACACAATGTAGCATGGAGCTGCTCTGAGGAAACTTTGGCTTTCCTGCTTCTTCGTAAATTGTTCAATTTAACAATTCCTGTGTGAAAAGCTATATTGACCGACGTCTGGACAATCAGCATTATTGGTTGTTTTTTTTAATAGAAATAGACTATTTCTGAGTTCGCTGATGTCAGCAGCGACAGCAATAGAGAGGTTACAATTGGGCACCATTAGGAAGGGAAATTCGGTCATTGTTACCACTCCTGATTGCTATAGGGTAACCCCCTCACTGGCACTCCAGGCACAGACAGGATCGGGCACAGTTGTAATGTAATCCATAGGTGCATAGCCTGCTGCCACTCATTGTCGAGACTCCTATATGGATCATGGACACTTGAGTAAAGTAGCTAACACACTATGGAACTTTAACTCTGAGCGAGTCAATTTTTCAGGAAGGGAAGGGAAGGAAAGAAAACTGGAAAGAGAAAATGTTTTTAAAAGATGATCAGTTGTCATCTTGTTTATTTGCTGCTCTCTGACAACCTTTCTTGTCTGTCAGACCAATTCAGGTGTGTGAAGAAGCCAAGAGCAGTGAGGATCTGCCACCAGCAGAGTGAGTCTTTCATCTTTCTTCCTGGGAGAGAAGGAATGGGCAACTGTGAGAGGGAGGGAATCATCGAATAATACACTAAAGGAATGAGCAAGTATAAAGGAGTAAAGCAGTGAGTAATGAGGTGGGAGAGAGAGAAAAGTGAGGGACAACCTGCTAGAATGTATGGCCCAGTGATGAACAAAGGAAATGAGTAAGTGTGAGGGAGAATGAGCTAAAGGCAGTAATTGGTAGCCTGTGAGGGATTCACTCAACTATTCAGTATGGGCCCGAATTTGATGCACTCACCGCCCACTGTCGCCGACATTCCTCTTCGGGTTCTGCCCAGTGCCACTTTCGATCTGGTCTGGAGAGGGTGGGAGGGGACAACCGCCGGGAACCGCCCGCTGACATCAGCGGATGGTCGAGTGGCGGAAGTGGACTCCCGCCCGCCGAGATGCCGTACTCATGTGACCGGGAGTTGGCGCCAGAACGGGGGTGGACCGCTGCGAGGAGGCTGGTCCGTCCCCGACGGTAGGTCTGAAGAGCTGAAAAAAAAGGTGAATAAACATTTTTTAGTTTTTTTCTTTACAGGCACTTGCCTGTATGGGGTCCTCTGAAGGTGTTCCGATAGGTTTTAACATTTTTTAATGCTTTTTCTTTGCAGGTCTTTGACCCTCCGTGGGCCCGACTCCATCCTCAGCGGCACTTGGTCGGCAAGTGCCTTTGCCGCTGAGAATGAGAGCTCCCGCCGGCTGCCGCCCAGATTGGTGGCATAAGTCCCTCATTTGCTGCCCGCTGACCTTCGAGGGACCTTGTTGATGAAAACCCCGCCCAAAGTACCATCAGGTACCTCGGTGGCCATCGGCGGTCCTTTGGGCTGCACTTGGGCGGGCGGGGGCCTTCATCAAATTCGGGCCCTATATTTATTAATGGCTTAGACAACATAATAGTGAGCCATATATCCAAGTTTGCCGATGACACAAAGAGTGATGGTATAGTAACTTGTGCAGACAGGAGCAGAAAATTACAAAGAGAGATTGATAGATTAAGTGGGCGAAATTGTGGCAGATAGATTTCAACACAGAGAAGTGTAAGGTCATCCATTTTGAATCAAAAAAGGATAGATCCAAGTATTTCAATGGTGAAGAGGTTGGATCAGTGGAAGTCCAAGAGATTTATATGTCCATGTACACAGATCACTGAAGTGCTGCAGGCACAAACATATATATTTTAAAATGCTAATGGAATATTGGCCTTTATAACTAGAGGGCTCGAATATAAAGAGGAGGAAGTTTTTGTGGATTACTGTGTACAATTCTGGGCACCGCACCTTAGGAAGGACATATTGGCCTTGAAGGAGTACAGCGTAAATTCACCAGAATGTTACCATAAGCTCCAAGGATTAAATGATGAGGAGCGATTACATAAACTTGTCTTGTATTCCTGAAATGTAGAAGGTTAAGGGGTGATTTGATTGAGGGTTTTAGGATTGTGAAAGGAATTAATAGGGTAGATAGAGAGAACTTCATCCGCTGGTGGAAGGAATCGAAGACAAGGGGACATAACCTTAAAATCAGAGCCAGGCCATTCAGGAGAGAAGTTAGGAAACCTTCACGCAAAGGGTGGTAGAAGTGTGGCACTATTTCCCACAGAAAGCAATAGACGCTGGCTCAATTAATTATTCTAAATCTGAGATCAGTAGATTTTTGCTAGACAAGGGTATAATGGGATGTGGAGCCAAGGCAGGTGGATGGAGTTAAGATACGGATCAGCTATGATCTCACTGAATGACGGAACAGGCCCAAGGGACTGAATGGCCAACTCCTGATCTTATGTTCCTAGAAGAACAGAGCAAACGAAGAGAGGGAGAACAAATAAAGAACAGACTGAATGAGAAGAAACGAGCAAGTGTAAAGAGAAGGTGTCAACATAAAGTGAACGAGTATTTGAGAGCAAGGAGGGAAGAGATCAAGCCAGTCTGCCAGGGAGAGTGTGAGTTAGTGATAACTGAGTCAATGGGGTAGATTACCAAGTTGTGGTCCATACATAAATCTGACATTGCAAATGGTCTGTGTTATAGAAATTGCGACAATTTTCAACTCCATTCGAAATTAATATTAGGTGGTTTCTATATCGAGCAGCCGATCACAATATCATTTTTACCCCTGAACAGCAAGCTTAAAATCTACCGCACCGTCACTATATGAGAGAGAGTTTATTTACATATACCAATTCTTTGTGTGTATTTATAGATACAGGCTCTTGGTTTATGTGTGCCTATGTATTTGTATGTACAAATGTGTATCTGTATTCAGAGAGGTAGATCATGTACTGCAGTTTATTTCCATACATTGAGAAGCTTTTTAAGAACATAGAACATAAGAATTAGGAGCAGGAGTAGGTCATATGGTCCCTCGAGCCTGCTCTGCCATTCAGTAACATCAAGGTTGATAGTTGACCTCAATTCCATTTTCGTGACCTATCCCCATTTGCCTTAATTCCTCTGAAATCCAAAAATCTATCTATCTCAGCCTTGATTATACTCAACAACTAAGCATCCACTGCATTTTGGAGCTGAGAATTCCAAAGATTCACAACCCTCTGAGTGAAGAAGTTCCTCCTCATCTCAGTCTTAAAAGGCCGGCCTCTTATCCTGAGACTATGGCCCCTAGTTCTAAACTCTCCAGTCAGGGAAACAACCTCTCAGCATCTACCCTGTCAATCCCCCTCGGAATCCTGTATGTTTCAATGCGATCACCTCTCATTCTTCAAAACTCCAGAGAGTATAGGCCCAATCTACTCAATCTCTCCTCATAGGACAAACCTCTCATCCCAGAGATCAATCTAGTGAATCTTTGTTGCACCGCCTCTAAGGCAAGTATATCTTCCTTAAATAAGGAGAACAAAACTGTGCACAGTACTCCAGGTGTGGTCTCACCAAGGCCCTGTACAATTGTAGCAAGACTTCTTTACTCTTGTACTTCAATCCACTAGCAACAAAGGCCAACATACCATTTGCCTTCCCAGTTGATTGCTGTACTTGCATGCTAGCTCTGTGTTTCTTGTACTAGGACACCCAAATCTCTCTGAACACCAACATTTAATAGTTTCTCACTATTTAAAAATATTCTGTTTTTCTATTCTTCCTACCGAAGTGATTAACCTCACATTTCCCACATTATACTCCATCTGCCATTTTATTGCCCACTCACTTAACCTGTCTATATCCCTTTGCTGGCTATTTGCGTCCTCATCACTTCTTACTTTTCCACGTAGCTTTGTATCGTAAGCAAACTTGGATACATTGTACCCGGTCCCTTCATCTAAGTCATCAATATAGATTGTAAATAGTTGAGGCCCCAGCACTGATCCTTGTGACACCCCATTAATTACAGCCTGCCAATCTGAAAATGACCTGTTTATCCCTACTCTCTATTTTCTGTCTGTTAATCAATCCTTTATCCATGCTAATACCTTACCACCCCCCGCCCCCCCCCCCGCCACCCCATGTGCCCTTATCTTGCTTAACAACCTTTTATGTGGCACTTTATCGAATGCCTTTTGGAAATCCAAAAATACTACATCCACTGGTTTCCCTTTATCTACCCTGCTAGTTGCATCCTCAAAAAACTCCAATAAATTTGTCAAACACGATTTACCTTTTATAAAAACATGTTGACGCTGCCTAATCAAATTATGATTTTCTAAGTACCCTGTTACCATTTCCTTTATAATGGATTCCAGCATTTTCCCGATGACTAATGTCAGGCTGACTTACCTGTCGTTCCCGGTTTTCTCTCTTCCTCCTGTCTTGAATAGCAGGATATCCAATTGGCTGGGACCTTTCCGGAATTGTCAACACTATGCCAGCAAAATAGGCAGCTTCAAAACAATGCATGTCTCATAATATCTCTAGTGGTTTGTTTATGTCTTACTATCCCCTGAAGTATATGTTTTGTTTTGTCTGTCAGACCAGTGCAGTCGTGTGAAGAAGGCACGAGCAGTGAGGATTTGCCAGCTGACGAGTGAGTCTTTCAATTCTTGGCTGAGAGAGGAGAGAAAGTGTTAGGGGAAGTGAGAGAGTTGAGAGAGTGAAGGAATGAGAAACTGAGTGAGCATTTTGAGGGGGAAGTGAGCTTGTGCAGGGAGTTTAAGCGAGTGATTGAGGGGATGGCGAGTGAGAAGGATCAAGGTTGAGGGGAAAGTGGGTCTTTGTTTGATGAGATGGAATAGCAGAGACTGACAGCAAGTGAGACTGAGAGGAAATCCTCCGTGATTGAGGGAGTGAAGGTGTCAGGAGAAAGAGAGTGATGCCAAGAAGGGAGTGAATGTGGGCAAAGAGTGATTGGCAGTTCGACACATGCCCAGTGTAAGATGATTTGCATTTCATTTTCTGCTTTTATTTTCCTGCTCTAGAATCAACGTGAAATTTAATTAATGTTTCTTGAAGCTATTCTTGTCGAATAGCATGCATAATAGATTGCTTTGAGTGATATGTTTTGCTCAGTAATTGCTCGATTTGAATCTGTATGTTTATAAGGTGTGGCAAGAGTGTGAAACGTCAATACATTGTGTGTTGGAAGCAGTAATGCATGGAGATTTGCAATGTGCTTTTTGAGCAAAAACTGGTGCAATGGGTTTCTGAGGCTCTCTCTCTAAGGTCGGTAAATCCTGAGGTCGATCTTTCAGTCTTTGTCTCTCGAGCCTCCTGCTGTCTCCTAGCAACCCCTGCCGCTCGCGTTCAGTCTCCTAGCAACCCCTGCCGCTCGCGTTCGGTCTCCCAGCAACCGCAGCCGGGCCGGAGCTGTCCTGGAGCACTGGTGCTGATGAGACGGAGCTCGGGGCTCAACCTGCAAAGCCCGCCTCAACAACAACCAGATATCGCAAGTCTGCGGCAGGGGAGCGGGGCACAGCAGTCACCGGGCCTCGGCAGCCGGGCTTCCACAGAAGCTGCAAATGCAAAAAAAACATTTGCATTGAGGGGAGATCTCATCCGGAGGTCACATCAAGCAGAAATTCTTGTTTATAAAGAAATGCTTTGCTCCCCAGAGCATTAAAGCTGAGGTGGTGGTTTTACATCGAGCAGCAGTTGGGGTATTTTTGGTCCATCAGGTTGGGGGTCGCTGTTCCTATTTTACCGCCTGGGCGGAACTCAGACAGGAATATCCCGTGGGATCTGCGCCTGAGCAGAATGGGACATGGGGAGGGGGGGGGGGGGGTGGGGGTTAAAATAGGGGCAGAGTTCCCTGTTGACGCCAGCTTCCTCCGCCAATCACGAACCGTGGAATTTAAACTGTTTGGCAGCGCAAAACCGATGTTGTGGATGTTCCGTCCATGGCAGAACCCATCTGATTTTTATTACCATTAAACTCAATGGAAATTAAAAGTGGATAGTTTCTATAGAGGATGGTGGGGGTCTGGAACATACTGCCTGCAAGGGTCGGCCACCAGAGAGGGTTTTGGGCTGGCCAGTGGTCTGGTGCCTGTTGGCGGCCTGGCCGAATCCGAGTCCGCCATTGTCGGGCCGACCTTAGAGTTGGACGACAATTAAAATAAAATGGCGGCCGTGGCGGTGCTCCCTTCCATTTAAGGGCGGCCACGCCATCCAGCCACTGGCAGCTTCCCGGCTCCGCTCCTGTGGGGCAATTTCCCTCACGGGGCGGAAAGGGGTCGCTGGCGGGTGGTAAGGGGTGGGCGCGCACCCGACGGGAAGGGAACATGAGGCCCGGTGGAAACCCGTTTCCTCCGCTTCCGGCCCGGGGCCAAATTCTGGCAGGTCGGACCATCTGCCTGCCCCTGGTTGGAAAGGCTTTACCGCCCCATTACTGCCTTTTAGAAGCGGTAATTGACCTTAAAGAGAGCGGCAATTTTGGCACCTTTAACCCCCGGGTCTCGTGTAGTGCTGTGATGCGAATTTGCCACTCGGACCAGCCCCTACACATCGCACACGCACCCCAAGGTTGAAAATCTGCCAGCGAAGCTCGCACGTTGGAAATAGAATCCATCTGATTTTCCTCCAGTTGAACGGGAGGAAAATCTACAAACACATGGAAATTAGGGACAGGAAAAGAATAACTGGTCCATCAAACCTGCCCCACACTCATGGTGCCTGGAGCATCATGACTAGATAATTCTTACCCCCCAGCACCCATGCAATCTCCTGGGAAAGGGGGAAAAAACAGGAAAACCCCAGGGCCAATAGGGAACAAATCTAGAATATTCCTCAGGTGATCAAAACCACATTAAGCATGCGTACGTCAGCTATTACATCACTTACCTTTTCCGTTCTGTCGGGTGTGTGAGCCTCCTGGCGAGATTGCCCTTTCAGTGCTCTGTCTAGATGATGCTTAATGCCCATCTAGATGGAGAATCTATGCCACAGCCTTTTGTGTTTTGCAGTAACCTGGCCGGCATCTACCTAGAAGGGAGCGACCAGACTGCGCACCCAAAGCCCGTCGAAGAGGTTGCTGAAGATCAAGTGACGGAAGCTTTTGAGATCAGCCCTCAACAGCAGGTAAGGGGATGACAGGCCAAATGTCATCATGGTACACCACCTGTTGGAGCATAGCATTACTCTTAAAGAGATAGTCCCTTCTTGAAAAGATGTGCTTGGCAAATCACATTGTTGGATTTACTAGCGGATCTCCTGCAACGTATCTTGCAGTAAATCAGAGGAAATTCTCTTTTATAAGGGCATGAGAATTGTACCAAGCAACACATAATGGGCAAGAAGTTCAAATTGCACCCAAAATGAGCACAAAGTTGGTGGAGCGATGGATCTGGCTGCTGATCCGATACAAGACACACACACACAAACCGGAGAGAATGCTCAAAAATGCATATATCATTCCAGATCAAACAAACAAAGGACATTTGACATGCACTATTCTGTGAAGGTAGTGAGCCTTTAATCGCCCAAATATTTAATCGTCCATGGTGATTGTTTCTCATTTGTATTTTTTAAATCAGGAGGAGGATATTCTGACAACTGAGTTCGACCAGGAAAGTAAGTGCTCAAAGTATATCTGTACTTAGTGGGAGAGTGTCAGTGGGGTTATTACTGCATTCAGATTTTTCAATCTCTTCATTTCTTTTTAGAGCAAATTCAGTGAAGCTACACCCCACGAGCAGAGCCTCATTCGGCAGGAGTGTGGGTTGGAGATTTGGAGCTATAGTGTTACAGCCCTATCTCTGACTGGTGCCCACATCAGTGACAGGAACAGAGACACAGTGAAATATCACTGTGCCTTTGGACACTCTGAGGGAAGAGTTCCTCTGAATGATGTGGTGGTGTTCTTTATAAATGGACTTACAATTTTGCTGCAGCCTCTCCTCTCCTTGATGTTTAGAACTGATATTCAAACTGAATGCCATATAATATTAAGGATAGATACAAATATCTACAATACTTCATTGTAAATAACATTGGCTGTGATTATTTTATTTAGTACCAGGCTAGCTCCTTCCCCAGATCTGCCATTTTCATGTATATCGGTTTTCATTATTATTATAGCATGAGTGTAAGTGTGCTTAAACTGTTACTCCTACGTGTAAAAATGTGTTTAAATCACTGCGATAAGTCTGTGACTTTGTTTAACTCATTTTTTAGGATATGGTCAGGTGAAGGAAATGTCTGTATTCCCTCAGGTGTAAATTTTATAAACATTGATAATGTATAAACTGCTTAAAGAACATATGAGCTATGCAGCATGTGTGAGCTGTATGTGTGTAAACCTTACAGTGATACATAAATCGTGGCAAACATAAAATATATGGAGATTCTATAAACTGAATCTCGTATGTAGGCACAATAATGAACGTATGCAACAACAGTATGTGGGAGTACGCTGTACTGTGTGTGGTATATTTGCCGATAAAGTGTGAGATATTGTCTGAGACAGGGTGTGTTGTACAGTCTGAGATTGGGAGGGGTGGGTACAGTCTGAGATCGGGGCGGGGGGGGGGAGTACAGTCTGAAATGGGGTGTGTGGTACAGGCTGAGATGGGGTGTGTGGTACAGTCTGAGATGGGGTGTGTGGTACAGTCTGAGATGGGCGTTGTGCTGTACAGTCTGAGATGGGGTGTGTGATACAGTCTGAGATGGGGTGTGTGGTACAGTCTGAGATCGGGGTATGCTGTACAGTCTAAGATGGGGTGTGTGGTACAGTCTGAGATCGGGGTGTGCTGTACAGTCTGAGATGGGGTGTGTGGTACAGTCTGAGATCGGGGTGTGCTGTACAGTCTGAGATGGGGTGTGTGGTACAGTCTGAGATGGGGTGTGTGGTACAGTCTGAGATGGGGTGTGTGGTACAGTCTGAGATCAGGGGGTGGGGTCGGAGGGGGGGTGGTACAGTCTGAGATGGGGTGTGTGGTACAGTCTGAGATCGGGGTGTGCTGTACAGTCGGTGGGGGGTCTTTGTGGTACAGGCTGAGATGACAGTCAGTGAGAATGATATATTGTGGTACAGTCTGTATTAAGTGGTATGCTGTGTTACACAGTCTAGGATGCACTATATAGTCTCCTTGAACTCTATACTTAAACCTGCTTTTGCTTTTTAGTTGCAGATGCTCAGTGCTGAGCCAGCCTCCTTACTGCTCGAATCACATTCCTAGATGTGCTTAGTTACTGCCATCATGTCTAAACGAAGTAAAGACGTAGAGTTAGTCCATCTCGTTCGTGACGTGCCGCTGACTCCCAGAAGCTCCACCCCTAATTCCCAGTATGCTTTAGATTTACCCAATGTGCCTAGCTACCGGCCTTCCACCTCTCGGCTACCTCCACTTTGCCCTAGGAAGCAAACATCTGGGGTCAAAAACCCCAACTTCCTGACCGAGGAATGGTCCCCATTGCGTCGTATAGGTGAACATAATCTGCACTATGTTTGGTAGTTGCTTTACGTTTTTTATTTGCATATCAGCTTGTTTGAATCTGTGTGTATGTCTGTGATCGCCTGTCTTGAGTCCCGTGTGTGTATAACTTCAATATTGTTGGTTGGTACGCAGTTATGGTCAATGTCTGAGATACTTTCACAAAACAATCAGTGGACTTTCTGGATCTAGCCAGTGACTGCTTACTAACCTCCTTTGATTTCCCTGAGGCCTGAACCCTTTTGTTTACACAATGGCTTAACATCCTCCTCTGATTTTTCTTGAGGGATTAAAGTATTTCACTTACATGGGACAAGATTTACAAAAGCAGATTTAAATAGGAACATAGGAACAGGAGTAGGCCATGCTGCCCCTCGAGCCTGTTCCGCCAATCAGTTAGATCATGGCTGATCTGTTTCTTAACTCCATATATCCGTCTTGGTCCCTTATCCCTTAATACTCTTGGCTATCAAAAATCTACCAATCTCATTTGTGAAGTTTTCAATTGACCCCCCTCCCCTCCCCCAGCAGCTTTTTGGGGGAGAGAGTTCCAGATTTCCATACCCTTTATGTGAAGCAGTACTTCCTGACATCGCAACTGAGCAGCCTAGCTCTTATTTTAAGAATATGTCCCCTTGCTCTGGACTTCCCCACCAGAGGAAATTCTCTCCATCTACCCAATCAACTCCTTTAATCATCTTAACCACCTCAATTAAATTACCTGTTGATCTTCTACACTCAAGGGAATACAAAGCTAGGGAGAAATGTTGGGTGTTTGGAGAGAAAATGGGAGCGGTCTAACGATTTTTCGATACTCAACTGGTTTGTCTACTCCAAACCTCACTATGTTCTGGCCCTAATCCAGCTGCTTTAATGCATTGCCAGCTCAGAGTTGTCTCTGAGGTTATATAAGCAATAAAACTCCTTTCTTCCCTGTGAATCTTTAATGTAGTCACTCTAATCCCTTGGGCTTTTGGATTACATTTGTAAAAGGAATGTTGCGGAGAGGTGCAACGGTTCATCTTGATCAAAAAGACAATACTGATCAACTTACTTCAGATCCTGGTTGAATCTGGGCTGTCAGCAGGGATCACATTGCAACAACAGCTATTTACTACTGGAAGTAACATTAAGATTCATCTTTAAGAGGCCTTCCTGAAATTCAATTGGGAAAAAACGGAATATGTCAAACAATGAGCTGCATCTGATTCCATTCAAATAATTCTGAGTAGAAAGGAACATCATCAAACTCAAAGCATAAAACCACGAGTTATTAATGTGCACTAAAATGCAAGGAGATTAAGGAGCTGGATAATTAACTAAAATGTGCCAAATGCAAATTAATATATACATTTATTGGACATACTATTTAAAACAAAGCCATGTATGAAGGTGAGATTTTCCCCTCTTGGACTATGTCAAAGTTATCGGCCTGTAACTTGGGGTTTCGCTGACCAGCAGAGCAGATCATTTCAGAATTCCCTGCTGCACAGTGCTTAGCTCACTGGAGGAAGAGCCTGAAGGGCATTGAAAGCATTTTCAAATGGATTTTATGCAGTAGTGAGTTTCTCATAATAGCTCATTATTTTAGTTTTTAATATAAAACTATCATTCAAAACTACAAAAAGTATAACGAGAATATGCCTTAGACATGGAGTTCTTAAAGTAAAACATAAAAACATAGAAAATAGGTGCAGGAGTAGGTCATTTGGCCCTTCAAGCCTGCACCACCATTCAATATGATCATGGCTAATCATTCACCTCAGTACCCCTTTCCTGCTTTCTCTCCATACCCCTTGATCCCTTTAGCCATAAGGGCCACATCTAACTCCCTTTTGAATATATCTAACGAACTGGCCTCAACAACTTTCTGTGGTAGAGAATTCCACAGGTTCACAATTCTCTGAGTGAAGAAGTTTCTCCTCATATCGGTCCTAAATGGCTTACCGCTTATCTTTAGCCTGTGACCCCTGGTTCTGGACTTCCCCAACATCAGGAACATTCTTCCTGCATCTAACCTGTCCAAGCCCATTAGAATTTTATATGTTTCTATGAGATCCCCTCTCATTCTTCTAAATTCCAGTGAATATAAGCCTAGTCGATCCACTCTTTCTTCATATGTCAGTCCTGTCATCCCGGGAATCAGTCTGGTGAACCTTCGCTGCACTTCCTCAATAGCAAGAATGTCCTCCCTCAGATTAGGAGACCAAAACTGTACATAATATTCAAGGTGTGGCCTCACCAAGGCCCTGTACAACTGCAGTAAGACCGCCCTGCTCCTATACTCAAATCCTCTCGCTATGAAGGCCAACATGCCATTTGCCTTCTTCACTGCCTGCTGTACCTACATGCCAACTTTCAATGACTGATGTATCATGACACCCAGGTCTCGTTGCACCTCCCCTTTTCCTAATCTGTCACCAAAGAAAGACTTGCATTTATATAGCGACTTTCGCGACCACCGGACGTCCCAAAGCGCTTTACAGCCAATGAAGTACTTTTGAAGTGTAGTCACTGTTGTAATGTAGGAAACTCGGCAGCCAATTTGCACACAGCAAGCTCCCACAAACAGCAATGTAACAATGAGGAGATTGATCAATTTTGGGGGGGGGTCAGGAATAGTCCATTTTGGGAGGTAAATAGTAAATAGTAGTAGTCAAAGAGCGATTACCACAGGAATCTCCCAGATGTCTTATGAAGTGGAGGGGTCTGTTACTGGGTAAGTTTTGGCTTAGAAACCCACCAGAAGTTTCCAGTGTAATGGTAAGATGTTGCTGGCACTGTGATTATAATAGAGTCTGTTCAGTTCAACAGTGTCACACTTCCGGGATAAATTAATGTATTATCTTTATATGCTAACCTAAAGCAGTGTGTGTATGTCGTAACATCAAATAACCATATAGAGCTCTGGGAAGTACATGGTATCTTCGGCGAGTGCTCAATGCTTTCACCTCCTTCTTATCCGCCTCTTTACTTTGTTAGATCCTCATACTACCTCACTACCCTCAGTCAACATTGAAGATGTGGATTCTGAAGGGGATTCCTTAATATCCGGGTTTGGCAAGTTGCCACCAATTCAGTTACCCTCTTCACCATACAAGAGCCGGACACTTGCAGTACCTGGTGTCCCCAAGTCAGCACAAAGGTATGAGCACAAACTAAGGTCAGTGCGGATTAGGAGATGGATGCAGTAGTTGTGAAGGTTGCTAGATTGCACTGGTGGAAGATTTAGTTGAGTGCTGGAGAGCTCTGTGCAGGAATTCCTCCAGGATTTGAATTTGCAGTTTCAATGCAGATGCCAACAAAATAAGGGGCTAGAGTTTGCAGATTTGGCAGCCAACAGCTCACAAAGAAAGCTTGACCGGGTTTGCAGCTGAGCTGAGCAATGACAAATGATATTCAATAAGGCCAATGCTGAATATTGGAAATAAAATGGGAGGCAAGTGTGCTCCATAGGTGGAATAGAACTTGGCAAGGGAAAGAGATTTAGGGTGTTAATTTGCTTATCAGGTTGTGGTGATTTTTACAATCCCTGGATCAGGCATATTTCTCAAGTGTTTACTCTCAACTTAAGGTTGAGGTAGCCAAATCCTAAAGACGCTGAATGGGTCTGATGGTCCGGTCTATCTCTCCCTAAAGGAGAGGAATGGCCCGAAAATGTTACCGTCCTCCAGATAGCACTTTTTAAACAAGTTTCAGCCAGAATGTAATGTCTCGGATATTGTAAAGGTCCGGGAATCTCTCCTCAGTAGTGTACCTCTTCACCGAAAGAGTGTACGAGATGTGGTTCACGAGACCATGAGAAACAATTCTAAAACATATAGAGGTTTATTAAAGAACCAATCTGCAATTTACAGTTGGTGAGTCAGTCAATCGCAATGTAAACAGTTCTTAAAAAAGATGAAAAATACAATCTTATTTCTAGTAGAGAATCTCACTTTTAAATCTAAACTTCGTTACAGGATTACAGTTCTAAAATTATTTAAGCAGGATATCCATCAATTATCAAGGTAGCAGTTACCTTAAATCCCCGAGTAGTAGAAGGCGATAGAGCAGGCACGATGCCTTCTGCCTCACTCTGATAGTCGAGAAACGCTTATGCCCTTCTAAGCGAGTCTAAAAATCTAATTCGAGCTCTCAATATTTATACCCTTTTCTTGTTGGTCAAGTTTATTATCGCTAGTTATTTTTTAGCTGACCTTTGCATTATTAACCATTGTGTCAAAACATGGCCATTGTGAGTTTACCATCTATGTTCAAAGGGCAGGTGTCATTTGTTTGTGCCATGGGCACTTGAGTGTTGTTGCAACATGTGTTCTTTTCAAAGAAGTTATACAATAAATATGCATAGTCCCAAGAATTTGGTCTTGTTTATGCGATAGGTACTTAACATTTAGCCATTCAATTGGTCTAACTGCTGTATCTACATATGTCCATTGTTCGATCACCAAGCTATGGTCAAGAGGGCAGATGCCATTGGTTTATGCAATGGACAATCCAGATTAGGCCATTCAGCTGACTGCTATTTCAACAATTGTCCTGTTTTAAGAAGTTAATAAAGTTGCTTATCCAGGGTCAGCCCTTGAAGCTAGAATTCTTTCAAAGCTGGGACTCCAAAACTAGCCAACTTAGCTGAATGCTATCTCAACAATTGTCTCATTTTTAAAGAAGTTATAAGGTAGAATTTTTTAAGAAGTTATAATGTAGAATTCCTTCACACGGTACAAAGAGTAGCAAACATAATTAAAAGAAACAGGATGCTGGAATATATTGCCAAATCAGTTAAATTCACTGCGCCATTCATGCTGAAGCTGTGAAATAGGAAGATAAGTCGGGATGAGGAAACATCTAACATTTTGCGGAAGGACTTAGATCTGCTATGTAACTAAGCAGACAAATTAAATAAAGAATTAATACCGAGGAATACAAAGTATGGCACATAGGTAGAATGATTGAGCAATACAGGTTTACAATGAAGGAAATAATCAGCAGAAGGAGACTTTCAAAGGCACCTGAGAGCTACAATAGACTCATCATTTCAATGTTGAGATAAAGGGTTGATTTTCTAACTTGATGCTGCCGATCCTGCACCGAATTTTCAATATCCATGTGTAGAGGCCCTACAAGTGGTGCATAAGAGAGATATGAGCAATGTGAGGTTTGGGATCGCCAGCCTCAAAGCAAGATGTCTCAGAGGCATCCTTATAGCGATATAAAAGACACTTAAAGAATATAACCTCGGAACCAAACTTGTAGATAGACCTGAACGAGCAGGCACACATTCAGGGCTGAGAAGGGTAACTTAAGGACAGACACCAGAAAGTACTTCTTTACACTTAGGCTGATCAGCAGCTGGAACAGCTTGTCAAGAACATAAGGAATAGGAGTAGGAGTAGGCCATTTGGCCCCTCGACCCTGCTCCGCCATTCACTAAGATCATGGCTGATCTGATCCTGGCCTCAACGCCACTTCCCGTCCCGCTCCCCATAACCCTTCACTCCCTTATCATTCAAAAATCTGTCTATCTCCACCTTAAATATATTCAGTGACCCAGCCGCCACAGCTCTCTCGGGTAGAGAATTCCAAAGAACTACGCCCCCTAGTTCTAGATTCCCCCATGAGGGGAAACATCCTCTCTGCATCTACCTTGTCGAGCCCCCTCAGAATCTTATATGTTTCCATAAGATCACCTCTCATTCTTCTCAACTCCAATGAGTATAGGCCCAACCTACTCAACTTTTCTTCATAAGACAATTCCTTCATCTCAGGAATCAACCTCGTGAACCATCTCTGAACTGCCTTCGATGCAACTATATCCCTCCTTGAATAAGGAGACTAAAACTGTTTGCAGTACTCCAGGTGTGGTCTCACCAACGCCCTGTACAGTTATAGCAGGACTTCCCTACTTTTACACTATTGCAGATGGATGCAGAGAGGATGTTTTCACTGATGGGGGAGACTAGAACTAGAGGACATGATCTTAGAATAAGGGGCCGCACATTTAAAACAGATGAGGAGAAATTTCTTCTCTCAGAGGATTGTAAATCTATGGAATTTGCTGCCTCAGAGAGCTGTGGAAGCTGGACATTGAATAAATTTAAGACAGAAATAGACAGTTTGTTAAACGATAATGGGGTAAGGAGTTATGGGGAGCGGGCGGGGAAGTGGAGCGGAGTCCATCAGCCATGATCTCATTGAATGGTGGAGCAGGCTCGAGGGGCTCCTTTTTCTATTTCTTATGTTCTTATGTTCTTATACTCCATCCCCCTTGCAATAAAGGCCAACTTTCCACTTGCTGTATCTGCATACTTTTGTGTTTCATGTACAAAGACTCCCAGATCCCTCTTTTCCACAACATTTGTAATCTCTCCTCATTTAAATAATAATTAGTTTTTTTATTTGTCTTACCAAAGTGGATAACCTCATATGTTCCCACATTATATTCCACCTGCCAAATTTTTACCCACTCATTTAGCTTATCTATATCCCATTGTGTCCTCTTCACAACTTGCTTCCCCACCTATCTTTGTATCTTAAGCAAATTTGGCTACATTACACTCGTTCCCTTCATCCAAGTCATTAAATAGTTGTAAATAGTTGAGTCCCCAGCACTAATCCCTGTAGCACCCCACTAATTACAGTCTGCCAACCTGACTCTCCATTTATCCTGACTCTCTGTTTTCTGTTAGTTAGCCAATCCTCTGTCCATGCTAATATATTACCCCCAACCCCGTGAACTTTTATCTTGTGCAGTAATCTTTTGTGTGGCACCTTATCGAATGCCTTCTGGAAATCTACTGGTTCCTCTTTTTCCATTCTGCTCGTTACATCCTCAAAGAACTCTTTCATAAAACCATGCTGACTCTGCTTGACTGTATTATGTTTTTCTAAATGTCCTGCCACTACTTCCTTAATAATGGACTCCAGCATTTTTTCTATGACAGATGTTAGGCTAACTGGTCTATAGTTTCCTGCTTTCTGTCTCCCTCCTTTCTTAAATAGGGGCGTTACATTTGTGGTTTTCCAATCTGCTGGGACCTCTCCAGAATCCAAGGAATTTTGGTAGGTTACAACCAATGCATCCACTATCTCTGCAGCTACTTCTTTTAAGACCCTCGAATGCAGGCCATCAGGTCCAGGGGACTTGTCCGCCTTTAGTCCATTAGTTTGCCTAGTACTTTTTCTCTAGTGATAGTGATTGTTTTAAGTTCCCTTTCCCCCTTCCTCCTTGATTATCAATTATTGGGCTGCTTTTAGTGTCTTCCACCTAAAGGAAGGTTGAAGACAACACACTGAGGAATGGGTGTCTGGGAGTCTTCTTCACGTAACATTATTTTAACCCACCATGACCAATTTCATTAGCAAACGGTCCCAAAGATAAAATCAAAAGCAATTGGGACAAGAGTTGTCCAGCTCCTTTTTTATTTGGTCAGTTGCGATTTATTTGGTATTGCGATTAAGTCTCCAAAAAAAAATCTATTGAGACATCTACACTTGCAGCATTTCTGATTACACATGCTCTCCCTGTATGTACACACACCACTTCCCTAAGTCCAGAGCGCTTTGGCACAAGTTGGCAAAGCTAAGGCTTAGGGAGCCTAAGTGTGCACAGTGAAATTGCTGGAGTTCAACTGGCTAAAGCTGCACAGCTTTCCAATATAGAGTACAAATAGGTTTCCCACTATTTGTCCTGCCAGCACCACTTTACCCACTGGGGTATTTCTTAGTTCCCTATGTAACTAGAAAACAGAAACCTTTTATTAGGTTTTGGTGAGTGTGGGTGTTCTGTTTCATCGAGTTATATAACCCAGCAGTAATACCATCTCCTCATGCCACTACTGACTGACATTGTTAATATAATGGTCGCCCACAACCTCTACAAGCCACTTCCTCCTGTCACCATTCATAGCCACCCATCCAATTATTAATTAACTCCACACTGACAATCTCATTGTTTTTTATCTTTTATTCTTTGTCATGCATTCAGTTTGTGTAAGAATCTGCAGTAAGTGACCAACTGTTAGGGCCACACTAGTGTTACAGACCAGTGCTGTACAGTCGTGCACGCTTGTGTTACAAATCAGCATTATACAGAAATGGCACGGCAGTGTTACAACCCAATGCTGTGCAGTAGTATTAATGTTAGAAGCACATACAATACAGTAGTGCTAAGCTAGTATTAGACACACAACAACACACACCGTACACTGTAGCAATGAGAGCCTGTTTGTTTCCTTTCACTCCTAACCCTTAGGCCACAAATTGGACAGAAAATGCTGGAAATACTCAGCATCTTAAAAAGAAGAGACAGGCTGAAATTCCAGGTCTAAGACCCTTTGATATTTTTAGGTGCGGTGTATTTTCAGCATTTTATTTAAATATATCTCGATACTGGTCAATATGAATATAATTACCAGCTGAAGATATTTGGGCTGAGTGATCAACAACCCATTAAACTTGGTCCAATCTGGCTTCCAGTTCCTGGTTTGATGTGTGAAAGATAGAAACTTCTAACTGATTGTCAGTCTCTTTCCCATCCCTGGTGTGAAGATGCTGTAGTTCAACTTGATATCATGGTGATAAAAAGGATGTCACCTATGGTCCTTGTCCTGCTGGCATCTGGCAGAGACAGGAATATCTCTGTGATGACTTTTGATGGGCCTGTGATGACCTGTGATTTAATTGTCTTTATTGAATAGAAATAAGCTCACCTCCCATGAAGACAGTGTGGATGAATCATCCCAGGAGTTACCTGTGCAAGCTTGGCACAGCCAGACCAACCTCCAAGTTGACGATGGAACTAGATTTACATTGTCCCTTGACTGGCAGGAATTTATAGCAGTTTTCATGCTTGATTTTTCTGAGTCCTTTGTACTGCTACAGATGCCATTATTTTTTATGCATTCCCTCCCCCCCATTGTTCCAGGTAATTGTCAAATGGTGCTGGCTGCAAATTACATCACAGGGGCAGGTTTTCGAATACAGATGCCCCAGAGTGGGGACGGTGGTCTCAACTGCTTGTGGGTGGCTGCGCACACCTCAACACATGGGTTTAGCCTCTTATGTAAGGGATGCAGTTTGGATTAGAGGTAAATTGTGAGGTGTAATTAGAGGGAGGAATGGATACTGAGCAGTGAAGAGAGAGAGAGCAGGTAGGAAGAGGAATTTGAGGGCCACGGAGGAGCAGGGTGAAAGCGGATAGCCTGATTGAATTTATCCCATTCATTTAATTAATTTGGTAATGCCATGTTTTTACCTGAAGTTGTGTTTATTCAGGGCACACATGTATTTATTTCATCAATTCTCAAATGGAAATCAGCCCCAGAAGCTGGGCTCCATGAATTGATGCCGCATTTATTAAATTTATTTCCAGCTTTTCCTCCTACCATAAAAGCAGGATTGCAGGCTGCATATATTTATTTATTTCATTAATCCCCAGCTGTCCTGCTGCTCAATTCCATGAATAGAAGCCGTACTGGAGTAGAAGCAGAGCTGGAAGCAGCAGTGGAGGAACTGGGAGCATTACATGTTGTCATCAGGCTGAGTGGGTTGGAGTGGCAAGCAGGGCACGGTAATGGATCAGGCAGAAGCAGGCATTCCCCAGATCAGAACACACAAGTAAAGCAGCAGGGTGGGTGGTGAGCAGGGTGGATGGTGAGCAGGGTGGTGAGCAGGGTGAGTGGTGAGCAGGGTGGGTGGTGAGCAGGGTGGATGGTGAGCAGGGTGGGTGGTGAGCAGGGTGGGTGATGAGCAGAGCGGCCAATGTTTACAAAAGAGGTTTCAATGGAGCACATCTTCTACACAAGGGATAGATATATTTGTGAATGGACAAAATGGACATGGTTACTAGAATTACAATCATGTTGTGCAATAAGTTATATTTAGTACGGTTTCTCACATCAGCACAGCCCTTGGGCTAAATTGGAATATTGATGCGTTTGGCACTAGTGACCTCAGACTACACTTGCAACATTGGCACCAGACACACCTTGTATTGGAAAGCTAAGTGCCTGAATTCAGTTTTATTGTTCAATTTCAGTGATCAACAGGGTTCGACAACAAGTATTACCAGTGCTATTATTAATGAGCGTCTCCAGGAGCTGGTGAAACTCTTTAGGGAACGAACAGAACAAGTCAAGGAAAAACTCATTGACCCTGATGCATCTGAAGATGAACAAAGTCCAACTGCATGTAAGTAAAGGGATTAGAAAATTGGGGGCAGGACATGGTGATTGGGATGGGGTTGGTAAACAGTATGTGCATTGAACAACAATGTGAAATCATGGCTGGCATAATTGGACAGTTTGTCTGAACTACTGAACGAACCTCAGTTAAGATTTCACAGAACTTCATACAGTGGGATTAGGTAGCAATGAATGTAGAGGAACACAGGAAGATACAAACAGAACAGGGGGACTTGGATGGCTCAAAGGGCTAATGTACTCTCCTCTCAGTTCTTTGACTTGCGTTCCAAACCTGGCCAGACTGGTGGAATGAAAGCCTCTTATCTGATGTCTAAAGTTGGCCGAGAAGTTCCTGAGACATCCTCCTAGGGGGTGGATCTAGGCTGGGTGGAATTTTTGTCTGCCTCACGGAGTGTCCTTGCATCTATCCTAAATCTTAGGGTTAGGGGCACTGCCCATAACAGCAGGGTGGGGTGGGTGGGTGATGAGGATATCGTTGTGACTCCTTGCTGTCACATTTCCTACATTTCAACAGTGACTATACTTCAAAAGTACTTCATTGCCTGTAAAGCGCCTTGGGACTTCCTGAGTCTTGAGCGGGGCTATAGAATTACAATTTAAAAAAAATTAATTTGCTCTGTTATGGAGCTAAAATGTTTTTGACTTGCTCACAAATAAATCTGACTGTTTGTTTACTTTATACTACAGCACCAGTGAAGAAGGCCTCAGAAGCCCTTCCCCCACCCCCAGTGGAGGAAGAGGAGGAGAAGAAGGAGGAGCACTACTGTGAAATGATGTGCTGCAGGTTTAAAACTGAACCTTGGATCAGGCGGATTAAATCAGTGGGGTTTCCATCCAGCGTTGATCCCTTCAGCAGTAGGTTTATTTGGGACTGTCTTTCAAAGTAATGTTTGTAACTGTGATAGTCTGAGCAGTAACTGGTATGAGATGCAACTAATCAATAGTCTGATCAGTAACTTGTCAATGGGATCTAAACCCAGCAGTACCCAGCTGAGCAGTAACTGATGAGCAGGACCTTATCTGAGCAGGAGATTAGTCAGCAGGTACAAGTGTGAACGGTAACTGATCCTCAAGATCTTAGCTGAGGTGGAACTAATCAGTAGGATCTGATCTGAGCAGTCAGTAGTCAACAAAGACTGGGTGACAGAAATTAGCTTGAGCTGTCGCTAGTCAGTAGGACCTCACCTCAACAAGAACTGTTTCAACAGGAACTAGTCAACATGTTCTAGTCTGAGAGCTAACTCGCCTACAGGAAACAATCTGAGCAGTAACTGGCCTGAGCAGCAACCGTCCACAATTTGATCAATGACTTATCAACTGAATCTAATCAAAGCAATATCTTGATGGACAGGAACAAGCTGAGCAATAATTCATCAAAAGTTTGTAGTCTCAGCAGTAACTGGGCAACAGGAGCTAATTTGAACATGAACTAGTCCACAGAATTTCATCTAGTCAACAACATATGGTCCAAGTAATGTTAGTAGTAACTAATTCATAGTATCGCACAGAGCAGGACATAGTCAACAATAACTAGTCCAGGCAATAACTAAATTGAGCAATAACTAATTGACTGGATCTAATGGTGACAGTGTTACAGGCGTTAAAAGAACAATGTTGATTAGAACAACAGTCTGGGAGATGTTTGGTGTGACTTGCATTAATATACAGCTTCAGTTTTGACCATCTTCCCATTTATATAACTGTATTAAATGTGATTCTGTGATGCTTTGAGGCAAAAAAAAAGTAACAATTCTCTTGTGATTTGGTTCAAATAAATACATCTTCTTGTCTTTGCTGTGGTTTCAGCAGATTCCAATATCACTACCAAGTACCAAGCAGATTATTGTGTGGTGCAGTGGATGGACACACTACTTTATTTCTGTGGATTGCATTTGAAATCAGCCTAGCCTGATAGAAATAAAACCTTCTTTCTCTTCAGGCTGTTTGGGCCATAAGTGAAACAAAGTTCAATCTAGTTGTGTGCGAACACAAGTCCATGACACAAAACTCCCCACAAATTGGCACTAGACCATCACCTTCAAATAGAGAGCAACAAGGATGGATGGTGTAGAAATACGAATAGCACATAAGTGCAATAGGAGATGCACTTCTAAAATTGGGATTAAGTTGTATTGTTGAGACAGTTAAAAGAAAGCTTTACTCATAGGGCTAGACTTTCCACTTTACATTGCCCATCTATGGCCCATCTATCGCCCAAAACGGACCTCTATCGCCCATTTTGAGCAACAAGTGGAAACTAGGCCCAAAACATTGCCAGAAAAACAGGTGCCTAAGTTTCCACTTTGATCACTGAGATGATCGCCCAAATGATCGCCCACACAAGGCCCATCCGAAGTTTCAGCACCTAGCATGCACTTCGCTGGGCCGATGCAAGGCCCAAAAGAGTGCTGAGAAATAGTTGCTTTTTCAGGAGCTAAGAGAAGGAAATGGGCACGTCGGATGCCATTTTGAACTTTGGAGGAAGGGTGGAGAATTAGTTGTAAGTCATTTAGAGATTAAAATTGAAGAAAATTGTACTCAGAAATTTGGGACTGGGAATATAAATAGGTATTATCAACTTATTTATGCTAAATAGATCTCATATATTGGAATTATTTTGTAAATAGGTTTTACATAGTGAAGTTATGTAATAATATTGTTGAGGCCTATCAAACTGACTGGTATACAGCTTAGAGAGTACAGAGAGGGCAGCCTACAGTGATTAGAGAGTATAGAGTAGAGAGATTATTAAAATAAGTGAAAGTAATTATCAATAGTGATGGGGCCTATGCTTTCCCTGCCTTTAATTGCAACTGCTCACACACTGGTTACTGAAAGGATCAATCGAAGAGGTGGCACAGTAATGCGTGGATGGAGACGAAGACAGAGGAGAGACCGTATAGCCAACGAAGGTACTTGGAGAAGCAATCCTACCTGAACTTGTCTGAAAATGCTTGTCTTAGGAGGCTGCGATTCCGGAAGGAGGTCATTTATGAGATATATCAACTCGTCAAGGATGATCTGCAGCCTTCCAGCACTATCAGAACCGCACTGTCTGTTGAGGTGAAGGTTACTGCTGCCCTAGCCTTCTACGCATCGGGATCTTTTCAGGCTTCAGCTGGCGACATCTGCCATATCTCTCAGCACCCTACACACTGCTGCATTCGACAGGTGACTGAAGCCCTTTACGCTCGCAGGATGGACTTCATAAGCTTCCCAATGACCAGGGAGGCACAGACCGAGAGGGCATTGGGTTTCTCAAGAATAGCAGACTTCCCCAAGGTGCAGGGAGCAATAGACTGCACGCACATTGCCTGAAAGCACCCTTAAAGAACGCGGAGGTGTTTCGTAACAGAAAGGGGTTCCACTCACTAAATGTGCAGCTTGTTGTCGACCACAATCAAACAATTATGATAGTAAATGCTACATTTCCTGGCAGCATCCATGATGCGCACATCTTGCGTGAAAGTGCTATCCCTGACCTGTTTGCCAATCAGCCAGAAGGTCACGGTTGGATGCTGGGGGATAAAGGATATGTCCTTGCCAGTTGGCTCATGACCCCTCTGCGTAATCCTGTCACTGAAGCACAGAAACGGTATAATGAAAGTCACATAGCGACTCATAACATCGTTGAAAAGACAAGTGGAGTCCTAAAGCAGCGCTTCAGATGCCTGGATCATTCCGGAGGCAGCCTCCAGTACCACCCTGATCAGGTAGCAGAGTTTATTGTGGTGTGTTGCATGCTGCATAACCTAACTATAAAGAGAGGACAGATAATGCCAGATCATGCTGCAGGTCCACCTCCAGAAGGAGATGAGACAGAAGAGGCAGCCGGTGAGGATGAAGAGGAGGAACAGGCGGGAGAGGACTCGGGCGAGGACATGGGGAGCTTAATCAGCATGACGATCTAGCACTGGTACCAGTACACCTTTCCCGAAGACCAGTAGCCAATGGCAGTTACACGGCTGCTAAGCTTTTGCGTCAGCAGCTCATTAATGAACGCTTCGCATGAACTATTGTTGTTGATATTCAAACATTCAATTACAGTTACGGTTAATCAAAAGTTTCATTTCTGTGGGGAAACAGAATAAACAAACAAGTATGCGTGAAAAACTGTACGTTGTAAAACTTATGTAACTAAGAAAAAAGGTACAAAAGTTGTAGAAATTTTTTTTTATTAAGAAACAAAATTTTTTTTAAGAACTAATGAACAACACCCTCCCTCCAACCCTCCACCCCCAGCACCAACCCACCCTTCCCTCAAATCCCCAAAACGTTAGAAGAAGAAGAAATTGAACATTTAAGTATTAATAACAAGTGGCCATTTAAGTAATGATAACAAATGATCATTTAAGTGTTGATAACAAGTGACCATTTAAGTAATAATAACAAGTGACCATTTAAGTAATAATACCAAGTGAACTTCTAAGTAATGATAGCTAGTAGAGTGGACAAGGGAGAACCAGTGGATGTGGTGTATTTGGACTTTCAAAAGGCTTTTGACAAGGTCCCACACAAGAGATTGGTGTGCAAAATTAAAGCACATGGTATTGGGGGTAATATACTGATGTGGATAGAGAACTGGTTGGCAGACAGGAAGCAGAGAGTCGGGATAAACAGGTCTCGCTCCAGGTTGTGGAGAACTGGCTCCAATTGGCTGAGAAACCCGCGGGCCCCTGGACAAGGTCGCGACCGTCTCCCTGCACAGGGATAGTAAGCTCTCTGCCTGGTCCATCGTGGCAGGCAAGTGCATATCACGCTGACTGGACCACTGTGGGGTCGGTGTCTGCAATGTCACGTGCCTTGGAGTCACCACCGGCACACCGCTTGGTCCCGGTGCCTCATCTATCTCAAAAGAGATGGCTGCAGGTTGTTTTCCCCCCACAAAACAAATCTCCTGTTCTTCCGTCTCTTCCTCCTCCTCCTCCTCCTGCTCACACACAGCAACAGCAGGAGTTTGCACTGGCTCCTCCTCTGGCTCTTCCTCCTGGGAGGTTCCTGAATGGTCAGTGGACGGACTCCACTAATACTTGTTGACCTTTGAAAGTCAAATGGAAGTTATAAATAATGTTTAACAATTCAAATCAATTCATCTCAATTTTTCAAGAACTCAAAACATTACCATTAGCCTATATGCACAAGCACTCACCAGGCCTAACATGACCTCATTTGAAGATCAATAGTACATCTCAATAGTATAACTCAATAATATATCAAATTAAAGTATCATTGCATAGGATTACCCGTGTAACAAATATTTACTATTGATTCGCACATTGCACAATGCACAGTTCTCATTACTCACGTGACTCTAGGCTGGGTTCGGCCACACCATGGGTGTGACTGAACGGCTTTCTGGCCCCACCAAGGCCACTGCAAGCTCTTCGTAGGTGGTGAGCGACCGCAGCATGGCAAAGCCCTCGCCCGTCCTGCGTTGCTCTCGCTGGTTGATAGATATTTTCTTCTGTAATAGATAAGGTAACATTGCACGGCATAAGCAAATGGATTTGGCAATAAACATTTAAGACTGACAGATTTATAAGTTCAATTACAAGTTTGCACTACATTGCATAGGAATAAGATATTTCATACTGTAACATTCAAATTTATGTTGTGGTGCATAAATGTAATCATAATTTAATCCTAATTTAGATATTTAGTTATGCTTAAAGATTACGAGATAACATTGCAGATTCTAATTAGAATTTCCATACATCATTAAATAATAAATATGGATGATTTCAAATATAAATTTCAATTTACTCTTGCAGCCGCCAGTAGACTGTTCCATCTTTTGCGGCACTGGTCCGGTGTCTGCGCTTCATTAGATGTCGACGCGACCACGTCAGCAATCTCTGCCCAAATCCTCCGATATGCACGGGGTGGAGGTTTCCCATGCCCACCCCGTGTCAGATCCTCCCACCTCACGCTTACACTGTTAACTAGGGTCTCATTGGCCTCCTTGCTGAAGGGCTTGGCCCTTCGCCTCTCTACAGATC
This sequence comes from Pristiophorus japonicus, assembly GCF_044704955.1. Lineage (NCBI taxonomy): Eukaryota > Metazoa > Chordata > Chondrichthyes > Pristiophoridae > Pristiophorus > Pristiophorus japonicus. Next base: position 106,699,006 of record NC_091989.1, on the reverse strand, counting down.
CCTCCATTCTTTAAATTGATATGAATTAAGGCTTTGTCAAAATACCTGCTTCCTTTCTCCTCTCTCTCTCTCTCTCTCCCAGACCCACACAGAGCTTCTGAGCATGTGTGAAGACCCTTGAACTCTCAAAACGCGGGAAAGGGCATCAACCTGAAAAAAACATCAACCTGCACATGCGCAGTAATGCGTTGCTAGGGAAGCTTTTTTTTCCATTCACTTCCGTTTTCTTTGGGCGATTGTGAGATCGCCGAAAAATCACATCATCTATTTGACATCGCTGGGGTAAGGCCGAATGGAAAATTGCAAAAAAAAAATGGGCCTTGAGCTGGCGATCAGCACGGGCGATACGTCCCGCATCGCTGGAACAAGGCCCATTTTTTTCGGCCTTAGCCACCAAGTGGAAAGTCTAGCCCATAGAATCATAGGGCTGGATTTTTGGTTGTCTATTGCCTCAGTGCAGCCATAATGCGAGTGTTGGAGCTTAGCGTCCGGGTGTGCAGCTTTTAGCATCCTAACAGGGGGCGCAAACCATTAGTGCCTGGCTGCTGACGATCACTCCGATCATGACGTATTCCTGGTGCAACGCGCATGCTTGCGCCCCGGTCGGTAAATTCAGTGCGTGCGCCTCATTGAGTGCCCACCAATAACAACGTCTGGAAAAACAATGGGTACAGGCTGGCAGAATCGTTAACTGGTGGCTACTTAAAGGGGTGAGGAAGCGTTGCCCTTGGAGGTCACAGGCAGTGCAACATTTCACACAGCACGGTGCGTGAGCCTCTGAGATTGCAGCAACAGACAGACATAACAGTACAGGTTGAAAACAAGCGATTTTGAAAACTTGAATGGGTGCAGTACTATGTCACGCCTTTAAGACTCGGCTTTTCGCAGGATCTGATTTGGAGTTCCGCACATGCGCAATGGGTCTGCAAAATGTACCAACCAAACTTTCATTATGGCCCCCCCTGCTCTAGTGTGCAACGGCTGATTTATCGCCCCAGTCAGCTCTTCGACCGATTCTGACGAATTTCTGGGCGGGAGACGCAAACTTTTTCAAGGCACTAAAAGTACCGCTCCGCCTGGATTAACACCACAACAGAGGTGCGACCGAAATTCTCCCCCATGGAGTTATAGAGCCATTATGGCACAGGTGGAGGCCATTCAGCCCATCAAGTACATGCCGGCTCTTTGTAGGGCAATTCAGTCAGTCCCATTTCCCCGCTCTATCCCCATAGCCCTGCAAGTTTATTTCCCTCAAGTGCCTATCCAATTTTCTTTTGAAATCATTGATCATCTCCGCTTCCACCACCCTCGTCGGCAGCGAGTTCCAGGTCATTACCATTCGCAGCACAAAAAAGTTCTTCCTCACATCTCCCCCTGTATCTCTTGCCCAAAACCTTAAATCTGTGTCCCCGAGTCCTTGTATCATCAGTTAATGGGAACAATTTTTCTTTGTCTACCCGTCATACCCAAACCCATCATAATCTTGTACACCGCTATCAAATCTCCCCTCAACCTCCTTTGCTCCAAGGAGAACAACCCCAGCTTCTCCAACCTAACCTTGTAGTTAGTCCTTCATCCCTGGAACCATTCTGGTAAATCTCTGCACCCTCTCAAGGACCTTCACATCCTTCCTAAAGTGTGGTGACCAGAACTGGACGCAATACTCCAGTTGTGACCTAACCAGAGCCTTACAAAGGTTCAGCATAACTTCCCTGCTTTTGTACTCAATACTTCTGTTTATGAAGTCCATGATCCCATATGCTTTGCTAACTACTCTCTCAATATGTCCTGCCACCTTCAAATATATATGCACATGAATTCTTCACATTCTGCTCCACCCCCCCCCCCATATCTCTTGCCCCAAATCTTAACTCTGTGTCCCCTAGTCCTTCTACCATCAGCTAATGGGAACAGCCTTTCTCTGTCTACCTTATCCAAACCCATCACATAATCTTGTACATTTCTATCAAATCTTCCCTCAACCTCCTTTGCTCCAAGGAGAACAACCCCAGCTTCTCCAGCCTAACCTTGTAGCTAGTCCCTCTGTCCCTGCACACTCTTTAGAACTGTGTCATTAGTTTATATTGTCTCTCCCTATCCCTTTTGCCAAAATGCATCACCTCACATGTCTCTATTAAATTCCATCTGCCACTTGTCTGCCCGTTCTGCCAGCCTATCCATGTCCTGTTGCAGCCGATTGGTATCATCCTCACTGTTTGCCAAACCTCCAAGTTTGGTATCATTGTCAAATTTTGAAATATTACTCTGTATTCCAATATCCAAGTCATTTACATATATATCAAAAAACAATGGTCCTAGCACTGACTCCTGGGGACCACTACTGTCCCCATCCTCCAGTCTGAAAAACAACCATTCACCATGACGCGCAGTTTTCTGTCCTTAAGCCAGTTTCTTATCCTATTCCATGAGCCTCAATATTGTTAACAGCCCTTTATGTGGCACTTTTTCAAACACTTTCTTAAAATCCATGTAGACAACATCCACTGCATTCCCTTCATCGACCTTCTCTGTTACTTCATCAAAATCAACTAATTTTTGCTATTCCCAAAAGGGAGTGTGGAGGAAACTTAACTTCATACCTAACCCGTGCTATACCTAACTGGGAATGTTTGTCACAGCAGTGGAGAAGGAACCTTACACTGCATGTGACTCATACTGTACTTACCTAGGAATGCTTGACAGGGCAGGTTATAGAGAGCTTTATTCTGTATCTAGCCTGTGCTAGTGCTAATCTGGGAATGCTTGGCATAGACACAAAGTGTTCCTTTCCAATCACTGCTATCTCACACCTTGTTGCACAAAAAAGATCCCGCCTACCCACACAAAATAAGTGTTCTTTTTTTGAAGAAGCATGCAATGAACAAACTCCCGAGGAGCGGAGGAGCTTTAATGTAGACTGAACATTGCAATCGTGAGTAGGTCTAGGCAACCTGAGTGAACCTTAGTGCATAAATTTGTCGTTACATTTTACAATTCTTCATTTCCTCTTCATCCATGTCATAGTCACTTACCATCAAAACACCACTATACCACTTCCTGGGTTTTCCCTGTTAGGGTATACACATATCTGGCCTGCACCACACTGCACACACCTGAACCACTGATGCTCCATTTTCTTCCGACTATTTTTTTCTGAGATTTTGTTTCAATTGGTGGTTTGTTTCCAGGAACAAACTTTCCATTCACAATGATGGTTTAATGCAGGTGCAGGTGCAGAGTCTCACAAAGCCACAATGATAGTGCCATCTACATAATGCATCATTCGAGAAGCGCCTCCCCCTCAGTCTCTAGCAATGCCACTCTATAACCAGCTCTGTGGAGATGAACACATTGACTAGGCTCTGGCGTACCCTCCACTTCCCTCCCGAGGGGAACGAAGTGACCTTCTCTCTGGCTGGGAATATCTGTACGGGAAAACCATAGTGGTTAAAGCACTCACTGATAAGCTTTACCAGAGAAAGAAGGTATCTACTATCTACTCCTGTCACATATTACATGCTGTATTCCACAAGACATTAGGAAAAAAGACCTACTCTGGGGCAGATAATGAGAGGAGCTGAACCATATTATAGTGGGTCTCTCCAGTGCAGCAGTGTCTTGGCCCCAGTATTTATATTGAAGTTTTAGTGCCTGTGTAAACACACTCGGTACGTAGATCAGCTGCTGCATGCAGATTCAACAGGCGGATATCCACGCAGGTCGAACTAGGATGTACCCCAGACAGTGCTGGTGTGCAGCCTGCCATTGTAGTGCTGATTGTACATGTATCATTCTAAGCACACATAAATATCCTAATATTGACTGCAGAGTGGTCCTCAGATTTCACCCTTTATTCCATACAATCTGATTTCGAGCACATTTTCCATCATTAGTTACCAGTAATGAGAAAACCAATTGATTTTTTTTCTCCTTCCAAGCCTTTGAGCACTTGTAGCCAGTTGTCAGTAGTAACAAGCCCAACTGTTGACCTGTCCAACTCAGCACAGACTAATAATCCCGCTTGCCCAGATGGCTGTGTTCCACCCAGGGCAGTGCATTTACTCATTGAGGGAGACCAACCATCTAGCTAACTACTTAACCAAAACTAGTCTGTGTGTCATCCCTAAATTCTGACCCCACCCCCACCCCTACTCACTGCAGAGCTGCTTAGAGAGCTGGCCTTATTCCAATCTTGCCTCTATGTTGATAGCTAAACAAGTCTCGATAGTTCATTCTATTCCAGCAACAAGATTCACTAAAGAGTATAATCAAATTTCCACTCTTAAGAATTCTGCAGTCTGCCTACAGAATCTGTAAGCTTTCATTTCAAACTTGTATGGCCTGCTATTCTACCAGTGGCATTGCCCTGCAGTTCTGGTTACTGAGCTCCATATCCACTTGCTTATCTTCTTGGGATTGAGGCCTGTGACCTGAAATGGGTTTGGATAGGAGGCATTCCTTCATTGGTGAGCTCCTGTCTGCCAGGTAAGTGTTCATCTGCTGGCGATGTGTTAGGTTGCGTTTGTGTAAATGTCACATCTCCTGTGTTGATGTTCGAACTAGTGAGCTGGCTGTAGAGGTGCTTACACTAATGTTAATGGTAGTGGTGCTCATACTAGTACTGCTGATATTTAATACTGATGGCCTTGGTGCTTGCTGGTACGGTCTTTGTAGACCAATTAATCCAGGTTCGTCTGCGGAGAAAAGAAAGATATTGTCAGGCAGTGCCATATCATCCTCATATCCATTAAATATCATAGCCAGAGATGTTAATTGACATGTTTCTGTATCAAATAATGAATTTGGGGTAGATTCTGTACTGTATTGACTTTATTTCCAAAGCACTTGGCAGTATCATGCTAAAGATTACCTACTTCCATCTCTGTAACATCACCCGTCTGTGCCCCTGTACCACACACAAATGCTAATTGTAGTGACATGTCCTCCTTACTGTGGTAGTTACACTGCATACTGTTAATGTGCTGTGATTGGATGCCCTCTTTTACTGTTGCTGGTTAGTTAAAATGTAACTTGTCAGAAATGCCAATCTTGGTTTAGTTGGCTAACTGAGCACAGTGATTAAGGTTGCTCTGTTACTTTATATTACCATGTCTTCAGTTGTGATTGGGTTTCACTGTTAGTTATACTGTATAATACAGTATTAAGTCTATATGTAACACAGTTATTGTTGTCTCCCATAATAGATCCATTGTATGTGCTGTGGTTGGCCATCGTGGTGTTTGCTTGGAATTGGAATGTCTGGTTAATCCCTGTGCGTTGTACCTTTCCCTACCAAACACCCGATAACATCCACCTGTGGCTGTTGATGGATTATTTTTGTGATCTGATTTACGTGGTGGACATGGCTGTTTTCCAGTCCCGTCTCCAGTTCGTACAAGGAGGAGACATTATAGTGAGTAGTCATTTCAATTTCTTCCTCAGTAAACAATAACATTTGTTCATACAGTCTGTCCTCTCTGTCATTAATAGTTCTTAGCTTCTCTCATCAGCAGCCTCGGCCCAGTTTACCGTGGTTCTTAGTTCTGTACCACACTGCGTTGTATCCAACACTTGAACAAATGGCAATGTGTCTTCCTTTCAGGTAGCAATGACCAGAAGCAACTCCTAAATATAAATTCCAGTCTCACGATCAATCCATTCATTATGGATTTTATTTTAATTTATCGGGTACATTTTCACTTTGTCAGGTGGACAACGGGTTTTACATCCCACCCGATATTCGTTTCCATTGGCTTGTCGGACGGGGCGTAATGAGTGGTCGGGCCATTATAGCCTGTTTTCCACCTGGACGTAAAATTGAAAATTCATTATTATCCACACATATTAAAACTCCTTTGAAATACAACAGGCAGATGCAAAGCCGGTGTTAATGTCTGGTGTAAGTTGTCCTTTATTAATGACCATATCTTTCCATTTCAGGAAATGTTCATATTTTTAATCGTATTGGGCTTTGGAAACAGTTAATTTTTTTAACGCTGAGGCCTCTCTGATATGAGTTTTGTGGCTGCCCAAATCTGGTTCTTTTCTATTGGTGGAGCCATAAGGCTCTCGAATTGAGGGATTCTGAATTAAAATGACTGAATTATCTGACATTGAACATAACAGGCTCAAAACATAGGGCTGAGAGCTACATCTCAACTGCTCCAAAATGGAATCTGCCTTCCAGCCCAGTTCGATTCTGATCTACTTCACACATCCCTGTCCCTTGATAAATTGGCGGCATGAGGAAATGAGTAACTCTCGCAGCACAATTGGCCTTCGGTTGAGAAGGTCATGAGGCAGGTATCTCCAATTTGAGCTGGACCCTCTTCAGAGGGTCAATGAAACCTGTGCAGAAGCATTTCCTAAAAAATCTGGGATGACAAAATTATATAACAACCCAGAAGTTGGTGGTGAGTTGCTCAATGTGGGACCTCGACACTGGGCACCAATGAGCTGATCTTAAACCATTTCAGTATTTTTTTAATGCTGCTGGAGCATAATGCATGGCATGCTGAGAACACTGTTGGGGAGAAGTGTGTGTATGGGGGGAGTGGAAAGACAGGCACCAGCAAACATGAATGGCTGGTGGCTGCCCAAACATTGCCACCATTATTTTTATGTAATAAAGACTTAAATCCCTCTTAGAAACTGTTGAAGACCAAGAACATGGGGGTGGGGTGGAATGGAAAACCTGCCTCTAAACTTAACATCTTGTACATGGGCCACTCCTTCAGTGCCTGGGCACCACTAGGCTCCATGTAATTAAATGAAGCCCCATTCTTTGGGATGTTAGTGTAACTTTGTGCTTCTGTATTTCAGACAGAGAAGAAGCCTATGAGAAAAAATTACATGACCACCCCGAAATTCAAGGTGAGTTTTTCCACTCATGAGACTGAATGGGCCTCACTGTGCAGTCATTGAATCAGTCGCTTCAAATACTGCGCGTTACTTTACTGATAAATAACTCTTTCCAGGTGTTTGCCTGGAGGCGGCATCCATAGGCACTGAAAATAGCAGAGATTCATTTGGGGAAGCTAGATAAACACATGAGGGAGAAAGGAATAGAAGGTTATACTGATAGGGTTAGCTGAAGTAGGGTGGGAGGAGGCTCGCGCGGATCATAAACACCGGCATAGACCAGCTGGACCGAATGGCCTGTTTCTATGTCGTACAATTGATGTAATCCTATGTAATTCCATCAGAGATTACAGCTGCTCACAAGCACACCGTGATCACATGAAGAATTTCCCACGGCCTCCCCGCCAGTTTCTTGGCCGTATTTGTGCGGACGGATGCAGAAAGTGCCCATTATGCCTGACTCCCTGCCCGTTTCTGCACCCAGCGTAACTTCCGGTGTCATCTCTGCTGTGCACCAGAAGCCCCCCCCCCCCCCGCCCCCTACCACCGTCCAATACAGCCGGGGGATATTTAAATACAGCAGTAACAACAGAGTGACGTCGTAAGTCACGTTTTCTGTCGTCGTCTCAGTAATGAAGATGCTTGTCACATCAGCATTCAACAACAACGTGTATTTATATAGCGCCTTTAACGTAGCGAAACATCCCAAGACGCTTCACAGGAGCGTTATGAGATTTGGAAACGTTTGCCATTCACGAGGCTGGCCCCAGGAAATTCACCAGGGACATGCTAGCTCAGTTGGTGGGTGTAAGACTTGCTTTGCCACACTTCACTCCAAGAACAGGAGGAGGCCATTCAGCCCCTCGAGCCTGTTCCGCTATTCAGTTAGATCATGGCTGAACCTCAACTCCATTTACCTGCCATTGATCCATATCTCTACATAACCCTTACCTAACAAAAAAACTAATGAGCTCAGTCTTGAAAATGTCAATTGACCCAGCATTCACAGCCTTTTGAGGAAGAGAATGCCATATTTCCACTGCCTGATTATACTCGGCCTTACTCTGATTTTAAGGTTGTGCTCCCTGGTTCTTTAGTTGCTTCCATCATAAGTTGCTTGCTTTGTGCTGTCATCTGCCAACAGCTAGAACAAACATAGCGAGGAGGAATAGAGTTCAGAAGAGGAACATAAAATAAAAAATAGGAGCAGGAGTTGGCCTTACGGCCCCTTGAGCCTGCTCCGCCATTCAATAGATCATGGCTGATCTGATCCTGGCCTCAACTCCACTTCCCTGCCCACTCCCCATAATACTTGACTCCCCTATAGTTCAAAGATCTGTCTATCTCAGCCTTGAATATATTCAATGACCCAGCCTCCACAGCTCTCTGGGGCAGAGAATTCCAAAGATTCACGACCCTCTGAGAGAAGAAATTCCTCCTCATCTCCATCTTAAATGGGCGACCCCTTATTCTGAAACTATGCCCCCTAGTTCTAGATTCCCTCACAAGGAGAAACATCCTCTCTGCATCTACCCTGTCAAGACCCCTCAGAATCTTATATGTTTCAATAAGATCATCTCTCATTCTTCTAAACTCCAATTAGTAGAGGCTCAACCTGCTCAACCTTTTGTCATGAGACAATCCCTTCATCCCAGGAATCAGCCTAGTGAACCTTATCTGAACTGCCTCCAATGCAAGTATAACCCTCCTTAAATAAGGAACCAAAACTGTATGCAGTACTCTAGGTGTGGTCTCACAGTTGTAGCAAGATATACTCTATCCCCCTTGCAATAAAGGCCATAGTTCTATTTGCTTCCCTAATTACTAGCTGTACCTTTATGTACGAGGACACCCAGATCCCTCTGCACTGCAGCATTCTGTAGTCTCTTCCATTTAAATAATATTTTGATTTTCTATTCTTCCTACCAAAGTGGATAAACTTACATTTTCACACATTATACTCCATCTGCCAAACTTTTTCCCACTCACTTAACATATCTATATCCTGTGCAGATTCATTGTGTCCTCCTTGCTTTCCCTCGATCTTTGTATCGACAGCAAATTTGGCTACAATACACTGGTCGCTTCATCCAAGTCATTAATATAGATTGTAAATAGTTGATGACCCAACACTGATCCCTGTGGCACCTCACTAGTTACCGTTTGCCAACTGGAAAATGACCCATTTATCCCGACTCTCTGTTCTTTGTTATTTAGCCATTCCCCTAACCAAGCTAAAAAAAATATCCCCAACAATATGAGCTCTTATTTTGTGTAGTAACCTTTTATGTGGCACCTTATTGAATGCCTTTTGGAAATCCAAATACACTACATCTACTGGTTCCCCTTTATCCACCCTGCTCATTACATCCTCAAAGAACTCTAATAAATTTGTCAAACACGATTTCCATTTCATAAAACCAGGCCGACACTGCTTGATTGTTTTATGTCCTGCTACTACTTCCTTAAAAATAGATTGCAGCATTTTCCCAATGACAGATGTTAGGCTAACTGGTATATAGTTTCCTGCTTTGGGCCCAAGTTTCGAGCCGCGCCTAGAACGGCACAGTCCTGACCTGGACGCCCGTTTTTCGCCCCACAAAGTAAGCCTAACAAAAACCTCCAGATTCTCCACCTCCCTGCAGGTCCTCTGGCCCTCGGCGCAGCGCAGCAGGAGCTGTAGGGGGCGGAGCCAGGTCCCTGCGCTGAAACCAGTGCCGGGACCTCTGCACATGCGCGCTACAGTGGGCGCACAAGTACAGTAGCTCCAGGCGCTTGAAACTGTATGGGAGGAGCCCGAAGCACGCAGCCCCTAGCCCTGGCCGAATGGCCTCACTGGAGCTGCGTGAATAAGGCTCCTCCCATGGCCAGCTCCTGCTTCCTCCCGACCTGACTCGACTCCCGCTTCCCGCCTCCGGACTGGACCCGACACACCCGCCCCCCCCCCCACCCCCTCCCGCCCCCGGACCCGACCCGACACCCGCTTCCCCCCCCTCCCCGCCCCCGGACCGGACCCGACACCCGCTCCCCCCTCCCCCCCGCCTCCGCCTCCGGACCCGACTCCCGCTCCCCGCCCCTGCTCCCGGACTGGACCTGACCTCCCTCCCCCCGACCTGACCTCCCTCTCCCTCCCTCCCTCCCCCCCACCCGAACCGAACCACCACCCCCCTGACCCGACCCAATGCCACCTACCTGTAAATCTGGTGCTGGGGACGGTCCCTGCCCGAAGTCTCGGGCCCGGCCCGTTCAGCCTCCCTCCCGCTTCTCCTTCCCCCCCACCCCCCCCCAATCTCCTTCCCCCCCCAATCTCCTTTCCCCACCAATCTCCTTCCCCCACCCCAATCTCCTTCCCCCCCCAATCTCCTTCTCCCCCCCAATCTCCTTCCCCCCCCAATCTCCTTTCCCCCATCTTCTTTCTCCCCTTCTCCCCTTTATCCCCTTCTCCCCCCCTTCTCCCCCATCCCTCCTCCTTCTCCCCCATCCCTCCCCCTTCTCCCCCTTCCCTCCCTCTGCTCCCCCCCTCTCTCCCTCTACCCTCCTCCTCCCCCTCCCCTCGCTGTCAGAAACACAGACACTGACAGACAGAGAATGAGAGACACACAGACAGACAGAGAGATAGAGACACTGACAGAGACACACTGAGGGGGGCATCCCAGCACGCTGTTGGAGGGCTCCCGGTGCTGCAGTCGGTAAGTAGAAAATGTTTTATTTATTGATTAAAAAAAAAATTATTTCTTATTAATTTTTTTTGATTGATTTATTGGTTGCTTTATTGATGTATTTATCATTTATTATTGATGATGGCTCTTTATTTGTAAAACTGAAGTGTTTAATGTTTGTAAACTTCCCTTTAAACATCCCCCCCACCATTCCCTACGCCTGATTTGTAACCTACGCCTGATTTTCTAAAGTGTAGACAAGGTTTTTTCGAGCGTACAAAAATCTTCACTTACTCCATTCTAAGTTAGTGTGGAGTAAGTTTTCACTGACGAAACTTTGAAAACAGGCGTAAGTGGACGGACACGCCCCCCTTTGAAAAAAAATTCTGTTCCAAGGTGAAACTGTTCTAACTGACTAGAACTGGAGCAAACTAAATGACGAGAATTCCGATTTCTAAGATACTCCATTCTACACCAGTTGCTCCTAAAAATCAGGAGCAAATCAAGTGGAAACTTGCCGCCTTTCTGTCTCCATCCTTTCTTGAATAAGGGCGTTACATTTGCGGTTTTCCAATATGCTAGGACCTTTCCAGAATCTAGGGAATTTTGGAAGATTACAACTAATGCATCCACTATATTTGCAGCTACTTCTTGTAAGACCCCAGGATGCAGGCCATCAGGTCCAGGGGACTTGTCAGCCTTTAGTCCCATTAGTTTGCCTAGTACATTCTCTCTAGTGATAGTGATTGTTTTAATTCACTTCCTCACTTTTGCCCTCTGATTTTCTACTATTATTGGGATGCTTTTAGTGTCTTCTAAAAAGAAAAAAAAGTTTGGATTTATATAGTGCCTTTCACGATCACCAGACGTCTCAAAATGCTTTACAGCCAATGAAGTACTTTTGAAGTGTAGTCACTGTTGTAATGTAGGAAACGCGACAGCCAATTTGCACACAAGCAAGCTCCCACAAACAGCAATGTGATAATGACCAGATAATCTGTTTTTTTTGTTATGTTGAAGGAGGATAAATATCGGCCAGGACACCAGGGATAACTCCCGCTGCTCTTCTTCGAAATAATGCCATGAGACAAGATGGGCCCTCGGTTTAACATCTCATCTGAAAGATGACACCTCCGACACTGCAGTTTTCCTTCAGAACTGCACTGAAGTGTCAGCCTAGATTTTTTTTGTGCTCAAGACCCTGGAGTGGGATTTGAACCCATAACCTTCTGACTCAGAGGCGAGGGTGCTTCACACTGAGCCACAGCTGACACTGTCTACCGTGAAGACACATACAAAATATTTGTTCAACGTCTCTGCCATTTCCTTGTTCCCCATTATTAATTCCCCACTCTCATCCTCTAAGAGACCAACATTTACTTTAGCTACTCTCTTCCTTTTTATGTACTATGAACTGTAATATTTGGTGAGAAAATATGAACTGAGGTGTATAATCTTATTTTCATTGTTTCACTATGTTGTGTGCGTGTGTGTGTGACAGTAAAATCACTCCTCCCTTGGGAAATGACTGCCGTTAATTTTGAATGATAAGGGAGTAAAGGGTTGTGGGAAATGGGCAGGCAAGTGGAGTTGAGGCCAAGATCAGATCAGCCATGATCTTATTGAATGGCGGAGCAGGCTCAAGGGGCCAAATGGCCTACTCCTGCCCCTATTTCTTAGTTCTTATGTTCTTATGTTAACTTACAGAAGTGATTATATTAACAGCACGGGGCCCATCTCTGTAGCAGTGTCGGGCTCAGCCTCCAGTTCCTATTCAGAATCCAACTGAACAGCCAGTTCATTAGCAGTGGCCCTTCAATCCGTTCTGGAACCAGTTCTTCGTACAGAGATAAAAGATTAGTGAGAAATTTGATGGGTTATGCACCTCGGGCATTCTTCACCCTCATATTAATCCACCCGCCCCACCCCCACACCTCCAGTGATCTTACTAATTAATTAATTTTTCCTCGTCTAACATTCCTCACCTGATCACGAGAGAGGTATGAGTTGTTGATCACTACAGCACACTCTCATTCATTCAGTGAGTTGTAGTAGTCCTCAGCAGGTCTATAGTTGGGTGGAGAATTACCTTACTCCCCACTTTATAAGTGTCACTAGCTGAGTGATCAAATCGCATTGAACTACACATCGGGAACAAGCCATGCCCCTGATGAAGTTTGATGTGTGGGAGGGAGAGAGAAATCTTCAAAAATGGCAAGGAGAAAATAAAGGAGGAAAAATTAATCTAAATGTAAGCTTTCTGATTCTGTTTCCAGATGGACTTAGTGTCTCTTTTGCCCTTGGATGTTTTGTACATTAAATTAGGTTTCAGACCTGTACTGAGGGTGCCACGCCTCCTGAAGGTGAGTTTGCTTGATGTTTTCTCCCCTTATTGAAGCTTTATTCAGACTATATAACCGCCAGGTCCAATATCGCCATAGGCACAGATTATAAAGAACAGTAACTCGTGGTAGAAAAGTATCATCTGTGCTTGAATACATGCAGTAGTCAATCAGAAATAAATAATTAGAAAGATAGAACTTGCATTTATAGAAAGAACTTGCCTTGCACAACCTCAGGACATTCCAAAGTGCTTTACAGCCAATTAAGTACTTTTGAAGTGCAGTTACTGTCATAATGTAGGAAATTGGGCAGTTAATTTGGGCACAACAAGGTCTCACAACAATGTGATAATGACCAGATAATCTGCATTATTTACGTAGTTTGAGGGATAAATATTGGCCAGGTATTAGGGAGAACTCGGGCTCCGTGGTACAGGCAGAAATCTTTCCACAGCCCGACAGATATATTACATTAGAATCATAGGCAGGTAGATTGGGGCTTGTCCATTTCACAGGTGCTACATGGCTGCCTAAGGTCCCAAATTGGCAGCAGGAAGCACATGCACTCTGGCGACTGGAAGTGCACTGCCCACCAATTGGAGAAGGACAAACAAGAAGCTTTCTTTACACACACCTGAAGCAGGCTTTAGGCCCTTAGAATATGCAAAGAAAGGGCCTAACGTCTGCTTCAGGTCCCTCCTCCAACATTGGTTTGCCTCAGGGAAAAACAGCCTTAAATATCAAATGCATAAAAACAAGTAACTACTTGCAACAATTGCCACCTCTCCCGGTCCCGAGCTCCCTGAGCTTCTGGCACTGGCCTCGACCTCCTTGGTCTGTCTGTCCCCGGCTACATCCTCCGACCTCCAGGTCCTCCCCCTGATCCTCCTCCCCTCCAACAATAACCTCCCTCCTTACCGCACGACACTGTTCGAAGTCCCCGACCCCTGTGATTGTCCAAAGACCCCGACCCCTCCCGACCCCGTGACACTGTCCAAAGTCCATGACCCCTCCTGACCCCGCGACACTGTCCAAAGTCTATGACCCCTCCTGACCCCGCGACCCTGTCCAAAGTCCACGACCTCTCCTGACCCCGCGACACTGTCCAAAGTCCACGACCCCTCCCGACCCTGCGACACTATCCAACGTCCCCGACCCCTCCTGATCCCTGTGACTCTGTCTGAAGACCCCGACCCCTCCCGACCACTGTGGCACTATCCAAATCCCCGACCCCTCCCGCCCCCGTGACACTGTCCAAAGTCCACGACCCCTCCTGACCCCGCGACACTATCCAACATCCCTGACCCCTCCCGATCCCTGTGACTCTGTCTGAAGACCCCGACCCCTCCTGACCCCTGTGACACTATCCAAAGTCCCCGACCCCTCCCGACCCCGTGACACTGTCTGAAGACTCCGACCCCTCCCGACCCCGTGAAACTGTCTGAAGACCCCGACCCCGTGACACTGTCTGAAGATCCCAACCCTTCCTGACCCTGTGACACTGTCTGAAGATCCCGACCCCTCCCGACCCCGTGACACTGTCTGAAGATCCCGACCCCTCCCGACCCCGTGACACTATTCAAAGTCCCCGATCCCTCCCGACCCTGGGACACTGTCCAAAGTCCACGACCCCTCCTGACCCCTGTGACACTGTCTGAAGACCCCGACCCCTCCTGACCCGACGACACTATCCAAAGCCCCCGACCCCTCCTGACCCCTGTGACACTGTCTGAAGACCCTGACCCTTCCTGACCCTGTGACACCAAAGGCTTTACTAACTTGGAGCACTTAACTCATTCTCCTACTTCCCACAGCACTGTCTTCATTATAATGACGTCTGAAGCTCAATATCCAGGGCTCCTCGGATCTCACCATTTATAATAACCCTGGCACTCAAAACTGCACGCCCCCGAATTTAACCCTGATAAAATGTTATAGCACAATAGGAAGTCATTTGGCCCATCGTCCCTGTGCCAGCTCTTTGAAAAAGCTTTCCAATTAGTCCCATGCCCCTGCTCTTTCTCCCATTACCCTGCAAATTTTTCCCTTTCAAAAATTTGTCCAATTCCCTTTTGAAAGTTCCTTTGAATCTGCTTCCACCGCCCTTTCAGGCAGTGCGTTCCAGATCACCACTACTCGATAATAATTAGGCTGACGTGGAAGATTTGCCAACATTAGTGGTGGTTAAGCTGGGTGGGTATGAAATCTGCCATGCTGATTGTGTGTCAGCTATTGCAAGAGTCTGAATTATATTTTATTTAATGCGTTATCAGTCGATGTCATGATAATTACGGTATTGGGTACTGAGTTAGTTCTGTAATGACACGATGTTACTTTTTTTGAGTTAACATTACACTTGTTACAATGTGGTGTATGCAGTGATATAACTGAATTAATGTTTCATTAATCTTTTGTAACAGTACACGACCTTTCTTGAATTTAATGACCGACTGGAAGCTATAATGAGCAAGGCCTATATCTACAGGTGCGTCTCACTGATTGTAATGTTTAACAGATATATTCCAGGTCTCAGTAATATCCTGTGTAACAGAGTGACACTCAGATACGCTATCTCGTGTCACACAGATAATACCCTCTGGGAAACAGTGACAGCCACACTGTCCTCTTTAAATACAGTGTACCCAGGAGCTGTCGACATTAAACATAGTGATATCCAGGTACTGTCCCCTTTAAACACAGTGATACCAAGGCATTGTCCCCTTTAAACACAGAGTTACCCAGGCATTGTCCCCATTAAACATAGTGATACCCAGGCACTGTTCCCTTTAAACACAGTGATACCCAGGCACTATCCCCTTTAAACACAATGATACCCGGGCACTGTCCCCTTTAAACATAGTGATATCCAGGTATTGCCCCCTTTAAACATAGTGATACCCAGGCACTGTCCCCTTTAAACTCA
This sequence comes from Pristiophorus japonicus, assembly GCF_044704955.1. NCBI lineage: Eukaryota > Metazoa > Chordata > Chondrichthyes > Pristiophoridae > Pristiophorus > Pristiophorus japonicus. Next base: position 106,683,221 of record NC_091989.1, on the reverse strand, counting down.
GTGATACGCAGGCATTGTCCCCTTTAAACATAGTGATATCCAGGCATTGTACCCTTTAAACACGGTGATACCCAGACACTGTCCCCTTTAAACACAATGACACCAAGGAACTGTCCCCTTTTAACACAATGATACCCAAGCATTGTCCTCTTTAAAAATAGTGATACCCAGACACTGTCCCCTTTAAACACAGTGTTACCCAGGCACTGTCCCCTTTAAACACAGTGTTACCCAGGCACGATCCCCTTTAAACACAGTGTACTCAGGCATTGTCCCCTTTAAACACAGTGATACCCAGGCACTGTCCCCTTTAAACACAGCGATACCCAGACACTGTCCCCTTTAAACACAATGATACCCAGGCACTGTCCCCTTTAAACACACTGATACCCAGGCACTATCCCCTTTAAACATTGTGTTAACCAGGAATTGTCCCCTTTAAACATAGTGATACCCAGGCACTGTTCCCTTTAAACACAATGTTACCCAGGCACTGTCCCCTTTAAACACAGCGATACCCAGGCACTATCCCCTTTAAGCACAGTGATACTCAGAGTATCTGGTGTTATGCTGTACCTGGGTATCACAGTGTCACTGGGTCACTGGGTCAGCCAGGGACACAATTAAAGCTTCCTCATACTGAGGGTCAGTGAGACCCAGAGACACGGGGAAATTTTAACATGGGGGAGCGGGTGGGATTGGGTGTGGGTGTGGGGGATTAAAGGGGGAAAAACTGTAAGCGTGTCGGGAAGCCGGCTCCAACTTGCCGACTTCCGGCTTTTACTGAGGCGGGATAAGGTGCGGGCAGGAAACCCGTTCCCAGGAGGCAGGTTGACATGTTAAACATGTTAATGAGGCTGGACGTCTCAGATTTAACCTGCAGTGCAGGTTTTAAGCACATAGAACATAAGAACATAAGAAATAGGAGCAGGAGAAGGCCATACAGCCCCTTGAGCCTGCTCCGCCATTTAATACGATCATGGTTAATCTGATTATGGACTCAGGTCCACTTCCGTGCCAGGTCTCCATAACCCCTTATTCCCTTGTCATTCAAGAAATTGTCTATTTCTGTCATAAATTTATTCAATGTCCCAGCTTCCACAGCTCTCTGAGGCAGCGAATTCCACAGATCCACAACCCTCTGAGAGAAGAAATTTCTCCTCATCTCAGTTTTAAATGGGCAGCCCCTTATTCTAAGATTATGCCCTCTAGTTCTAGTCTCCCCTATCAGCGGAAACATCCTCTCTGCATCCACCTTGTCAAGCCCCCTCATAATCTTATATGTTTCTATAAGATCACCTCTCATTCTTCTGAATTCCAATGAGTAGAGGCCCAACCTACTCAACCTTTCCTCATAAGTCAACCCCCTCATCTCCGGAATCAACCTTGTGAACCTTTTCTGAACTGCCTCCAAAGAAAGTATACCCTTTCGTAAATATGGAAACCAAAACTGCACGCAGTATTCAAGGTGTGGCCTCACCAATACCTTGTACAACTGTAGCAAGACTTCCCTGCTTTATACTCCATCCCCTTTGCAATAAAGGCCAAGATTCCATTGACCTTCCTGATCACTTGCTGTACCTGCATACTAACCTTTTGTGTTTCATGCACAAGTACCCCCAGGTCCCGCTGTACTGCAGCACTTTGCAATCTTTGTCCATTTAAATAATAACTTGCTCTTTGATTTTTTTCTGCTCCATCTGCCAAATTTTTGCCCACTCACTTAGCCTGTCTATGTCCTTTTGCAGATTTTGTGTGTCCTCCTCACACATTGCTTTTTCTCCCATCTTTGTATCGTCGGCAAACGTGGCTACATTATAGTCAGTCCTTTCCTCCAAGTCATTAATATAGATTGTAAATAGTTTGGGTCCCAGCACTGACCCCTGCGACACCCCACTGGTTACTGATTGCCAACCCGAGAATGAACCATTTATCGCTACTCTCTGTTTTCTGTTCGTTAGCCAATCCTCTATCCATGCTAATATATTACCCCCAACCCAGTGGTCTTTTATCTTGTGCAGTAACCTTTTATGTGGCACCTCATCAAGTGCCTTCTGGAAGTCCAAATAACTACATCCACTTGTTCCCCTTTATCCACCCTGTTCGTTACATCCTCAAAGAATGCTAGCAAATTTGTCAAACATGACTTCCCCTTCATAAATCCTTGCTGACTCTGCCTGACTGAATTTTGCTTTTCCAAATGTCCTGCTACTGCTTCTTTAATAATGGACTCCAACATCTTCCCAACCACAGATGTTAGGCTAACTGGTCTATAGTTTCCTGCTTTTTGTCTGCCTCCTTTTTAAAATAGGGGCATTACATTTGCAGTTTTCCAATCTGCTGGGACCTCCCCAGTATCCAGGAATTTTGGTAACTTACAACCAATGCATCCACTATCCCTGCCGTTACTTCTCTTAAGACCCTAGGATGCAAGCCATCAGGTCCAGGGAATTTATCCGCCTTTAGTCCCATTATCTTACTAAATAACACCTCCTTAGTGATTATGATTGTGTTAAGTTCCTCCCCTGCTATATCCCCTTGACTATCCACTGCTGGAATATTATTAGTGTCCTCTACTGTAAAGACTGATACAAAATATTTCTGGCATCTCCATGTTCCCCATTACTAATTCCGCGGTCTTATCCTCCAAGGGACCAACATTTACTCTAGCCACTCTTTTCCTTTTTATATACCTATAGAAACTCTTGCTATCTGTTTTTATATTTCGTGCTAGTTTGTCTACCTTCCCTATCTTAATCATTTTTTTAGTCATTCTTTGTTAACTTTTAAATGCTTCCCAATCTTCTGTCCTCCCACTAGTTTTGGCTGCATTATATGTCCTTGTTTTTAATTGGATACCGTCCTTTATTTCTTTAGTTAGCCACGGATGGCTATCTTTTCTCTTACGCCTTTTCCCCCTCACTGGAATATATTTTTCTTGAGAGTTGTGAAATATCACCTTAAATGTACACCATCCAACCGTCCTACACTTTAATCGATTTTCCCAGTCCACTTTAGCCAACTCTGCCCTCATACCTTCATAGTCTCCTTTATTTAAGCTTAGTACTCTGGTTAGAGATCCAACTTTCAATCATGCTATGATCACTCATTCCAAGGGAATCCTTTACTAAGAGATTGTTTATTAATCCTGTCTCATTACACAGGACCAGATCTAAGATAGCCTGCCCCCTGGTTGGTTCCGTTACATACTGCTCAAGGAACCCATCCCTTATGCACTCTATGAACTCCTCCTCAAGGCTACCCTGACCAATTTGATTTGTCCAATCAATATGGAGATTAAAATTACCTATGATTATTACTGTTCCCTTTTTACAAGCCCCCACTATTTCCTGGTTTATGCTCCGACCAACAGAGTTGCTACTATTATGGGGCCTATAGATACGCCCACCAGTAACTTTTTCCTCTTATTGTTCCTTATCTTCACCCAAACTGTTTCAACATCCTGATCATTTGAGCCAATATTGTTTCTTACTATTGCAGTGATTCCATCCTTTATCAATAGAGCTACCCCACCCCCTTTTCCTTTCTGTCTGTCCTTCCGGATTGTCAATTACCTCTGAGTATTTAATTCCCAGACCTAGTCACCTTGCAACCACGTCTCTGTAATGGCTATCATTTCATACCCATTTGTCTCAATTTGTGCCGTCAACTCATCTATTTTGTTACAAATGCTATGTGCATTTAGACATAGTACCTGTAAATTTGTTTTTTTACCCTTTTTTCCTGCTTGTTTTCCCTCTCTTTCAAATTCACTTTCTTTATTTTTGCTTTCTAGTTCCAGCTTTACTTCCCTCCCTACTGAATCTATTTTCAGATTCCCATTCCCCTGCCAAGCCAGTTTAAACCCTCCCCAACAGCATTAGCAAACCCCACTGGTTGACACTGCAGTGCAGAGCTGAGGGAGGTGCCGTCTTTCGGATGAGACATTAAACCGAGGCCCCGTCTGCGCTCTCAGGTGGACATAAAAGATCCCATGGCACTATATCGAAGAAGAGCAGGGGAGTTATCCCTGGTGTCCTGACCAATATTTATCCCTCAATCAACATAACATAAACAGAGTATCTGGTCATTATCATATTGCTGTTTGTGGGAGCTTGCTGTGCGCAAATTGGTTGCCGCGTTTCCTACATTACAACAGTGACTACACTTCAAAAATATTTCAATGGTTGTAAAGCACTTTGAGACATCCGGTGATCGTCAAAGGCGCTATATAAATACAAAGCTTTCTTTTTCTTTTTTTACTGCGACGGGTTCCTGGCAGCTGTAGAGAGGGGAGGACAGCCTGGTGGAGCAAGCCTTGTGGGCCGGGAGGAGCAGGAGTTCTTTCTTCCACCCCCCAAGCTCTCCCAACATCAGACCACCCTCCCCATACAACCTCCACAACCCCCCCCCCCCCCCTGGATTGGGGATCAAACTTCTCCCCGGGGTGATGGGTTGAACCCTCCCTGCGATCGGACCCCCGGGGTGATTGTTTGGACCCTCCTTGGGATCGGAACTCCGGGGTGATTGGTTGGACCCCCCTTGGGATCGGAACCCACCTAGGGTTATGGGGCGAACCCTCTCTGGGATGGGATCCCTGGGGTCATGGGTTGAACCCTCCCTGGGATGGGATCCCCGGGGTCATGGGTTGAACCCTCCCTGGGATCGTATCCCCTGGGTGATGGATCGGACCCTACCTGGGATCGGATCCCCCAGGATCATGGGCCAGACCAACCTGGTCCTGCAGCCTCTTCTCCAGTGATCCCCACCCGAATGAAAGCCAAGATTGTCAATCCAGCTGACGTACTGGTGGGGATCCTGTCATTGATGTAAGATGAATGCTACAGATTTAAATCTCCACAGCATGTGGGGAAACCAAGATTTCCAGACAGAATGTTAAAATTCCCCCCACAGCCACAGCTCCCATACACCAAAGACCGGTGAGAGCTAGAAGTACAATCATAGCCCCGGTAGACCAAAGAGCTCCAGGGGCGCTGTAAAAAATGCCTCGAGCTCCCACACACCAAGGGACGGTGAGTGGCAGTAATCCAGTTACAGCTCTCTCATACTAAGGGTGGGTGAGGCTCAGAGACACCTACTCATCAAGAGTTAGTGAGTTGTCATAGATACACACAACAATCTTCATCTACCAAATAAATAATTGAGATTTTTCCAATTATGTTTCAAGAAATGATAGTGTTGTTGAATATAAAAAACTGCCTTGTGTTTTACAGAGTGATAAGGACCACAATATACTTACTGTACAGCCTCCATATAAATACCTGTCTGTACTACTGGGCATCCGACTATGAGGGCATTGGAGCCACAAAGTGGGTCTATGATGGTGAGGGGAACAGGTACGGATCAATGTTCCCTCTAATTTGTTTTGTACTGAGCGGGCCACAAACTCCTTTGAGCGCGACCTTTTCATCCGAGGGCAGATTTTACAACAACAACAACAACATTTACAACAACGACAATGACAGCAACCACTTCGAAGCATATATACAGTAATGCTATATTGCCACCCCACCATCTCAAATCATGAGACAATCAAACAAGGGTCGATACAGGTTTAACATAACTTTTCTGCTTTTGACTTCTATTCCTCCGGAAATGAACCCGAGTGCTTTATTTGCACTTTTATGGCCTTGTTAACCTGCGTTGCTACTTTTAATGATATGTGAATCTATAACCCCAGATCCCTTTGCACCTCCACCCCATTTAGACTCTTATTTCCCAAGGAGTAGAGAATTCCAAATCTTCACAACCCTCTGAGAGAAGAAATTCCTCCTCAGCTCCGTCTTAAATGGGCGACACCCAGGAGATGACATGGCTGCAGGGGGTGGGCTGGGAAGTATTTAGTCATGATGCTGCAGCAGACATGAGTCAGAGCAGGGATGACGGACTAGCTGGTCTTTTCCTGCTCATTTCTGTATGTTCATGGTGCTAGGGAAACTAGGGATGGGCAATAAATGCTGCCTTATCAGTGGCATCCATACTCTGAGAACAAATAGAAAAAAGGATTGACACAGAACCCATGTGGATTTTTCAGACATTTTTATCTTGAAACTATTTAGCTGGCTGACCCAAAGTGGTATTGGGTAAATGCACTGCATGGTATGGTACTAAGCTCTACAAACCAGAAAATCCAACATTTAACTGATGATCTGTTGTGTTCTTAGCCGAGGCAGCAGTTGCGGCATTATACTCTGTGCCCCTGGGGTAGGGAGGAGAAAGAAATCAGGCAGAATTCCCACTCCTGATGACTATTTGGTAAACTGATCTGGAAAATGTGAGTGTACAGACATCAGGTGAGGACAAGATGTCAGCTACGGTGCCTTCAGTGGTCGAATAGTCTGATGACACTCATTGCCTAGACTCACAAATGAAGGACGGTCAATTGAGTGGAGTATCAGAGGATTGACTGTGCCATAGAACCGCAGCCCAGTCAGCATAGCATGTTCAGGAAAGGAGGGGAGAAAAATGACTAAATGAGTAATAAATGTTTGGCTGGGGAATAGGAACATAGGAATAGGAGTAGGCCATACAGCTCCTCAAGGCTGTTCCACCATTCGATGAAATCATGGCTTCATGCACTCTATGTTTTCCTCTCTTGCAGTTACATGAGGTGCTTTTACTGGGCCGTGAAGACCCTGATTACAATCGGAGGGCTAGCTGAACCACAGACAGTGTTCGAAATTCTCTTTCAACTTATCAACTACTTCACGGGAGTTTTCATCTTCTCCATCATGATTGGTCAGGTACAGAATGTGCTGTAGAAAGGGAAGGAAACTGCAAGTGCTGGAAATCCAAACACAAAACCGAATGGCTTCCTTCTGTGTGGTAATTTGTCTATGGGCTAAACTTTCCTTTCATTTTCGGCAGGTTCTTGGCGATTTTCTCGGTGGTACAGCTGTTTTTCCATCCGGCGAAAGTTTCCCCCTTAGTTTCTTAATTGTATCGCCCAAATCTGAAAATGCCCGCCATACCAAACTGCCGACATGCACCGCCGAGAAAATCGCCAGGGCATAAGTTTGGCCTCAACGGAAGCCCGTCCAGATCGCCGAGGGAACCGCCCTGTGAAAGCTGCTTAGATAGGGCGGTAGGTGAGTATTCTGCAAAGAAAGGTAAGTTAAAGGTTCTTTATTTTTTTTTTTAATTTTAAAATGATGTTTATGTGTAAAAGCGTCTTGGGAATGTTTTTTAACTTTTTATTTTTTGTTTGAGCGAAATTTTTTTTTAAAGTTTCCCCCCCTCCCTAGGCCCAACCGCAACCTCGGACTAAATTTTTAAAAAAACGCCGGTTTTACTTAGTTTCCTCTTAACCGCCGAGAAAACTGCCGAAAATAATGGTGCAAGGCCCATTTTATCACCGTGCGATTAGTTTCAACATAAAAGTGTAAATTTTCGCCAGCGTTACTTACTAAACGTGAGCGGTTTTTCTGGGTGGGCAATCGGGCGTTGAGAGGCTCTCGGGAAAGTCTAGCCCTATCATTCTATGAAAACAGACAATCTGCAGATTCACCCGCATCTGAAAAGAGAGAAGCGAGGCCAATGTTTCAGGATAACCCTTCACTAGAACTGGAATGTACCATCTTTATTTAACCACTGCTTAGCCATGATTGGAATATTCCACTTTAGTTCCGATCATAGGTCATCCTAAGCAAGAGTACACAGTGGCTTGATGGGAAGAATTGCCCTAACCCAGCTGATGGTGCAAGGTACTTATGCACTAAAGCTTGGCGACTGTCACTGAGAGCCAGGTGATGAACGGAATGGGGAAAAGGGTATTTCTGTAAACAAGTAACAATCCCCCCCCCACACACACACTCTCCTCCACTAGAGGCTGGTTACCGAGCTGGATAGGCAGAGGTCGAAGAGAAAGTCACCTACCTACCCACTTGGCCACTGTATATTGTGTGAGGGGGGCCTAAATGAGAGAAGAAAATAACTAAAAAGTGGGGATAGTTTTTTTTTACGTGTTGACTTTCATTTCAGACTAACCAGTTTGACCACAGCCCTCTGTGAGGTGATGGGTTTTCAATTCCCTCTTTATGGAATTGCTCTTGCTCTGATGACTGCATGTTATCCATTGTTGGGTGTGGGGAGGACATCATTTGTGGATGAAGATTCAATTTGTTGAGTAATTTGCAACATTACTGCATTGTAAGCCAAACATTTTGAAAAAGTCGTGACATACTTTGACCCTTCCCAACATTACCTGCATTAATCTTCAAACACACTGACAAGCTTCTGTCATCCATTCTTTCTATTCGATCTTTTTGCCACTGATGGACATCCATAATTGGGTATTTGACTTGCACTGACTGATAGCCATTGTTTTTGTTCTTTCACAGATGAAAGAGGTGGTGGGTGCAGCCACAGCTGGAAAGATGTATTACCGAAACTGCATGGATAACACCGTGAGATATATGAACCTGTACAACATTCCTCGATCAGTGCAGAACCGGGTGAAGAAGTGGTATGAATTCACTTGGGAGGTACAAGGAATGCTGGGTACGTCAGCCACTTTTCGCACATGTGGTGGACGAGTTACCTCAGTATCAGCCATTGTGATTGACCATTGATAGGGTTCCTGTTTGGGGTTGAGGTCTAGTTTTTACTGTGCTTTGTAACCATGAAGAACCAGGGCTGGATTGTCTGAAGGATGATTTTTAAATAAAATGATTATTTGGACTAGTAACTGCAACAAGAATGGAGAACTGCAAGGAACTGACATTTCACTACACCGTAACTATATGGGCCCTGACATTCTGCAAGGATTCCGTAGGTCTCCATGGTAACCGTGGCAAGAGACCAGCTGATCTCCCAGGAAAGCGGCAGAGACCTGGTTATAGAGGGTCGGCACCGTTTCAAGGAGTTTCCTTAGCACCTTGCAGAGGGTGGAACTTTTGTCCACCCTTTGGAAGGCAAGAGCGGGGGCTCCCGAAGCTGGGCGTTCCGGCTCCTGGTCCGCAGTTGGATTGTACGGTGACCGGTGGGTCCCGACCTGACAGACAGATCCTGAAGGCACCACTGGAGGGGGAGGGGGAGGAGAAGGGAGCAGGGCAGGAATTGGAGGCTGCTGCCGTCGTTGACTGATCATCGCACCATGTCGGAGTTCTCAGGGGAAGTAGAGAAAAGCAGCTGCCAATCATGTTGACGATTGGATGCAGATGGGATTGATGGAGAGTCCATATGGCTACATGGATGCAATCTCTGTTGGGTGTCAGCTCAGTGGGTAGCATGCTCACCTCGAAGCCAGAAAGTTGTGGGTTCAAATCCCACTTCATGGACCTGAGCACATAATCTAGGCTTGTGCTCCAGTGCAGTCCTGAGGGAGTGCAGCACTGTCGGTGCAAACTCTCGGATGAGACATTAAACCAAGGTTTAATTCTCGCAAACAATGCATCTGTGACTTGCTGAATGCACCTGGCACAGCTGAGTGGCTAATATTACTGCTGTCCCCAGAAGCAGCCTGCCACAGAAATTCAGGGAGATAGCAACCTTTACAGCTGCTGGCACTGTGCTGCCAATGGTAGAGATGGGCTGCAGCCTGTGTTCCAGCATGTGGATTAACTCGAGTTCCTGGAGTAGGAGCACCTTGGTCAACACATTTGGGAGGGGGTTACCGTCAGGTGGGTAGCACAAACCTCCTGTGGTACCTGATAAGTCTGGGCTTCTTGTGTTCCTCTTCCTCCTCCTTCTCTTCGCCCCCCGCCCCCAAGCAAATTGAAGGGGTATTCTCAAAGAAAATCCCCCTCTGTTAAATAGATGAGGAGATAAAACATGGAAGCCCATGCAGCAACAGGTAGAAAGTTAATGTTCCAGCAGCATTAGAAGTAGGAAAAATAGGAAAAGAAACAGTTCAGAAATGAAGCATTTTCCAGTGCCTATTTTTCCAGCTTTAAATTAATTGCTGCCATTACATCGCTGTAACAGGTGGACGGACGCGTATTTGGTGCCGGTATTCTTGGTGTTGGGCAGAAATAAGGTGCTAATGTTGGAAAATGTGGCATCTGACGTCACAATGTAATTTGCATGTCATTTTGCTCTGTCCGCCCATATTTGGACTTGTGCTTCCTGCTACCACTGTCACTTTCAGCACGAAGGTTAAGGGGAGATTAATCAAGGGCTTTGAAGGGATTTGATGGAGTAGATAGGAAGAAACTGTTTCCACTGGCAGGAGGATCAATAATCAGAGGACACAAATTTAAGATAATTGGCAAAAGAACCTGTTGTGTATGGAGAAAGAGTCAGACTGAACACTGTGAGCTCAAAGTAAAGTGTGACCTTAGTCTTTTATTGCAGGTCTTCAGAGTGCCTCTCCAACCTGAAGCCTCCTTAAATACCTGTGCTACCACGGGATTATGGGATCTCTTGGGACTCCAGGGGATGAGTCCTCTGGTGGCTATACAGACTAAATACAATTATACATATATAACAACACTCCGCCCCGCCGCCCACCGCCCCCCCCCCCACCCAAAGACAACAGTGTAACTATTTACAATGTGAGTCGATCTGGGGCCCTTCTTGCCCTGGTTGATCGTCTCGGTGTGAAAGCTGGTGTTGTTGAATCATTTGTTGGGCTCTCGCTGGGCTGCTGTGCAGCTGGCCTTGCTGGGCTGCCTGGTGTATTGAGCCCTGCTGGGCTGCTGTGGATGATGGGTTCTGCTTCGTGGTCAACTGTGGTGCCGGTTGCCACTGGTGTGTATGTTAGGGGATCAAAAAAGGTAGGGTCCAAGGTGGGTTACTCAGGATAGTCCGTGAATCTGAGTTTGATTTGGTCCAAGTGCTTCCGGTGAATGAGTCCATTTGAAAGTTTGACCCGAAACACCTTGCTCCCCTCTTTGGCCACGACAGTGCCGGGTAGCCACTTAGGACCTTGTCCATAATTTAATACAAATACAGGATCATTGATTTCAATCTCGCGTGACACATTTGCGCTATCATGGTATGCACTTTGTTGAAGCCGCCTGCTCTCGACCTGTTCGTGTAGATCAGGGTGAACTAATGAGAGCCTTGTCTTAAGTGCTCTTTTCATGAGCAGTTCAGCAGGTGGAATCCCAGTGAGTGAGTGAGGTCTCGTGTGGTAGCTAAGCAGGACTCGGGATAGGCGAGTTTGCAGTGAGCCTTCAGTTACCCTCTTCAAGCCTTGCTTGATGGTTTGCACTGCTCTCTCTGCCTGACCATTGGACGCTGGTTTAAACGGGGCAGATGTGACATGTTTGATCCCGTTATGGGTCATGAATTCTTTGAACTCAGCACCGGTAAAACATGGCCCGTTGTCACTCACCAGGACATCGGGTAGGCCGTGTGTGGCAAATATGGCCCGCAGGCTTTCAGTAGTGGTAGCGGATGTGCTAGCCGACATTATCTCACATTCAATCCACTTGCAGTATGCGTCTACAACCACAAGGAACATTTTACCCAAGAACGGGCCTGCATAGTCAATGTGTACCCTAGACCACGGTTTGGAGGGCCAAGACCATAAACTTACTGGCGCCTCCCTGGGTACATTGCTTAACTACAAGCATGTATTACATCTGTGAACGCAGGACTCTAAGTCCGCATCGATACCGGGCCACCATAGGTGGGATCTGGCTATCGCTTTCATCGTTATGATGCCTGGGTGGATACTGTGGAGGTCATTGATGAAAGTGTCTCTGCCCTTCTTGGGGACCACTACTCGATTGCCTCACAGAACGCAGTCTGCCTGTATTGACATTTCATCTTTGCGCCACTGGAACGGCTTTATCCCTGCCTGCATTTCCACTGGGACACTGGACCAGCTCCCGTGAAGCACACAGCTTTTGACTAGAGATAATAAGGGATCCTGGCTTGTCCAGGTTTTTATCTGCCAGGCAGTGACGGGTGATTGCTCACTCTCAAATGCTTCGATAACCATGGCTAGATCTGCAGGCTGCGCCATTTCAACCCCCGTGGTGGGCAATGGTAGCCTACTGAGAACATAGGCAAAGTTTTCTGTTCCTGGCCTATGGCGGATGGCGTAGTTGATGCGGACAACGTGAGCGCCCATCTCTGGATGCGGGCCGATGCGTTGGTATTTATCCCTTTACTCTCGGAGAACAGGGATATAAGTGGCTTATGGTCAGTTTCCAATTCGAATTTTAGGCCAAACAGGTATTGATGCATTTTCTTTACCCCATAGACACACGCTAACGCTTCTTTCTCAATCATGCTGTAGGCTCTCTCAGCCTTAGACAGACTCCTGGATGCATAAGCAACTGATTGCAGTTTCCCGAAATCATTAGCTTGTTGCAATACATACCCGACCCCATATGACGACGCATCATATGCTAGTACCAAAGGTTTACATGGATCATACAACACAAGCAATTTATTTGAGCATAACAATTTTCTCGCTTTTGCAAAGGCAATTTCTTGGCTTTTGCCCCAAACTCATTCGTCCCCTTTTTGTAGTAAGACATGCAGTGGTTCTAACAATGTGCTGAGACCCGGTAAGAAGTTACCAAAGTAGTTCAGGAGTCCCAGAAACGACCGCAGCTTCATCACGTTCTGTGGCCTCGGTGCTTTCTCGATTGCTTCCGTCTTCGCGTTGGTGGGCCTGATGCCGTCCGCCGCAATCCTCCTTCCCAGGAACTCCACTTCAGGTGCCAGGAAAACGCACTTGGAGCATTTTAACCTGAGCCCCACGTGGTTGGGTCGACTAAGAACCTCCTCCAGGTTCTGCAGGTGCTCGACTGTGTTCCGATGTTTGACCAAGATGCCATCCTGGAAAACCACGGTGTGCAGGACCGACTTCCATAAGCTTTCCATGTTTCTCTGGAATATCGCCACCGCCGATTGGATTCCAAACGGGCACCTGTTATAAACAAAAAGACCTTTGTGCATGTTGATGCAGGTGAGGGCCTTCGATGATTCCTCCAGTTCCTGCTTCATGTATGCTGAAGTCAGATCCAGCTTCGGAAACATCTTTCCTCCCGCCAGCATTGCAAAGAGGTCGTCGGCCTTTGGTCATGGGTATTGGTTCTGCAGAGAGAAATGATTGATAGTTACTTTTTAATCACCACAGATTCTGACCGGTGCCGTCTCCCTTGAGGATTGGGACGATAGGACTGGCCCACTCATTGAACTCGATCGGGGAAATGATGCCCTCTCTTTGCAGTCGGTTTAGCTCAATCTCTACCCTTTCTCTCATCATGTATGGTACTGCTCTCGCCTTGTGATGGATGGGTCGCGCCCCCGGAATTAGGTGGATCTGCAATTTTGCTCCTTGGAATTTCCCGGTGCCTGGTTCGAACAGCGAAGGAAATTTGTTTAAGACCTGGGCACATGAAGTGTCGTCAGTGGGCGATAGCGCTCGGACGTCGTCCCAGTTCTCAGCCAGCTCCTGCCGAGCAGCGTGGGACCATCGCCCGGAATCACCCAGAGTGGTAACTTGTGCACCGCTCCATCGTAGGAGACCTTTACGGTAGCACTGCCGATTACAGGAATCAGTTCTTTCATGTAAGTTCTTAGTTTCGTGCAAACTGGAGTTAAGACTGGTCTTGAGGCCTTGTTGCACCACAACCTTTCGAAAGTCATTTTGCCCGTGATGGACTGGCTCACGCCCATGTCCAGCTCCATTGACACCGGGAGTCCAATTAGTTGAACATTCAGCATTATCGGGGGACAATTCGTGGTGAATGTGTGCACCCCATGTACCTCTGCCTCCTCGATTTGAGGCTCTGGTTCGTCGTGATCCTCCGTGGATCTATCCTCCTCTGCAACATGGTGGGTTGTAGGTTTAACAGGCTTTCCAGCTCGCATGCACACTCATTGGAGGTAACATACTCTTTGAATCGGCATGAATGGAAACGATGATCACCCCCGCAGCACCAACAAGGTGTTAATGGCCTTGCATTCATCACCCTTGATGGTGGACTCTGAAACATCTGCAGACGTGTAGCTGCAGGTATATGTGACCTGCCCTGTATGTTACAATTCAAAATCACTTTGTTCACAGTTCCTGTAGCGGCAGTTGTGTGCTGAGAGATTTGCTTAGTACTGTCTCTGGTGGCAATGAACGCCTGGGCTATCGCTATGGCCTTACTCAAGGTTGGGGTCTCTATAGTCAAAAGTTTGCCAAGTATGGTTTCTTGGCCAATGCCAAGTACAAAAAAGTCTCTGAGCATGTGCTCCAAATGTCTTTCAAATTCGCAATGTCCTGCAAGGCGTCTACGCTCGGCGACATAACTCGCCATTTCCTGGCCTTCAAACCTTTTGTAGGTGTACAACCGGTGCCTCGCCATCAGAACGTTTTCCTTCGGGTTCAGATGCTCTCGGACCAGTGTGCACAAATCGTCGTATGATTTCTCCGTGGGTTTCGCTGGAGTGAGCAGATTTTTCATGAGACCATACGTTGGTGCCCCACAGACGGTGAAGAGGATCACCCTTCGTTTGGCAGCACTCTCTACCTCATCTAGCTCATTGGCCACGAAGTATTGGTCGAGTCGCTCCACAAAAGTTTCCCAATCATCTCCCTCCGAGAATTTCTCCAGGATGCCCACTGTTCTCTGCATCTTTGGGTTCGCTATCTGTATCTCGTCACCAGTTGTGTATGGAGAAAGAGTCAGACTGAACACTGAGTTCAAAGTAAAGTGTGACCTTAGTCTTTTATTGCAGGTGTCCAGAGTGCCTCTCCAATCTGTGAAGCCTCCATAAATACCTGTGCTCCCAAGGGATTATGGGATTCCTTGGGACTCCAGGGGATGAGCTCTCTGGTGGCTGTACAGAGTAATACATGCATACATATATAACAGAACCAGAAGGGAGATGAGGAGAAATTATTTTGCACAGTGAGTTGTTATGATCTGGAATGCACTGCTTGAAAGAGTAGTGGAAGCAGATTCAGAAGTAACTTTCAAAAGGGAATTAGATATACTTGGAAAGGAGAAATTTGCAGGGCTATGGAGAAAGAGCAGGGCAGTCGGACTAATTGGATAGCTCTTTCAAAGAGCCAGCACAGGCATAACGTAGGAAATACGGCACAGAAACAGGCCATTTGGCCCAACCAATCCATGCCCGCATTTATGCTTCACTTGAGCCTCCTCCCGTCGTTCCTCATCTAAATCTATCCGCATAACCCTCTATTCCCTTCTCCCTCATATGCTTGTCTAGCCTCCCCTTAAATACATCAATACTATTGACTTTAACCATTCCCTGTGGTAGCAATTTCCACATTCTCACCACTTTTTGGGTAAAGAATTGGGCCAAATGGCCTCCTTCTGTGCTGTAAGGTTCTATGAAATTGCTGCAGGTGGTTTTATGGGCAGGGCATGCGGTATTACACGTCCCTGCCTGATCTAACACTACTCCCCGCTCCAGAAATGTCCAAACTCCAATTAAAAAAAACACCATCGAAAATCTAGACCACAATACATTGGCTCAGGATGTGGAATTGGAAGTATTTGGAACGCGGCCTTGATTATTTTAGGGATTTGCGCCACCGGGTCTCCTCTTGCCACTTGAATTCTAATTCAAACTCTCTTCCTCGCTGTATTTCCAGATGAGTCGGAGCTGTTGGTGCAGCTCCCCGATAAGATGAGACTGGACATTGCCATTGACGTTAACTACAGCATCGTCAGTAAAGTGGCACTGTTTCAGGTACGGGGACAGACAATAGGAATTGATGTAAGGGGACCGGGTGAGGCGGACTTGCATTCAGTTAGCCGGGAATAAGGAGCTGGAACGGGCACGAGTGAGCGAAGCCTCGAGTTAAAAGCTGTTCAAATGTCCTGATGATCCATGAAAAGATAACAGTGATGTTACGGTCACAATGCTGTACAGAGCTTTGCACTTCTGATGAGCTAAAACCGACTTGACTGTTTTGTAGCTGAGGTTCGCTCATCAGCAAATACTCCCCAGTCTCGACTACAGATCTTCCAAGTAGTTTAGTTTAGTGAAATGGTGCTAATGTATAGAATAGGGGTAAATTTTAATTCCCAAGAACGGGTCGGTTGGGAGTGGTTGAGGAGTGAAAAGTTGTGATTTTTAGAATGGGAGCGCAACCCAGCTCCAACACGCCCACTTCCGGGTTTAACCTGTTTGCCGAAGTCAGGAATTTTAAAATTGGATCAAATTTTACCTGAGCAGCACGGGTTTCCCGGGGCTCAGGAAACTGACCAGGGAAACAAACGAATTTAAGCAGCAGTTCAAGTGGATATTTTAACTTGTCATTGACCCATCTGAATAAAAGCTCACTAATTGCAGCTACTGCCTTAGTTGCCACTGGCAAATGTTTGGCAGAGGGTACTTGTGTGGATACAGGTGTTTTGCACCTTGGAGGCTTTCAAATTGACAAATCAGGATGGCAGGCATCTTGGATGTGTTTGATGACACATCAGACAAGGAAGACCATCGCCATCCACGGCAGTGACACTCGCTGTGGTGGGATCAGCATGTGCGCAGGAGAGAGGGGCGCAGGGGGAAGGGGTGCAGAGGCACAGGGGGGAGGGTGCAGGGTGGGAGGGGCGCAGGTGGAGGGGCACAGGGGGAGGGGCTGAGGTTGCAGGAGGCACTACCCACATCACAGGGTGTATAGACAGAGGCTCAGTTTCCTTGACCTCTCAGAAGAGCAGTGCTTCTGCAGGCTCAGGTTGTCACGTCAGGTGGTGGCTGACACTGGCAGCCTCCTACAGGAAAACTTGCTCCCTGCTGCACCTGGAGGTTACGCATTACTAGTGGCTGTGAAAGTGACCAGCAGCCACAACCTTTTCACCTCCGAATTGTACCATGGCGCTACCGGAGGGATTTCCAGAATTTCCCAGTCGGCTGCACATAGGGCATTACATAAGGCAGGGGGTACAGTAGCGCAGTGGTTATGTTACTGGACTAGTAATCCAGAGGCCTGGACTAATGATCCAGAGGCAGCTGGGGAATTTAAATTCAGTTAATTAAATAAACCAGGAATAAAAAGCTAGCATCAGTAATGGTGACTGTGAAACTGCCGGATTGTTGTAAAAACCAATCTGGTTCACTAATGTTCTTTAGGGAACTAAACCTGGCATCCTTACCCAATCTGGCCCCTCACCACAACTTAACCACATAACATTTTGTCAAACACCCATGCGTGTACACTTGGTGAATTACAATTTCTTCAATTTACGCTTCATACCGCTTCTACACGGTGCATCCTGTGTGGTTTCAGCAGAGGGAGGCAGGCTGCTCAGATCCCTGCCCTGCCTTTGACCTATGCCCTCTGGGTTTCGGAGCCCCTGAGGGCCCCGTAAAAGACTGCTCTACCTGTACCAGGAAGGATGGGCAAATTGACCATGGCACCATGGAGGCCACTCGAGTGGGGGGAGCGAAATGGAATTTAGCACTGATAGGGGATAGTATAATCAGGGAAATAGATGCTGTTCTCAGCAGCCATGACTGGGAGTCCTGAAGGCTTTGTTGCCTGCCCGATGCCTATTAAGGACATCTACTCACATTCTGAGGAAGTACTTGGAGAAGCAGGAGAGAGACTTCTGTTGTTGTGGTCCACGAAGGAACTAACAACATAAGTAGAACTAGGAATGAGGTTCTGCTGAGGGAGTTTGAGGAGCTAGAGTACAAATTAAAAAGCAGAACCTTAAAGGTAATAATCTCTGGATTACTACCTAAACCACATGCAAATTGGCAAAGGGACAAACAGATTAGAGGTTTATAAGTTTGACCGAAAGAGTGGTGTAGGAGGCAAGAGTTTCGCTTCATGGGCCACTGGCAACAATACTGAGGAAGAGGGAGCTGTTCCATTGGGATAGACTCAACTTAAACTGGACAGGGGGCAGTGTCCTGACGAACCAAATAACCACGGTGATAGATATGGCTTTAAACTTGTAAGGGGGAGGAAGGGTTTAAGTAAGGGTAAATTTATGTCTGAAGAGGGAAGTCAAGGCTGTAGAACAGAGTGTCAAATTTGGGTAAAAGCAAGCAGATTGTGTCAGGAAGGGAGAGTGTTTAATAACGGTAATAGGGCATTCGCAACCAAGGCCACATCAGGGAAAAACAGTCAAAAGTTAAAATTAAAGGTGCTATATTAGAATGCACAAAGCACTCGTAGCAAGACAGATGAATTAATGGCACAAATAGAGATGAATAGTTTTGATCTAGTAGCCATTGCTGAGACATGGTTGCAGGGTAACCAAGGTTGGGAACTAAATATTCCAGGGTACTTGACTTTTAGAAAGGCTAGGCAAAATAGAAAATGATGTGGGGTAGCCCTGATAATAAAAGATGAAGTAAAGGCAGTAGAGAGAAAGGATCTTAGCCCAGAAAGTCAGGTTGTAGAATCAGTATGGGTGGAGCTAAGAAGTAACAAAGAGCAGAAAACACTGGTGGGAGCAGTTTATTGGCCCCTTAACAGTAACCTTAGTGTTGGACAGATATAGCTCATCAAATTAGAGGAGCATGTAATAAAGGTAATGCAATAATCACGGAGGACTTTAATCTTCTTATAGACTGGGCAAACCAAATTGGCAAAAGTAGCTTGCATTTGAGACAGTTTTCTAGGACAATATGTTGAGGAACCACCTAGGGAACAGGCTATTTTAGATCTAGTATTGTGTAATGAGACACGGTTACTTAGTAATCTTATAGTAAAGGACCCCCTGGGGAGCGTGATCATAATATGATAGAATTTCATATTACGTTTGAGAGTTTGGGAGTGATGTGCTTAAGTCCAAAACTAGGGTCCTGAATTCAAAAAAAGCTAATTACGGAGGTATGAGAGGTAAGTTGGCTGAGGTAGAATGGGAAATTAGATTAAAATATATGATGGTGGATAAGCAATGGCAAACATTAAAAGAAATAATTAATAATTCTCAATGAATATACATTCCAGTGAGGAATGAAAACTTCACTGGAAAAGTGGTACAACCATGGATACTCGAGAAGTTCAGGATAGCATTAGATTAAAAGAAGAGGCTTACAATGTTGCCACAAAGAGTAGTAAGCCTGAGGATTGGGAGGATTTTATAAATCAGCAAAGGATGACCAAGAAAGTGATAAAGAGGGAGAAAATAGGAGAGTAAACTGGCAACAAATATAAAAACAGATTGTAAGAGCTTTTACAAGTATGTAAAAAGGAAAAGATTAGCGAAAGTAAACGTGGGTCCCTTAAGAGGCAGAAACAGAAGAAATTATAATGGGGAATAAGGAAATGTGGGAGACGTTAAACAAATATTTTGTGTCTGTCTTCACAGTAGAAGATGCAAAGAATATATTGGAAAGTGTGAGAAATCAAGACTCTAATGAAAGTGAGGAAATTAAAGCAATTAATATTAGTAAAGAAATAGTACTGGAGAAATTAATGGGACTAAAGGCCATCAAATCCCCTGGACCAATGGCCTACATCCTAGGGTTTTAAAAGGTGTGGCTGCAGAGATAGTGGATGCATTGGATTTGATCTTCCAGAATTCCCTTGATTCTAGAATGGTCCCCGTGGATTGGAAGGTAGCAAATGTAACCCCACTGTTCAAGAAATGTGGGAGAGAGAAAACAAGGAACTACAGGCCAGTTAGCCTGACATCAGTAGTAGGGAAAATGCTGGCATCCATTATTAAGGAAGTGGTAATGGAGCACTTAGAAAATCATAATAAGATTAGGCAGAGTCAACATGGTTTTATAAAAGGGAAATTGTGTTTGGCAAATCTACTTGAGTTTTTTGAGGGTGTAACCAGCAGGGTAGATAAAGGAGAACCAGTGGATGTGTGTATTTGGATTTTCAGGAGGCATTTGATAAGGTGGCACACAAGAGGTTGTTTCAGAAGATTAAGGCTCATGGGATTGGGGGTAATATATTAGCATGGATTGAGGATTAGTTGACGGACAGAAAACAGAGTCGGAATAAACGGGTCATTTTCAGGAAGGCAGGGTGAAACTAGTTGAATGCCGCAAGGATCAGTGGTTGGGTCTCAGTTATTAACAATCTATATCAATAATTTAGACAAGGAGACTAAGTGTAATGTATCCAAGTTTGCTGATGATACAATGCTCGGTGGGAAAGTAAGCTGTGAGGAGGATATAAAGAGCCTGCAAAAGGGATGTAGACCAATTCAATGATTGGGAAATTATCAGGTGGGAAAGTGGGAAATTATCCCTTAGTTAGGAAGAATTGAAAAGCAGAATATTTTACTACAAGGGGCTTAAAAACAGAGCTGTGTGAGTGATGGTGAGGTATCCACCCAATGGATGCAGTGTATTCGGCGAGGGTAACTAGGAGACACATGCATCAAATTGCATAAGGCTTGGAGTGATTGTGAATGGTGGATGGCTAAATGGGGAGGTGATGAAGTGTATAGAAAGAGAAAGCTGGGTGCTGCTGAAAGCTGTGAGGGTGTGAGGAGTGATGTGACGGAGAACACTTAACAAAACACAGTGAAAATGGGGGTGAGGGCTTAAAACAAAAGATATAGTTGAATCAGCAAACGTACTCACTTTTCTTGAACTGGTTCAGTCCGTAAACCTCTTCCTACATTGTATCCATGACACGGGCACAATACCACTGCTCTGAACCTCCTGAGCCACCTCCAGACACACCTTCCTAGTGAGAGCAACAGCAACAGCGGCAGTCGGCGAGAGGCGGGAGCAGCGTGGTGAGGCCTATAAAAGGCCCAGCGGGTGTTCCACAGGCAGCGGCAGTCGGCGAGAGGCGGGAGCAGCGTGGTGAGGCCTATAAAAGGCCCAGCGGGTGTTCCACAGGCAGCGGCAGTCGGCGAGAGGCGGGAGCAGCGTGGTGAGGCCTATAAAAGGCCCAGCGGGTGTTCCACAGGCAGCGGCAGTCGGCGAGAGGCGGGAGCAGCGTGGTGAGGCCTATAAAAGGCCCAGCGGGTGTTCCACAGCCAGCGGCAGTCGACGAGAGGCGGGAGCAGCGTGGTGAGGCCTATAAAAGGCCCAGCGGGTGTTCCACAGGCAGCGGCAGTCGGCGAGAGGCGGGAGCAGCATGGTGAGGCCTATAAAAGGCCCAGCGGGTGTTCCACAGGCGGCAGCAGTCGGCGAGAGGCGGGAGCAGCATGGTGAGGCCTATAAAAGGCCCAGCGGGTGTTCCACAGGCAGCGGCAGTCGGCGAGAGGCAGGAGCAGCGTGGTGAGGCCTATAAAAGGCCCAGCGGGTGTTCCACAGGCAGCGGCAGTCGGCGAGAGGCGGGAGCAGCGTGGTGAGGCCTATAAAAGGCCCAGCTTGTGGAGCTCCAGCCGGGAGAAAAAGCAGAAAAGAAGTAGAAAGGAATCAAAAGGTGACATCACAGCCAAAGGGGTAAGTGATTGACTGGTGATTGGTAAATAGTTTTTCTTTTTCTTTTTTATATCAGTAAGTAACCTGTAACAGTGTTGTCACCAATTTAAGTGTATCTAAGGGTTAAGTCATGGCAGGAGAGCTCGGTCACGTGATATGCTCCTCCTGTACCATGTGGGAACTCAGGGACATTTCCCTGACGACTACATCTGCGGGAAGTGTATCTGCCTCCAGCTTCTGACGGACCACGTTGCGGAATTGGAGCTGAGGGTGGATTCACTCTGGAGCATCCACGATGCTGAGAATGATGTGAGTTGGTCTTACCGCAGGAGAAGGATCCACAGCCAGCTAGGGAATGGAAGACCATCAGGAAGAGTAGTGCAAGGAAGGTAGTGCAGGGGTCCCCTGTGGTCATCCCCCTGCAAAACAGATACACTGCTTTGAGTACTGTTGAGGGGGATGACTCATCAGGGGAGGGCACAGCAGCCAAGTTCATGGCACCGTGGCTGGCTCTGTTGCACAGGAGGGCAGGAAAAAGAGTGGGAGAGCGATAGTGATAGGGGATTCAATTGTGAGGGGAATAGATAGGTGTTTCTGCGGCCGCAACCGAGGTTCCAGGATGGTATGTTGCCTCCCTGGTGCAAGGGTCAAGGATGTCTCGGAGCGGGTGCAGGACGTTCTAAAAAGGGAGGGAGAACAGCCAGTTGTCGTGGTGCACATTGGTACCAATGACATAGATAAAAAAAGGGATGAGGTCCTACGAAACGAATTTAAGGAGCTGGGAGCTAAATTAAAAAGTAAGACCTCAAAAGTAGTAATAATCTCGGGATTGCTACCAGTGCCACGTGCTAGTCAGAGTAGGAATCGCAGGATAGTGCAGATGAATACGTGGCTTGAGCAGTGGTGCAGCAGGGAGGGATTCAAATTCCTGGGGCATTGGAACTGATTCTGGGGGAGGTGGGACCAGTATTAACCGGACGGTCTGCACCTGGGCAGGACCGGAACCAATATCATAGGGGGAGTGTTTGCTAGTGCTGTTGGGGAGAAGTTAAACTAATATGGCAAGGGGATGGGAACCAATGCAGGGAATCAGAGGGAAACAAAAAGGCGACAAAAGCAAAAGACAGAAAGGAGATGAGGAAAAGTGGAGGGCAGAGAAACACAAGGCAAAGAACAAAAAGGGCCACTGTACAGCAAAATTCTAAAAGGACAAAGGGTGTTAAAAAAACAAGTCTGAAGGCTTTGTGTCTTAATGCAAGGAGTATCCGTAATAAGGTGGATGAATTAACTGTGCAAATAGATGTTAACAAATATGATGTGATTGGGATTACAGAGACGTGGCTCCAGGATGATCAGGGCTGGGAACTCACCATCCAGGGATATTCAACATTCAGGAAGGATAGAATAAAAGGAAAAGGAGGTGGGGTAGCATTGCTGGTTAAAGAGGAGATTAATGCAATAGTTAGGAAGGACATTAGCTTGGATGATGTGGAATCTATATGGGTAGAGCTGCAGAACACCAAAGGGCAAAAAACGTTAGTGGGAGTTGTGTACAGACCTCCAAACAGTAGTAGTGATGTTGGGGAGGGCATCAAACAGGAAATTAGGGGTGCATGCAATAAAGGTGCAGCAGTTATAATGGGTGACTTTAATATGCACATAGATTGGGCTAACCAAACGGGAAGCAATACGGTGGAGGAGGATTTCCTGGAGTGCATAAGGGATGGTTTTCTAGACCAATATGTCGAGGAACCAACGAGAGGGGAGGCCATCTTAGACTGGGTGTTGTGTAATGAGAGAGGATTAATTAGCAATCTTGTTGTGCGAGGCCCCTTGGGGAAGAGTGACCATAATATGGTGGAATTCTGCATTAGGATGGAGAATGAAACAGTTAATTCAGAGACCATGGTCCAGAACTTAAAGGGTAACTTAAAGGGTAACTTTGAAGGTATGAGGCGTGAATTGGCTAGGATAGATTGGCGAATGATACTTAAGGGGTTGCCTGTGGATGGGCAATGGCAGACATTTAGAGACCGCATGGATGAACTACAACAATTGTACATTCCTGTCTGGCATAAAAATAAAAAAGGGAAGGTGGCTCAACCGTGGCTATCAAGGGAAATCAGGGATAGTATTAAAGCCAAGGAAGTGGCATACAAATTGGCCAGAAATAGCAGCGAACCCGGGGACTGGGAGAAATTTAGAACTCAGCAGAGGAGGACAAAGGGTTTGATTAGGGCAGGGAAAATGGAGTACGAGAAGAAGCTTGCAGGGAACATTAAGACGGATTGTAAAAGTTTCTATAGATATGTAAAGAGAAAAAGGTTAGTAAAGACAAACGTAGATCCCCTGCAGTCAGAATCAGGGGAAGTCATAACGGGGAACAAAGAAATGGCAGACCAATTGAACAAGTACTTTGCTTCGGTATTCACTAAGGAGGACACAAACAACCTTCCGGATATAAAAGGGGTCAGAGGGTCTAGTAAGGAGGAGGAACTGAGGGAAATCCTTATTAGTCGGGAAATTGTGTTGGGGAAATTGATGGGATTGAAGGCTGATAAATCCCCAGGGCCTGATGGACTGCATCCCAGAGTACTTAAGGAGGTGGCCTTGGAAATAACGGATGCATTGACAGTCATTTTCCAACATTCCATTGACTCTGGATCAGTTCCTATCGAGTGGAGGGTAGCCAATGTAACCCCACTTTTTAAAAAAGGAGGGAGAGAGAAAACAGGGAATCATAGACCGGTCAGCCTGACCTCAGTAATGGGTAAAATGATGGAATCAATTATTAAGGATGTCATAGCAGCACATTTGGAAAGAGGTGACATGATAGGTCCAAGTCAGCGTGGATTTGTGAAAGGGAAATCATGCTTGACAAATCTTCTGGAATTTTTTGAGGATGTTTCCAGTAAAGTGGACAAGGGAGAACCAGTTGATGTGGTATATTTGGACTTTCAGAAGGCTTTCGCCAAGGCCCCACACAAGAGTTTGATGTGCAAAGTTAGAGCACATGGGATTGGGGGTAGTGTTAAACATGGATTGAGAACTGGTTGTCAGACAGGAAGCAAAGAGTAGGAGTAAATGGATACTTTTCAGAATGGCAGGCAGTGACTAGTGGGATACCGCAAGGTTCTGTGCTGGAGCCCCAGCTGTTTACACTGTACATTAATGATTTAGACGAGGGGATTAAATGCAGTATCTCCAAATTTGCGGATGACACTAAGTTGGATGGCAGTGTGAGCTGCGAGGAGGATGCTATGAGGCTGCAGAGTGACTTGGATAGGTTAAGTGAGTGGGCAAATGCATGGCAGATGAAGTATAATGTGGATAAATGTGAGGTTATCCACTTTGGTGGTAAAAACAGAGAGACAGACTATTATCTGAATGGTGACAGATTAGGAAAAGGGGAGGTGCAACGAGACCTGGGTGTCATGGTACATCAGTCATTGAAGGTTGGCATGCAGGTACAGCAGGCGGTTAAGAAAGCAAATGGCATGTTGGCCTTCATAGCGAGGGGATTTGAGTACAGGGGCAGGGAGGTGTTGCTACAGTTGTACAGGGCCTTGATGAGACAACTGAAGTATTGTGTACAGTTTTGGTCTCCTAACTTGAGGAAGGACATTCTTGCTATTGAGGGAGTGCAGCGAAGGTTCACCAGACTGATTCCCGGGATGGTGGGACTGACCTATCAAGAAAGACTGGATCAACTGGGCTTGTATTCACTGGAGTTCAGAAGAATGAGAGGGGACCTCATAGAAACGTTTAAAATTCTGATGGGTTCAGACAGGTTAGATGCAGGAAGACTGTTCCCAATGTTGGGGAAGTCCAGAACCAGGGGTCACAGTCTAAGGATAAGGGGTAAGCCATTTAGGACCGAAATGAGGAGAAACTTCTTCACTCAGAGAGTGGTGAACCTGTGGAATTCTCTACCACAGAAAGTTGTTGAGGCCAATTCACTAAATATATTCAAAAAGGAGTTAGATGAAGTCCTTACTACTAGGGGGATCAAGGGGTATGGCGAGAAAGCAGGAATGGGGTACTGAAGTTGCATGTTCAGCCATGAACTTATTGAATGGCGGTGCAGGCTTGAAGGGCCAAATGGCCTACTCCTGCACCTATTTTCTATGTTTCTATGTTTATTTTTCCCCATTGCTGGGAAAAGTGTGTTCCTCCTAAACCTGATTGCTCCCAGCAGTAATTCCAGCGAGGCGTCATTAAATCTGGGTGCTGCCCTTGGTAGATATCCACCGTCCATCCTGAACACCTCCAATTTATGTTTGTGGGCTGTCCCTTTAAATACAGCTGCGATCACGTCATGCGGCTGTGCATCATGCCCGCTGCACAGCTTGGAGACGCAAATTCAGTTGAGATCACAGATTCTGACCTACTCAGTTGACTTGCGATACTTCTCCACGCGATAACCCTATTTCTACCTGATGAAACGGTAGATGAAGAAAAGCAGCCTGTACAGGAGCTGAAAGTTTATTCCTCATTTCATTTGCTTCACCTCTCCATAGGGCTGTGACAGACAGATGGTCTACGACATGTTGAAGCGTCTCAAGTCAGTGGTGTACCTGCCTGGAGACTATGTGTGTAAGAAGGTAACCATAAAATCCGTAAACAGGTCTGTTTAAAAGAAAGATGTGCATTTCTACAGCGCCTCTCATGAACTCATGATATACCAAACTGCTTTTCAGCCAATGAAGTACTTGTGAAGTGTAATCACTGTTTTAATGCAGGAAACGCAACAGTCAATTTGCACATGGCAGCCAAGTCCCACAAACAGCAATGTGCTAATGACCACATAATGGGGTACAAATTGCCCCCTGCCCGAAACGGGGCACACACCCCCCCATTTGAATGGTTTTTACCACGGCTGTGGCTCAGGTCGTTTCTTGACATTCCACTCTTTGTTTTTTTTTTCCTTGACTCCGGAAGTCGGTCTGAATGGGGACGGTGGCAACACCTGAAGGGTGGAAGGTCGGTGCGGAGCGAAGTCATCGCCGCGATGACGTCATCACAGCGCCTCGTGACCATGGCTCTCCCCTTCACTTAAAGGGGAGAGCCTCCGCGATTATAAAACTTCGACCCACTGGGCCGCCAGGGAGGATTTCGGCCGGGCCAGTGGCCTGGCACCCAAGAGGGGGTGCCAGGCTACCTGTTGGCGGCCCGGCCGAACCCCGGGGCAGATTTATCGGGCCGACATGGCAGTCGGCCGACAAAATAAAAATTGGCGGCTATAGCAGTGCACCATCCCCTTTAAGGGAATCTGCACCGCCGCTGCAGAAGGCCATAACCTCACTGGACCACTGGGAAAAAACAGTTTTTGTCACCGGCGGGCGGGCCAAAGGTTTTCCAAGGGGAATGTCGCCGACCGGATGTTAGATTGGCGGTGTGAACGGTGATGATGTGCTTACCGCAGATCAGCTGCAGCAGAGCAGTGGTGAGGGGGGCGGCGGGGGTGGAAATATGGGCACCGCCGGGAAAATGCAGGAGGGCATTTTGGCTAGCAGCGGCCAGTCCATGAAATGTCGATGGCCACTCCACTCCACAGCATGGCCGCCGATTTGCGGTGGTAATAGGCCTTAAGGAGAGGGGCAATTACAGCCCCAAAAATCTGTTTTCGTGATGTTGGTTAAGGGATAAATATTGCCCGGGATACCGGGGAGAACTTGCCTGCTCTTCTTTAAATAGTGTCGCTGATCTTTTATATCTACCTGAGACAGAAGATGATTTAAGATCTCATTTGAAAGATGGCACTTCTGACAGTGCAGCACTCTCTCAGTATTACACTGGACTGTCAACCTAGATTCTGTGCTCAAGTCTCTGGAATGGGACTTGAACCCACAACCTTCTGACTCAGAGGTGAGAGTGCTGCCCACTGAACATGACTGACACGCCAATGGCTGGAGTTTGCATTTTATATTTCTCACATTTTTTATTTCCATTTAAATCAACGGGAGAGAGGTAAAACGGGATGCTGATTCACTATCACTCGTTTTACACCTGTGCACAAAATCAAGTTCTACCCCACTATCCCTTTCGTTCTAAATTGTTAAAAATAAACCCATACCCTCCACCACAAACATCGCTCAATTAACTAATACTCTCTGTTTCAGCCTTTAAACCTGTGTCTGTGTTAGCATTTCAAAACAAAATGAAAGACTGAATAAAATTGAATTTCGTTTGTCCAGCATTTGCGGCCCGGCTGACGACGAACTGGCGGCATTCCGCCTTTGAAACTGACCGCAACTTCAGGATTTGGCGCATGCGCATGTGGAAATCCTGAAGTTGCGGTCTGTCATTCACAGCTGCGACACAGGTTGTGCTCTGCCCCTCCCACCCCTACAGAGCCAGTAATCAATGAAATCACTCAAACCAGGGAAACGGACAAAAACTTCGGCTCTTCTGCAGTGAGTACACTCTTAAATTCCCCACTAAACGCCAGATCCAATGGGATTAGGTGTAACTGAAGTTTTAACAGCGTAATGATAGCAAAAGGAATGTTATGGGCCTGATAAATTAATTTCAATGTTGTGCCGTGTGAAATGTATCCATTTTAATAAAATTAACATTTTTAAGAAACTTTAAAACTTTTAAAGTTTGTTCATCTTTATTTCAGGTTTGGGTTTTTTTCTCATGTGAGAGCCTCTATCTTTGTTTTGCTCTCTCCAACATTTTTGAAAAGTTAGAATTTTAAGAGCTGACTCATTTCCTTGTTCGCGGCCTGTGAGAATTGTGTGTTTTGATTGGCTGTTCAGAGAGCTTATTAATGTCACAGCACTTGCACAAGTTGATCCAAACTAACCTCTATTGATTTGAATTGAACATAGGAAAACCCGAAGTTCTCGACACAGTGATTGCGAGATCTTTGTGCGAAGCTTACTTCGGGCCAAGCGGGTAAAACCTCCACTTCGCCACTCACGCAAATTATGAGCCGATGTGAAGTAAGAAAGACTGTTTGGTCCTGGTGTCATTTTGCCACTGTTTGTGTGCAGTGCCCACCATCACTGAGAGGCTTAACGATCAACAGGATGGTGCAGTTATGCTCTTCCCCCTTCACACCATTGTGTATGTTCAAAAGTCCCATTTTAACCGATGTCTCCCGTGGGAATTTTGCGGGTTCTGGGCGCACGCCAGAATTAGACGCCCGCCCGATTTACACCGCGCCAGAATTACACCCCCTCGCCGATTTACACCCCTTCCGATTTACACCCCTCCCGATTTACACCCCTCCCGATTTGCAACCCTCCCGATTTACACCCTCCCGATTTAGACCCCTCCCGATTTACACCCCTCCCGATTTACACCCCTCCCGATTTAGACCCCTCCCGATTTACACCCCTCCCGATTTACACCCTCCCGATTTAGACCCCTCCCGATTTACACCCCTCCCGATTTACACCCCTCCCGATTTACACCCCTCCCGATTTACACCCCTCCCGATTTAGACCCCTCCCGATTTACACCCCTCCCGATTTAGACCCCTCCCGATTTACACCCCTTCCGATTTACACCCTCCCGATTTAGACCCCTCCCGATTTACACCCCTCCCGATTTGCAACCCTCCCAATTTACACCCTCCCGATTTAGACCCCTCCCGATTTACAACCCTCCCGATTTAGACCCCTCCCGATTTACACCCCTTCCGATTTACACCCCTCCCGATTTACACCCCTCCCGATTTGCCACCCTCCCGATTTGCAACCCTCCCGATTTGCACACCTCCCGATTTAGACCCCTCCCGATTTACACCCCTCCCGATTTACACCCCTCCCGATTTACACACCTCCCGATTTACACCCCTCCCGATTTACACCCCTCCCGATTTGCACCCCTCCCGATTTACATCCCTCCCGATTTACACCCCTCCTGATATACATCCAACCCGATTTTCACCTCTCCGATTTACACCCCTCCCGATTTAAAACCCCACCCGATTTACACCCTTCCCGATTTACATCCCTCCCGATTTACACCCCTCCCGATTTACACCCCTCCTGATAAACATCCAACCCGATTTTCACCCCTCCGATTTACACCCCTCCCGATTTAAAACCCCACCCGATTTACACCTTTCCCGATTTACATCCCTCCCGATTTTCCCCCCTCCCGACTTACATCCCTCCTGATTTTCCCCCCTCCCGACTTACACCCCTCCCGATTTACAACCCTCCCGATTTACACCCGTCTGATTTACCCCCCTCCCGATTTACGCCCCTCCCGATTTACGCCCCTCCCGATTTACACACCTCCAGATTTTCACCTCTCCTGATTTACGCCCCTCCCGATTTACACCCCTCCCGATTTACAGCGTTGCGATTTAGCTCCCTCCCAATTTTCCCCCCTCCAGACTTAGACCCGTCTGATTTACGCCCCTCCTGATTTAGGCCCCTCCCGATTTATACCTCTCCCGATTTACCTACCTCTCCTGATTTATCCCCCTCCCAACTTACACCCCTCCCGATTTACAATCCACCCGATTTACACCCCTCCCGATTTGCACACCTCCCGATATGCACACCTCCCGATTTACACCCCTCCCGATTTACACCCCTCCGGATTTACACACCTCCCGATTTATACACCTCCCGATTTACACCCCTCCCGATTTACACCCCTCCCGATTTAAACCAGTCCTAATTTAAACCCCTCCCGATTTGCACATCTCTCAATTTACACCCCTCCCGATTTACACCTGTTCTGATTTAAACCCTCCCGATTTACACCTGTCCCGATTTACACCCCTCCCGATTTACACCCATCCCCATTTACACCCTCCCGATTTAAACGCTCCCGAAGCACGCACCTTCAGATTTACACCCGTCTGAAATACACCCCTCCCCATTTGCGCCCTTCCCGATTTACACCATCCCGATTTACACCTGTCTGATATACACCCCTCCCGATTTAAACACCTCCCGATTTACACCCGTCGGATTTACACCCATCCCGGTTTATACAACTCCTGATTTACCTCCCTCCCGATTTTCCCCCCTCCCGATTTGCACACCTCCCGACTTACACTCCTCCCGATTTTCACACCTCCCAATTTACACCCCTCCCGATTTACAACCCTCCCGATTTACACCACTCCTGATTACGCCCCTCCCGATTTGTAAACCTCCCAATTTATACCAGTTTGATTTACACCCCTCCCGATTGACACCGCTCGCGATTTACACCCCTCCCGATTTACACCCCTCCCAATTTACACCCCTCCCAATTTACTCTCCTCCCAATTTACAACCCTCCCGATTTACACCCGTCCGATTTACAGCCCTCCCGAATTACACTCTCCCAATTTACACACCTTCCGATTTGTCCCATCCCAATTTACAACCCTCCCGATTTACAACTCTCCTGATTTACACCCGTCCGATTTACACCCCTCCCGATTTACACCCGTCCCATTTACAGCCCTACCGATTTACACCCTCCCAATTTACACACCTCCCGATTTTCCCCCCTCCCGATTTACACCCCTCCCGATTTACACCCTCCCAATTTACACCCATCTGATTTACACTGCTTCCAATTTACACACCTCCCGATTTACACACCTCCCGTTTTGCACCCCTCAAGATGTACACCGCTCCCAATTTACACCACTCCTGATTTACACCCGTCCCGATTTACACCCCTCCAGATTTACATCCGTTTGATTTCTACCCTTCCTGATTTACACCCCTCCCGATTTCCACCCGTTTGATTTCCACCCCCCCCCGATTTACACCTCTCACAATTTACACCCCTCCCGATTTATAGCCCTCCGGATTTACACTCCTCCCAATTTACACCACTCCCGATTTACACCCCTCCCGATTTACAACCCTCCCGATTTACACCACTCCCGATTTACTCCCCTCCCGATTTACACCCCTCCCAATAAACCCCACTCCCGATTTATGCCCCTCCCGATTTACACCGCTCCCGATTTAAACACCTCCC
The DNA here is from genome assembly GCF_044704955.1 of Pristiophorus japonicus. NCBI lineage: Eukaryota > Metazoa > Chordata > Chondrichthyes > Pristiophoridae > Pristiophorus > Pristiophorus japonicus. The sequence continues at coordinate 106,652,024 of NC_091989.1, read as the reverse complement.
GATTTACATCCCTCCCAATTAACAACCCTCCCGATTTATACCCCTGCCGATTTACACCTCTTCCAATTTAGACACCTCCCGATTTACACCCCTCCCGATTTACACCCCTCCCGATTTACACCCCTCCCGATTTACACCCCTCCCAATTTACACCCCTCCCAATTTACACTCCTCCCACTTTACAACCATCCCGATTTATTCCCATTCGATTTACACCCCTCCCAATTTGCACTGCTCCCGATTTACACGCCTCCCGATTTACACCTCTCCCGATTGATACCCCTCCCGAATAACACCCCGTCCGATTTACAGCCCTCCCGATTTACACCCTCCCAATTTACACACCTTCCGATTTGCCCCATCCCAATTTGCAGCCCTCCCGAATTAAAACTCTCCTGATTTACACCCGTCCGATTTACAACCCTCCCGATTTACACCCATCCGATTTACAGCCCTACCGATTTACACCCTCCCAATTTACACACCTCCCGATTTGCCCCCCTCCCAATTTACACCCCTCCCGATTTACACCCGTCTGATTTACACCACTCCCAATTTACAACCCTACCGAATTACAACCCTCCCGATTTTTGCCCCTTCCGATTTACGCCCCTCCTGATTTAAGCACCTCCCAATTTACACCTGTCTGATTTACACTCCGCCCGATTTACACATCTCCCGATTTACACTCAACTGATTTACACTGGTTCCAATTTACACACCTCCCGATTTACACCCCTCCCAATTTGCACACCTCCTGTTTTACACCCCTCCCGATGTACACCGCTCCCAATTTACACCACTCCCGATTTACACCCCTCCCGATTTACACCCCTCCCGATTTACATCTGTTTGATTTCTACCCCTCCCGATTTACACCCCTCCCGATTTACACCCCTCCCGATTTACACACTTCCCAATTCTCACCCCTCCCGATTTACACCTCTTCCAATTTACACACCTCCCGATTTACACCCCTCCCGATTTCCACCTCTTCCAATTTTCGTCCCTCCCGATTTACCTCCTCCCGTTTTACACCACTCCTGATTTACACAACTCCCGATTTACACCCCTCCAGATTTACACCCCTCCCTATTTACACCTCTTCCAATTTCCACACCTCCCGATTTACACCCGTTCCGATTCACAGAACTCCCGATTTACCCCCCTCCCGATTTACACCCGTTCCGATTCACAGAACTCCCGATTTACACCCCTCCCGATTTACACCCCTCCCAATTTTCATTCCTTGCAATTTACACCCCTCCTAATTTACGCCCCTCACGTTTCACACCCTCCCGATTTACATCCCTCCCGATTTACACCCTCCAGATTTACACCCTCCCGATTTACACACATCCCGATTTACACCCCACCGAATTTACACCCCTCCCAATTCTCACCCCTCCCGATTTACACCTCTTCCAATTTACACACCTCCCGATTTACACCCCTCCCGATTTCCACCTCTTTCAATTTACACACCTCCCGATTGCCACAACTGCTGATTTACACCCCTTCCGGTTTACACTCCTCTCGATTTACACCCCTCCCGATTTACACCCCTCCCAATAAATCCTCTCCAGATTTACACCCCTCCCGATTTAAACACCTCCCGATTTACACCCCTCCCAATTAACAACCCTCCCGATTTACACCCCTCCCGATTTACACCTCTTCTAATTTATACACCTCCCGATTTCCACACCTCCCGATTTACACCCCTCCCGATTTACACCCCTCCCGATTTACCCCCTCCCGTTTTACACCACTCCCGATTTACACAACTCCCGATTTACACCCCTTCAGATTTACACCCCTCCCTATTTACACCTCTTCCAATTTCCACACCTCCCGATTTCCAACCGTCCTGATTTACACCCGTTCCGATTTACACCCCTCGCGATTTACCCCCCTACCGATTGACACCCGTTCCGATTCACAGAACTCCCGATTTACACCCCTCGTAATTTACACCCCTCCTAATTTACGCCCCTCACGTTTCACACCCTCCCGATTTACATCCCTCCCGATTTACAACCCTCCCGATTTTCACTCCTCGCAATTTACACCCCTCCTAATTTACGCCCCTCACGTTTCACACCCTCCCGATTTACATCCCTCCCGATTTACACTCTCCAGATTTACACCCTCCCGATTTACACACATCCCGATTTACACCCCACCTAATTTACACCCCTCCCGATTTTCACTCTTCGCAATTTACACCCCTCCTAATTTCCGCCCCTCCCGTTTTACACCCACCCGATTTACATCCCTCCCGATTTACACCCTCCAGGTTTACACCCTCCCGATTTACACACATCCCGATTTACACCCCTCCTAATTTACATCCCTCCCGATTTACATCCCTCCCGATTTACCCCCTCCAGATTTGCACCCTCCCGATTTTTTCACATCTAGATTTACACACCTCCCAATTTACACCCCACACGATTTCCACCCCTCCCCATTTACGCCCCTCCGGATTTACACCTCCCGATTTACACACCTCCCAATTTACACCCCTCCCGATTTACACCCATCTGATTTACACCCGTCTGATTTATACCCCTCCCGATTTACACCCCTCCGGATTTACACCCCTCCCAATTTGCACCGCTCCCGATTCACACGCCTCCCGATTTCCACCTCTCCCGATAGTTACCCCTCCCTATTAACACCCCTCCCGATTTACACCCATCCGATTTACAGCCCTACCGATTTACACCCTCCCAATTTACACATCTCCCGATTTACACCCGTCTGATTTACACCACTCCCAATTTACAACCCTACCGAATTACACCCCTCCCGATTTCTGCCCCTTCCGATTTATGCCCCTCCTGATTTAAGCACCTCCCAATTTACACCTGTCTGATTTACACCCCGCACGATTTACACATCTCCCGATTTACACTCATCTGATTTACACTGCTTCCAATTTGCACACCTCCCGATTTACACCCCTCCCAATTTGCACACCTCTCGTTTTACACCCCTCCCGATGTACACCGCTCCCAATTTACACCACTCCCGATTTACACCCCTCCCGATTTACACCCCTCCCGATTTACACCCCTCCCGATTTACACGCATCCCGATTTACACCCCACCTAATTTACACTGCTCCTGATTTACACTCTTCGCAATTTACACCCCTCCTAATTTACGCCCCTCACGTTTTACACCCCCCGATTTACATCCCTCCCGATTTACACCCCTCCTAATTTACATCCCTCCCGATTTACATCCCTCCCGATTTACACCCTCCAGATTTGCACCCTCCCGATTTTTACACATCCAGATTTACACACCTCCCAATTTACACCCCACACGATTTCCACCCCTCCCCATTTACGCCGCTCCGGATTTACACCTCCCGATTTACACACCTCCCAATTTACACCCCTCCCGATTTACACCCTCCAGATTTACACCCTCCCGATTTACACACATCCCGATTTAAACCCCACCTAATTTACACCCCTCCCAATTCTCACCCCTCCCGATTTACACCTCTTCCAATTTACACACCTCCCGATTTACACACCTCCCGATTTACACCTCTTCCAATATAAACCCCTCCCGATTTACACCCCTCCCGATTTCCACCTCTTCCAATTTACACACCTCCCGATTGCCACAACTGCCGATTTACACCCCTTCCGGTTTACACTCCTCTCGATTTACACCCCTCCCGATTTACACCCCTCCCAAAAAAAAACCCTCCAGATTTACACCCCACCCGATTTAAACACCTCCCGATTTACACCCCTCCCAATTAACAACCCTCCCGATTTACACCCCTCCCGATTTCCACCTCTTCCAATTTACACACCTCCCGATTGCCACAACTGCCGATTTACACCCCTTCCGGTTTACACTCCTCTCGATTTACACCCCTCCCGATTTACACCCCTCCCAAAAAAAACCCCTCCAGATTTACACCCCTCCCGATTTAAACACCTCCCGATTTACACCCCTCCCAATTAACAACCCTCCCGATTTACGCCCCTCCCGATTTACACCTCTTCTAATTTATACTCGTCCCGATTTCCACATATCCCGATTTACACCCCTCCCGATTTACACCCCTCCCGATTTATCCCCTCCCGTTTTACACCACTCCCGATTTACACAACTCCCGATTTTCACCCCTTCAGATTTACACCCCTCCCTATTTACACCTCTTCCAATTTCCACACCTCCCGATTTACACCCGTTCCGATTTACACCCCTCGCGATTTACCCCCCTACCGATTTACACCCGTTCCGATTCACAGAACTCCCGATTTACACCCCTCCCGATTTACACCCCTCCCGATTTTCACTCCTCGCAATTTACACCCCTCCTAATTTACGCCCCTCACGTTTCACACCCTCCCGATTTACATCCCTCCCGATTTACACCCTCTAGATTTACACACATCCCGATTTACACCCCACCTAATTTACACCCCTCCCGATTTTCAATCCTCTCAATTTACACCCCTCCTCATTTACGCCCCTCACGTTTTACACCCCCCCGATTTACATCCCTCATGTTTTACACCCACCTGATTTACATCCCTCCCGATTTACACCCTCCAGGTTTACACCCTCCCGATTTACACACATCCCGATTTACACCCCTACTAATTTACATCCATCCCGATTTACATCCCTCCCGATTTACACCCTGCAGATTTGCACCCTCCCGATTTTTACACATCCAGATTTACACACCTCCCAATTTACACCCCTCCTGATTTACACCCGTCTGATTTACACCCGTCTGATTTATACCCCTCCCGATTTACACCCCTCCGGATTTACACCCCTCCCAATTTGCACCGCTCCCGATTCACACGCCTCCTGATTTACACCTCTCCCGATAGATACCCCTCCCTATTAACACCCCTCCCGATTTACACCCGTCCGATTTACAGCCCTCCCGAATTACACCCTCCCAATTTAAACACCTTCCGATTTGTCCCATCCCAATTTACACCCCTCCCGATTTACACCCCTCCTGATTTACACCCGTCCGATTTACACCCCTCCTGATTTACACTCGTCTGATTTACACCCCTCCCGATTTACACCCCTCGCGATTTACCCCCCTACCGATTTACACCCGTTCCGATTCACATCTGTTTGATTTACACCCCTCCCGATTTACACCCCTCCCGATTTACATCCCTCCCGATTTACACCCCTCCCAATTTACATCCCTCCCGATTTACACCCCTCCCAATTCTCACCCCTCCCGATTTCCACCTCTTCCAATTTACACACCTCCAGATTTACACCCCTCCCGATTTACACCTCTTCCAATTTACACCCCTCCCGATTTACACCCCTCCCGATTTACACCCCTCCCGATTTACACCCCTCCCGATTTACACACCTCCCGATTTACACACCTCCCGATTTACACCCCTCCCGATTTACACACCTCCCGATTTACCCCCCTCCCGATTTACCCCCCCCCGATTTACACCCCTCCCGATTTAAACCAGTCCTAATTTAAACCCCTCCCGATTTGCACATCTCTCAATTTACACCCCTCCCGATTTACACCTGTCCTGATTTAAACCCTCCCGATTTACACCTGTCCCGATTTACACCCCTCCCGATTTACACCCATCCCCATTTACACCCTCCCAATTTGAACGCTCCCGAAGCCTACCAGATTTACACCCGTCTGAAATACACCCCTCCCGATTTGCGCCCTTCCCGATTTACACCTGTCTGATATACACCCCTCCCGATTTACACCCGTCGGATTTACACCCATCCCGGTTTATACAACTCCTGATTTACCTCCCTCCCAATTTACACACCTCCCGATTTGCCCCCCTCCCAATTCACACCCCTCCCGATTTACACCCGTCTGATTTACACCACTCCCAATTTACAACCCTCCCGAATTACACCCCTCCCGATTTCTGCCCCTTCCGATTTACGCCCCTCCTGATTTAAGCAGCTCCCAATTTACACCTGTCTGATTTACACCCCGCACGATTTACACATTTCCCGATTTACACTCATTTGATTTACACTGCTTCCAATTTACACACCTCTCGATTTACACCCCTCCCAATTTGCACACCTCCCGTTTTACACCCCTCCCGATGTACACCGCTCCCAATTTACACCACTCCCGATTTACACCCCTCCCGATTTACACCCCTCCCGATTTACATCTGTTTGATTTCTACTCCTCCCGATTTACACCCCTCCATAATTTACATCCCTCCCGATTTACACCCCTCCCAATTCTCACCCCTCCCGATTTACACCTCTTCCAATTTACACACCTCCCGATTTACACCCCTCCCGTTTTACACCTCTTCCAATTTACACAACTCCCGATTTACATCCTCCCGTTTTACACCTCTTCCAATTTACACACCTCCCGATTTACCCCCTCCCGTTTTACACCACTCCCAATTTCCACACCTCCCGATTTCCAGCCGTCCCGATTTACACCCGTTCCGATTTACACCCCTTGCGATTTACCCCCCTACCGATTTACACACGTTCCGATTCACAGAACTCCCGATTTACACCCCTCCCGATTTACAACCCTCCCGATTTTCACTCCTCGCAATTTACACCCCTCCTAATTTACGCCCCTCACGTTTCACACCCTCCCGATTTACATCCCTCCCGATTTACACCCTCCAGATTTACACCCTCCCGATTTACACACATCCCGATTTACACCCCACCTAATTTACAGCCCTCCCAATTCTCACCCCTCCCAATTTACACCTCTTCCAATTTACACCCCTCCCGATTTCCACCTCTTCCAATTTTCGCCCCTCCCAATTTCCACCTCTTCCGGTTTACACTCCTCTCGATTTACACCCCTACCGATTTACACCCCTCCCAATAAACCCCCCTCCAGATTTACACCCCTCCCGATTTAAACACCTCCCGATTTACACCCCTCCCAATTAACAAAGCTCCCGATTTACACCCCTCCCAATTAACAAACCTCCCGATTTACACACCTCCTGATTTACACCTCTTCTAATTTATACTCCTCCCGATTTCCACACCTCCCGATTTACACCCCTCCTGATTTACACCCCTCCCGATTTACCCCCTCCCGTTTTACACCACTCCCGATTTACACAACTCCTGATTTACACCCCTCCAGATTTACACCCATCCCTATTTACACCTCTTCCAATTTCCGCACCTCCCGGTTTCCAACCGTCCCGATTTACACCCGTTCCGATTTACACCCCTCGCGATTTACCCCCCTACCAATTTACACCCGTTCCGATTCACAGAACTCCCGATTTACACCCCTCCCGATTTACACCCCTCCCGATTTTCACTCCTCGCAATTTACACCCCTCCTAATTTACGCCCCTCACGTTTCACACCCTCCCGATTTACATCCCTCCCGATTTACACCCACCCGATTTACATCCCTCCCGATTTACATCCCTCCAGATTTACACCCTCCAGATTTGCACCCTCCCGATTTTTACACATCCAGATTTACACACCTCCCAATTTACACCCCACACGATTTCCACCCCTCCCCATTTACGCCCCTCCGGATTTACACCTCCCGATTTACACACCTCAAATTTACACCCCTCCCGATTTACACCCGTCTGATTTACACCCGTCTGATTTATACCCCTCCCGATTTACACCCCACCGGATTTACACCCCACCCAATTTGCACCGCTCCCGATTCACACGCCTCCCGATTTACACCTCTCCCGATAGTTACCCCTCTCTATTAACACCCCTCCCGATTTACACCCGTCCGATTTACACCCCTCCCGATTTACAACCATCCGATTTACAGCCCTACCGATTTACACCCTCCCAATTTACACACCTCCCGATTTGCCCCCCTCCCAATTCACACCCCTCCCGATTTACACCCGTCTGATTTACACCACTCCCAATTTACAACCCTCCCGAATTACACCCCTCCCGATTTCTGCCCCTTCCGATTTAAGCAGCTCCCAATTTACACCTGTCTGATTTACACCCCGCACGATTTACACATTTCCCGATTTACACTCATTTGATTTACACTGCTTCCAATTTACACACCTCTCGATTTACACCCCTCCCAATTTGCACACCTCCCGTTTTACACCCCTCCCGATGTACACCGCTCCCAATTTACACCACTCCCGATTTACACCCCTCCCGATTTACACCCGTCCCGATTTACATCTGTTTGATTTCTACCCCTCCCGATTTACATCCCTCCCGATTTACACCCCTCCCAATTCTCACCCCTCCCGATTTATACCTCTTCCAATTTACACACCTCCCGATTTACACCCCTCCCGATTTACACCTCTTCCAATTTACACCCCTCCCGATTTACACCCCTCCCGATTTCCACCTCTTCCAATTTTCGCCCCTCCCGATTTACCCCCTCACGATTTACACCCTTCCCGATTTACCCCCTCCCGTTTTACACCACTCCCGATTTACACAACTCCCGATTTACACCCCTCCAGATTTACACCCCTCCCTATTTACACCTCTTCCAATTTCCACACCTCCCGATTTACACCCGTTCCGATTTACACCCCTCGCGATTTACCCCCCTCCCGATTTACACCCGTTCCGATTCACAGAACTCCCGATTTACACCCCTCCCGATTTACACCCCTTCCGATTTTCACTCCTCGCAATTTACACCCCTCCTAATTTACATCCCTCCCGATTTACATCCCTCCCGATTTACACCCTCCAGATTTACACCCTCCCGATTTACACACATCCCGATTTACACCCCACCTAATTTACACCCCTCCCAATTCTCACCCCTCCTGATTTCCACCTCTTCCAATTTACACACCTCCCGATTGCCACAACTGCCGATTTACACCCCTTCCGGTTTACACTCCTCTCGATTTACACCCCTCCCGATTTACACCCCTCCCAATAAACCCCCCTCCAGATTTACACCCCTCCCGATTTAAACACCTCCCGATTTACACCCCTCCCAATTAACAACCCTCCCAATTTACACCCCTCCCGATTTACACCTCTTCTAATTTATACTCCTCCCGATTTCCACACCTCCCGATTTACACCCCTCCCGTTTTACACCACTCCCGATTTCCACAACTCCCGATTTACACCCCTCCAGATTTACACCCCTCCCTATTTACACCTCTTCCAATTTCCACACCTCCTGATTTCCAACCGTCCCGATTTACACCCGTTCCGATTTACACCCCTCGCGATTTACCCCCCTACCGATTTACACCCGTTCCGATTCACAGAACTCCCGATTTACACCCCTCCCGATTTTCACTCCTCGCAATTTACACCCCTCCTAATTTGTGCCCCTCACGTTTCACACCCTCCCAATTTACATCCCTCCCGATTTACACCCTCCAGATTTACACCCTCCCGATTTACGCACATCCCGATTCACAACCCTCCTAATTTACATCCCTCCGATTTACATACCTCCCGATTTACACACTCCAGATTTGCACCCTCCCGATTTTTACACATCCAGATTTACACACCTCCCAATTTACACCCTACACGATTTCCACCCTTCCCCGTTTACGCCCCTCCGGATTTACACCTCCCGATTTACACACCTCCCAATTTACACCCCTCCCGATTTGCACCGCTCCCAATTCACATGCCTCCCGATTTACACCTCTCCCGATAGATACCCCTCCCTATTAACACCCCTCCCGATTTACACCCGTCCGATTTACAGCCCTCCCGAATTACACCCTCCCAATTTACACACCTGCGATTTGTCCCATCCCAATTTACACCCATCCCGATTTACACCCTCCCAATTTACACACCTCCCGATTTGCCCCCCTCCCAATTTACACCCGTCCGATTTACACCCGTCCTGATTTACACTAGTCTGATTTACACCCGTCCCGATTTATACCCCTCGCGATTTACCCCCCTACCGATTTACACCCGTTCCGATTCACAGAACTCCCGATTTACACCCCTCCCGATTTACACCCCTCCCGATTTACACCTCTTCCAATTTCCACACCTCCCGATTTACACCCGTTCCGATTTACACCCCTCGCGATTTACCCCCCTCCCGATTTACACCCGTTCCGATTCACAGAACTCCCGATTTACACCCCTCCCGATTTACACCCCTTCCGATTTTCACTCCTCGCAATTTACACCCCTCCTAATTTACATCCCTCCCGATTTACATCCCTCCCGATTTACACCCTCCAGATTTACACCCTCCCGATTTACACACATCCCGATTTACACCCCACCTAATTTACACCCCTCCCAATTCTCACCCCTCCTGATTTCCACCTCTTCCAATTTACATACCTCCCGATTGCCACAACTGCCGATTTACACCCCTTCCGGTTTACACTCCTCTCGATTTACACCCCTCCCGATTTACACCCCTCCCAATAAAACCCCCTCCAGATTTACACCCCTCCCGATTTAAACACCTCCCGATTTACACCCCTCCCAATTAACAACCCTCCCAATTTACACCCCTCCCGATTTACACCTCTTCTAATTTATACTCCTCCCGATTTCCACACCTCCCGATTTACACCCCTCCCGTTTTACACCACTCCCGATTTCCACAACTCCCGATTTGCACCCCTCCAGATTTACACCCCTCCCTATTTACACCTCTTCCAATTTCCACACCTCCTGATTTCCAACCGTCCCGATTTACACCCGTTCCGATTTACACCCCTCGCGATTTACCCCCCTACCGATTTACACCCGTTCCGATTCACAGAACTCCCGATTTACACCCCTCCCGATTTTCACTCCTCGCAATTTACACCCCTCCTAATTTGTGCCCCTCACGTTTCACACCCTCCCAATTTACATCCCTCCCGATTTACACCCTCCAGATTTACACCCTCCCGATTTACGCACATCCCGATTCACAACCCTCCTAATTTACATCCCTCCGATTTACATACCTCCCGATTTACACACTCCAGATTTGCACCCTCCCGATTTTTACACATCCAGATTTACACACCTCCCAATTTACACCCTACACGATTTCCACCCTTCCCCGTTTACGCCCCTCCGGATTTACACCTCCCGATTTACACACCTCCCAATTTACACCCCTCCCGATTTGCACCGCTCCCAATTCACATGCCTCCCGATTTACACCTCTCCCGATAGATACCCCTCCCTATTAACACCCCTCCCGATTTACACCCGTCCGATTTACAGCCCTCCCGAATTACACCCTCCCAATTTACACACCTGCGATTTGTCCCATCCCAATTTACACCCATCCCGATTTACACCCTCCCAATTTACACACCTCCCGATTTGCCCCCCTCCCAATTTACACCCGTCCGATTTACACCCGTCCTGATTTACACTAGTCTGATTTACACCCGTCCCGATTTATACCCCTCGCGATTTACCCCCCTACCGATTTACACCCGTTCCGATTCACAGAACTCCCGATTTACACCCCTCCCGATTTACACCCCTCCCGATTTACACTCCTCCCGATTTTCACTCCTCACAATTTACACTCCTCCTAATTTACGCCCCTCACGTTTCACACCCTCCCGATTTACATCACTCCCAATTTACACCCTCCAGATTTACACCCTCCCGATTTACACACATCCCGATTTACACCCCACCTAATTTATATCCCTCCCGATTTTCACTCCTCGCAATTTACACCCCTCCTAATTTACGCCCCTCACGTTTTACACCCCCGATTTACATCCCTCCCGTTTTACGCCCACCCGATTTACATCCCTCCCGATTTACACCCTCCAGGTTTACACCCTCCCGATTTACACACATCCCGATTTACACCCCTCCTAATTTACATCCCTCCCGATTTACATCCCTCCCGATTTACACCCTCCAGATTTGCACCCTCCCGATTTTTACACATCCAGATTTACACACCTCCCAATTTACACCCCACACGATTTCCACCCGTCTGATTTACACCTGTCTGATTTATACCCCTCCCGATTTACACCCCTCCCAATTTGCACCGCTCCCGATTCACACGCCTCCGGATTTACACCTCTCCCGATAGATACCCCTCCCTATTAACACCCCTCCCGATTTGCACCCGTCCGATTTACAGCCCTCCCGAATTACACCCTCCCAATTTACATACCTGCGATTTGTCCCATCCCAATTTACACCTCTCCCGATTTACTACTCTCCTGATTTACACCCGTCCGATTTACACCCCTCCCGATTTACACCCGTCCCATTTACAGCCCTACCGATTTACACCCTCCCAATTTACACACCTCCCGATTTGCCCCCCTCCCAATTTACACCCCTCCCGATTTACACCCCTCCCGATTTACACCCCTCCTGATTTACACCTGTCCGATTTACACCCCTCCCGATTTACACCCCTCCCGATTTACACCCCTCCCAATTTACACTCCTCCCAATTTACAACCCTCCCGATTTGTACCCATTCGATTTACACCCCTCCCAATTTGCACTACTCCCGATTTACACGCCTCCCGATTTACACCTCTCCCGATTGATACCCCTCCCGAATAACACCCCGTCCGATTTACAGCCCTCCCGATTTACACCCTCACAATTTACACACTTTCCGATTTGCCCCATCCCAATTTTCAGCCCTCCCCAATTAAAACTCTCCTGATTTACACCCGTCCGATTTACACCCCTCCCGATTTATACCCATCCGATTTACAGCCCTACCGATTTACACCCTCCCAATTTACACACCTCCCGATTTGCCCCCTCCCAATTTACACCCCTCCCGATTTACACCCGTCTGATTTACACCACTCCCAATTTGCAACCCTACCGAATTACACCCCACCCGATTTCTGCCCCTTCCGATTTACGCCCCTCCTGATTTAAGCACCTCCCAATTTACACCTGTCTGATTTACTCCCCGCCCGATTTACACATCTCCCGATTTACACTCATCTGATTTACACTGCTTTCAATTTACACACCTCCCGATTTACACCCCTCCCAATTTGCATACCTCCCGTTTTACACCCCTCCCAATGTACACCGCTCCCAATTTTACACCTCTTCCAATTTACACACCTCCCGATTGCCACAACTCCCGATTTACACCCCTTCCGGTTTACACTCCTCCCGATTTACACCCCTCCCGATTTACACCCCTCCCAATAAACCCCCCACCAGATTTAAACACCTCCCGATTTACACCCCTCCCAATTAACAACCCTCCCGATTTACACCCTTCCCGATTTACACCTCTTCTAATTTATACTCCTCCCGATTTCCACACCTCCCGATTTACACCCCTCCCGATTTACCCCCTCCCGTTTTACACCACTCCCGATTTACACAACTCCCGATTTACACCCCTCCAGATTTACACCCCTCCCTATTTACACCTCTTCCAATTTCCACACCTCCCGATTTCGAACCCTCCCGATTTACACCCTTTCCGATTTACACCCCTCGCGATTTACCCCCCTACCGATTTACACCCGTTCCGATTCACAGAATTTCCGATTTACACCCCTCCCGATTTTCACTCCTCGCAATTTACACCCCTCCTAATTTACGCCCCTCACGTTTCACACCCTCCCTATTTACATCCCTCCCGATTTACACCCACCAGATTTACACCCTCCCGATTTACACACCTCCTGATTTACACCCCTCCCAATTTGCATACCTCCCGTTTTACACCCCTCCCGATGTACACCGCTCCCAATTTTACACCTCTTCCAATTTACACACCTCCCGATTGCCACAACTCCCGATTTACACCCCTTCCGGTTTCTGCCCCTTCCGATTTACGCCCCTCCTGATTTAGGCGCCTCCCAATTTACACCCGTCTGATTTACACCCCGTCCGATTTACACCCCTCCCGATTTACACCTATCTGATTTACACTGCTTCCTATTTACACCACTCCTGATTTACACCCGTCCCGATTTACGCCCCTCCTGATTTAGGCGCCTCCCAATTTACACCCGTCTGATTTACACCCCGTCCAATTTGCACACCTCCCGTTTTACACCCCTCCCGATGTACACCGCTCCCAATTTACACCACTCCTGATTTACACCCGTCCCGATTTACACCCCTCCCGATTTACATCCGTTTGATTTCTACCCCTCCCGATTTACACCACTCCCGATTTACATCCCTCCCGATTAACACCACTCCTGATTTACACCCGTCCCGATTTCCACCCGTTTGATTTCCACCCCCTCCGATTTATACCCCTCCAGATTTACTCTCCTCCCAATTTACACCCGTCTGATTTACACCACTCCCAATTTACAACCCTACCGAATTACACCCCTCCCGATTTCTGCCCCTTCTGATTTACGCCCCTCCTGATTTAAGCGCCTCCCAATTTACACACTTTCCGATTTGCCCCATCCCAATTTACAGCCCTCCCGAATTAAAACTCTCCTGATTTACACCCGTCCGATTTACACCCCTCCCGATTTACACCCGTCTGATTTACACCCGTCTGATTTATACCCCTCCCGATTTACACCCTTCCAGATTTACACCCCTCCCGATTTACACCTCTCCCGATTTACAACCCTCTGATTTACACCCCTCCCGATTTACACCCCTCCGGATTTACTTGACTCCCAATTGACACCTCTCCTGATTTACAGCCCTCGCGATTTTCACCCCACCCGATTTGCACACCTCCCGATTTGCACACCTCCCGTTTTGCACCCCTCCTGATTTGCACACCTTCCGATTTACAGCCCTCCCAATTCACATCCCTCCCGATTTGCACACCTCCCGATTTACAGCCCTCCCGATTTCCACACCTCCCCATTTACACCCCTCCCGATTTGCACACTTCCCGATTTACACCCCTCCCGATTTACATCCGTTTGATTTCGACGCCTCCCGATTTAAACCTCTCCCGATTTACAACCCTCCCGATTTACACCACTCCCGATTTACAACCCTCCCAATTTATACCCGTATGATTTACACCCCTCCCGATTTACACCCATCTGATTTAAACTGCTTCCAATTTATACCCCTCCCGATTTACACCCCTCCCGATTTACATCCGTTTGATTTCTACGCCTCCCGATTTAAACCCCTCCCGATTTCTGCCCCTTCCGATTTACACCCCTCCTGATTTAAGCATCTCCCAATTTACAACCGTCTGATTTACACCCCGCCCGATTTACACCCCTCCCGACGTACACCTGTCCCAATTTACACCCCTCCCGATTTACACCCCTCCCGATTTATACCTGTGCCGATTTACAACCCTCATAATTTTCACCTGTCCCGATTTACACCATTCCCGTTTTACACCCCTCCCGATGTACACCGCTCCCAATTTACACCACTCCCGATTTACAACCCTCCCGATTTACACCCCTCCCGATTTACATCCGTTTGATTTCGACGCCTCCCGATTTAAACCTCTCCTTATTTACAACCCTCCCGATTTACACCACTCCCGATTTACAACCCTCCCAATTTATACCCGTTTGATTTACACCCCTCCCGATTTACACCCCTCCCGATTTACACCCATCTGATTTAAACTGCTTCCAATTTATACCCCTCCCGATTTACACCCCTCCCGATTTACATCCGTTTGATTTCTACGCCTCCCGATTTAAACCCCTCCCGATTTCTGCCCCTTCCGATTTACACCCCTCCTGATTTAAGCATCTCCCAATTTACAACCGTCTGATTTACACCCCTCCCGATTTACATCCCTCCCGATTTACACCCCTCCCGATTTACACCCCTCCCAATTTACACTCCTCCCGATTTACACGCGTCCCGATTTACACCTCTCCCGATTGATACCCCTCCCGAATAACATCCCAATTTTCAGCCCTCCCCAATTAAAACTCTCCTGATTTACACCCGTCCGATTTACACCCCTCCCGATTTACATCCATCCTATTTACAGCCCCACCGATTTACACCCTCACAATTTACACACCTCCCGATTTGCCCCACTCCCAATTTACACCCCTCCCGATTTACACCCGTCTGATTTACACCACTCCCAATTTACAACCCTACCGAATTACACCCCTCCCGATTTCTGCCCCTTCCGATTTACGCCCCTCCTGATTTAAGCACCTCCCAATTTACACCTGTCTGATTTACTCCCCGCCCGATTTACACATCTCCCGATTTACACTCATCTGATTTACACTGCTTCCAATTTACACACCTCCCGATTTACACCCCTCCCAATTTGCACACCTCCCGTTTTACACCCCTCCCGATGTACACCACTCCCAATTTACACCACTCCCGATTTACAACCCACCCGATTTACACCCCTCCGGATTTACATCTGTTTGATTTGTACCCCTCCCGATTTACACCCCTCCCGATTTACATCCCTCCCGATTTACACCCCTACCAATTCTCACCCCTCCCGATTTACACCTCTTCCAATTTACACCCCTCCTAATTTACGCCCCTCACGTATTACACCCCCCAATTTCCATCCCTCCCGTTTTACACCCACCCGATTTACATCCCTCCCGATTTACACCCTCCAGGTTTACACCCTCCCGATTTACACACATCCCGATTTACACCCCTCCTAATTTACATCCTTTCCGATTTACATCCCTCCCGATTTACACCCTCCAGATTTGCACCCTCCCGATTTTTACACATCCAGATTTATACACCTCCCAATTTACACCCCACACGATTTCCACCCCTCCCCATTTACGCCCCTCCGGATTTACACCTCCTGATTTACACACCTCCCAATTTACACCCCTCCCGATTTATACCCGTCTGATTTACACCCGTCTGATTTATACCCCTCCCGATTTACACCCTTCCGGATTTACACCCCTCCCGATTTACACCCCTCCGGATTTACACCCCTCCGGATTTACTTCCCTCCCAATTCACACCCCTCCTGATTTACACCTCTCCCGATTTACAGCCCTCGCGATTTTCACCCCACCCGATTTGCACACCTCCCGATTTGCACACGTCCCGATTTGCACCCCTCCTGATTTGCACACCTTCCGATTTACAGCCGTCCCAATTTATACCTGTGCCGATTTACAACCCTCATAATTTACACCTGTCCCGATTTACACCACTCCCGATTTACACCCCTCCCGATTTACACCCATCTGATTTACACTGCTTCCAATTTATACCCCTCCCGATTTACACCCCTCCCGATTTACACCCCTCCCGATTTATACCTGTGCCGATTTACAACACTCATAATTTACACCCGTCCCGATTTACACCACTCCCGATTTACGCGCCTCCCGATTTACACCCCTCCGGATTTACTTCCCTCCCAATTCACACCCCTCCTGATTTATACCTCTCCCGATTTACAGCCCTCGCGATTTTCACCCCACCCGATTTGCACACCTCCCGATTTGCACACGTCCCGATTTACACCCACCCGATTTACTCCCCTCCCGATTTACACCCCTTCCGATTTACACCCCTTCCGATTTGCACACCTCCCGATTTACATCCGTTTGATTTCTACACCTCCCGATTTGCACCCCTCCCGATTTATAACCCTCCCGATTGACACCACTCCTGATTTACACCCTTCCCGATTTGCAACACTCCCAATTTATACCCGTTTGATTTACACCCCTCCCGATTGACACCCCTCGCGATTTTCACCCCTCCCGATTTACACCTCTCCCAATTTACAACCCTACCGATTTACACCAATCCGATTTACACCTCTCCCAATTTGCACCGCTCCCGTTTTACACGCCTCTCCCGGTTTGATACCCCTCCCGATTTACACCCGTCTGATTTACACCCGTCCGATTTACACTCCTCCCGATTAACACGCCTCCCAATTTACACCCGTCCGATTTACAGCCCTCCCGATTTACACCCTACCAATTTACACACCTTCTGATTTGCCCCCTCCCAATATATACCCCTCCCGATTTACACCCCTCCTGATTTACACACTCCCAATTTACACACCTCCCGATTTGCCCCCCTCCCAATTTACACCCCTCCTGATTTAAAACCCTCCTGATTTACACTAGTCTGATTTACACCCCTTCCGATTTACACCCCTCCCGATTTACACTCGTCTGATTTACACCACTCCCAATTTACACCCCGACCGAATTACACCCCTCCCGTATTTCTGCCCCTTCCGATATACGCCCCTCCTGATTTAAGCACCTCCCAATTTACATCCGTCTGATTTACACCCCTCCCAATTTACACCCTTCCCGATTTACACCCCTCCCGATGTACGCCCCTCTCAATTTGCACTCCTCCCGTTTTGCACTCCTCCCGTTTTACACTCCTCCCAATTTACACCACTCCTGATTTACACCCGTCCCGATTTGCACCCCTCCCGATTTACATCCGTTTGATTTCTACCCCTCCCGATTTACATCCCTCCCGATTTACACCACTCCTGATTGACACCCCTCCCGATTTACACCCGTTTGATTTCCACCACTCCCGATTTACACCCCTCCCAATTAACACCCCTTCCAATTTACACCCCTCCCGATTTACACCCCTCCCGATTTACACACCTCCCGATTTACACACCTCCCGATGTACACCCCTCCCGATTTAAACGCTCCCGAATCACGCCCCTCCCGATTTACTCCTGTCTGATATACACACCTCCCGATTTGTACCACTCCCGATTTACACCCCTCCTGATTTACCCCCCTCCCGATTTACACCCCTTGCGATTTATACTGCACCTGATTTATACCCCTTCCGATTTACACCCCTCCCGATTTATACCCCTCCCGATTTACACCACTCCCGATTTACCCTCCTCCCGATTTATACCCCTCCGGATTTACACCCCTCCCGATTTACACCCCCCCTGATTTACACCCATCCCGATTTACACCGTCCCTATTTACACCCCTCCCGATTTACACCCCTCCCGATTTACCCCTCTCCCGATTTACACCTCTCCTGATTTACACCCCTCCCGATTTACACCCCTCCCGATTTACCCCCTCCCGATTGATACCCCTCCCGATTTACACCCCTCCCGATTTACACACTTCCCGATTTACCCCCTCCCGATTTACACCCCTCCCGATTTACACACCTCCTGATTTACACCTTCCCGATTTGCAGCCCGATTTACACACATCCCGATTTACACCTGTCCCAATTTACACCCCGACTGATTTACACCGTCCCTATTTACACCCCTCCCAATTTACGCCACACCCAATTTGCACCCCTTCCGATTTACACCTCTCCCGATTTACACCTCTCCCGAGTTACATCCTACCCGATTTACACCCCTCCCAATTTACACCCTTCCCGATTTACAACCCTCTCGATTTACACCCATCTCATTTACACTGCTTCCAATTTCTACCCCTCCCGATTTACACCTCTCCGGATTTGCACCCCTCCTGACTTACATCCGTTTGATTTCTACCCCTCCCGATTTATACCCCTCCCGATTTACATCCCTCCCGATTTACACCACTCCTGATTGACACCCATCCCGATTTACACCCGTTTGATTTCCACCCCTCCCGATTTACACCCCTCCCAATTTACACCCCTCCCGATTTACAGCCCTCTGAATTTACACCTCCCGATTTACACACCTCCCGATGTACACCCCTCCCGATTTAAATGCTCCCGAATCACGCCCCTCCCGATTTACTCCTGTCTGATATACACCCCTCCCGATTTACACCCCTCTCGATTTACACCCATCTCATTTACACTGCTTCCAATTTGCACTCCTCCCGTTTTACGCTCCTCCCGATTTACACCCCTCCCAATTTACATCCCTCCCGATTTACACCCCTCCCGATTTACCCTCCTCCCAATTTACCTCCCTCCCGATTTTCCCCTCTCCCGATTTGCACCCGTCTGATTTACGCACCTCCTGGTTTACACCCCTCCCGATTTACACACCTCCTGATTCACACCCCTCCCGATTTACACCCATCCCGATTTACACCCCTCCCGATTTACACCCCTCCCGATTTACACACCTCCCGATTCACACCCCTCCCGATTTACACCCCTCCCAATTTACATCCCTCCCGATTTACACCCCTCCCGATTTACACCCCTCCCGATTTACACCCCTCCCGATTTACACACATCCCGATTCACACCCCTCCCGATTTACACCCCTCCCGATTTACACACCTCCCGATTCACACCCCTCCCGATTTACACCCCTCCCGATTTACACACCTCCCGATTTACACCCCTCCCGATTTACACCCCTTCCGATTTACAACTGTCCCGATTTACACCCCTTCCGTTTTACACCTGTCCCGATTGACACCCCTCCCGATTTATTGCCCTCGCGATTTTCATCCCACCCGATTTACACCTCTCCCGATTTACAGCCCTCCCGATTTACACCCCTACGGATTTACACCCGTCCGATTTTCTCCCCACCCGATTTGCACACCTCCCGATTTACACACCTGCCAATTTACACCTGTCCCGATTTACACCCCTCCCGATTTACACCCCTCCCGATTTACACCCCTCCTGATTTACACCCGTCCGACTTACACCCCTCCCGATTTACACTGGTCTGATTTACACCCCTCCCGATTTACACCCCTCCCGATTTACACCCCTCTCGATTTACACGCAGCTCATTTACACTGCTTACAATTTACACGCCTCCCGATTTACACCCCTCCCGATTTACGCCGCTCCCAATTTGCACTCCTCCCGTTTTACACCCCTCCCGATTTACACCCCTCCCAATTTACACCACTCCCGATTTACACCCGTCCCGATTTACACCCCCCCCCGATTTACACCCGTTTGATTTCTACCCCTCCCGATTTACACCCCTCCCGATTTACATCCCTCCCGATTTACAACCCTCCCGATTTACACCATTCCTGATTTACACCGCCCCGTTTTACACCCGTTTGCTTTCCACCCCTCCCGATTTTCATCCCTCCCGATTTACATCCCTCCCGATTTACACCCCTCCTGATTGACACCCCTCCCGATTTACACCCGTTTGATTTCCACCTCTCCCGATTTACACCCCTCCCAATTTACACCCCTCCCGATTTACACCCTTCCGGATTCACACCCCACCCGATTTACACCCCTCCCGATTTACACCCCTCCCAATTTACACACCTCCCGATTTACACAACTCCTGATTCACACCCCTCCCGATTTACACCCATCCCGATTTACACCCCTCCCGATTTACACCCTTCCCGATTTACACCCTTCCCGATTTACACCCCTCCCGATTCACACCCCTCCCGATTTACACCCCTCCCGATTTACACCCCTCCCGATTTACACCCTCCCGATTTACACCCCTCCCGATTTACACCCCTCCCGATTTACACCCCTCCGGATTTACACCTCCCGATTTACACACCTCCCAATGTACACCACTCCCGATTCATAGCCCTCGCGATTTTCATCCCACCCGATTTACACCTCTCCCGATTTACACCCCTCCGGACTTACATCTCCCGATTTACACACATCCCGATTTACAACCCTCCCGATTTGCACCCCTCCCGATTTACACCCCTCCCGATTTCCACCCGTCTGATTTACACCCCTCCCGATTTACACCCCCCCCCGATTTACGCCCCTCCCGATTTACACCCCTCCGGATTTACACCTCTCCCGATTTACACCATCCGGATTTACACCTTCCGATTGACACACATCCCGATTTACACCCCTCCCGATTTGCACACCTCCCGATTTACACCCCTCCGGATTTACACCCCTCCCAATTTACACCACTCCCGATTTACACCCGTCCCGATTTACACCCCTCCCGATTTACATCCGTTTGATTTCTGCCCCTCCCGATTTACACCCCTCCCGATTTATACCCCTCCCGATTTACAACCCTCCCGATTTACACCACTCCTGATTTACACCCGTCCCGATTTGCAACGCTCCCAATTTATACCCGTTTGATTTCTTCACCTCCCGATTTACACCCCTCCCGATTTACACCCCTCCGGATTTACACCCCTCCCAATTTACACCACTCCCGATTTACACCCGTCCCGATTTACACCCCTCCCGATTTACATCCATTTGATTTCTGCCCCTCCCGATTTACACCCCTCCCGATTGATACCCCTCCCGATTAATACCCCTCCCGAATCACACCCCTCCCGATTTACACCCGTCTGATATACTTCCCTCCCGATTTACACCACTCCCGATTTACACCCCTCCCGATTTACACGCCTCCCGATTTACCCTCCTCCCGATTTACCTCCCTCCCGATTTTCCCCTCTCCCGATTTACACCCTTCTGATTTACGCCCCTCCTGGTTTAGGACCCTCCCGATTTACATCCATCCCGATTTACCCCTGCTCCTGATTTACCCCCCTCCTGATTTACACCCCTCCTGATTTACCCCACTCCCGATTTACACCCCTCCCGATTTACACCCCTCGCGATTTACAGCCCTCGCGATTTTCACCCCACCTGATTTGCACACCTCCCGATTTGCACACCTGCCAATTTACACCTGTCCCGATTTACACCCCTCCTGATTTAAACACCTCCCGATTTACACCCTTTCTGATTTACACCTGTCCCGATTTACACCCCTCCCGATTTACACCCCTCCCGATTTACTACCCCCCGATTTACATCCCTTCCGATTTACACCCCTTCCGAATTGCACACCTCCCGATTTACATCCGTTTGATTTCTACCCCTCCCGATTTGCACCCCTCCCGATTTACAACCCTCCCGATTTACACCACTCCTGATTTACACCCCTCCCGATTTGCAACCCTCCCAATTTATACCCGTTTGATTTACACCCCTCCAGATTGACACCCCTCGCGTTTTTCTCCCCTCCCAATTTACACTTCTCCCAATTTACATCCCCTCCCAATTTCCAACCCTACCGATTTACACCAATCCGATTTACACCCCTCCCAATTTGCACCGCTCCCGATTTACACCTCTCCCGATTGATACCCCTCCCGATTTACACCCGTCCGATTTACAGCCCTCCCGATTTACACCCTCCCAATTTACACACCTCCCGATTTACACCCTCCCGATTTACACCCCTACGGATTTACACCCGTCCGATTTTTACCCCACCCGATTTGCACACCTCCCGATTTACACACCTGCCAATTTACACCTGTCCCGATTTACACCCGTCCGACTTACACCCCTCCCGATTTACACCCGTCCGACTTACACCCCTCCCGATTTACACCCGTCCGACTTACACCCCTCCCGATTTACACCCGTCCGACTTACACCCCTCCCGATTTACACCCGTCCGACTTACACCCCTCCCGATTTACACCCGTCCGACTTACAGCCCTCCCGATTTACACCCGTCCGACTTACACACCTCCCGATTTACACCCTCCCGATTTACACCCCTACGGATTTACACCCGTCCGATTTTTACCCCACCCGATTTGCACACCTCCCGATTTACACACCTGCCAATTTACACCTGTCCCGATTTACACCCGTCCGACTTACACCCCTCCCGATTTACACCCGTCCGACTTACACCCCTCCCGATTTACACCCGTCCGACTTACACCCCTCCCGATTTACACCCGTCCGACTTACACCCCTCCCGATTTACACCCGTCCGACTTACACCCCTCCCGATTTACACCCGTCCGACTTACACCCCTCCCGATTTACACCCGTCCGACTTACACCCCTCCCGATTTACACGAGTCTGATTTACACCCCTTCCGATTTACACCCCTCCCGATTTACACCCGTCTGATTTACACCACTCCCAATTTACACCCCTACCGAATTACACCCCTCCCGATTTCTGCCCCTTCCGATATACGCCCCTCCCAATTTAAGCACCTCCCAATTTACACCTGTCTGATTTACACCACTCCCAATTTGCACATCTACCGAATTACACCCCTCCCGATTTCTGCCCCTTCCGATATACACCCCTCCCGATTTACGCACCTCCCGATTCACACCCCTCCCGATTTACACCCCTCCCGATTTACACACATCTCAATTCACACCCCTCCCGATTTACACCCCTCCAGATTTACACCTCCCGATTTACACCCATCCCGATTTACACCCCTCCGGATTTACACCTCCCGATTTACACACCTCCCGATGTACACCCCTTCCGATTCACACCCCTCCGGATTTACACCTCCCGATTTACACACCTCCCGATGTACACCCCTCCCGATTTAAACGCTCCCGAATCACGCCCCTCCCGATTTACTCCTGTCTGATATACACCCCTCCCGATTTACACCCGTCCCGATTTACACCCCTCCCGATTTACCCTCCTCCCGATTTTCCCCTCTCCCGATTTACACCCGTCTGATTTACGCCCCTCCTGGTTTAGGACTCTCCCGATTTACCTCCATCCCGATTTACCCCTGTTCCTGATTTACGCCCCTCCTGATTTACACCCTCCCGATTTACCCCCCTCCTGATTTACACCCCTCCCGATTTACCCCCCTCCCGATTTGCTCTCCTCCCGTTTTACACCCGTCCCGATTTACACCCGCCCCCGATTTACATCCGTTTGATTTCTACCCCTCCCGATTTACATCCCTCCCGATTTACACCATTCCAGATTTACACTGTCCCGATTTACATTCGTTTGATTTCCACCCCTCCCGATTTAAACCCCTCCCAATTTACATCCCTCCCGATTTACACCTCTCCGGATTTACACCCCTCCCGATTTACATCCGTTTGATTTCTAACCCTCCCCATTTACACCCCTCCCGATTTACACCCCTGTTGATTGACACCCCTCCCGATTTGCACCCGTTTGATTTCCAACCCTCCCGATTTACACCCCTCCCAATTTACACCCCTCCCGATTTACACCCCTCCGGATTTACACCTCCCTATTTACACACCTCCCGATGTACACCCCTCCCGATTTACACCCCTCCGGATTTACACCTCCCGATGTACACCCCTCCCGATTTACACCCCTCCGGATTTACACCTCACGATTTACTCCTGTCTGATATACACCCCTCCTGATTCACACCCCTCCCGATTTACACCCCGCCCGATTTACCCTCCTCCCGATTTACCTCCCTCCCGATTTTCCCCTCTCCCGATTTACACCTGTCTGATTTACGCCCTTCCTGGTTTAGGACCCTCCCGATTTACCTCCATCCCGATTTACCCTGCTCCTGATTAACGCCCCTCCTGATTTACCCCCCTCCCGATTTACCCCCCTCCCGATATTCACCCCTCCCAATTTATACGTCAGCTGATTTATACCCCTTCCGATTTACACCCCTCCCGATTTATACACCTCCCAATTTACACCACTCCCGATTTACCCTCCTGCTGATTTATACCGCTCCCGATTTACACCCCTCCCGATTTACACCCCCCCTGATTTACACCCATCCCGATTTACACCCATCCCGATTTACACCGTCCCGATTTACTCCCCTCCCGATTTACACCCCTCCTGATTTACCCTCCTCCCGATTTTCCCCTCTCCCGATTTACACCCGTCTGATTTACGCCCCTCCTGGTTTAGGACCCTCCCGATTTACCTCCATCCCGATTTACCCCTGCTCCTGATTTACCCCCCCTCCTGATTTACACCCCTCCTGATTTACCCCCCTCCCGAATTACACACCTCCCGATTTACACCCCTCCCAATTCACACCCCTCCTGATTTACACCCCTCCCGATTTACACGCCTCCCGATTTCCACCGCTCCCGATTTGCACACCTCCCGATTTACACCCCTCCCGATTTACACCCCTCCCGATTTACACCCCTCTCGATTTACACCCATCTCATTTACACTGCTTCCAATTTACACACCTCCCGATTTACACCCCTCCCGATTTACGCCCCTCCCAATTTGCACTCCTCCCGTTTTACACCCCTGCCGATTTACACCACTCCCGATTTACAGCCCTCGCGATTTTCACCCCACCCGATTTACACCACTCCTGATTTACACCCGCCCCCGATTTACATTCGTTTGATTTCTATCCCTCCTGATTTACACCCCTCCCGATGTACATCCCTCCCGATTTACACCCCCGCTGATTGACACCCCTCCCGATTTACACCCGTTTGATTTCCACCCCTCCCGATTTACATCCCTCCCAATTTACACCCCTCCCGATTTACACCCCTCCGGATTTACACCTCCCAATTTGCACACCTCCCGATGTACATCCCTCCCGATTTACACCCCTCCGGATTTACACCTCCCGATTTACACACCTCCCGATGTTCACCCCTCCCGATTTAAACGCTCCCGAATCAGGCCCCACCCGATTTACTCCTGTCTGATATACACCCCTCCCGATTTACACCCCTCCCGATTTACACCCCTCCCGAGTTACCCTCCTCCCGATTTACCTCCCTCCCGATTTTCCCCTCTCCCGATTTACACCCGTCTGATTTACGCCGCTCCCGATTTACACCCCCCCTGATTTACATCCATCCAGATTTACCACTGTTCCCGATTTACGCCCCTCCTGATTTACCCCGCTCCCGATTTACCCCCCTCCCGATTTACACTCCTCCCAATTTATATCGCACCTGATTTATACCCCTTCCGATTCACACCCCTGCCGATTTATACACCTGCCAATTTACACCACTCCCGATTTACCCTCCTCCCGATTTATACCCCTCCCGATTTACACCCCTCCCGATTTACACCCCCACTGATTTACACCCATCCCGATTTACACCGTCCCGATTTACTCCCCTCCCGATTTACACCCCTCCTGATTTACCCCCCTCCCGATTTACACCTCTCCTGATTTACACCCCTCCCGATTTACACCCCTCCCAATTTACCCTCTCCTGATTTACACACCTCCCGATTTACCCCCTTCCCGATTTACCCCCTGCCGATTTACACACCTCCCGATTTACACCCCTCTCGATTTACACCTTCCCGATTTACACCCAGATTTACACACATCCCGATTTACACACCTCCCAATTTACACCTGTCCCGATTTACACCCCTACTGATTGACACCTGTCCCGATTTACACCCCTCCCGATTAACACCTCACCCGAGTTACGCCCCACCCTATATGAATCCCTCCCGATTTACACCCCTCTCGATTTACACCCATCTCATTTACACTGCTTCCAATTTACACACCTCCCGATTTACACTCCTCCCGATTTACGCCCCTCCCAATTTGCACTCCTCCCGTTTTACACCCCTGCCGATTTACACCACTCCAGATTTACACCACTCCCGATTTACACCGGTCCCGATTTACACCCCCCCGCCGATGTACATCCGTTTGATTTCTACCCCTCCCGATTTACACCCCTCCCGATTTACATCCCTCTCGATTTACACCATTCCTGATTTACACCGTCCCAATTTACACCCGTTTGATTTCCACCCCTCCCGATTTACACCCCTCCCAATTTACACCCCTCCCGATTTACACCCCTCCGGATTTACACCCCTCTGGATATACACCTCCCGATTTACACACCTCCCGATGTACAGCCCTCCCGATTTAAACGCTCCCGAATCACGCCCCTCCCGATTTACTCCTGTCTGATATACATCCCTCCGGATTCACACCTCTCCCGATTTACCTCCCTCCCGATTTTCCCCTCTCCCGATTTACACCCGTCTGATTTACGCCCCTCCTGGTTTAGGACCCTCCCGATTTACCTCCATCCCGATTTACCCCTGCTCCTGATTTACGCCACTCCTGAATTACCCCCCCTCCCGATTTACCCCCCTCCAGATTTACCCCCCTCCCGATTTACAACCCTCCCAATTTATACCGCACCTGATTTATACCCCTTCTGATTTACACCTCTCCCGATTTATACACCTCCCAATTTACACCACTCCCGATTTACCCTCCTCCCGATTTATACCCCTCCTGATTTACACCTCTCCCGATTTACACTCCCCCTGATTTACACCCATCTCGATTTACACCGTCCCAATTTACTCTCCTCCCGATTTACACCCCTCCTGATTTACCCCCCTCCTGATTTACACCTCTCCTGATTTACACCCCTCCCGATTTACCCCCTTCCCGATTTACCCCCTCCCGATTTACACATCTTCCCGATTTACACCCAGATTTACACACCTCCCAATTTACACCTGTCCCGATTTACACCCCAACTTATTTTCACCTGTCCCGATTTACACCCCTCCCGATTAACACCCCTCCCGAGTTACGCCGCACCAAATTTGCACCCCTCCCGATTTACACCTCTCCCGATTTACACCCCTCCCGATTTACACCGCTCCCGATTTACACCCCGACCGATTTACACACCTGCCGATTCACACTCCTCCCGATTTACACCCCTCCCGATTTACACCCCTCCCGATTTACACACATCCCGATTCACACCCCTCCCGATTTACACCCCTCCGGATTTACACCTCCCGATTTACACCCCTCCCGATTTACACCCCTCCGGATTTACACCTCCCGATTTACACACCTCCCGATGTACACCCCTCCCGATTCACACCCCTCCGGAATAACACCTCCCGATTTACACACCTCCCGATGTACACCCCTCCCGATTTAAACGCTTCCGTATCACGCAACTACCGATTTACTCCTGTCTGATATACACTCCTCCCGATTTACACCCCTCCCGATTTACAACCCTCCCGATTTACCCACCTCCCGATTTACCTCCCTCCCGATTTTCCCCTCTCCCGATTTACACCCGTCTGATTTACGCCCCTTCTGATTTACTCCTCTCCCGAATTACACCCCTCCCGATTTACACCCCTCCGGATTTACACCTGTCGATTTACACACCTCCCGATTTACACCCCTCCCGATTTGCACACCTCCCGATTTACACCCCTCCCGATTCACACCCCTCCTGATTTACACCCCTCCCGATTTACACCCCTCGTGATTTTCACCCCTCCCGATTTGCACACCTCCTGATTTGCACCCCTCCCGATTTACACCCCTCCCGATTTGCACACCTCCCGATTTACACCCCTCCCGATTTACACCCCTCCCAATTTACACCCGTTTGATTTCTATCCCTCCCGTTTACACCCCTCCCAATTTGCACTCCTCCCGTTTTACACCCCTCCCGATTTACACCCCTCCCAATTTACACCCCTCCCGATTTACACCCCCCGTTTGATTTCTACCCCTCCCGATTTCGATCCCTCCCGATTTACATCCCTCCCGATTTACACCATTCCTGATTTACTCCGTCCCGATTTACACCCGTTTGATTTCCACCCCGCCCGATTTACACCCCTCCCGATTTACACCCCTCCCAATTTACACCCCTCCCGATTTACACACCTCCGGATTTACACCTCCCGATTTACACACCTCCTGATGTACACCCCTCCCGATTTACACCCCTCCGGATTTACACCTCCCGATTTACACACCTCCCGATGTACACCTCTCCCGATTTAAACGCTCCCGAATCACGCCCCTCCCGATTTACTCCTGTCTGATATACACCCCTCCTGATTCACACCCCTCCCGATTTACACCCCTCCCGATTTACACCCCTCCTGATTCACACCCCTCCTGATTTACACCTCTCCCGATTTACACCCCTCCCGATTTACCCTCCTCCCGATTTCCTCCCTCCCGATTTTCCCCTTCCCGATTTACACCCGTCTGATTTACGCCCCTCCTGGTTTAGGACCCTCCCGATTTACCTCCATCCCGATTTACCCCTGCTCCTGATTTACGCCACTCCTGATTTACACCCCTCCCGATTTACCCCCTCCCGATTTACACCCCTCCCAATTTATACCGCTCCTGATTTATACCCCTTCCGATTTACACCCCTCCCGATTTATACACCTCCCAATTTACACCACTCCCGATTTACCCTCCTCCCGATTTATACCCCTCCCGATTTACACCCCTCCCGATTTACACCCCCCTGATTTACACCCATCCCGATTTACACCGTCCCGATTTACTCCCCTCCCGATTTACACCCATTCCGATTTACACCCCTCCCGATTTAAACCCCTTCCGATTTACACCTGTCCAGATTTACACCCCTTCCGTTTTACACCTGTCCCGATTGACACCCCTCCCGATTTACACACCTGCCAATTTATACCTGTCCCGATTTACATACCTCCCGATTTACACACCTGCCAATTTACACCTGTCCCGATTTGCACACATCCCAATTTACACCCCATCCGACTTCCACCCGTCCCGATTTACGCCCCTCCGGATTTACACCTCCGGATTTACACCCCTCCCGATTTACACACCTCCGCATTTACACCTCCCGAATTACACACCTCCCAATGTACACCCCTCCCA
The DNA here is from genome assembly GCF_044704955.1 of Pristiophorus japonicus. NCBI lineage: Eukaryota > Metazoa > Chordata > Chondrichthyes > Pristiophoridae > Pristiophorus > Pristiophorus japonicus. The sequence goes on along the minus strand of NC_091989.1, from coordinate 106,621,743 downwards.
ATTTCGACCCGTTTGATTTACACCCCTTCCGATTCACACCCCTCCCGATTTACACCCCTCCCGATTTACAGCTCTCGCGATTTTCACATCACCCGATTTACACCTCTCCCGATTTACACCCCTCCGGATTTACACATCCCGATTTACACACATCCCGATTTACACCCCTCCCGTTTTGCACACCTCCCGATTTACACCCCTCCCGATTTACACCCCTCCCAATTTAAACCATTCCCGATTTACACCCGTCCCGATTTACACCGTCCCGATTTACTCCCCTCCCGATTTACACCCCTCCTGATTTACCCGCTTCCCTACTTACACCTCTCCTGATTTATACCCCTCCCGATTTACACCCCTCCCGATTTACCCTCTTCCGATTTATACCCCTCCCGATTTACACACCTCCCGATTTACCCCCTTCCCGATTTACACCCTTCCTGATTTACCCCCTCCCGATTTACACCTTTCCTGATTTACACCCCTCCCGATTTACACCCGTCCCGATTTACCCTCTCCCGATTTTTACCCCTCCCGATTTACACACCTCCCGATTTACCCCCTTCCCGATTTACCCCCTCCCGATTTACACACCTTCCCGATTTACACCCAGATTTACACACATCCCGATTTTACACACCTACCAATTTACACCTGTCCCGATTTACACCCCGACTGATTTTCACCTGTCCCCATTTACACCCCTCCCGATTAACACCCCTCCCGAGTTACGCCCCACCCAATTTGCACCCCTCCCGATTTACACCCCTCCCGATTTACACACATCCCGATTCACACCCCTCCCGATTCACACCCCTCCTGATATAGACCTCCCGATTTACACCCCTCCGGATTTACACACCTCCCGATGTGCACCCCTGCCGATTCACACCCCTCCGGATTTACACCTCCCGATTTACACACCTCCCGATGTACACCCCTCCCGATTTAAACGCTCCCGAATCATGCCCCTCCCGATTTACTCCTGTCTGATATACACCCCTCCCGATTTACACCCCTCCCGATTTACACCCCTCCCGATTTACCCTCCTCCCGATTGACCTCCCTCCCGATTTTCCCCTCTCCCGATTTACACCCGTCTGATTTACGCCCCTCCTGGTTTAGGACCTCCCGATGCACCTCCATCCCGATTTACCCCTGTTCCTGATTTACGCCCCTCCTGATTTACACCCCTCCCGATTTACACCCCTCCCAATTTATACCGCACCTGATTTATACCCCTTCCGATTTACACCCCTCCCGATTTATACACCTCCCAATTTACACCACTCCCGATTTACCCTCCTCCCGATTTATACCCCTCCCGATTTACACCCCTCCTGATTTACACCCCCCTGATTTACACCCATCCCGATTTACACTGTCCCGATTTACTCACCTCCCGATTTACACCTTTCCTGATTTACACCCCTCCCGATTTACACCCCTCCCGATTTACCCTCTCCCGATTTATACCCCTCCCGATTTACACACCTCCCGATTTACCCCCTTCCCGATTTACCCCCTCCCGATTTACACACCTTCCCGATTTACACCGAGATTTACACACATCCCGATTTTACACACCTACCAATTTACACCTGTCCCGATTTACACCCCTACTGATTTTCACCTGTCCCCATTTATACCCCTCCCGATTCACACCCCTCCCGAGTTACGCCCCACCCAATTTGCACCCCTCCCGATTTACACCCCTCCCGATTTACACACATCCCGATTCACACCCCTCCCGATTTACACCACTCCTGATATAGACCTCCCGATTTACACCCCTCCCGATTTACACCCCTCCGGATTTACACACCTCCCGATGTGCACCCCTCCCAATTCACACCCCTCTGGATTTACACCTCCCGATTTACACACCTCCCGATGTACACCCCTCCTGATTTAAACGCTCCCGAATCACGCCCCTCCCGATTTACTCCTGTCTGATATACACCACTCCCGATTTACACCCCTCCCGATTTACCCTCCTCCCGATTGACCTCTCTCCCGATTTTCCCCTCTTCCGATTTACACCCGTCTGATTTACGCCCCTCCTGGTTTAGGACCTCCCGATGTACCTCCATCCCGATTTACCCCTGTTCCTGATTTACGCCCATCCTGATTTACACCCCTCCCGATTTACCCCGCTCCCGATTTACACCCCTCCCAATTTATACCGCACCTGATTTATACCCCTTCCGATTTACACCCCTCCCGATTTATACACCTCCCAATTTACACCACTCCCGATTTACCCTCCTCCCGATTTATACCCCTCCCGATTTACACCCCTCCTGATTTACACCCCCCCTGATTTACACCCATCCCGATTTGCACCGTCCCGATTTACACCCCTACCGATTTACACCCCTCCCGATTTACCCTCTCCCGATTTATACCCCTCCCGATTTACACACCTCCCGATTTACCCCCTTCCCGATTTACCCCCTCCCGATTTACACACCTCCCGATTTACACCACTCCCGATTTACACCTTCCCGATTTACATCCAGATTTACACACATCCCGATTTACACACCTCCCAATTTACACCTGTACCGATTTACACCCTTACTGATTTGCACCTGTCCCGATTTACACCCCTCCCGATTCACAACCCTCCCGATTCACAACCCTCCCGATTTACATCCCTCCCGATTTACACCCCTCCCGATTTGCACACCTCCCGATTTACACACATCCCGATTTACACCCCTCCCGATTTGCACACCTCCCGATTTACACCCCTCCCGATTTACACCCCTCCCAATTTAAACCATTCCCGATTTACACCCCTCCCGATTTATACCCCTCCCGATTTACACCCCTCCCAATTTAAACCATTCCCGATATACACCCCTCCCGATTTACACGCCTCCCGATTTACAACCTTCCCAATTTACACCCCTCCCGATTTACACACCTCCCGATTTACACCCGTCCCGATTTACAACCCTCCCGATTTACACCACTCCTGATTTACACCCATCCCGATTTGCAACTCTCCCAATTTATACCCGTTTGATTGACTCCCCTCCCGATTGACACCCCTCGCGGTTTTCACCCCTCCCGATTTACACACCACCCAATTTACAACCCTCCCGATTTACACCCATCCGATTTATACCCCTCCCAATGTGCACCGCTCCCGATTTACATGCCTCCCGATTTACACCTCTCCCGATTGATACCCCTCCCGATTAACACCTCTCCCGATTGATACCTCTCCCGATTAACATCCCTCCCGATTTACACACCTCCCGATTTAAACGCTCCCGAATCACGCCCCTCCCGATTTACACCCGTCTGATATACAGCCCTCCCGATTTACACCCCTCCCGATTTACACCCCTCCCGATTTACCCTCCTCCCGATTTACCTCCCTTCCGATTTTCCCCTCTCCCGATTTACACCCGTCTGATTTACGCCCCTCCTGGTTTAGGACCCTCCCGATTAACCTCCATCCCGATTTACCCCTGCTCCTGATTTACCACCCTCCTGATTTACACCCCTCCTGATTTACTCCCCTCCCGAATTACACCCCTCCCGATTTACACCCCTCCGGATTTACACCTGTCGATTTGCACACCTCCCGATTTACACCCCTCCTGATTTGCACACCTCCCGATTTACACCCCTCCCAATTCACACCCCTCCCGATTTACACCCCTCGCGATTTTCACCCCTCCCGATTTGCACACCTCCTGATTTACACCCCTCCCGATTTACACCCCTCCCAATTCACACCCCTCCCGATTTACACCCCTCGCAATTTTCACCCCTCCCGATTTGCACACCTCCTGATTTACACCCCTCCCGATTTACACCCCTCCGGATTTACACCCCTCCCGATTTACACCCCTCCCGATTTGCACACCTCCCGATTTACACACCTCCCGATTTACCCCCTTCCCGATTTACACCCTTCCTGATTTACCCCCTCCCGATTTACACCTTTCCTGATTTACACCCCTCCCGATTTACACCCGTCCCGATTTACCCTCTCCCGATTTTTACCCCTCCCGATTTACACACCTCCCGATTTACCCCCTTCCCGATTTACCCCCTCCCGATTTACACACCTTCCCGATTTACACCCAGATTTACACACATCCCGATTTTACACACCTACCAATTTACACCTGTCCCGATTTACACCCCGACTGATTTTCACCTGTCCCCATTTACACCCCTCCCGATTAACACCCCTCCCGAGTTACGCCCCACCCAATTTGCACCCCTCCCGATTTACACCCCTCCCGATTTACACACATCCCGATTCACACCCCTCCCGATTCACACGCCTCCTGATATAGACCTCACGATTTACACCCCTCCGGATTTACACACCTCCCGATGTGCACCCCTGCCGATTCACACCCCTCCGGATTTACACCTCCCGATTTACACACCTCCCGATGTACACCCCTCCCGATTTAAACGCTCCCGAATCATGCCCCTCCCGATTTACTCCTGTCTGATATACACCCCTCCCGATTTACACCCCTCCCGATTTACACCCCTCCCGATTTACCCTCCTCCCGATTGACCTCCCTCCCGATTTTCCCCTCTCCCGATTTACACCCGTCTGATTTACGCCCCTCCTGGTTTAGGACCTCCCGATGCACCTCCATCCCGATTTACCCCTGTTCCTGATTTACGCCCCTCCTGATTTACACCCCTCCCGATTTACACCCCTCCCAATTTATACCGCACCTGATTTATACCCCTTCCGATTTACACCCCTCCCGATTTATACACCTCCCAATTTACACCACTCCCGATTTACCCTCCTCCCGATTTATACCCCTCCCGATTTACACCCCTCCTGATTTACACCCCCCTGATTTACACCCATCCCGATTTACACTGTCCCGATTTACTCACCTCCCGATTTACACCTTTCCTGATTTACACCCCTCCCGATTTACACCCCTCCCGATTTACCCTCTCCCGATTTATACCCCTCCCGATTTACACACCTCCCGATTTACCCCCTTCCCGATTTACCCCCTCCCGATTTACACACCTTCCCGATTTACACCGAGATTTACACACATCCCGATTTTACACACCTACCAATTTACACCTGTCCCGATTTACACCCCTACTGATTTTCACCTGTCCCCATTTATACCCCTCCCGATTCACACCCCTCCCGAGTTACGCCCCACCCAATTTGCACCCCTCCCGATTTACACCCCTCCCGATTTACACACATCCCGATTCACACCCCTCCCGATTTACACCACTCCTGATATAGACCTCCCGATTTACACCCCTCCCGATTTACACCCCTCCGGATTTACACACCTCCCGATGTGCACCCCTCCCAATTCACACCCCTCTGGATTTACACCTCCCGATTTACACACCTCCCGATGTACACCCCTCCTGATTTAAACGCTCCCGAATCACGCCCCTCCCGATTTACTCCTGTCTGATATACACCACTCCCGATTTACACCCCTCCCGATTTACCCTCCTCCCGATTGACCTCTCTCCCGATTTTCCCCTCTTCCGATTTACACCCGTCTGATTTACGCCCCTCCTGGTTTAGGACCTCCCGATGTACCTCCATCCCGATTTACCCCTGTTCCTGATTTACGCCCATCCTGATTTACACCCCTCCCGATTTACCCCGCTCCCGATTTACACCCCTCCCAATTTATACCGCACCTGATTTATACCCCTTCCGATTTACACCCCTCCCGATTTATACACCTCCCAATTTACACCACTCCCGATTTACCCTCCTCCCGATTTATACCCCTCCCGATTTACACCCCTCCTGATTTACACCCCCCCTGATTTACACCCATCCCGATTTGCACCGTCCCGATTTACACCCCTACCGATTTACACCCCTCCCGATTTACCCTCTCCCGATTTATACCCCTCCCGATTTACACACCTCCCGATTTACCCCCTTCCCGATTTACCCCCTCCCGATTTACACACCTCCCGATTTACACCACTCCCGATTTACACCTTCCCGATTTACATCCAGATTTACACACATCCCGATTTACACACCTCCCAATTTACACCTGTACCGATTTACACCCTTACTGATTTGCACCTGTCCCGATTTACACCCCTCCCGATTCACAACCCTCCCGATTCACAACCCTCCCGATTTACATCCCTCCCGATTTACACCCCTCCCGATTTGCACACCTCCCGATTTACACACATCCCGATTTACACCCCTCCCGATTTGCACACCTCCCGATTTACACCCCTCCCGATTTACACCCCTCCCAATTTAAACCATTCCCGATTTACACCCCTCCCGATTTATACCCCTCCCGATTTACACCCCTCCCAATTTAAACCATTCCCGATATACACCCCTCCCGATTTACACGCCTCCCGATTTACAACCTTCCCAATTTACACCCCTCCCGATTTACACCCCTCCCGATTTACACCCGTCCCGATTTACAACCCTCCCGATTTACACCACTCCTGATTTACACCCATCCCGATTTGCAACTCTCCCAATTTATACCCGTTTGATTGACTCCCCTCCCGATTGACACCCCTCGCGGTTTTCACCCCTCCCGATTTACACACCACCCAATTTACAACCCTCCCGATTTACACCCATCCGATTTATACCCCTCCCAATGTGCACCGCTCCCGATTTACATGCCTCCCGATTTACACCTCTCCCGATTGATACCCCTCCCGATTAACACCTCTCCCGATTGATACCTCTCCCGATTAACATCCCTCCCGATTTACACACCTCCCGATTTAAACGCTCCCGAATCACGCCCCTCCCGATTTACACCCGTCTGATATACAGCCCTCCCGATTTACACCCCTCCCGATTTACACCCCTCCCGATTTACCCTCCTCCCGATTTACCTCCCTTCCGATTTTCCCCTCTCCCGATTTACACCCGTCTGATTTACGCCCCTCCTGGTTTAGGACCCTCCCGATTAACCTCCATCCCGATTTACCCCTGCTCCTGATTTACCACCCTCCTGATTTACACCCCTCCTGATTTACTCCCCTCCCGAATTACACCCCTCCCGATTTACACCCCTCCGGATTTACACCTGTCGATTTGCACACCTCCCGATTTACACCCCTCCTGATTTGCACACCTCCCGATTTACACCCCTCCCAATTCACACCCCTCCCGATTTACACCCCTCGCGATTTTCACCCCTCCCGATTTGCACACCTCCTGATTTACACCCCTCCCGATTTACACCCCTCCCAATTCACACCCCTCCCGATTTACACCCCTCGCAATTTTCACCCCTCCCGATTTGCACACCTCCTGATTTACACCCCTCCCGATTTACACCCCTCCGGATTTACACCCCTCCCGATTTACACCCCTCCCGATTTGCACACCTCCCGATTTACACGCCTCCCGATTTACACCCCTCCCAATTTGCACTCCTCCTGTTTTACACCCCTCCCGATTTACACCCCTCCCAATTTACACCACACCTGATTTACACCCGTCCCGATTTACATCCCCCCCCCCGATTTACATCCGTTTGATTTCTACCCCATCCGATTTACCTCCCTCCTGATTTACATCCCTCCCGATTTACACCCCTCCTGATTGACACCCCTCCCGATTTACACCCGTTTGATTTCCACCCCTCCCGATTTACACCCCTCCCAATTTACACCCCTCCCGATTTACACCTCTCCGGATTTACACCTCCCGATTTACACACCTCCTGATGTACACCCCTCCCGATTTACACCCCTCCGGATTTACACCTCCCGATTTACGCACCTCCCGATGTACACTGCTCCCGATTTAAACGCTCCCGAATCACGCCCCTCCCGATTTACTCCTGTCTGATATACACCCCTCCCGATTCACACCCCTCCCGATTTACACCCCTACCGATTTACCCTCCTCCCGATTTACCTCCCTCCCGATTTTCCCCTCCCCGATTTACACCCGTCTGATTTACGCCCCTCCTGGCTTAGGACCCTCCCGATTTACCTCCATCCCGATTTACCCCTGCTCCTGATTTACGCCACTCCTGATTTACACCCCTCCCGATTTACCCCCCTCCCGATTTACACCCCTCCCAATTTATACCGCTCCTGATTTATACCCCTTCCGATTTACACCCCTCCCGATTTACACCCCTCCCGATTTACTCACCTCCCGATTTACACACCTCCCGATTCACACACCTCCCGATTCACACACCTCCCGATTCACACCCCTCCCGATTTACACCCCTCCCAATTTATACCCCTCCCGATTTACACACATCCCGATTCACACCCCTCCCGATTTACCCCCTTCCCGATTTACACCCCTCCTGATTTACCCCCTCCCGATTTACACCTTTCCTGATTTACACCCCTCCCGATTTACACCCATCCCGATTTACCCTCTCCCGATTTATACCCCTCCCGATTTACACACCTCCCGATTTACCCCCTTCCCGATTTACCCCCTCCCGATTTACACACCTTCCCGATTTACACCCAGATTTACACACATCCCGATTTTACACATCTACCAATTTGCACCTGTCCCGATTTACACCCCTACTGATTTTCACCTGTCCCCATTTACACCCCTCACGATTTAAACCCCTCCCGATTCACAACCCTCCCGATTCACAACCGTCCCGATTTACATCCCTCCCGATTTACACCCCTCCCGATTTACACACCTCCCGATTTACACACATCCCGATTCACACCCCTCCCGAGTTACGCCCCACCCTATTTGCACCCCTCCCGATTTACACCTCTCCCGATTTACACCCCTCCTGATTTACACCCCTCCTGATTTACACCCCTCCCGATTTACACCCCTCCCGATTTACACACCTCTCGATTCACACACCTCCCGATTCACACCCCTCCCGATTTACAACCCTCCCAATTTACACCCCTCCCGATTTACACCCATTCCGATTTACACCCCTCCCGATTTAAACCCCTTCCGATTTACACCTGTCCAGATTTACTCCCCTTCCGTTTTACACCTGTCCCGATTGACACCCCTCCCGATTTACACACCTGCCAATTTAACCTGTCCCGATTTGCACACCTCCCGATTTACACACCTGCCAATTTACACCTGTCCCGATTTACACACATCCCAATTTACACCCCTTCCGACTTCCAACCGTACCGATTTACGTCCCTCCGGATTTACACCTCCGGATTTACACCACAACCGATTTACACCCCTCCCGATTTACACACCGACGCATTTACACCTCCCGAATTACACACCTCCCAATGTACACCCCTCCCAATTTAGACCCGTCTGATTTACACCCCTTCTGATTCACACCCCTCCCGATTTACACACCTCCCGATTTACAGCCCTCGCGATTTTCACCCCACCCGATTTACACCTCTCCCGATTTACACCCCTCCGGATTTACACCTCCCGATTTACACCCCTCCCGATTTGCACACCTCCCGATTTACACCCCTCCCGATTTACACCCCTCCCAATTTAAACCATTCCCGATTTACACCCGTCCCGATTTCCACCCCTCCCGATTTACACCCCTCCCGATTTACACCCCTCCCAATTTAAACCATTCCCGATTTACACCCCTCCCGATTTACACGCCTCCCGATTTACAACCTTCCCAATTTACACCCCTCCCGATTTACACCCCTCCCGATTTACACCCGTCCCGATTTACAACCCTCCCGATTTACACCACTCCTGATTTACACCCATCCCGATTTGCAACTCTCCCAATTTATACCCGTTTGATTGACTCCCCTCCCGATTGACACCCCTCGCGGTTTTCACCCCTCCCGATTTACACACCACCCAATTTACACCCCTCCCAATTTACAACCCTCCCGATTTACACCCATCCGATTTACACCCCTCCCAATGTGCACCACTCCCGATTTACATGCCTCCCGATTTACACCTCTCCCGATTGATACCCCTCCCGATTAACACCTCTCCCGATTGATACCTCTCCCGATTAACATCCCTCCCGATTTACACACCTCCCGATTTAAACGCTCCCGAATCACGCCCCTCCCGATTTACACCCGTCTGATATACAGCCCTCCCGATTTACACCACTCCCGATTTACACCCCTCCCGATTTACACCCCTCCCGATTTACCCTCCTCCCGATTTACCTCCCTTCCGATTTTCCCCTCTCCCGATTTACACCCGTCTGATTTACGCCCCTCCTGGTTTAGGACCCTCCCGATTTACCTCCATCCCGATTTACCCCTGCTCCTGATTTACTGCCCTCCTGATTTACACCCCTCCTGATTTACTCCCCTCCCGAATTACACCCCTCCCGATTTACACCCCTCCGGATTTACACCTGTCGATTTACACACCTCCCGATTTACACCCCTCCCGATTTGCACACCTCCCGATTTACACCCCTCCCGATTCACACCCCTCCTGATTTACACCCCTCCCGATTTACACCCCTCGTGATTTTCACCCCTCCCGATTTGCACACCTCCTGATTTACACCCCTCCCGATTTACACCCCTCCCGATTTGCACACCTCCCGATTTACACCCCTCCCGATTTACACCCCTCCCAATTTACACCCGTTTGATTTCTATCCCTCCCGTTTACACCCCTCCCAATTTGCACTCCTCCCGTTTTACACCCCTCCCGATTTACACCCCTCCCAATTTACACCCCTCCCGATTTACACCCCCCGTTTGATTTCTACCCCTCCCGATTTCGATCCCTCCCGATTTACATCCCTCCCGATTTACACCATTCCTGATTTACACCGTCCCGATTTACACCCGTTTGATTTCCACCCCGCCCGATTTACACCCCTCCCGATTTACACCCCTCCCAATTTACACCCCTCCCGATTTACACACCTCCGGATTTACACCTCCCGATTTACACACCTCCTGATGTACACCCCTCCCGATTTACACCCCTCCGGATTTACACCTCCCGATTTACACACCTCCCGATGTACACCTCTCCCGATTTAAACGCTCCCGAATCACGCCCCTCCCGATTTACTCCTGTCTGATATACACCCCTCCTGATTCACACCCCTCCCGATTTACACCCCTCCCGATTTACACCCCTCCTGATTCACACCCCTCCTGATTTACACCTCTCCCGATTTACACCCCTCCCGATTTACCCTCCTCCCGATTTCCTCCCTCCCGATTTTCCCCTTCCCGATTTACACCCGTCTGATTTACGCCCCTCCTGGTTTAGGACCCTCCCGATTTACCTCCATCCCGATTTACCCCTGCTCCTGATTTACGCCACTCCTGATTTACACCCCTCCCGATTTACCCCCCTCCCGATTTACACCCCTCCCAATTTATACCGCTCCTGATTTATACCCCTTCCGATTTACACCCCTCCCGATTTATACACCTCCCAATTTACACCACTCCCGATTTACCCTCCTCCCGATTTATACCCCTCCCGATTTACACCCCTCCCGATTTACACCCCCCTGATTTACACCCATCCCGATTTACACCGTCCCGATTTACTCCCCTCCCGATTTACACCCATTCCGATTTACACCCCTCCCGATTTAAACCCCTTCCGATTTACACCTGTCCAGATTTACACCCCTTCCGTTTTACACCTGTCCCAATTGACACCCCTCCCGATTTACACACCTGCCAATTTATACCTGTCCCGATTTACATACCTCCCGATTTACACACCTGCCAATTTACACCTGTCCCGATTTGCACACATCCCAATTTACACCCCATCCGACTTCCACCCGTCCCGATTTACGCCCCTCCGGATTTACACCTCCGGATTTACACCCCTCCCGATTTACACACCTCCGCATTTACACCTCCCGAATTACACACCTCCCAATGTACACCCCTCCCAATTTCGACCCGTTTGATTTACACCCCTTCCGATTCACACCCCTCCCGATTTACACCCCTCCCGATTTACAGCTCTCGCGATTTTCACCCCACCCGATTTACACCTCTCCCGATTTACACCGCTCCGGATTTACACATCCCGATTTACACACATCCCGATTTACACCCCTCCCGTTTTGCACACCTCCCGATTTACACCCCTCCCGATTTACACCCCTCCCAATTTAAACCATTCCCGATTTACACCCGTCCCGATTTACACCGTCCCGATTTACTCCCCTCCCGATTTACACCCCTCCTGATTTACCCGCTTCCCTACATACAGCCCTCCCGATTTACACCCCTCCCGATTTACACCCCTCCCGATTTACCCTCCTCCCGATTTACCTCCCTTCCGATTTTCCCCTCTCCCGATTTACACCCGTCTGATTTACGCCCCTCCTGGTTTAGGACCCTCCCGATTAACCTCCATCCCGATTTACCCCTGCTCCTGATTTACCACCCTCCTGATTTACACCCCTCCTGATTTACTCCCCTCCCGAATTACACCCCTCCCGATTTACACCCCTCCGGATTTACACCTGTCGATTTGCACACCTCCCAATTTACACCCCTCCCGATTTGCACACCTCCCGATTTACACCCCTCCCAATTCACACCCCTCCCGATTTACACCCCTCGCGATTTTCACCCCTCCCGATTTGCACACCTCCTGATTTACACCCCTCCCGATTTACACCCCTCCCAATTCACACCCCTCCCGATTTACACCCCTCGCAATTTTCACCCCTCCCGATTTGCACACCTCCTGATTTACACCCCTCCCGATTTACACCCCTCCGGATTTACACCCCTCCCGATTTGCACACCTCCCGATTTACACGCCTCCCGATTTACACCCCTCCCAATTTGCACTCCTCCTGTTTTACACCCCTCCCGATTTACACCCCTCCCAATTTACACCACACCTGATTTACACCCGTCCCGATTTACATCCCCCCCCCCGATTTACATCCGTTTGATTTCTACCCCTCCCGATTTAGACCCCTCCCGATTTACATCCCTCCCGATTTACACCATTCCTGATTTACACCGTCCCGATTTACACCCGTTTGATTTACACCCCTCCCGATTTACACCCCTCCCAATTTACACCCCTCCCGATTTACACCTCTCCGGATTTACACCCCTCCCGATTTACATCCGTTTGATTTCTACCCCATCCGATTTACCCCCCTCCTGATTTACATCCCTCCCGATTTACACCCCTCCTGATTGACACCCCTCCCGATTTACACCCGTTTGATTTCCACCCCTCCCGATTTACACCCCTCCCAATTTACACCCCTCCCGATTTACACCTCTCCGGATTTACACCTCCCGATTTACACACCTCCTGATGTACACCCCTCCCGATTTACACCCCTCCGGATTTACACCTCCCGATTTACGCACCTCCCGATGTACACTGCTCCCGATTTAAACGCTCCCGAATCACGCCCCTCCCGATTTACTCCTGTCTGATATACACCCCTCCCGATTCACACCCCTCCCGATTTACACCCCTACCGATTTACCCTCCTCCCGATTTACCTGCCTCCCGATTTTCCCCTCCCCGATTTACACCCGTCTGATTTACGCTCCTCCTGGCTTAGGACCCTCCCGATTTACCTCCATCCCGATTTACCCCTGCTCCTGATTTACGCCACTCCTGATTTACACCCCTCCCGATTTACCCCCCTCCCGATTTACACCCCTCCCAATTTATACCGCTCCTGATTTATACCCCTTCCGATTTACACCCCTCCCGATTTACACCCCTCCCGATTTACACACCTCCCGATTTACACACCTCCCGATTCACACACCTCCCGATTCACACACCTCCCGATTCACACCCCTCCCGATTTACACCCCTCCCAATTTATACCCCTCCCGATTTACATACATCCCGATTCACACCCCTCCCGATTTACCCACTTCCCGATTTACACCCCTCCTGATTTACCCCCTCCCGATTTACACATTTCCTGATTTACACCCCTCCCGATTTACACCCATCCCGATTTACCCTCTCCCGATTTATACCCCTCCCGATTTACACACCTCCCGATTTACCCCCTTCCCGATTTACCCCCTCCCGATTTACACACCTTCCCGATTTACACCCAGATTTACACACATCCCGATTTTACACATCTACCAATTTGCACCTGTCCCGATTTACACCCCTACTGATTTTCACCTGTCCCCATTTACACCCCTCCCGATTTAAACCCCTCCCGATTCACAACCCTCCCGATTTACACACCTCCCGATTTACACACATCCCGATTTACACCCCTCCCGAGTTACGCCCCACCCTATTTGCACCCCTCCCGATTTACACCTCTCCCGATTTACACCCCTCCTGATTTACACCCCTCCCGATTTACACCCCTCCCGATTTACACACCTCCCGATTCACACACCTCCCGATTCACACCCCTCCCGATTTACAACCCTCCCAATTTACACCCCTCCCGATTTACACCCATTCCGATTTACACCCCTCCCGATTTAAACCCCTTCCAATTTACACCTGTCCCGATTTACACACATCCCAATTTACACCCCTTCCGACTTCCAACCGTACCGATTTACGCCCCTCCGGATTTACACCTCCGGATTTACACCACAACCGATTTACACCCCTCCCGATTTACACACCGACGCATTTACACCTCCCGAATTACACACCTCCCAATGTACACCCCTCCCAATTTAGACCCGTCTGATTTACACCCCTTCTGATTCACACCCCTCCCGATTTACACCCCTCCCGATTTACAGCCCTCGCGATTTTCACCCCACCCGATTTACACCTCTCCCGATTTACACCCCTCCGGATTTACACCTCCCGATTTACACACATCCCGATTTACACCCCTCCCGATTTGCACACCTCCCGATTTACACCCCTCCCGATTTACACCCCTCCCAATTTAAACCATTCCCGATTTACACCCGTCCCGATTTACACCCCTCCCGATTTACACCCCTCCCGATTTACACCCCTCCCAATTTAAACCATTCCCGATTTACACCCCTCCCGATTTACACGCCTCCCGATTTACAACCTTCCCAATTTACACCCCTCCCGATTTACACCCCTCCCGATTTACACCCGTCCCGATTTACAACCCTCCCGATTTACACCACTCCTGATTTACACCCATCCCGATTTGCAACTCTCCCAATTTATACCCGTTTGATTGACTCCCCTCCCGATTGAAACCCCTCGCGGTTTTCACCCCTCCCGATTTACACACCACCCAATTTACACCCCTCCCAATTTACAACCCTCCCGATTTACACCCATCCGATTTACACCCCTCCCAATGTGCACCACTCCCGATTTACATGCCTCCCGATTTACACCTCTCCCGATTGATACCCCTCCCAATTAACACCTCTCCCGATTGATACCTCTCCCGATTAACATCCCTCCCGATTTACACACCTCCCGATTTAAACGCTCCCGAATCACGCCCCTCCCGATTTACACCCGTCTGATATACAGCCCTCCCGATTTACACCACTCCCGATTTACACCCCTCCCGATTTACACCCCTCCCGATTTACCCTCCTCCCGATTTACCTCCCTTCCGATTTTCCCCTCTCCCGATTTACACCCGTCTGATTTACGCCCCTCCTGGTTTAGGACCCTCCCGATTTACCTCCATCCCGATTTACCCCTGCTCCTGATTTACCGCCCTCCTGATTTACACCCCTCCTGATTTACTCCCCTCCCAAATTACACCCCTCCCGATTTACACCCCTCCGGATTTACACCTGTCGATTTACACACCTCCCGATTTACACCCCTCCCGATTTGCACACCTCCCGATTTACACCCCTCCCAATTCACACCCCTCCCGATTTACACCCCTCCCGATTTTCACCCCTCCCGATTTGCACACTTCCTGATTTACACCCCTCCCGATTTACACCCCTCCCAATTCACACCCCTCCCGATTTACACCCCTCGCGATTTTCACCCCTCCCGATTTGCACACCTCCTGATTTACACCCCTCCCGATTTACACCCCTCCGGATTTACACCCCTCCCGATTTACACACATCCCGATTCACACCCCTCCCGATTCACACCCCTCCTGATATAGACCTCCCGATTTACACCCCTCCGGATTTACACACCTCCCGATGTGCACCCCTGCCGATTCACACCCCTCCGGATTTACACCTCCCGATTTACACACCTCCCGATGTACACCCCTCCCGATTTAAACGCTCCCGAATCACGCCCCTCCCGATTTACTCCTGTCTGATATACACCCCTCCCGATTTACACACCTCCCGATTTACACCCCTCCCGATTTACCCTCCTCCCGATTGACCTCCCTCCCGATTTTCCCCTCTCCCGATTTACACCCGTCTGATTTACGCCCCTCCTGGTTTAGGACCTCCCGATGCACCTCCATCCCGATTTACCCCTGTTCCTGATTTACGCCCCTCCTGATTTACACCCCTCCCGATTTACACCCCTCCCAATTTATACCGCACCTGATTTATACCCCTTCCGATTTACACCCCTCCCGATTTATACACCTCCCAATTTACACCACTCCCGATTTACCCTCCTCCCGATTTATACCCCTCCCGATTTACACCCCTCCTGATTTACACCCCCCTGATTTACACCCATCCCGATTTACACTGTCCCGATTTACTCACCTCCCGATTTACACCTTTCCTGATTTACACCCCTCCCGATTTACACCCCTCCCGATTTACCCTCTCCCGATTTATACCCCTCCCGATTTACACACCTCCCGATTTACCCCCTTCCCGATTTACCCCCTCCCGATTTACACACCTTCCCGATTTACACCGAGATTTACACACATCCCGATTTTACACACCTACCAATTTACACCTGTCCCGATTTACACCCCTACTGATTTTCACCTGTCCCCATTTATACCCCTCCCGATTCACACCCCTCCCGAGTTACGCCCCACCCAATTTGCACCCCTCCCGATTTACACCCCTCCCGATTTACACACATCCCGATTCACACCCCTCCCGATTTACACCCCTCCTGATATAGACCTCCCGATTTACACCCCTCCCGATTTACACCCCTCCGGATTTACACACCTCCCGATGTGCACCCCTCCCAATTCACACCCCTCTGGATTTACACCTCCCGATTTACACACCTCCCGATGTACACCCCTCCTGATTTAAACGCTCCCGAATCACGCCCCTCCCGATTTACTCCTGTCTGATATACACCACTCCCGATTTACACCCCTCCCGATTTACACCCCTCCCGATTTACCCTCCTCCCGATTGACCTCTCTCCCGATTTTCCCCTCTCCCGATTTACACCCGTCTGATTTACGCCCCTCCTGGTTTAGGACCTCCCGATGTACCTCCATCCCGATTTACCCCTGTTCCTGATTTACGCCCATCCTGATTTACACCCCTCCCGATTTACCCCGCTCCCGATTTACACCCCTCCCAATTTATACCGCACCTGATTTATACCCCTTCCGATTTACACCCCTCCCGATTTATACACCTCCCAATTTACACCACTCCCGATTTACCCTCCTCCCGATTTATACCCCTCCCGATTTACACCCCTCCTGATTTACACCCCCCCTGATTTACACCCATCCCGATTTGCACCGTCCCGATTTACACCCCTACCGATTTACACCCCTCCCGATTTACCCTCTCCCGATTTATACCCCTCCCGATTTACACACCTCCCGATTTACCCCCTTCCCGATTTACCCCCTCCCGATTTACACACCTCCCAATTTACACCTGTACCGATTTACACCCTTACTGATTTGCACCTGTCCCGATTTACACCCCTCACGATTAACACCCCTCCCGATTTACACCCCTCCCGATTCACAACCCTCCCGATTCACAACCCTCCCGATTTACATCCCTCCCGATTTACACCCCTCCCGATTTACACACCTCCCGATTTACACACATCCCGATTCACACCCCTCCCGAGTTACGCCCCACCCTATTTGCACCCCTCCCGACTTACACCTCTCCCGATTTACACCCCTCCTGATTTACACCCCTCCCGATTTACACCCCTCCCGATTTACACACCTCCCGATTCACACACCTCCCGATTCACACCCCTCCCGATTTACAACCCTCCCAATTTACACCCCTCCCGATTTACACCCATTCCGATTTACACCCCTCCCGATTTAAACCCCTTCCGATTTACACCTGTCCAGATTTACACCACTTCTGTTTTACACCTGTCCCGATTGACACCCCTCCCGATTTACACACCTGCCAATTTATACCTGTCCCGATTTGCACACCTCCCGATTTACACATCTGCCAATTTACACCTGTCCCGATTTACACACATCCCAATTTACACCCCTTCCGACTTCCAACCGTCCCGATTTACGCCCCTCCGGATTTACACCTCCGGATTTACACCACAACCGATTTACACCCCTCCCGATTTACACACCGACGCATTTACACCTCCCGAATTACACACCTCCCAATGTACACCCCTCCCAATTTAGACCCGTCTGATTTACACCCCTTCCGATTCACACCCCTCCCGATTTACACCCCTCCCGATTTACAGCCCTCGCGATTTTCACCCCACCCGATTTACACCTCTCCCGATTTACACCCCTCCGGATTTACACCTCCCGATTTACACACATCCCGATTTACACCCCTCCCGATTTGCACACCTCCCGATTTACACCCCTCCCGATTTACACCCCTCCCAATTTAAACCATTCCCGATTTACACCCCTCCCGATTTACACCCCTCCCGATTTACACCCCTCCCAATTTAAACCATTCCCGATTTACACCCCTCCCGATTTACACGCCTCCCGATTTACAACCTTCCCAATTTACACCCCTCCCGATTTACACCCCTCCCGATTTACACCCGTCCCGATTTACAACCCTCCCGATTTACACCACTCCTGATTTACACCCATCCCGATTTGCAACTCTCCCAATTTATACCCGTTTGATTGACTCCCCTCCCGATTGACACCCCTCGCGGTTTTCACCCCTCCCGATTTACACACCACCCAATTTACAACCCTCCCGATTTACACCCATCCGATTTATACCCCTCCCAATGTGCACCGCTCCCGATTTACATGCCTCCCGATTTACACCTCTCCCGATTGATACCCCTCCCGATTAACACCTCTCCCGATTGATACCTCTCCCGATTAACATCCCTCCCGATTTACACACCTCCCGATTTAAACGCTCCCGAATCACGCCCCTCCCGATTTACACCCGTCTGATATACAGCCCTCCCGATTTACACCCCTCCCGATTTACACCCCTCCCGATTTACCCTCCTCCCGATTTACCTCCCTTCCGATTTTCCCCTCTCCCGATTTACACCCGTCTGATTTACGCCCCTCCTGGTTTAGGACCCTCCCGATTAACCTCCATCCCGATTTACCCCTGCTCCTGATTTACCACCCTCCTGATTTACACCCCTCCTAATTTACTCCCCTCCCGAATTACACCCCTCCCGATTTACACCCCTCCGGATTTACACCTGTCGATTTGCACACCTCCCGATTTACACCCCTCCCGATTTGCACACCTCCCGATATACACCCCTCCCAATTCACACCCCTCCCGATTTACACCCCTCGCGATTTTCACCCCTCCCGATTTGCACACCTCCTGATTTACACCCCTCCCGATTTACACCCCTCCCAATTCACACCCCTCCCGATTTACACCCCTCGCAATTTTCACCCCTCCCGATTTGCACACCTCCTGATTTACACCCCTCCCGATTTACACCCCTCCGGATTTACACCCCTCCCGATTTACACCCCTCCCGATTTGCACACCTCCCGATTTACACGCCTCCCGATTTACACCCCTCCCAATTTGCACTCCTCCTGTTTTACACCCCTCCCGATTTACACCCCTCCCAATTTACACCACACCTGATTTACACCCGTCCCGATTTACATCCCCCCCCCCGATTTACATCCGTTTGATTTCTACCCCTCCCGATTTAGACCCCTCCCGATTTACATCCCTCCCGATTTACACCATTCCTGATTTACACCGTCCCGATTTACACCCGTTTGATTTACACCCCTCCCGATTTACACCCCTCCCAATTTACACCCCTCCCGATTTACACCTCTCCGGATTTACACCCCTCCCGATTTACATCCGTTTGATTTCTACCCCATCCGATTTACCCCCCTCCTGATTTACATCCCTCCCGATTTACACCCCTCCTGATTGACACCCCTCCCGATTTACACCCGTTTGATTTCCACCCCTCCCGATTTACACCCCTCCCAATTTACACCCCTCCCGATTTACACCTCTCCGGATTTACACCTCCCGATTTACACACCTCCTGATGTACACCCCTCCCGATTTACACCCCTCCGGATTTACACCTCCCGATTTACGCACCTCCCGATGTACACTGCTCCCGATTTAAACGCTCCCGAATCACGCCCCTCCCGATTTACTCCTGTCTGATATACACCCCTCCCGATTCACACCCCTCCCGATTTACACCCCTACCGATTTACCCTCCTCCCGATTTACCTCCCTCCCGATTTTCCCCTCCCCGATTTACACCCGTCTGATTTACGCTCCTCCTGGCTTAGGACCCTCCCGATTTACCTCCATCCCGATTTACCCCTGCTCCTGATTTACGCCACTCCTGATTTACACCCCTCCCGATTTACCCCCCTCCCGATTTACACCCCTCCCAATTTATACCGCTCCTGATTTATACCCCTTCCGATTTACACCTCTCCCGATTTACACCCCTCCCGATTTACACACCTCCCGATTCACACACCTCCCGATTCACACACCTCCCGATTCACACCCCTCCCGATTTACACCCCTCCCAATTTATACCCCTCCCGATTTACACACATCCCGATTCACACCCCTCCCGATTTACCCACTTCCCGATTTACACCCCTCCTGATTTACCCCCTCCCGATTTACACCTTTCCTGATTTACACCCCTCCCGATTTACACCCATCCCGATTTACCCTCTCCCGATTTATACCCCTCCCGATTTACACACCTCCCGATTTACCCCCTTCCCGATTTACCCCCTCCCGATTTACACACCTTCCCGATTTACACCCAGATTTACACACATCCCGATTTTACACATCTACCAATTTGCACCTGTCCCGATTTACACCCCTACTGATTTTCACCTGTCCCCATTTACACCCCTCCCGATTTAAACCCCTCCCGATTCACAACCCTCCCGATTCACAACCCTCCCGATTTACATCCCTCCCGATTTACACCCCTCCCGATTTACACACCTCCCGATTTACACACATCCCGATTCACACCCCTCCCGAGTTACGCCCCACCCTATTTGCACCCCTCCCGATTTACACCTCTACCCGATTTACACCCCTCCTGATTTACACCCCTCCCGATTTACACCCCTCCCGATTTACACACCTCCCGATTCACACACCTCCCGATTCACACCCCTCCCGATTTACAACCCTCCCAATTTACACCCCTCCCGATTTACACCCATTCCGATTTACACCCCTCCCGATTTAAACCCCTTCCGATTTACACCTGTCCAGATTTACACCCCTTCCGTTTTACACCTGTCCCGATTGACACCCCTCCCGATTTACACACCTGCCAATTTATACCTGTCCCGATTTGCACACCTCCCGATTTACACACCTGCCAATTTACACCTGTCCCGATTTACACACATCCCAATTTACACCCCTTCCGACTTCCAACCGTACCGATTTACGCCCCTCCGGATTTACACCTCCGGATTTACACCACAACCGATTTACACCCCTCCCGATTTACACACCGACGCATTTACACCTCCCGAATTACACACCTCCCAATGTACACCCATCCCAATTTAGACCCGTCTGATTTACACCCCTTCTGATTCACACCCCTCCCGATTTACACCCCTCCCGATTTACAGCCCTCGCGATTTTCACCCCACCCGATTTACACCTCTCCCGATTTACACCCCTCCGGATTTACACCTCCCGATTTACACACATCCCGATTTACACCCCTCCCGATTTGCACACCTCCCGATTTACACCCCTCCCGATTTACACCCCTCCCAATTTAAACCATTCCCGATTTACACCCGTCCCGATTTACACCCCTCCCGATTTACACCCCTCCCGATTTACACCCCTCCCAATTTAAACCATTCCCGATTTACACCCCTCCCGATTTACACGCCTCCCGATTTACAACCTTCCCAATTTACACCCCTCCCGATTTACACCCCTCCCGATTTACAACCCTCCCGATTTACACCACTCCTGATTTACACCCATCCCGATTTGCAACTCTCCCAATTTATACCCGTTTGATTGACTCCCCTCCCGATTGACACCCCTCGCGGTTTTCACCCCTCCCGATTTACACACCACCCAATTTACACCCCTCCCAATTTACAACCCTCCCGATTTACACCCATCCGATTTACACCCCTCCCAATGTGCACCACTCCCGATTTACATGCCTCCCGATTTACACCTCTCCCGATTGATACCCCTCCCGATTAACACCTCTCCCGATTGATACCTCTCCCGATTAACATCCCTCCCGATTTACACACCTCCCGATTTAAACGCTCCCGAATCACGCCCCTCCCGATTTACACCCGTCTGATATACAGCCCTCCCGATTTACACCACTCCCGATTTACACCCCTCCCGATTTACACCCCTCCCGATTTACCCTCCTCCCGATTTACCTCCCTTCCGATTTTCCCCTCTCCCGATTTACACCCGTCTGATTTACGCCCCTCCTGGTTTAGGACCCTCCCGATTTACCTCCATCCCGATTTACCCCTGCTCCTGATTTACCGCCCTCCTGATTTACACCCCTCCTGATTTACTCCCCTCCCGAATTACACCCCTCCCGATTTACACCCCTCCGGATTTACACCTGTCGATTTACACACCTCCCGATTTACACCCCTCCCGATTTGCACACCTCCCAATTCACACCCCTCCCGATTTACACCCCTCCCGATTTTCACCCCTCCCGATTTGCACACTTCCTGATTTACACCCCTCCCGATTTACACCCCTCCCAATTCACACCCCTCGCGATTTTCACCCCTCCCGATTTGCACACCTCCTGATTTACACCCCTCCCGATTTACACCCCTCCGGATTTACACCCCTCCCGATTTACACCCCTCCCGATTTGCACACCTCCCGATTTACACGCCTCCCGATTTACACCCATCCCAATTTGCATTCCTCCTGTTTTACACCCCTCCCGATTTACACCCCTCCCAATTTACACCACTCCTGATTTACACCCGTCCCGATTTACATCCCCCCCCGCGATTTACATCCGTTTGATTTCTACCCCTCCCGATTTACATCCCTCCCGATTTACACCATTCCTGATTTACACCGTCCTGATTTGCACCCGTTTGATTTACACCCCTCCTGATTTACACCCCTCCCAATTTACACCCCTCCCGATTTACACCTCTCTGGATTTACACCCCTCCCGATTTACATCCGTTTGATTTCTACCCCATCCGATTTACCCCCCTCCTGATTTACATCCCTCCCGATTTACACCCCTCCTGATTGACATCCCTCCCGATTTACACCCGTTTGATTTCCACCCCTCCCGATTTACACCCCTCCCAATTTACACCCCTCCCGATTTACACCCCTCCGGATTTACACCTCCCGATTTACACACCTCCTGATGTACACCCCTCCCGATTTACACCCCTCCGGATTTACACCTCCCGATTTACGCACCTCCCGATGTACACTACTCCCGATTTACACCCCTCCCGATTTACCCTCCTCCCGATTTACCTCCCTCCCGATTTTCCCCTCCCCGATTTACACCCGTCTGATTTACGCCCCTCCTGGTTTAGGACCCTCCCGATTTACCTCCATCCCGATTTACCCCTGCTCCTGATTTACGCCACTCCTGATTTACACCCCTCCTGATTTACCCCACTCCCGATTTACACCCCTCCCAATTTATACCGCTCCTGATTTATACCCCTTCCGATTTACACCCCTCCCGATTTACACCCCTCCCAATTTACACACCTCCCGATTTACACACCTCCCGATTCACACACCTCCCGATTCACACCCCTCCCGATTTACACCCCTCCCAATTTATACCCCTCCCGATTTACACACATCCCGATTCACACCCCTCCCGATTTACCCCCTTCCCGATTTACACCCCTCCTGATTTACCCCCTCCCGATTTACACTTTTCCTGATTTACACCCCTCCCGATTTACACCCATCCCGATTTACCCTCTCCCGATTTATACCCCTCCCGATTTACACACCTCCCGATTTACCCCCTTCCCGATTTACCCCCTCCCGATTTACACACCTTCCCGATTTACACCCAGATTTACACACATCCCGATTTTACACACCTACCAATTTACACCTGTCCCGATTTACACCCCTACTGATTTTCACCTGTCCCCATTTACACCCCTCCCGATTAACACCACTCACGAGTTACGCCCCACCCAATTTGCACCCCTCCCGATTTACACCCCTCCCGATTTACACACATCCCGATTCACACCCCTCCCGATTTACACCCCTCCTGATATAGACCTCCCGATTTACACCCCTCCCGATTTACACCCCTCCGGATTTACACACCTCCCGATGTGCACCGCTCCCGATTCACACCCCTCCGGATTTACACCTCCCGATTTACACACCTCCCGATGTGCACCCCTCCCGATTTAAACACTCCCGAATCACGCCCCTCCCGATTTACTCCTCTTTGATATACACCCCTCCCGATTTACACCCCTCCCGATTTACACCCCTCCCGATTTACCCACCTCCCGATTGACCTCCCTCCCGATTTTCCCCTCTCCCGATTTACACCCGTCTGATTTACGCCCCTCCTGGATTAGGACCTCCCGATGCACCTCCATCCCGATTTACCCCTGTTCCTGATTTACGCCCCTCCTGATTTACACCCCTCCCGATTTACCCCGCTCCCGATTTACACCCCTCCCAATAAATACCGCACCTGATTTTTACCCCTTCCGATTTACACCCCTCCCGATTTATACACCTCCCAATTTACACCACTCCCGATTTACCCTCCTCCCGATTTATACCCCTCCCGATTTACACCCCTCCTGATTTACACCCCCCCTGATTTACACCCATCCCGATTTGCACCGTCCCGATTTACACCCCTACCGATTTACACCCCTCCCGATTTACCCTCTCCCGATTTATACCCCTCCCGATTTACACACCTCCCGATTTACCCCCTTCCCGATTTACCCCCTCCCGATTTACACACCTCCCGATTTACACCCCTCCCGATTTACACCTTCCCGATTTACACCCAGATTTACACACATCCCGATTTACACACCTCCCAATTTACACCTGTACCGATTTACACCCTTACAGATTTACACCTCTCCCGATTTACACCCCTCCCGATTAACACCCCTCCCGAGTTACGCCCCACCCTATTTGTACCCCTCCCGATTTACACCCCTCCCAATTTACACACCTCCCGATTTACACCCCTCCCGATTTACACCCCTCCCGATTTACACAACTCCCGATTCACAACCCTCCCGATTTACACCCCTCCCGATTTACACCCCTCCCGATTTATACACCTCCCGATTTACACACATCCCGATTCACACCCCTTCCGAGTTATGCCCCACCCTATTTGCACCCCTCCCGATTTACACCTCTCCCGATTTACACCCCTCCTGATTTGCACCCCTCCCGATTTACACCCCTCCCGATTTACACCCCTCCCGATTTACACCCCTCCTGATTTACACCCCTCCCGATTTACACCCCTCCCGTTTTACACCCCTCCCAATTTACACCCGTTTGATTTCTATCCCTCCCGATTTACACCCCTCCCAATTTGCACTCCTCCCGTTTTACACCCCTCCCGATTTACATCCCCCCCGCCGAATAAACATCCGTTTGATTTCTACCCTTCCCGATTTAGACCCCTCCCGATTTACATCCCTCCCGATTTACACCATTCCTGATTTAAACCCCTCCCGATTTACATCCGTTTGATTTCTACCCTTCCCGATTTAGACCCCTCCCGATTTACATCCCTCCCGATTTACACCATTCCTGATTTACACCGTCCCGATTTACACCTGTTTGATTTCCACCCCTCCCGATTTACACCCCTCCCGATTTACATCCCTCCCGATTTACACCATTCCTGATTTACACCGTCCCGATTTACATCCGTTTGATTTCTACCCCTCCCGATTTAGACCCCTCCCAATTTACATCCCTCCCGATTTACACCATTCCTGATTTACACCACTCCGATTTACCCCCCTCCTGATTTACATCCCTCCCGATTTACACCCCTCCTGATTGACACCCCTCCCGATTTACACCCGTTTGATTTCCACCCCTCCCGATTTACACCCCTCCCAATTTACACCCCTCCCGATTTACACCCCTCCGGATTTACACCTCCCGATTTACACACCTCCTGATGTACACCCCTCCCGATTTACACCCCTCCCGATTTACACCCCTCCCAATTTACACCACTCCTGATTTACACCCGTCCCGATTTACATCCCCCCCCCCCGATTTACATCTGTTTGATTTCTACCCCTCCCGATTTAGACCCCTCCCGATTTACATCCCTCCCGATTTACACCATTCCTGATTTACACCGTCCCGATTTACACCCGTTTGATTTACACCCCTCCCGATTTACACCCCTCCCAATTTACACCCCTCCCGATTTACACCTCTCCGGATTTACACCCCTCCCGATTTACATCCGTTTGATTTCTACCCCATCCGATTTACCCCCCTCCTGATTTACATCCCTCCCGATTTACACCCCTCCTGATTGACACCCCTCCCGATTTACACCCGTTTGATTTCCACCCCTCCCGATTTACACCCCTCCCAATTTACACCCCTCCCGATTTACACCCCTCCGGATTTACACCTCCCGATTTACACACCTCCTGATGTACACCCCTCCCGATTTACACCCCTCCGGATTTACACCTCCCGATTTACGCACCTCCCGATGTACACTACTCCCGATTTACACCCCTCCCGATTTACCCTCCTCCCGATTTACCTCCCTCCCGATTTTCCCCTCCCCGATTTACACCCGTCTGATTTACGCCCCTCCTGGTTTAGGACCCTCCCGATTTACCTCCATCCCGATTTACCCCTGCTCCTGATTTATGCCACTCCTGATTTACACCCCTCCCGATTTACCCCCCTCCCGATTTACACCCCTCCCAATTTATACCGCTCCTGATTTATACCCCTTCCGATTTACACCCCTCCCGATTTACACCCCTCCCAATTTACACACCTCCCGATTTACACACCTCCCGATTCACACACCTCCCGATTCACACCCCTCCCGATTTACACCCCTCCCAATTTATACCCCTCCCGATTTACACACATCCCGATTCACACCCCTCCCGATTTACCCCCTTCCCGATTTACACCCCTCCTGATTTACCCCCTCCCTATTTACACCTTTCCTGATTTACACCCCTCCCGATTTACACCCATCCCGATTTACCCTCTCCCGATTTATACCCCTCCCGATTTACACACCTCCCGATTTACCCCCTTCCCGATTTACCCCCTCCCGATTTACACACCTTCCCGATTTACACCCAGATTTACACACATCCCGATTTTACACACCTACCAATTTACACCTGTCCCGATTTACACCCCTACTGATTTTCACCTGTCCCCATTTACACCCCTCCCGATTAACACCCCTCACGAGTTACGCCCCACCCAATTTGCACCCCTCCCGATGTACACCCCTCCCGATTTAAACGCTCCCGAATCACGCCCCTCCCGATTTACTCCTGTCTGATATACACCCCTCCCGATTTACACCCCTCCGGATTTACACCCCTCCCGATTTACACCCCTCCCGATTTACCCACCACCCGATTGACCTCCCTCCCGATTTTCCCCTCTCCCGATTTACACCCGTCTGATTTACGCCCCTCCTGGTTTAGGACCTCCCGATGCACCTCCATCCCGATTTACCCCTGTTCCTGATTTACGCCCCTCCTGATTTACACCCCTCCCGATTTACCCCGCTCCCGATTTACACCCCTCCCAATAAATACCGCACCTGATTTATACCCCTTCCGATTTACACCCCTCCCGATTTATACACCTCCCAATTTACACCACTCCCGATTTAACCTCCTCCCGATTTATACCCCTCCCGATTTACACCCCTCCTGATTTACACCCCCCCTGATTTACACCCATCCCGATTTACACCGTCCCGATTTGCACCTCTCCTGATTTGCACCCCTCCCGATTTACACCCCTCCCGATTTACCCTCTCCCGATTTATACCTCTCCCAATTTACACCTGTCCTGATTTACACCCTTACAGATTTACACCTCTCCCGATTTACACCCCTCCCGATTAACACCCCTCCCGAGTTACGCCCCACCCTATTTGTACCCCTCCCGATTTACACCCCTCCCGATTTACACCCCTCCCGATTTACACCCCTCTCGATTTACACAACTCCCGATTCACAACCCTCCCGATTTACACCCCTCCCGATTTACACCCCTCCCGATTTATACACCTCCCGATTTACACAGATCTCGATTCACACCCCTCCCGAGTTATGCCCCACCCTATTTGCACCCCTCCCGATTTACACCTCTCCCGATTTACACCCCTCCTGATTTGCACCCCTCCCGATTTACACCCCTCCCGATTTACACCGCTCCCGATTTACACCCCTCCTGATTTACACCCCTCCCGATTTACACCCCTCCCGTTTTACACCCCTCCCAATTTACACCCGTTTGATTTCTATCCCTCCCGATTTACACCCCTCCCAATTTGCACTCCTCCCGTTTTACACCCCTCCCGATTTACACCCCCCCCCCCGAATAAACATCCGTTTGATTTCTACCCTTCCCGATTTAGACCCCTCCCGATTTACACCTCTCCCAATTTACACCCCTCCCGATTTACACCCCTCCGGATTTACACCTCCCGATTTACACACCTCCTGATGTACACCCCTCCCGATTTACACCCCTCCGGATTTACACCTCCCGATTTACACACGTCCCGATGTACACCTCTCCCGATTTAAACGCTCCCGAATCACGCCCCTCCCGATTTACTCCTGTCTGATATACACCCCTCCCGATTCACACCCCTCCCGATTTACACCCCTCCCGATTTACCCTCCTCCCGATTTACCTCCTTCCCGATTTTCCCCTCCCCGATTTACACCCGTCTGATTTACGCCCCTCCTGGTTTAGGACCCTCCCGATTTACCTCCATCCCGATTTACCCCTGCTCCTGATTTACGCCACTCCTGATTTACAACCCTCACGATTTACCCCCCTCCCGATTTACACCCCTCCCAATTTATACCGCACCTGATTTATACCCCTTCCGATTTACACCCCTCCCGATTTATACACCTCCCAATTTACACCACTCCCGATTTACCCTTCTCCCGATTTATACCCCTCCCGATTTACACCCCTCCTGATTTACACCCCCCTGATTTACACCCATCCCGATTTACACCGTCCCGATTTACTCACCTCCCGATTTACACCTTTCCTGATTTACATCCCTCCCGATTTACACCCCTCCCGATTTACCCTCTCCCGATTTATACCCCTCCCGATTTACACACCTCCTGATTTACCCACTTCCCGATTTACCCCCTCCCGATTTACACACCTTCCCGATTTACACCGAGATTTACACACATCCCGATTTTACACACCTACCAATTTACACCTGTCCCGATTTATACCCCTACTGATTTTCACCTGTCCCCATTTATACCCCTCCCGATTAACACCCCTCCCGAGTTACGCCCCACCCAATTTGCACCCCTCCCGATTTACACCCCTCCCGATTTACACCTCTCCTGATTTACACCCCTACCGATTTACACCCCTCCCGATTTACCCTCTCCCGATTTATACCCCTCCCGATTTAGACACCTCCCGATTTACCCCCTTCCCGATTTACCCCCTCCCGATTTACACACCTCCCGATTTACAACCCTCCCGATTTACACCTTCCCGATTTACACCCAGATTTACACACATCCCGATTTACACACCTCCCAATTTACACCTGTACCGATTTACACCCTTACTGATTTGCACCTGTCCCGATTTACACCCCTCACGATTAACACCCCTCCCGATTTACATCCCTCCCGATTCACAACCCTCCCGATTCACAACCCTCCCGATTTACATCCCTCCCGATTTACACCCCTCCCGATTTACACACCTCCCGATTTACACACATCCCGATTCACACCCCTCCCGAGTTACGCCCCACCCTATTTGCACCCCTCCCGATTTACACCTCTCCCGATTTACACCCCTCCTGATTTACACCCCTCCCGATTTACACCCCTCCCGATTTACACACCTCCCGATTCACACACCTCCCGATTCACACCCCTCCCGATTTACAACCCTCCCAATTTACACCCATCCCGATTTACACCCATTCCGATTTACACCCCTCCCGATTTAAACCCCTTCCGATTTACACCTGTCCAGATTTACACCCCTTCCGTTTTACACCTGTCCCGATTGACACCCCTCCCGATTTACACACCTGCCAATTTATACCTGTCCCGATTTGCACACCTCCCGATTTACACACCTGCCAAATTACACCTGTCCCGATTTACACACATCCCAATTTACACCCCTTCCGACTTCCAACCGTCCCGATTTACGCCCCTCCGGATTTACACCTCCGGATTTACACCACAACCGATTTACACCCCTCCCGATTTACACACCTCCGCATTTACACCTCCCGAATTACACACCTCCCAATGTACACCCCTCCCAATTTAGACCCGTCTGATTTACACCCCTTCCGATTCACACCCCTCCCGATTTACACCCCTCCCGATTTACAGCCCTCGCGATTTTCACCCCACCCGATTTACACCTCTCCCGATTTACACCCCTCCGGATTTACACCTCCCGATTTACACACATCCCGATTTACACCCCTCCCGATTTGCACACCTCCCGATTTACACCCCTCCCGATTTCCACCCCTCCCAATTTAAACCATTCCCGATTTACACCCGTTCCGATTTACACCCCTCCCGATTTACACCCCTCCCGATTTACACCCCTCCCAATTTAAACCATTCCCGATTTACACCCCTCCCGATTTACACGCCTCCCGATTTACAACCCTCCCAATTTACACCCCTCCCGATTTACACCCCTCCCGATTTACACCCGTCCCGATTTACAACCCTCCCGATTTACACCACTCCTGATTTACACCCATCCCGATTTGCAACTCTCCCAATTTATACCCGTTTGATTGACTCCCCTCCCGATTGACACCCCTCGCGGTTTTCACCCCTCCCGATTTACACACCACCCAATTTACACCCCTCCCAATTTACAACCCTCCCGATTTACACCCATCCGATTTACACCCCTCCCAATGTGCACCGCTCCCAATTTACATGCCTCCCGATTTACACCTCTCCCGATTGATACCCCTCCCGATTAACACCTCTCCCGATTGATAGCTCTCCCGATTAACATCCCTCCCGATTTACACACCTCCCGATTTAAACGCTCCCGAATCACGCCCCTCCCGATTTACACCCGTCTGATATACAGCCCTCCCGATTTACAACCCTCCCGATTTACACCCCTCCCGATTTACCCTCCTCGGGATTTACCTCCCTTCCGATTTTCCCCTCTCCCGATTTACACCCGTCTGATTTACGCCCCTCCTGGTTTAGGACCCTCCCGATTTACCTCCATCCCGATTTACCCCTGCTCCTGATTTACCACCCTCCTGATTTACACCCCTCCTGATTTACGCCCCTCCCGATTTACACCACTCCCGATTTACACCCCTCCGGATTTACACCTGTCGATTTACACACCTCCCGATTTACACCCCTCCCGATTTTCACCCCTCCCGATTTGCACACCGCCTGATTTACACCCTTCCCGATTTACACCCCTCCCAATTCACACCCCTCCCGATTTACACCCCTCGCGATTTTCACCCCTCCCGATTTGCACACTTCCTGATTTACACCCCTCCCGATTTACACCCCTCCGGATTTACACCCCTCCGGATTTACACCCCTCCCGATTTGCACACCTCCCGATTTACATGCCTCCCGATTTACACCCCTCCCAATTTGCACACCTCCTGTTTTACACCCCTCCCGATTTACACCCCTCCCAATTTACACCACTCCTGATTTACACCCGTCCCGATTTACATCCCCCCCCCGATTTACATCCGTTTGTTTTCTACCCCTCCCGATTTAGACCCCTCCCGATTTACATCCCTCCCGATTTACACCATTCCTGATTTACACCGTCCCGATTTACACCCGTTTGATTTACACCCCTCTCGATTTACAACCCTCCCAATTTACACCCCTCCCGATTTACACCTCTCCGGATTTACACCCCTCCCGATTTACATCCGTTTGATTTCTAACCCATCCGATTTACCCCCCTCCTGATTTACATCCCTCCCGATTTACACCCCTCCTGATTGACACCCCTCCCGATTTACACCCGTTTGATTTCCACCCCTCCCGATTTACACCCCTCCCAATTTACACCCCTCCCGATTTACACCCCTCCGGATTTACACCTCCCGATTTACACACCTCCTGATGTACACCCCTCCCGATTTACGCCCCTCCGGATTTACACCTCCCGATTTACGCACCTCCCGATGTACACTGCTCCCGATTTAAACGCTCCCGAATCACGCCCCTCCCGATTTACTCTTGTCTGATATACACCCCTCCCGATTCACACCCCTCCCGATTTACACCCCTCCCGATTTACCCTCCTCCCGATTTACCTCCCTCCCGATTTTCACCTCCCCTATTTACACCCGTCTGATTTACGCCCCACCTGGTTTAGGACCCTCCCGATTTACCTCCATCCCGATTTACCCCTGCTCCTGATTTACGCCACTCCTGATTTACACCCCTCCCGATTTACCCCCCTCCCGATTTATACCCCTCCCAATTTATGCCGCTCCTGATTTATACCCCTTCCGATTTACACCCCTCCCGATTTACACACCTCCCGATTTACACACCTCCCGATTCACACACCTCCCGATTCACACCCCTCCCAATTTACACCCCTCCCAATTTATACCCCTCCCGATTTACACACATCCGGATTCACACCCCTCCCGATTTACCCCCTTCCCGATTTACACCCCTCCTGATTTACCCCCTCCCAATTTACACCTTTCCTGATTTACACCCCTCCCGATTTACACCCATCCCGATTTACCCTCTCCCGATTTATACCCCTCCCGATTTACGCACCTCCCGATTTACCCCCTTCCCGATTTACCCCCTCCCGATTTACACACCTCCCCGATTTACACCCAGATTTACACACATCCCGATTTTACACACCTACCAATTTACACCTGTCCCGATTTACACCCCGACTGATTTTCACCTGTCCCCATTTACACCCCTCCCGATTAACACCCCTCACGATTAACACCCCACCCGATTTACACCCCTCCCGATTCACAACCCTCCCGATTCACAACCCTCCCGATTTACATCCCTCCCGATTTACACCCCTCCCGATTTACACACCTCCCGATTTACACACATCCCGATTCACACCCCTCCCGAGTTACGCCCCACCCTATTTGCACCCCTCCCGATTTACACCCCTCCCGATTTACACCCCTCCTGATTTACACCCCTCCCGATTTACACCCCTCCCGTTTTACACACGTCCCGATTCACACACCTCCCGATTCACACCCCTCCCGATTTACAACCCTCCCAATTTACATCCCTCCCGATTTACACCCATTCCGATTTACACCCCTCCCGATTTAAACCCCTTCCGATTTACACCTGTCCAGATTTACACCCCTTCCGTTTTACACCTGTCCCGATTGACACCCCTCCAGATTTACACACCTGCCAATTTATACCTGTCCCGATTTGCACACCTCCCGATTTGCACACCTGCCAATTTACACCTGTCCCGATTTACACACATCCCAATTTACACACCTTCCGACTTCCAACCGTCCCGATTTACGCCCCTCCGGATTTACACCTCCGGATTTACACCACAACCGATTTACACCCTCCCGATTTACACACCTCCGCATTTACACCTCCCGAATTACACACCTCCCAATGTACACCCCTCCCAATTTAGACCCGTCTGATTTACACCCCTTCCGATTCACACCCCTCCCGATTTACACCCCTCCCGATTTACAGCCCTCGCGATTTTCACCCCACCCGATTTTCATCTCTCCCGATTTACACCCCTCCGGATTTACACCTCCCGATTTACACACATCCCGATTTACACCCCTCCCGATTTCCACCCCTCCCAATTTAAACCATTCCCGATTTACACCCGTCCCGATTTACACCCCTCCCGATTTACACCCCTCCCGATTTACACCCCTCCCAATTTAAACCATTCCCGATTTACACGACTCCCGATTTACAACCCTCCCAATTTACACCCCTCCCGATTTACACCCCTCCCGATTTACACCCGTCCCGATTTACAACCCTCCCGATTTACACCACTCCTGATTTACACCCATCCCGATTTGCAACTCTCCCAATTTATACCCGTTTGATTGACTCCCCTCCCGATTGACACCCCTCGCGGTTTTCACCCCTCCCGATTTACACATCACCCAATTTACACACCTCTCGATTTACACCACTCCCGATTTGCACACCTCCCGATTTACACCCCTCCCAATTCACACCCCTCCCGATTTACACCCCTCGCGATTTTCACCCCTCCCGATTTGCACACCTACTGATTTACACCCCTCCCGATTTACACCCCTCCCAATTCACACCCCTCCCGATTTACACCCCTCGCGATTTTCACCCCTCCCGATTTGCACACCTCCTGATTTACAACCCTCCCGATTTACACCCCTCCGGATTTACACCCCTCCCGATTTACACCCCTCCTGATTTGCACACCTCCCGATTTACACGCCTCCCGATTTACACCCCTCCCAATTTGCACTCCTCCTGTTTTACACCCCTCCCGATTTACACCCCTCCCAATTTACACCACTCTTGATTTACACCCGTCCCGATTTACATCCCCCCCCCCGATTTACATCCGTTTGATTTCTACCCCTCCCGATTTAGACCCCTCCCAATTTACATCCCTCCCGATTTACACCATTCCTGATTTACACCGTCCCGATTTACACCCATTTGATTTACACCCCTCCCGATTTACACCCCTCCCAATTTACACCCCTCCCGATTTACACCTCTCCGGATTTACACCCCTCCCGATTTACATCCGTTTGATTTCTACCCCATTCGATTTACCCCCCTCCTGATTTACATCCCTCCCGATTTACACCCCTCCTGATTGACACCCCTCCCGATTTACTCCTGTCTGATATACACCCCTCCCGATTCACACCCCTCCCGATTTACACCCCTCCCGAATTACCCTCCTCCCGATTTACCTCCCTCCCGATTTTCCCCTCCCCGATTTACACCCGTCTGATTTACGCCCCTTCTGGTTTAGGACCCTCCCGATTTACCTCCATCCCGATTCACCCCTGCTCCTGATTTACGCCACTCCTGATTTACACCCCTCCCGATTTACCACCCTCCCGATTTACACCCCTCCCAATTTATACTGCTCCTGATTTATACCCCTTCCGATTTACACCCCTCCCGATTTACACCCCTCCCGATTTACACACCTCCCGATTTACACACCTCCCGATTCACACACCTCCCGATTCACACCCCTCCCGATTTACACCCCTCCCAATTTATACCCCTCCCGATTTACACACATCCCGATTCACACCCCTCCCGATTTACCCCCTTCCCGATTTACACCCCTCCTGATTTACCCCCTCCCGATTTACACCTTTCCTGATTTACACCCCTCCCGATTTACACCCATCCCGATTTACCCTCTCCCGATTTATACCCCTCCCGATTTACACACCTCCCGATTTACCCCCTTCCCGATTTACCCCCTCCCGATTTACACACCTTCCCGATTTACACCCAGATTTACACACATCCCGATTTTACACACCTACCAATTTACACCTGTCCCGATTTACACCCCTACTGATTTTCACCTGTCCCCATTTACACCCCTCCCGATTAACACCCCTCCCGAGTTACGCCCCACCCAATTTGCACCCCTCCCGATTTACACCCCTCCCGATTTACTCACATCCCGATTCACACCGCTCCCGATTTACACCCCTCCTGATATAGACCTCCCGATTTACACCCCTCCCGATTTACACCCCTCCGGATTTACACACCTCCCGATGTGCACCCCTCCCGATTCACACCCCTCCGGATTTACACCTCCCGATTTACACACCTCCCGATGTACACCACTCCCGATTTAAACGCTCCCGAATCACGCCCCTCCCGATTTACTCCTGTCTGATATACACCCCTCCCGATTTACACCCCTCCCGATTTACACCCCTCCCGATTTACCCACCTCCCGATTGACCTCCCTCCCGATTTTCCCCTCTCCCGATTTACACCCGTCTGATTTATGCCCCTCCTGGTTTAGGACCTCCCGATGCACCTCCATCCCGATTTACCCCTGTTCCTGATTTACGCCCCTCCTGATTTACCCCGCTCCCGATTTACACCCCTCCCAATTTATACCGCACCTGATTTATACCCCTTCCGATTTACACCCCTCCCGATTTATACACCTCCGAATTTACACCACTCCCGATTTACCCTCCTCCCGATTTATACCCCTCCCGATTTACACCCCTCCTGATTTACACCCCCCCTGATTTACACCCATCCCGATTTACACCGTCCCGATTTACTCCCCTCACGATTTACACCCCTCCCGATTTACCCCCTCCCGATTGACACCTCTCCTGATTTACACCCCTCCCGATTTACACCCCTCCCGATTTACCCTCTCCCGATTTATACCTCTCCCGATTTACACCCCTCCCGATTTACACCTTCCCGATTTACACCCAGATTTACACACATCCCGATTTACACACCTCCCAATTTACACCTGTACCGATTTACACCCTTACTGATTTACACCTCTCCCGATTTACACCCCTCCCGATTAACACCCCTCCAGAGTTACGCCCCACCCTATTTGTAACCCTCCCGATTTACACCCCTCCCGATTTACACCCCTCCCGATTTACACCACTCCCGATTCACAACCCTCCCGATTTACACCCCTCCCGATTTACACCCCTCCCGATTTACACACCTCCCGATTTACACACATCCCGATTCACAACCCTCCCGAGTTATGCCCCACCCTATTTGCACCCCTCCCGATTTACACCCCTCCTGATTTGCACCCCTCCCGATTTACACCCCTCCCGATTTACACCCCTCCCGATTTACACCCCTCCTGATTTACACCCCTCCCGATTTACACCCCTCCCGTTTTACACCCCTCCCAATTTACACCCGTTTGATTTCTATCCCTCCCGATTTACACCCCTCCCAATTTGCACTCCTCCCGTTTTACACCCCTCCCGATTTACACCCTCCCGATTTACACCTCTCCTGATTTACACCCCTACCGATTTACACCCCTCCCGATTTACACCCCTCCCGATTTACACACCTCCCGATTTACACACATCCCGATTCACAACCCTCCCGAGTTATGCCCCACCCTATTTGCACCCCTCCCGATTTACACCCCTCCTGATTTGCACCCCTCCCGATTTACACCCCTCCCGATTTACACCCCTCCCGATTTACACC
This sequence comes from Pristiophorus japonicus, assembly GCF_044704955.1. NCBI lineage: Eukaryota > Metazoa > Chordata > Chondrichthyes > Pristiophoridae > Pristiophorus > Pristiophorus japonicus. The sequence goes on along the minus strand of NC_091989.1, from coordinate 106,583,923 downwards.
CCTCCTGATTTACACCCCTCCCGATTTACACCCCTCCCGTTTTACACCCCTCCCAATTTACACCCGTTTGATTTCTATCCCTCCCGATTTACACCCCTCCCAATTTGCACTCCTCCCGTTTTACACCCCTCCCGATTTACACCTCCCCTCCGAATAAACATCCGTTTGATTTCTACCCTTCCCGATTTAGACCCCTCCCGATTTACAACCCTCCCGATTTACACCATTCCTGATTTAAACCCCTCCCGATTTACATCCGTTTGATTTCTACCCTTCCCGATTTAGACCCCTCCCGATTTACATACCTCCCGATTTACACCATTCCTGATTTACACCGTCCCGATTTACACCTGTTTGATTTCCACCCCTCCCGATTTACACCCCTCCCGATTTACATCCCTCCCGATTTGCACCATTCCTGATTTACACCACTCCGATTTACCCCCCTCCTGATTTACATCCCTCCCGATTTACACCCCTCCTGATTGACACCCCTCCCGATTTACACCCGTTTGATTTCCACCCCTCCCGATTTACACCCCTCCCAATTTACACCCCTCCCGATTTACACCCCTCCCGATTTACACCCCTCCGGATTTACACCTCCCGATTTACACACCTCCTGATGTACACCCCTCCCGATTTACACCCCTCCCGATTTACCCTCTCCCGATTTATACCCCTCCCGATTTACACACCTCCCGATTTACCCCCTTCCCGATTTACCCCCTCCCGATTTGCACACCTTCCCGATTTACACCCAGATTTACACACATCCCGATTTTACACACCTACCAATTTACACCTGTCCCGATTTACACCCCTACTGATTTTCACCTGTCCCCATTTACACCCCTCCCGATTAACACCCCTCCCGAGTTACGCCCCACCCAATTTGCACCCCTCCCGATTTACACACCTCCCGATTTACACACATCCCGATTCACACCCCTCCCGATTTACACCCCTCCTGATATAGACCTCCCGATTTACACCCCTCCGGATTTACACACCTCCCGATGTGCACCCCTCCCGATTTAAACGCTCCCGAATCACGCCCCTCCCGATTTACTCCTGTCTGATATACACCCCTCCCGATTTACATCCCTCCCGATTTACACCCCTCCCGATTTACCCTCCTCCCGATTGACCTCCCTCCCGATTTTCCCCTCTCCCGATTTACACCCGTCTGATTTACGCCCCTCCTGGTTTAGGACCTCCCGATGTACCTCCATCCCGATTTACCCCTGTTCCTGATTTACGCCCCTCCTGATTTACACCCCTCCCGATTTACCCCGCTCCCGATTTACACCCCTCCCAATTTATACCGCACCTGATTTATACCCCTTCCGATTTACACCCCTCCCGATTTATACACCTCCCAATTTACACCACTCCCGATTTACCCTCCTCCCGATTTATACCCCTCCCGATTTACACCCCTCCTGATTTACACCCCCCCTGATTTACACCCATCCCGATTTGCACCGTCCCGATTTACTCCCCTCACGATTTACACCCCTCCCGATTTACCCCCTCCCGATTTACACCTCTCCTGATTTACACCCCTACCGATTTACACCCCTCCCGATTTACACCCCTCCCGATTTACACACCTCCCGATTTACACACATCCCGATTCACAACCCTCCCGAGTTATGCCCCACCCTATTTGCACCCCTCCCGATTTACACCCCTCCTGATTTGCACCCCTCCCGATTTACACCCCTCCCGATTTACACCCCTCCCGATTTACACCCCTCCTGATTTACACCCCTCCCGATTTACACCCCTCCCGTTTTACACCCCTCCCAATTTACACCCGTTTGATTTCTATCCCTCCCGATTTACACCCCTCCCAATTTGCACTCCTCCCGTTTTACACCCCTCCCGATTTACACCCCCCCCTCCGGATAAACATCCGTTTGATTTCTACCCTTCCCGATTTAGACCCCTCCCGATTTACAACCCTCCCGATTTACACCATTCCTGATTTAAACCCCTCCCGGGTTACATCCGTTTGATTTCTACCCTTCCCGATTTAGACCCCTCCCGATTTACATCCCTCCCGATTTACACCATTCCTGATTTACACCGTCCCGATTTACACCTGTTTGATTTCCACCCCTCCCGATTTACACCCCTCCCGATTTACATCCCTCCCGATTTGCACCATTCCTGATTTACACCGTCCCGATTTACATCCGTTTGATTTCTACCCCTCCCGATTTAGACCCCTCCCGATTTACATCCCTCCCGATTTACACCATTCCTGATTTACACCACTCCGATTTACCCCCCTCCTGATTTACATCCCTCCCGATTTACACCCCTCCTGATTGACACCCCTCCCGATTTACACCCGTTTGATTTCCACCCCTCCCGATTTACACCCCTCCCAATTTACACCCCTCCCGATTTACACCCCTCCCGATTTACACCCCTCCGGATTTACACCTCCCGATTTACACACCTCCTGATGTACACCCCTCCCGATTTACACCCCTCCCGATTTACCCTCTCCCGATTTATACCCCTCCCGATTTACACACCTCCCGATTTACCCCCTTCCCGATTTACCCCCTCCCGATTTGCACACCTTCCCGATTTACACCCAGATTTACACACATCCCGATTTTACACACCTACCAATTTACACCTGTCCCGATTTACACCCCTACTGATTTTCACCTGTCCCCATTTACACCCTTCCCGATTAACACCCCTCCCGAGTTACGCCCCACCCAATTTGCACCCCTCCCGATTTACACACCTCCCGATTTACACACATCCCGATTCACACCCCTCCCGATTTACACCCCTCCTGATATAGACCTCCCGATTTACACCCCTCCCGATTTACACCCCTCCGGATTTACACACCTCCCGATGTGCACCCCTCCCAATTCACACCCCTCCGGATTTACACCTCCCGATTTACACACCTCCCAATGTACACCCCTCCCGATTTAAACGCTCCCGAATCACGCCCCTCCCGATTTACTCCTGTCTGATATACACCCCTCCCGATTTACACCCTTCCCGATTTACACCCCTCCCGATTTACCCTCCTCCCGATTGACCTCCCTCCCGATTTTCCCCTCTCCCGATTTACACCCGTCTGATTTACGCCCCTCCTGGTTTAGGACCTCCCGATGTACCTCCATCCCGATTTACCCCTGTTCCTGATTTACGCCCCTCCTGATTTACACCCCTCCCGATTTACCCCGCTCCCGATTTACACCCCTCCCAATTTATACCGCACCTGATTTATACCCCTTCCGATTTACACCCCTCCCGATTTATACACCTCCCGATTTACACCTCTCCTGATTTACACCCCTACCGATTTACACCCCTCCCGATTTACCCTCTCCCGATTTATACCCCTCCCGATTTACACACCTCCCGATTTACCCCCTTCCCGATTTACCCCCTCCCGATTTACACACCTCCCGATTTACATCCCTCCCGATTTCCACCTTCCCGATTTACACCCAGATTTACACACATCCCGATTTACACACCTCCCAATTTACACCTGTACCGATTTACACCCTTACCGATTTGCACCTGTCCCGATTTACACCCCACACGATTAACACCCCTCCCGAGTTACGCCCCACCCTATTTGCACCCCTCCCGATTTACACCCCTCCCGATTTACACCCCTCCCGATTTACACCCCTCCCGATTCACAACCCTCCCGATTTACATTCCTCCCGATTTACACCCCTCCCGATTTACACACCTCCCGATTTACACACATCCCGATTCACACCCCTCCCGAGTTACGCCCCACCCTATTTGCACCCCTCCCGATTTATACCTCTCCCGATTTACACCCCTCCTGATTTACACCCCTCCCGATTTACACCCCTCCCGATTTGCACACCTCCCGATTCACACACCTCCCGATTCACACCCCTCCCGATTTACAACCCTCCCAATTTACACCCCTCCCGATTTACACCCACTCCGATTTACACCCCTCCCGATTTAAACCCCTTCCGATTTACACCTGTCCAGATTTACACCCCTTCCGTTTTACACCTGTCCCGATTGACACCCCTCCCGATTTACACACCTGCCAATTTATACCTGTCCCGATTTACACACCTCCCGATTTACACACCTGCCAATTTACACTTGTCCCGATTTACACACATCCCAATTTACACCCCTTCCGACTTCCACCCGTCCCGAATTACGCCCCTCCGGATTTACACCTCCGGATTTACACCACAACCGATTTACAACCCTCCCGATTTACACACCTCCGCATTTACACCTCCCGAATTACACACCTCCCAATGTACACCCCTCCCAATTTAGACCCGTCTGATTTACACCCCTTCCGATTCACACCCCTCCCGATTTACACCCCTCCCGATTTACAGCCCTCGCGATTTTCACCCCACCCGATTTACATCTCTCCCGATTTACACCCCTCCGGATTTACACCTCCCGATTTACACACATCCCGACTTACACCCCTCCCGATTTGCACACCTCCCGATTTACACCCCTCCCGATTTACACCCCTCCCAATTTAAACCATTCCCGATTTACACCCGTCCCAATTTACACCCCTCCCGATTTACACCCCTCCCGATTTACACCTCTCCCAATTTAAACCATTCCCGATTTACACCCCTCCCGATTTACACGCCTCCCGATTTACAACCCTCCCAATTTACACCCCTCCCGATTTACACCCCTCCCGATTTACACCCGTCCCGATTTACAACCCTCCCGATTTACACCACTCCTGATTTACACCCATCCCGATTTGCAACTCTCCCAATTTATACCCGTTTGATTGACTCCCCTCCCGATTGACACCCCTCGCGGTTTTCACCCCTCCCGATTTACACACCACCCAATTTACACCCCTCCCAATTTACAACCCTCCCGATTTACACCCATCCGATTTACACACCTCCCAATGTGCACCGCTCCCGATTTACATGCCTCCCGATTTACACCTCTCCCGATTGATACCCCTCCCGATTAACACCTCTCCCGATTGATACCTCTCCCGATTAACATCCCTCCCGATTTACACACCTCCCGATTTAAACGCTCCCGAATCACGCCCCTCCCGATTTACACCCGTCTGATATACAGCCCTCCCGATTTACACCACTCCTGATTTACACCCCTCCCGATTTACACCACCTCCCGATTTACCCTCCTCCCGATTTACCTCCCTTCCGATTTTCCCCTCTCCCGATTTACACCCGTCTGATTTACGCCCCTCCTGGTTTAGGACCCTCCCGATTTACCTCCATCCCGATTTACCCCTGCTCCTGATTTACCACCCTCCTGATTTACACCCCTCCTGATTTACTCCCCTCCCGAATTACACCCCTCCCGATTTACACCCCTCCGGATTTACACCTGTCGATTTACACACCTCCCGATTTACACCCCTCCCGATTTGCACACCTCCCGATTTACACCCCTCCCAATTCACACCCCTCCCGATTTACACCCCTCGCGATTTTCACCCCTCCCGATTTGCACACCTCCTGATTTACACCCCTCCCGATTTACACCCCTCCCAATTTACACCCCTCGCGATTTTCACCCCTCCCGATTTGCACACCTCCTGATTTACACCCCTCCCGATTTACACCCCTCCGGATTTACACCCCTCCCGATTTACACCCCTCCCGATTTGCACACCTCCCGATTTACACCCCTCCCGATTTACACCCCTCCCAATTTGCACTCCTCCTGTTTTACACCCCTCCCGATTTACACCCCTCCCAATTTACACCACTCCTGATTTACACCCGCCCCGATTTACACCCCCCCCCCGATTTACATCCGTTTGATTTCTACCCCTCCCGATTTAGACCCCTCCCGATTTACATCCCTCCCGATTTACACCATTCCTGATTTACACCGTCCCGATTTACACCCGTTTGATTTACACCCCTCCCGATTTACACCCCTCCCAATTTACACCCCTCCCGATTTACACCCCTCCGGATTTACACCTCCCGATTTACACACATCCCGACTTACACCCCTCCCGATTTGCACACCTCCCGATTTAGACCCCTCCCGATTTACACCCCTCCCAATTTAAACCATTCCCGATTTACACCCGTCCCAATTTACACCCCTCCCGATTTACACCCCTCCCGATTTACACCCCTCCTAATTTAAACCATTTCCGATTTACACCCCTCCCGATTTACACGCCTCCCGATTTACAACCCTCCCAATTTACACCCCTCCCGATTTACACCCCTCCCGATTTACACCCGTCCCGATTTACAACCCTCCCGATTTACACCACTCCTGATTTACACCCATCCCGATTTGCAACTCTTCCAATTTATACCCGTTTGATTGACTCCCCTCCCGATTGACACCCCTCGCGGTTTTCACCCCTCCCGATTTACACACCACCCAATTTACACCCCTCCCAATTTACAACCCTCCCGATTTACACCCATCCGATTTACACCCCTCCCAATGTGCACCGCTCCCGATTTACATGCCTCCCGATTTACACCTCTCCCGATTGATACCCCTCCCGATTAACACCTCTCCCGATTGATACCTCTCCCGATTAACATCCCTCCCGATTTACACACCTCCCGATTTAAACGCTCCCGAATCACGCCCCTCCCGATTTACACCCGTCTGATATACAGCCCTCCCGATTTACACCACTCCCGATTTACACCCCTCCCGATTTACACCCCTCCCGATTTACACTCCTCCCGATTTACCTCCCTTCCGATTTTCCCCTCTCCCGATTTACACCCGTCTGATTTACGCCCCTCCTGGTTTAGGACCCTCCCGATTTACCTCCATCCCGATTTACCCCTGCTCCTGATTTACCACCCTCCTGATTTACACCCCTCCTGATTTACTCCCCTCCCGAATTACACCCCTCCCGATTTACACCCCTCCGGATTTACACCTGTCGATTTACACACCTCCCGATTTACACCCCTCCCAATTTGCACACCTCCCGATTTACACCCCTCCCAATTCACACCCCTCCCGATTTACACCCCTCGCGATTTTCACCCCTCCCGATTTGCACACCTCCTGATTTACACCCCTCCCGATTTACACCCCTCCCAATTTACACCCCTCGCGATTTTCACCCCTCCCGATTTGCACACCTCCTGATTTACACCCCTCCCGATTTACACACCTCCGGATTTACACCCCTCCCGATTTACACCCCTCCCGATTTGCACACCTCCCGATTGACACGCCTCCCGATTTACACCCCTCCCAATTTGCACTCCTCCTGTTTTACACCCCTCCCGATTTACACCCCTCCCAATTTACACCACTCCTGATTTACACCCGTCCCGATTTACATCCCCCCCCCCGATTTACATCCGTTTGATTTCTACCCCTCCCGATTTAGACCCCTCCCGATTTACATCCCTCCCGATTTACACCATTCCTGATTTACACCGTCCCGATTTACACCCGTTTGATTTACACCCCTCCCGATTTACACCCCTCCCAATTTACACCCCTCCCGATTTACACCTCTCCGGATTTACACCCCTCCCGATTTACATCCGTTTGATTTCTACCCCATCCGATTTACCCCCCTCCTGATTTACATCCCTCCCGATTTACACCCCTCCTGATTGACAACCCTCCCGATTTACACCCGTTTGATTTCCACCCCTCCCGATTTACACCCCTCCCAATTTACACCCCTCCCGATTTACACCCCTCCGGATTTACACCTCCCGATTTACACACCTCCTGATGTACACCCCTCCCGATTTACACCCCTCCGGATTTACACCTCCCGATTTACGCACCTCCCGATGTACACTACTCCCGGTTTAAACGCTCCCGAATCACGCCCCTCCCGATTTACTCCTGTCTGATATACACCCCTCCCGATTCACACCCCTCCCGATTTACACCCCTCCCGATTTACCCTCCTCCCGATTTACCTCCCTTCCGATTTTCCCCTCCCCGATTTACACCCGTCTGATTTACGCCCCTCCTGGTTTAGGACCCTCCCGATTTACCTCCCTCCCGATTTACCCCTGCTCCTGATTTATGCCACTCCTGATTTACACCCCTCCCGATTTACCACCTCCCGATTTACACCCCTCCCAATTTATACCGCTCCTGATTTATACCCCTTCCGATTTACACCCCTCCCGATTTACACCCCTCCCGATTTACACACCTCCCGATTTACACACCTCCCGATTCACACACCTCCCGATTCACACCCCTCCCGATTTACACCCCTCCCAATTTATACCCCTCCCGATTTACACTCATCCCGATTCAAACCCCTCCCGATTTACAACCCTCCCGATTTACACCCCTCCCAATTTATACCCCTCCCGATTTACACACATCCTGATTCACACCCCTCCCGATTTACAACCCTCCCGATTTACACCCATCCCAATTTACACCTCTCCCGATTTAAACCCCTTCCAATTCACACCTGTCACGATTCACACCCCTCCCGATTTACAACTCTCCTGATTTACACCCATCCCGATTTACACCCCTCCCGATTTAAACCCCTTCCGATTTCCACCTGTCCCGATTTACACCCCTTCCGTTTTACACCTGTCCCGATTGACACCCCTCCCGATTTACACACCTGCCAATTTATACCTGTCCCGATTTACACACCTCCCGATTTACACACCTGCCAATTTACACCTGTCCCGATTTACACATCTCCCGATTTACACCCCTTCCGACTTCCACCCCTCCCGATTTACGCCCCACCGGATTTACACCTCCCGATTTAAACCCCTCCCGATTTAAACCCCTCCCGATTTACACCCCTCCCGATTTACACCCCTCCCGATTTGCACACCTCCCGATTTACATCCGTTTGATTTCTACCCCTCCCGATTTACACCCCTCCCGATTTATACCCCTCCCAATTTAAACCATTCCCGATTTACACCTGTCCCGATTTACACCCCTCCCGATTTATATCCGTTTGATTTCTACCCCTCCCGATTTACACCCCTCCCGATTTACACCCCTCCCGATTTACAACCCTCCCGATTTACACCACTCCTGATTTACACACGTCCCGATTTGCAACTCTCCCAATTTATACCCGTTTGATTTACACCCCTCCCGATTGACACCCCTCGCGGTTTTCACCCCTCCCGATTTACACACCACCCAATTTACACTCCTCCCAATTTACAACTCTCCCGATTTACACCCATCCGATTTACACCCCTCCCAATGTGCACCACTCCCGATTTACATGCCTCCCGAGTTACATCTCTCCCAATTGATAGCCCTCCCGATTAACACCTCTCCCGATTGCTACCTCTCCCGATTAACATCCCTCTTGATTTACACAACTCTCGATTTAAACGCTCCCGAATCACGCCCCTCCCGATTTGCACCCGTCTGATATAGAGCCCTCCCGATTTACACCCCTCCCGATTTACACCCCTCCCGATTTACACCCCTCCCGATTTACACCCCTCCCTATTTGCACCCCTCCCGATTTACACCCCTCCCGATTTAAACCCCTCCCGATTTACACCCCTCCCGATTTACACCCCTCCCGATTTGCACACCTCCCGATTTACATCCGTTTGATTTCTACCCCTCCCGATTTACACCCCTCCCGATTTATACCACTCCCAATTTAAACCATTCCCGATTTACACCTGTCCCGATTTACACCCCTGCCGATTTATATCCGTTTGATTTCTACCCCTCCCGATTTACACCCCTCCCGATTTACACCCCTCCCGAATTACAACCCTCCCGATTTACACCACTCCTGATTTACACACGTCCCGATTTGCAACTCTCCCAATTTATACCCGTTTGATTTACACCCCTCCCGATTGACACCCCTCGCGGTTTTCACCCCTCCCGATTTACACACCACCCAATTTACACTCCTCCCAATTTACAACTCTCCCGATTTACACCCATCCGATTTACACCCCTCCCAATGTGCACCACTCCCGATTTACATGCCTCCCGAGTTACACCTTTCCCGATTGATAGCCCTCCCGATTAACACCTCTCCCGATTGCTACCTCTCCCGATTAACATCCCTCTTGATTTACACAACTCTCGATTTAAACGCTCCCGAATCACGCCCCTCCCGATTTGCACCCGTCTGATATAGAGCCCTCCCGATTTACACCACTCCCGATTTACACCCCTCCCGATTTACACCCCTCCCTATTTACCCTCCTCCCGATTTACCTCCCTTCCGATTTTCCCCTCTCCCGATTTACACCCATCTGATTTACGCCCCACCTGGTTTAGGACCCTCCCGATTTACCTCCATCCCAATTTACCCCTGTTCCTGATTTACGCCCCTCCTGATTTACACCCCTCCCGATTTACCCCCCTCCCGATTTATACACCTCCCAATTTACACCACTCCCGATTTACCCTCCTCCCGATTTATACCCCTCCCGATTTACACCCCTCCCGATTTACACCCCCCCTGATGTACCCCCATCCCGATTTACACCGTCCCGATTTACGCCCCTCCCGATTTACACCTCTCCTGATTTACACCCCTCCCGATTTACACCGCTCCCGATTTACCCTCTCCCGATTTATACCCATCCCGATTTACACACCTCCCGATTTACCCCCTTCCCGATTTACCCCCTCCCGATTTACACACCTCCCGATTTACACTCCTCCCGATTTACACCTTCCCGATTTACACTCAGATTTACACACATCCCGATTTACACACCTCCCAATTTACACCTGTCCCGATTTACACCCCTACTGATTTGCACCCCTCCCGATTTACCCCCTCCCAATTTACACACCTCCCGATTTACACCCCTCCCGATTTCCACCTTCCCGATTTACACCCAGATTTACACACATCCCGATTTACACACCTCCCAATTTACACCTGTACCGATTTACACCCTTACTGATTTGCACCTGTCCCGATTTACACCCCTCACGATTAACACCCCTCCCGCGTTATGCCCCACCCTATTTGCACCCCTCCCGATTTACACCTCTCCCGATTTACACCCCTCCCGATTTACACCCCTCCCGATTCACAACCCTCCCGATTTACATTCCTCCCGATTTATACCTCTCCCGATTTAAACCCCTTCCAATTCACACCTGTCACGATTCACACCCCTCCCGATTTACAACTCTCCTGATTTACACCCATCCCGATTTACACCCCTCCCGATTTAAACCCCTTCCGATTTCCACCTGTCCCGATTTACACCCCTTCCGTTTTACACCTGTCCCGATTGACACCCCTCCCGATTTACACACCTGCCAATTTATACCTGTCCCGATTTACACACCTCCCGATTTACACACCTGCCAATTTACACCTGTCCCGATTTACACATCTCCCGATTTACACCCCTTCCGACTTCCACCCCTCCCGATTTACGCCCCACCGGATTTACACCTCCCGATTTAAACCCCTCCCGATTTAAACCCCTCCCGATTTACAACCCTCCCGATTTACACCCCTCCCAATTTATACCCCTCCCGATTTACACACATCCTGATTCACACCCCTCCCGATTTACAACCCTCCCGATTTACACCCATCCCAATTTACACCTCTCCCGATTTAAACCCCTTCCAATTCACACCTGTCACGATTCACACCCCTCCCGATTTACAACTCTCCTGATTTACACCCATCCCGATTTACACCCCTCCCGATTTAAACCCCTTCCGATTTCCACCTGTCCCGATTTACACCCCTTCCGTTTTACACCTGTCCCGATTGACACCCCTCCCGATTTACACACCTGCCAATTTATACCTGTCCCGATTTACACACCTCCCGATTTACACACCTGCCAATTTACACCTGTCCCGATTTACACATCTCCCGATTTACACCCCTTCCGACTTCCACCCCTCCCGATTTACGCCCCACCGGATTTACACCTCCCGATTTAAACCCCTCCCGATTTAAACCCCTCCCGATTTACACCCCTCCCGATTTACACCCCTCCCGATTTGCACACCTCCCGATTTACATCCGTTTGATTTCTACCCCTCCCGATTTACACCCCTCCCGATTTATACCCCTCCCAATTTAAACCATTCCCGATTTACACCTGTCCCGATTTACACCCCTCCCGATTTATATCCGTTTGATTTCTACCCCTCCCGATTTACACCCCTCCCGATTTACACCCCTCCCGATTTACAACCCTCCCGATTTACACCACTCCTGATTTACACACGTCCCGATTTGCAACTCTCCCAATTTATACCCGTTTGATTTACACCCCTCCCGATTGACACCCCTCGCGGTTTTCACCCCTCCCGATTTACACACCACCCAATTTACACTCCTCCCAATTTACAACTCTCCCGATTTACACCCATCCGATTTACACCCCTCCCAATGTGCACCACTCCCGATTTACATGCCTCCCGAGTTACATCTCTCCCAATTGATAGCCCTCCCGATTAACACCTCTCCCGATTGCTACCTCTCCCGATTAACATCCCTCTTGATTTACACAACTCTCGATTTAAACGCTCCCGAATCACGCCCCTCCCGATTTGCACCCGTCTGATATAGAGCCCTCCCGATTTACACCCCTCCCGATTTACACCCCTCCCGATTTACACCCCTCCCGATTTACACCCCTCCCTATTTGCACCCCTCCCGATTTACACCCCTCCCGATTTAAACCCCTCCCGATTTACACCCCTCCCGATTTACACCCCTCCCGATTTGCACACCTCCCGATTTACATCCGTTTGATTTCTACCCCTCCCGATTTACACCCCTCCCGATTTATACCACTCCCAATTTAAACCATTCCCGATTTACACCTGTCCCGATTTACACCCCTGCCGATTTATATCCGTTTGATTTCTACCCCTCCCGATTTACACCCCTCCCGATTTACACCCCTCCCGAATTACAACCCTCCCGATTTACACCACTCCTGATTTACACACGTCCCGATTTGCAACTCTCCCAATTTATACCCGTTTGATTTACACCCCTCCCGATTGACACCCCTCGCGGTTTTCACCCCTCCCGATTTACACACCACCCAATTTACACTCCTCCCAATTTACAACTCTCCCGATTTACACCCATCCGATTTACACCCCTCCCAATGTGCACCACTCCCGATTTACATGCCTCCCGAGTTACACCTTTCCCGATTGATAGCCCTCCCGATTAACACCTCTCCCGATTGCTACCTCTCCCGATTAACATCCCTCTTGATTTACACAACTCTCGATTTAAACGCTCCCGAATCACGCCCCTCCCGATTTGCACCCGTCTGATATAGAGCCCTCCCGATTTACACCACTCCCGATTTACACCCCTCCCGATTTACACCCCTCCCTATTTACCCTCCTCCCGATTTACCTCCCTTCCGATTTTCCCCTCTCCCGATTTACACCCATCTGATTTACGCCCCACCTGGTTTAGGACCCTCCCGATTTACCTCCATCCCAATTTACCCCTGTTCCTGATTTACGCCCCTCCTGATTTACACCCCTCCCGATTTACCCCCCTCCCGATTTATACACCTCCCAATTTACACCACTCCCGATTTACCCTCCTCCCGATTTATACCCCTCCCGATTTACACCCCTCCCGATTTACACCCCCCCTGATGTACCCCCATCCCGATTTACACCGTCCCGATTTACGCCCCTCCCGATTTACACCTCTCCTGATTTACACCCCTCCCGATTTACACCGCTCCCGATTTACCCTCTCCCGATTTATACCCATCCCGATTTACACACCTCCCGATTTACCCCCTTCCCGATTTACCCCCTCCCGATTTACACACCTCCCGATTTACACTCCTCCCGATTTACACCTTCCCGATTTACACTCAGATTTACACACATCCCGATTTACACACCTCCCAATTTACACCTGTCCCGATTTACACCCCTACTGATTTGCACCCCTCCCGATTTACCCCCTCCCAATTTACACACCTCCCGATTTACACCCCTCCCGATTTCCACCTTCCCGATTTACACCCAGATTTACACACATCCCGATTTACACACCTCCCAATTTACACCTGTACCGATTTACACCCTTACTGATTTGCACCTGTCCCGATTTACACCCCTCACGATTAACACCCCTCCCGCGTTATGCCCCACCCTATTTGCACCCCTCCCGATTTACACCTCTCCCGATTTACACCCCTCCCGATTTACACCCCTCCCGATTCACAACCCTCCCGATTTACATTCCTCCCGATTTATACCTCTCCCGATTTACACCCCTCCTGATTTACACCCCTCCCGATTTACACCCATCCTGATTTGCACACCTCCCGATTCACACACCTCCCGATTCACACCCCTCCCGATTTACAACCCTCCCAATTTACACCCCTCCCGATTTACACCCATTCCGATTTACACCCCTCCCGATTTAAACCCCTTCCGATTTACACCTGTCCAGATTTACACCCCTTCCGTTTTACACCTGTCCCGATTGACACCCCTCCCGATTTACACACCTGCCAATTTATACCTGTCCCGATTTACACACCTCCCGATTTACACACCTGCCAATTTACACTTGTCCCGATTTACACACATCCCAATTTACACCCCTTCCGACTTCCACCCCTCCCGAATTACGCCCCTCCGGATTTACACCTCCGGATTTACACCACAACCGATTTACACCCCTCCCGATTTACACACCTCCGCATTTACACCTCCCGAATTACACACCTCCCAATGTACACCCCTCCCAATTTAGACCCGTCTGATTTACACCCCTTCCGATTCACACCCCTCCCGATTTACACCCCTCCCGATTTACAGCCCTCGCGATTTTCACCCCACCCGATTTACATCTCTCCCGATTTACACCCCTCCGGATTTACACCTCCCGATTTACACACATCCCGACTTACACCCCTCCCGATTTGCACACCTCCCGATTTACACCCCTCCCGATTTACACCCCTCCCAATTTAAACCATTCCCGATTTACACCCGTCCCAATTTACACCCCTCCCGATTTACACCCCTCCCGATTTACACCCCTCCTAATTTAAACCATTTCCGATTTACACCCCTCCCGATTTACACGCCTCCCGATTTACAACCCTCCCAATTTACCCTCCTCCCGATTTACCTCCCTTCCGATTTTCCCCTGTCCCGATTTACACCCGTCTGATTTACGCCCCTCCTGGTTTAGGACCCTCCCGATTTACCTCCATCCCGATTTACCCCTGCTCCTGATTTACCACCCTCCTGATTTACACCCCTCCTGATTTACTCCCCTCCCGAATTACACCCCTCCCGATTTACACCCCTCCGGATTTGCACCTGTCGATTTACACACCTCCCGATTTACACCCCTCCCGATTTGCACACCTCCCGATTTACACCCCTCCCAATTCACACCCCTCCCGATTTACACCCCTCGCGATTTTCACCCCTCCCGATTTGCACACCTCCTGATTTACACCCCTCCCGATTTACACCCCTCCCAATTTACACCCCTCGCGATTTTCACCCCTCCCGATTTGCACACCTCCTGACTTATACCCCTCCCGATTTACACCCCTCCGGATTTACACCCCTCCCGATTTACACCCCTCCCGATTTGCACACCTCCCGATTGACACGCCTCCCGATTTACACCCCTCCCAATTTGCACTCCTCCTGTTTTACACCCCTCCCGATTTACACCCCTCCCAATTTACACCACTCCTGATTTACACCCGTCCCGATTTACATCCCCCCCCCCGATTTACATCCGTTTGATTTCTACCCCTCCCGATTTAGACCCCTCCCGATTTACATCCCTCCCGATTTACACCATTCCTGATTTACACCGTCCCGATTTACACCCGTTTGATTTACACCCCTCCCGATTTACACCCCTCCCAATTTACACCCCTCCCGATTTACACCTCTCTGGATTTACACCCCTCCCGATTTACATCCGTTTGATTTCTACCCCATCCGATTTACCCCCCTCCTGATTTACATCCCTCCCGATTTACACCCCTCCTGATTGACAACCCTCCCGATTTACACCCGTTTGATTTCCACCCCTCCCGATTTACACCCCTCCCAATTTACACCCCTCCCGATTTACACCCCTCCGGATTTACACCCCTCCCGATTTACACACCTCCTGATGTACACCCCTCCCGATTTACACACGTCCGGATTTACACCTCCCGATTTACGCACCTCCCGATGTACACTACTCCCGATTTGAACGCTCCCGAATCACGCCCCTCCCGATTTACTCCTGTCTGATATACACCCCTCCCGATTCACACCCCTCCCGATTTACACCCCTCCCGATTTACCCTCCTCCCGATTTACCTCCCTCCCGATTTTCCCCTCCCCGATTTACACCCGTCTGATTTACGCCCCTCCTGGTTTAGGACCCTCCCGATTTACCTCCCTCCCGATTTACCCCTGCTCCTGATTTACGCCACTCCTGATTTACACCCCTCCCGATTTACCACCTCCCGATTTACACCCCTCCCAATTTATACCGCTCCTGATTTATACCCCTTCCGATTTACACCCCTCCCGATTTACACCCCTCCCGATTTACACACCTCCCGATTTACACACCTCCCGATTCACACACCTCCCGATTCACACCCCTCCTGATTTACACCCCTCCCAATTTATACCCCTCCCGATTTACACTCATCCCGATTCACACCCCTCCCGATTTACAACACTCCCGATTTACACCCCTCCCAATTTATACCCCTCCCGATTTACACACATCCTGATTCACACCCCTCCCGATTTACAACCCTCCCGATTTACACCCATCCCAATTTACACCCCTCCCGATTTAAACCCCTTCCAATTCACACCTGTCCCGATTCACACCCCTCCCGATTTACACCCCTCCTGATTTACACCCATCCCGATTTACACCCCTCCCGATTTAAACCCCTTCCGATTTCCACCTGTCCCGATTTACACCCCTTCCGTTTTACACCTGTCCCGATTGACACACCTCCCGATTTACACACCTGCCAATTTACACCTGTCCCGATTTACACATCTCCCGATTTACACCCCTTCCGACTTCCACCCCTCCCGATTTACGCCCCTCCGGATTTACACCTCCCGATTTACACCCCTCCCGATTTAAACCCCTCCCGATTTAAACCCCTCCCGATTTACACCCCTCCCGATTTACACCCCTCCCGATTTGCACACCTCCCGATTTACATCCGTTTGATTTCTACCCCTCCCGATTTACACCCCTCCCGATTTATACCCCTCCCAATTTAAACCATTCCCGAATTACACCTGTCCCGATTTACACCCCTCCCGATTTATATCCATTTGATTTCGACCCCTCCCGATTTACACCCCTCCCGATTTACACCCCTCCCGATTTACAACCCTCCCGATTTACACCACTCCTGATTTACACCCGTCCCGATTTGCAACTCTCCCAATTTATACCCGTTTGATTTACACCCCTCCCGATTGACACCCCTCGCGGTTTTCACCCCTCCCGATTTACACACCACCCAATTTACACTCCTCCCAATTTACAACTCTCCCGATTTACACCCATCCGATTTACACCCCTCCCAATGTGCACCGCTCCCGATTTACATGCCTCCCGAGTTACACCTCTCCCGATAGATAGCCCTTCCGATTAACACCTCTCCCGATTGCTACCTCTCCCGATTAACATCCCTCTTGATTTACACAACTCCCGATTTAAACGCTCCCGAATCACGCCCCTCCCGATTTACACCCGTCTGATATAGAGCCCTCCCGATTTACACCACTCCCGATTTACACCCCTCCCGATTTACACCCCTCCCTATTTACCCTCCTCCCGATTTACCTCCCTTCCGATTTTCCCCTCTCCCGATTTACACCCATCTGATTTACGCCCCACCTGGTTTAGGACCCTCCCGATTTACCTCCATCCCAATTTACCCCTGTTCCTGATTTACGCCTCTCCTGATTTACACCCCTCCCGATTTACCCCCCTCCCGATTTATACACCTCCCAATTTACACCACTCCCGATTTACCCTCCTCCCGATTTATACCCCTCCCGATTTACACCCCTCACGATTTACACCCCCCCTGATGTACCCCCATCCCGATTTACACCGTCCCGATTTACGCCCCTCCCGATTTACACCTCTCCTGATTTACACGCCTCCCGATTTACACCCCTCCCGATTTACCCTCTCCTGATTTATACCCATCCCGATTTACACACCTCCCGATTTACCCCCTTCCCGATTTACCCCCTCCCGATTTACACACCTCCCGATTTACACCTTCCCGATTTACACTCAGATTTACACACATCCCGATTTACACACCTCCCAATTTACACCCCTCCCGATTTACATCCCTCCCGATTTACACCCCTCCCGATTTACACACATCCCGATTCACACCCCTCCCGATTTACAACCCTCCCGATTTACACCCCTCCCGATTTACACCCAATCCGATTTACACCCCTCCCGATTTAAACCCCTTCAGATTTACACCTGTCCCGATTTACACCCCTTCCGTTTTACACCTGTCCCGATTGACACCCCTCCCGATTTACACACCTGCCAATTTACACCTGTCCCGATTTACACACATCCCGATTTGCACCCCTTCCGACTTCCACCCCTCCCGATTTATGCCCCTCCGGATTTACACCTCCCGATTTACACCCCTCCCGATTTACATCCCTCGCGATTTACACACCTCCGCATTTACACCTCCCGAATTACACACCTCCCAATGTACACCTCTCCCAATTTAGACCCGTCTGATTTACACCCCTTCTGATTCCCACCCCTCCCGATTTACACCCCTCCCGATTTACAGCCCTCCCGATTTACACCCCTCCCGATTTACAGCCCTCGTGATTTTCACCCCACCCAATTTACACCTCTCCCGATTTGCACCCCTCCGGATTTACACCTCCCGATTTACACACATCCCGATTTACAGCCCTCCCGATTTGCACACCTCCCGATTTACACACCTCCCGATTTACACCCCTCCCAATTTAAACCATTCCCGATTTACACCCGTCCCGATTTACACCCCTCCCGATTTACAGCCGTTTGATTTCTACCCCTCCCGATTTACACCCCTCCCGATTTACAACCCTCCCGATTTACACCACTCCTGATTTACACCCATCCCGATTTGCAACTCTCCCAGTTTATACCCGTTTGATTGACTCCCGTCCCGATTGACACCCCTCGCGATTTTCACCCCTCCCGATTTACACACCACCCAATTTACACCCCTCCCAATTTACAACCCTCCCGATTTACACACCTCCCGATTTAAACGCTCCCGAATCACGCCCCTCCCGATTTACACCCGTCTGATATACACCCCTCCCGATTTACACCACTCGCGATTTACACCCCTCCCGATTTACACCCTTCCCGATTTACCCTCCTACCGATTTACCTCCCTTCCGATTTTGCCCTCTCCCGATTTACACCCGTCTGATTTACACCCCTCCTGGTTTAGGACCCTCCCGATTTACCTCCATCCCGATTTACCCCTGCTCCTGATTTACCACCCTCCTGATTTACACCCCTCCTGATTTACCCCCCTCCCGAATTACACCCCTCCCGATTTACACCCGTCGATTTACACACCTCCCGATTTACACCCCTCCCGATTTGCACACCTCCCGATTTACACCCCTCCCAATTCACACCCCTACTGATTTACACCCCTCCCGATTTACACCTCCCGATTTACACACCTCCCGATGTGCACCCTTCCCGATTCACACCTCTCCGGATTTACACCTCCCAATTTGCACCCCTCCCGGTGTACACCCCTCCCGATTTAAACGCTCCGAATCACGCCCTCCCGATTTACTCCTGTCTGATATACACCCCTCCCGATTTACACCCCTCCCGATTTACACCCCTCCCGATTTACGCTCCTCCCGATTGACCTCCCTCCCGATTTTCCACTCTCCCGATTTACACCCGTCTGATTTACGCCCCTCCTGGTTTAGGACCTCCCGATTTACCTCCATCCCGATTTACCCCTGTTCCTGATTTACGCCCCTCCTGATTTACACCCCTCCCGATTTACCCCCCTCCCGATTTACACCCCTCCCAATTTATACCGCAACTGATTTATACCCCTTCCGATTTACACCCCTCCCGATTTATACAACTCCCGATTTACTCCCCTCCCGATTTACACCCCTCCCGATTTACCCCCCCTCCCGAGTTACACCTCTCCTGATTCACACCCCTCCCGATTTACACCCCTCCCGATTTACCCTCTCCCGATTTATACCCCTCCCGATTTACACACCTCCCGATTTAACCCCTTCCCGATTTACCCCCTCCCGGTTTACATCCCTCCCGATTTACACTTTCCCGATTTACACCCATACTGATTTACACCTCTCCCGATTTACACCCCTCGGGATTAACACCCCTCCCGAGTTACGCCCCATCCAGTTTGCACCCCTCCCGATTTACACCTCTCCCGATTTACACCCCTCCCAATTTACACACCTCCCGATTTACACCCCTCCCGATTTACACACCTCCCGATTCACACCCCTCCCGATTTACACCCCTCCCGATTTACACCCCTCCCGATTTACACATATCCCGATTCACACCCCTCCCGAGTTACGCCCCACCCTATTTGCACCCCTCCCGATTTACACCTCTCCCGATTTACACCCATCCCGATTTACACCCCTCCCGATTTACACCCCTCCCGATTTACACACCTCCCGATTTACACCCCTCCCGATTTACACCCCTCCCGATTTACACACCTCCGGATTTACACACCTCCCAATGTACACGCCTCCCCATTTAGACCCGTCTGATTTACACCCCTCCCGATTCACACCCCTCCCGATTTACGCCCCTCCCGATTTACAGCCCTCGCGATTTTCACCCCTTCCGACTTCCGCCTCTCCCGATTTACGCCCCTCCGGATTTACACCTCCCGATTTACACCCCTCCCGATATACACCCCTCCCGATTTACACCCCTCCGGATTTACACCTCCCGATTTACACCCCTCCCGATTCACACCCCTCCCGATTTACACCCCTCCCGATTTACACACCTCCGGATTTACATACCTGCCAATGTACACCCCTCCCTATTTAGACCCGTCTGATTTACACCCCTCCCGATTCACACCCCTCCCGATTTACACCCCTCCCGATTTACAGCCCTCGCGATTTTCACCCCACCCGATTTACACCTCTCCCGATTTACACCCCTCCGGATTTACATCTCCCGATTTACACACATCCCGAATTACACCCCTCCCGATTTACACCCCTCCAGATTTACACCTGTCGATTTACACACCTCCCGATTTACACCCCTCCCGATTTACACACCTCCCGATTTACACCCCTCCCAATTCACACCCCTCCCGATTTACACCCCTCGCGATTTTCACCCCTCCCGATTTGCACACCTCCTGATTTACACCCCTCCCGATTTACACCCCTCCCAATTTACACCCCTCGCGATTTTCACCCCTCCCGATTTGCACACCTCCTGATTTACACCCCTCCCGATTTACACCCCTCCGGATTTACACCCCTCCCGATTTACACCCCTCCCGATTTGCACACCTCCCGATTTACACGCCTCCCGATTTACACCCCTCCCAATTTGCACTCCTCCTGTTTTACACCCCTCCCGATTTACACCCCTCCCAATTTACACCACTCCTGATTTACACCCGTCCCGATTTACATCCCCCCCCCCGATTTACATCCGTTTGATTTCTACCCCTCCCGATTTAGACCCCTCCCGATTTACATCCCTCCCGATTTACACCATTCCTGATTTACACCGTCCCGATTTACACCCGTTTGATTTACACCCCTCCCGATTTACACCCCTCCCAATTTACACCCCTCCCGATTTACACCTCTCCGGATTTACACCCCTCCCGATTTACATCCGTTTGATTTCTACCCCATCCGATTTACCCCCCTCCTGATTTACATCCCTCCCGATTTACACCCCTCCTGATTGACAACCCTCCCGATTTACACCCGTTTGATTTCCACCCCTCCCGATTTACACCCCTCCCAATTTACACCCCTCCCGATTTACACCCCTCCGGATTTACACCTCCCGATTTACACACCTCCTGATGTACACCCCTCCCGATTTACACCCCTCCGGATTTACACCTCCCGATTTACGCACCTCCCGATGTACACTACTCCCGGTTTAAACGCTCCCGAATCACGCCCCTCCCGATTTACTCCTGTCTGATATACACCCCTCCCGATTCACACCCCTCCCGATTTACACCCCTCCCGATTTACCCTCCTCCCGATTTACCTCCCTCCCGATTTTCCCCTCCCCGATTTACACCCGTCTGATTTACGCCCCTCCTGGTTTAGGACCCTCCCGATTTACCTCCCTCCCGATTTACCCCTGCTCCTGATTTATGCCACTCCTGATTTACACCCCTCCCGATTTACCACCTCCCGATTTACACCCCTCCCAATTTATACCGCTCCTGATTTATACCCCTTCCGATTTACACCCCTCCCGATTTACACCCCTCCCGATTTACACACCTCCCGATTTACACACCTCCCGATTCACACACCTCCCGATTCACACCCCTCCCGATTTACACCCCTCCCAATTTATACCCCTCCCGATTTACACTCATCCCGATTCAAACCCCTCCCGATTTACAACCCTCCCGATTTACACCCCTCCCAATTTATACCCCTCCCGATTTACACACATCCTGATTCACACCCCTCCCGATTTACAACCCTCCCGATTTACACCCATCCCAATTTACACCTCTCCCGATTTAAACCCCTTCCAATTCACACCTGTCACGATTCACACCCCTCCCGATTTACAACTCTCCTGATTTACACCCATCCCGATTTACACCCCTCCCGATTTAAACCCCTTCCGATTTCCACCTGTCCCGATTTACACCCCTTCCGTTTTACACCTGTCCCGATTGACACCCCTCCCGATTTACACACCTGCCAATTTATACCTGTCCCGATTTACACACCTCCCGATTTACACACCTGCCAATTTACACCTGTCCCGATTTACACATCTCCCGATTTACACCCCTTCCGACTTCCACCCCTCCCGATTTACGCCCCACCGGATTTACACCTCCCGATTTAAACCCCTCCCGATTTAAACCCCTCCCGATTTACACCCCTCCCGATTTACACCCCTCCCGATTTGCACACCTCACGATTTACATCCGTTTGATTTCTACCCCTCCCGATTTACACCCCTCCCGATTTATACCCCTCCCAATTTAAACCATTCCCGATTTACACCTGTCCCGATTTACACCCCTCCCGATTTATATCCGTTTGATTTCTACCCCTCCCGATTTACACCCCTCCCGATTTACACCACTCCTGATTTACACACGTCCCGATTTGCAACTCTCCCAATTTATACCCGTTTGATTTACACCCCTCCCGATTGACACCCCTCGCGGTTTTCACCCCTCCCGATTTACACACCACCCAATTTACACTCCTCCCAATTTACAACTCTCCCGATTTACACCCATCCGATTTACACCCCTCCCAATGTGCACCACTCCCGATTTACATGCCTCCCGAGTTACATCTCTCCCGATTGATAGCCCTCCCGATTAACACCTCTCCCGATTGCTACCTCTCCCGATTAACATCCCTCTTGATTTACACAACTCTCGATTTAAACGCTCCCGAATCACGCCCCTCCCGATTTGCACCCGTCTGATATAGAGCCCTCCCGATTTACACCCCTCCCGATTTACACCCCTCCCGATTTACACCCCTCCCGATTTACACCCCTCCCTATTTGCACCCCTCCCGATTTACACCCCTCCCGATTTAAACCCCTCCCGATTTACACCCCTCCCGATTTACACCCCTCCCGATTTGCACACCTCCCGATTTACATCCGTTTGATTTCTACCCCTCCCGATTTACACCCCTCCCGATTTATACCCCTCCCAATTTAAACCATTCCCGATTTACACCTGTCCCGATTTACACCCCTGCCGATTTATATCCGCTTGATTGCTACCCCTCCCGATTTACACCCCTCCCGATTTACACCCCTCCCGAATTACAACCCTCCCGATTTACACCACTCCTGATTTACACACGTCCCGATTTGCAACTCTCCCAATTTATACCCGTTTGATTTACACCCCTCCCGATTGACACCCCTCGCGGTTTTCACCCCTCCCGATTTACACACCACCCAATTTACACTCCTCCCAATTTACAACTCTCCCGATTTACACCCATCCGATTTACACCCCTCCCAATGTGCACCGCTCCCGATTTACATGCCTCCCGAGTTACACCTTTCCCGATTGATAGCCCTCCCGATTAACACCTCTCCCGATTGCTACCTCTCCCGCTTAACATCCCTCTTGATTTACACAACTCTCGATTTAAACGCTCCCGAATCACGCCCCTCCCGATTTGCACCCGTCTGATATCGAGCCCTCCCGATTTACACCACTCCCGATTTACACCACTCCCGATTTACACCCCTCCCTATTTACCCTCCTCCCGATTTACCTCCCTTCCGATTTTCCCCTCTCCCGATTTACACCCATCTGATTTACGCCCCACCTGGTTTAGGACCCTCCCGATTTACCTCCATCCCAATTTACCCCTGTTCCTGATTTACGCCCCTCCTGATTTACACCCCTCCCGATTTACCCCCCTCCCGATTTATACACCTCCCAATTTACACCACTCCCGATTTACCCTCCTCCCGATTTATACCCCTCCCGATTTACACCCCTCCCGATTTACACCCCCCCTGATGTACCCCCATCCCGATTTACACCGTCCCGATTTACGCCCCTCCCAATTTACACCTCTCCTGATTTACACCCCTCCCGATTTACACCGCTCCCGATTTACCCTCTCCCGATTTATACCCATCCCGATTTACACACCTCCCGATTTACCCCCTTCCCGATTTACCCCCTCCCGATTTACACACCTCCCGATTTACACTCCTCCCGATTTACACCTTCCCGATTTACACTCAGATTTACACACATCCCGATTTACACACCTCCCAATTTACACCTGTCCCGATTTACACCCCTACTGATTTGCACCCCTCCCGATTTACCCCCTCCCAATTTACACACCTCCCGATTTACACCCCTCCCGATTTCCACCTTCCCGATTTACACCCAGATTTACACACATCCCGATTTACACACCTCCCAATTTACACCTGTACCGATTTACACCCTTACTGATTTGCACCTGTCCCGATTTACACCCCTCACGATTAACACCCCTCCCGCGTTACGCCCCACCCTATTTGCACCCCTCCCGATTTACACCTCTCCCGATTTACACCCCTCCCGATTTACACCCCTCCCGATTCACAACCCTCCCGATTTACATTCCTCCCGATTTACATTCCTCCCGATTTACACCCCTCCCGATTTACACACCTCCCGATTTACACACATCCCGATTCACACCCCTCCCGAGTTACGCCCCACCCTATTTGCACCCCTCCCGATTTATACCTCTCCCGATTTACACCCCTCCTGATTTACACCCCTCCCGATTTACACCCATCCTGATTTGCACACCTCCCGATTCACACACCTCCCGATTCACACCCCTCCCGATTTACAACCCTCCCAATTTACACCCCTCCCGATTTACACCCATTCCGATTTACACCCCTCCCGATTTAAACCCCTTCCGATTTACACCTGTCCAGATTTACACCCCTTCCGTTTTACACCTGTCCCGATTGACACCCCTCCCGATTTACACACCTGCCAATTTATACCTGTCCCGATTTACACACCTCCCGATTTACACACCTGCCAATTTACACTTGTCCCGATTTACACACATCCCAATTTACACCCCTTCCGACTTCCACCCCTCCCGAATTACGCCCCTCCGGATTTACACCTCCGGATTTACACCACAACCGATTTACACCCCTCCCGATTTACACACCTCCGCATTTACACCTCCCGAATTACACACCTCCCAATGTACACCCCTCCCAATTTAGACCCGTCTGATTTACACCCCTTCCGATTCACACCCCTCCCGATTTACACCCCTCCCGATTTACAGCCCTCGCGATTTTCACCCCACCCGATTTACATCTCTCCCGATTTACACCCTCCGGATTTACACCTCCCGATTTACACACATCCCGACTTACACCCCTCCCGATTTGCACACCTCCCGATTTACACCCCTCCCGATTTACACCCCTCCCAATTTAAACCATTCCCGATTTACACCCGTCCCAATTTACACCCCTCCCGATTTACACCCCTCCCGATTTACACCCCTCCTAATTTAAACCATTTCCGATTTACACCCCTCCCGATTTACACGCCTCCCGATTTACAACCCTCCCAATTTACCCTCCTCCCGATTTACCTCCCTTCCGATTTTCCCCTGTCCCGATTTACACCCGTCTGATTTACGCCCCTCCTGGTTTAGGACCCTCCCGATTTACCTCCATCCCGATTTACCCCTGCTCCTGATTTACCACCCTCCTGATTTACACCCCTCCTGATTTACTCCCCTCCCGAATTACACCCCTCCCGATTTACACCCCTCCGGATTTACACCTGTCGATTTACACACCTCCCGATTTACACCCCTCCCGATTTGCACACCTCCCGATTTACACCCCTCCCAATTCACACCCCTCCCGATTTACACCCCTCGCGATTTTCACCCCTCCCGATTTGCACACCTCCTGATTTACACCCCTCCCGATTTACACCCCTCCCAATTTACACCCCTCGCGATTTTCACCCCTCCCGATTTGCACACCTCCTGACTTATACCCCTCCCGATTTACACCCCTCCGGATTTACACCCCTCCCGATTTACACCCCTCCCGATTTGCACACCTCCCGATTGACACGCCTCCCGATTTACACCCCTCCCAATTTGCACTCCTCCTGTTTTACACCCCTCCCGATTTACACCCCTCCCAATTTACACCACTCCTGATTTACACCCGTCCCGATTTACATCCCCCCCCCCGATTTACATCCGTTTGATTTCTACCCCTCCCGATTTAGACCCCTCCCGATTTACATCCCTCCCGATTTACACCATTCCTGATTTACACCGTCCCGATTTACACCCGTTTGATTTACACCCCTCCCGATTTACACCCCTCCCAATTTACACCCCTCCCGATTTACACCTCTCTGGATTTACACCCCTCCCGATTTACATCCGTTTGATTTCTACCCCATCCGATTTACCCCCCTCCTGATTTACATCCCTCCCGATTTACACCCCTCCTGATTGACAACCCTCCCGATTTACACCCGTTTGATTTCCACCCCTCCCGATTTACACCCCTCCCAATTTACACCCCTCCCGATTTACACCCCTCCGGATTTACACCCCTCCCGATTTACACACCTCCTGATGTACACCCCTCCCGATTTACACACGTCCGGATTTACACCTCCCGATTTACGCACCTCCCGATGTACACTACTCCCGATTTGAACGCTCCCGAATCACGCCCCTCCCGATTTACTCCTGTCTGATATACACCCCTCCCGATTCACACCCCTCCCGATTTACACCCCTCCCGATTTACCCTCCTCCCGATTTACCTCCCTCCCGATTTTCCCCTCCCCGATTTACACCCGTCTGATTTACGCCCCTCCTGGTTTAGGACCCTCCCGATTTACCTCCCTCCCGATTTACCCCTGCTCCTGATTTACGCCACTCCTGATTTACACCCCTCCCGATTTACCACCTCCCGATTTACACCCCTCCCAATTTATACCGCTCCTGATTTATACCCCTTCCGATTTACACCCCTCCCGATTTACACCCCTCCCGATTTACACACCTCCCGATTTACACACCTCCCGATTCACACACCTCCCGATTCACACCCCTCCTGATTTACACCCCTCCCAATTTATACCCCTCCCGATTTACACTCATCCCGATTCACACCCCTCCCGATTTACAACCCTCCCGATTTACACCCCTCCCAATTTATACCCCTCCCGATTTACACACATCCTGATTCACACCCCTCCCGATTTACAACCCTCCCGATTTACACCCATCCCAATTTACACCCCTCCCGATTTAAACCCCTTCCAATTCACACCTGTCCCGATTCACACCCCTCCCGATTTACACCCCTCCTGATTTACACCCATCCCGATTTACACCCCTCCCGATTTAAACCCCTTCCGATTTCCACCTGTCCCGATTTACACCCCTTCCGTTTTACACCTGTCCCGATTGACACACCTCCCGATTTACACACCTGCCAATTTACACCTGTCCCGATTTACACATCTCCCGATTTACACCCCTTCCGACTTCCACCCCTCCCGATTTACGCCCCTCCGGATTTACACCTCCCGATTTACACCCCTCCCGATTTAAACCCCTCCCGATTTAAACCCCTCCCGATTTACACCCCTCCCGATTTACACCCCTCCCGATTTGCACACCTCCCGATTTACATCCGTTTGATTTCTACCCCTCCCGATTTACACCCCTCCCGATTTATACCCCTCCCAATTTAAACCATTCCCGATTTACACCTGTCCCGATTTACACCCCTCCCGATTTATATCCATTTGATTTCGACCCCTCCCGATTTACACCCCTCCCGATTTACACCCCTCCCGATTTACAACCCTCCCGATTTACACCACTCCTGATTTACACCCGTCCCGATTTGCAACTCTCCCAATTTATACCCGTTTGATTTACACCCCTCCCGCTTGACACCCCTCGCGGTTTTCACCCCTCCCGATTTACACACCACCCAATTTACACTCCTCCCAATTTACAACTCTCCCGATTTACACCCATCCGATTTACACCCCTCCCAATGTGCACCGCTCCCGATTTACATGCCTCCCGAGTTACACCTCTCCCGATAGATAGCCCTTCCGATTAACACCTCTCCCGATTGCTACCTCTCCCGATTAACATCCCTCTTGATTTACACAACTCCCGATTTAAACGCTCCCGAATCACGCCCCTCCCGATTTACACCCGTCTGATATACAGCCCTCCCGATTTACACCACTCCCGATTTACACCCCTCCCGATTTACACCCCTCCCTATTTACCCTCCTCCCGATTTACCTCCCTTCCGATTTTCCCCTCTCCCGATTTACACCCATCTGATTTACGCCCCACCTGGTTTAGGACCCTCCCGATTTACCTCCATCCCAATTTACCCCTGTTCCTGATTTACGCCTCTCCTGATTTACACCCCTCCCGATTTACCCCCCTCCCGATTTATACACCTCCCAATTTACACCACTCCCGATTTACCCTCCTCCCGATTTATACCCCTCCCGATTTACACCCCTCACGATTTACACCCCCCCTGATGTACCCCCATCCCGATTTACACCGTCCCGATTTACGCCCCTCCCGATTTACACCTCTCCTGATTTACACCCCTCCCAATTTACACCCCTCCCGATTTACACCCCTCCAGATTTACACCTCCCGATTTACACACCTCCTGATGTACACCCCTCCCGATTTACACCCCTCCGGATTTACACCTCCCGATTTACGCACCTCCCGATGTACACTACTCCCGGTTTAAACGCTCCCGAATCACGCCCCTCCCGATTTACTCCTGTCTGATATACACCCCTCCCGATTCACACCCCTCCCGATTTACACCCCTCCCGATTTACCCTCCTCCCGATTTACCTCCCTCCCGATTTTCCCCTCCCCGATTTACACCCGTCTGATTTACGCCCCTCCTGGTTTAGGACCCTCCCGATTTACCTCCCTCCCGATTTACCCCTGCTCCTGATTTATGCCACTCCTGATTTACACCCCTCCCGATTTACCACCTCCCGATTTACACCCCTCCCAATTTATACCGCTCCTGATTTATACCCCTTCCGATTTACACCCCTCCCGATTTACACCCCTCCCGATTTACACACCTCCCGATTTACACACCTCCCGATTCACACACCTCCCGATTCACACCCCTCCCGATTTACACCCCTCCCAATTTATACCCCTCCCGATTTACACTCATCCCGATTCAAACCCCTCCCGATTTACAACCCTCCCGATTTACACCCCTCCCAATTTATACCCCTCCCGATTTACACACATCCTGATTCACACCCCTCCCGATTTACAACCCTCCCGATTTACACCCATCCCAATTTACACCTCTCCCGATTTAAACCCCTTCCAATTCACACCTGTCACGATTCACACCCCTCCCGATTTACAACTCTCCTGATTTACACCCATCCCGATTTACACCCCTCCCGATTTAAACCCCTTCCGATTTCCACCTGTCCCGATTTACACCCCTTCCGTTTTACACCTGTCCCGATTGACACCCCTCCCGATTTACACACCTGCCAATTTATACCTGTCCCGATTTACACACCTCCCGATTTACACACCTGCCAATTTACACCTGTCCCGATTTACACATCTCCCGATTTACACCCCTTCCGACTTCCACCCCTCCCGATTTACGCCCCACCGGATTTACACCTCCCGATTTAAACCCCTCCCGATTTAAACCCCTCCCGATTTACACCCCTCCCGATTTACACCCCTCCCGATTTGCACACCTCACGATTTACATCCGTTTGATTTCTACCCCTCCCGATTTACACCCCTCCCGATTTATACCCCTCCCAATTTAAACCATTCCCGATTTACACCTGTCCCGATTTACACCCCTCCCGATTTATATCCGTTTGATTTCTACCCCTCCCGATTTACACCCCTCCCGATTTACACCACTCCTGATTTACACACGTCCCGATTTGCAACTCTCCCAATTTATACCCGTTTGATTTACACCCCTCCCGATTGACACCCCTCGCGGTTTTCACCCCTCCCGATTTACACACCACCCAATTTACACTCCTCCCAATTTACAACTCTCCCGATTTACACCCATCCGATTTACACCCCTCCCAATGTGCACCACTCCCGATTTACATGCCTCCCGAGTTACATCTCTCCCGATTGATAGCCCTCCCGATTAACACCTCTCCCGATTGCTACCTCTCCCGATTAACATCCCTCTTGATTTACACAACTCTCGATTTAAACGCTCCCGAATCACGCCCCTCCCGATTTGCACCCGTCTGATATAGAGCCCTCCCGATTTACACCCCTCCCGATTTACACCCCTCCCGATTTACACCCCTCCCGATTTACACCCCTCCCTATTTGCACCCCTCCCGATTTACACCCCTCCCGATTTAAACCCCTCCCGATTTACACCCCTCCCGATTTACACCCCTCCCGATTTGCACACCTCCCGATTTACATCCGTTTGATTTCTACCCCTCCCGATTTACACCCCTCCCGATTTATACCCCTCCCAATTTAAACCATTCCCGATTTACACCTGTCCCGATTTACACCCCTGCCGATTTATATCCGCTTGATTGCTACCCCTCCCGATTTACACCCCTCCCGATTTACACCCCTCCCGAATTACAACCCTCCCGATTTACACCACTCCTGATTTACACACGTCCCGATTTGCAACTCTCCCAATTTATACCCGTTTGATTTACACCCCTCCCGATTGACACCCCTCGCGGTTTTCACCCCTCCCGATTTACACACCACCCAATTTACACTCCTCCCAATTTACAACTCTCCCGATTTACACCCATCCGATTTACACCCCTCCCAATGTGCACCGCTCCCGATTTACATGCCTCCCGAGTTACACCTTTCCCGATTGATAGCCCTCCCGATTAACACCTCTCCCGATTGCTACCTCTCCCGCTTAACATCCCTCTTGATTTACACAACTCTCGATTTAAACGCTCCCGAATCACGCCCCTCCCGATTTGCACCCGTCTGATATCGAGCCCTCCCGATTTACACCACTCCCGATTTACACCCCTCCCGATTTACACCCCTCCCTATTTACCCTCCTCCCGATTTACCTCCCTTCCGATTTTCCCCTCTCCCGATTTACACCCATCTGATTTACGCCCCACCTGGTTTAGGACCCTCCCGATTTACCTCCATCCCAATTTACCCCTGTTCCTGATTTACGCCCCTCCTGATTTACACCCCTCCCGATTTACCCCCCTCCCGATTTATACACCTCCCAATTTACACCACTCCCGATTTACCCTCCTCCCGATTTATACCCCTCCCGATTTACACCCCTCCCGATTTACACCCCCCCTGATGTACCCCCATCCCGATTTACACCGTCCCGATTTACGCCCCTCCCAATTTACACCTCTCCTGATTTACACCCCTCCCGATTTACACCGCTCCCGATTTACCCTCTCCCGATTTATACCCATCCCGATTTACACACCTCCCGATTTACCCCCTTCCCGATTTACCCCCTCCCGATTTACACACCTCCCGATTTACACTCCTCCCGATTTACACCTTCCCGATTTACACTCAGATTTACACACATCCCGATTTACACACCTCCCAATTTACACCTGTCCCGATTTACACCCCTACTGATTTGCACCCCTCCCGATTTACCCCCTCCCAATTTACACACCTCCCGATTTACACCCCTCCCGATTTCCACCTTCCCGATTTACACCCAGATTTACACACATCCCGATTTACACACCTCCCAATTTACACCTGTACCGATTTACACCCTTACTGATTTGCACCTGTCCCGATTTACACCCCTCACGATTAACACCCCTCCCGCGTTACGCCCCACCCTATTTGCACCCCTCCCGATTTACACCTCTCCCGATTTACACCCCTCCCGATTTACACCCCTCCCGATTCACAACCCTCCCGATTTACATTCCTCCCGATTTACATTCCTCCCGATTTACACCCCTCCCGATTTACACACCTCCCGATTTACACACATCCCGATTCACACCCCTCCCGAGTTACGCCCCACCCTATTTGCACCCCTCCCGATTTATACCTCTCCCGATTTACACCCCTCCTGATTTACACCCCTCCCGATTTACACCCATCCTGATTTGCACACCTCCCGATTCACACACCTCCCGATTCACACCCCTCCCGATTTACAACCCTCCCAATTTACACCCCTCCCGATTTACACCCATTCCGATTTACACCCCTCCCGATTTAAACCCCTTCCGATTTACACCTGTCCAGATTTACACCCCTTCCGTTTTACACCTGTCCCGATTGACACCCCTCCCGATTTACACACCTGCCAATTTATACCTGTCCCGATTTACACACCTCCCGATTTACACACCTGCCAATTTACACTTGTCCCGTTTTACACACATCCCAATTTACACCCCTTCCGACTTCCACCCCTCCCGAATTACGCCCCTCCGGATTTACACCTCCGGATTTACACCACAACCGATTTACACCCCTCCCGATTTACACACCTCCGCATTTACACCTCCCGAATTACACACCTCCCAATGTACACCCCTCCCAATTTAGACCCGTCTGATTTACACCCCTTCCGATTCACACCCCTCCCGATTTACACCCCTCCCGATTTACAGCCCTCGCGATTTTCACCCCACCCGATTTACATCTCTCCCGATTTACACCCTCCGGATTTACACCTCCCGATTTACACACATCCCGACTTACACCCCTCCCGATTTGCACACCTCCCGATTTACACCCCTCCCGATTTACACCCCTCCCAATTTAAACCATTCCCGATTTACACCCGTCCCAATTTACACCCCTCCCGATTTACACCCCTCCCGATTTACACCCCTCCTAATTTAAACCATTTCCGATTTACACCCCTCCCGATTTACACGCCTCCCGATTTACAACCCTCCCAATTTACCCTCCTCCCGATTTACCTCCCTTCCGATTTTCCCCTGTCCCGATTTACACCCGTCTGATTTACGCCCCTCCTGGTTTAGGACCCTCCCGATTTACCTCCATCCCGATTTACCCCTGCTCCTGATTTACCACCCTCCTGATTTACACCCCTCCTGATTTACTCCCCTCCCGAATTACACCCCTCCCGATTTACACCCCTCCGGATTTACACCTGTCGATTTACACACCTCCCGATTTACACCCCTCCCGATTTGCACACCTCCCGATTTACACCCCTCCCAATTCACACCCCTCCCGATTTACACCCCTCGCGATTTTCACCCCTCCCGATTTGCACACCTCCTGATTTACACCCCTCCCGATTTACACCCCTCCCAATTTACACCCCTCGCGATTTTCACCCCTCCCGATTTGCACACCTCCTGACTTATACCCCTCCCGATTTACACCCCTCCGGATTTACACCCCTCCCGATTTACACCCCTCCCGATTTGCACACCTCCCGATTGACACGCCTCCCGATTTACACCCCTCCCAATTTGCACTCCTCCTGTTTTACACCCCTCCCGATTTACACCCCTCCCAATTTACACCACTCCTGATTTACACCCGTCCCGATTTACATCCCCCCCCCCGATTTACATCCGTTTGATTTCTACCCCTCCCGATTTAGACCCCTCCCGATTTACATCCCTCCCGATTTACACCATTCCTGATTTACACCGTCCCGATTTACACCCGTTTGATTTACACCCCTCCCGATTTACACCCCTCCCAATTTACACCCCTCCCGATTTACACCTCTCTGGATTTACACCCCTCCCGATTTACATCCGTTTGATTTCTACCCCATCCGATTTACCCCCCTCCTGATTTACATCCCTCCCGATTTACACCCCTCCTGATTGACAACCCTCCCGATTTACACCCGTTTGATTTCCACCCCTCCCGATTTACACCCCTCCCAATTTACACCCCTCCCGATTTACACCCCTCCGGATTTACACCCCTCCCGATTTACACACCTCCTGATGTACACCCCTCCCGATTTACACACGTCCGGATTTACACCTCCCGATTTACGCACCTCCCGATGTACACTACTCCCGATTTGAACGCTCCCGAATCACGCCCCTCCCGATTTACTCCTGTCTGATATACACCCCTCCCGATTCACACCCCTCCCGATTTACACCCCTCCCGATTTACCCTCCTCCCGATTTACCTCCCTCCCGATTTTCCCCTCCCCGATTTACACCCGTCTGATTTACGCCCCTCCTGGTTTAGGACCCTCCCGATTTACCTCCCTCCCGATTTACCCCTGCTCCTGATTTACGCCACTCCTGATTTACACCCCTCCCGATTTACCACCTCCCGATTTACACCCCTCCCAATTTATACCGCTCCTGATTTATACCCCTTCCGATTTACACCCCTCCCGATTTACACCCCTCCCGATTTACACACCTCCCGATTTACACACCTCCCGATTCACACACCTCCCGATTCACACCCCTCCTGATTTACACCCCTCCCAATTTATACCCCTCCCGATTTACACTCATCCCGATTCACACCCCTCCCGATTTACAACCCTCCCGATTTACACCCCTCCCAATTTATACCCCTCCCGATTTACACACATCCTGATTCACACCCCTCCCGATTTACAACCCTCCCGATTTACACCCATCCCAATTTACACCCCTCCCGATTTAAACCCCTTCCAATTCACACCTGTCCCGATTCACACCCCTCCCGATTTACACCCCTCCTGATTTACACCCATCCCGATTTACACCCCTCCCGATTTAAACCCCTTCCGATTTCCACCTGTCCCGATTTACACCCCTTCCGTTTTACACCTGTCCCGATTGACACACCTCCCGATTTACACACCTGCCAATTTACACCTGTCCCGATTTACACATCTCCCGATTTACACCCCTTCCGACTTCCACCCCTCCCGATTTACGCCCCTCCGGATTTACACCTCCCGATTTACACCCCTCCCGATTTAAACCCCTCCCGATTTAAACCCCTCCCGATTTACACCCCTCCCGATTTACACCCCTCCCGATTTGCACACCTCCCGATTTACATCCGTTTGATTTCTACCCCTCCCGATTTACACCCCTCCCGATTTATACCCCTCCCAATTTAAACCATTCCCGATTTACACCTGTCCCGATTTACACCCCTCCCGATTTATATCCATTTGATTTCGACCCCTCCCGATTTACACCCCTCCCGATTTACACCCCTCCCGATTTACAACCCTCCCGATTTACACCACTCCTGATTTACACCCGTCCCGATTTGCAACTCTCCCAATTTATACCCGTTTGATTTACACCCCTCCCGCTTGACACCCCTCGCGGTTTTCACCCCTCCCGATTTACACACCACCCAATTTACACTCCTCCCAATTTACAACTCTCCCGATTTACACCCATCCGATTTACACCCCTCCCAATGTGCACCGCTCCCGATTTACATGCCTCCCGAGTTACACCTCTCCCGATAGATAGCCCTTCCGATTAACACCTCTCCCGATTGCTACCTCTCCCGATTAACATCCCTCTTGATTTACACAACTCCCGATTTAAACGCTCCCGAATCACGCCCCTCCCGATTTACACCCGTCTGATATACAGCCCTCCCGATTTACACCACTCCCGATTTACACCCCTCCCGATTTACACCCCTCCCTATTTACCCTCCTCCCGATTTACCTCCCTTCCGATTTTCCCCTCTCCCGATTTACACCCATCTGATTTACGCCCCACCTGGTTTAGGACCCTCCCGATTTACCTCCATCCCAATTTACCCCTGTTCCTGATTTACGCCTCTCCTGATTTACACCCCTCCCGATTTACCCCCCTCCCGATTTATACACCTCCCAATTTACACCACTCCCGATTTACCCTCCTCCCGATTTATACCCCTCCCGATTTACACCCCTCACGATTTACACCCCCCCTGATGTACCCCCATCCCGATTTACACCGTCCCGATTTACGCCCCTCCCGATTTACACCTCTCCTGATTTACACGCCTCCCGATTTACACCCCTCCCGATTTACCCTCTCCCGATTTATACCCATCCCGATTTACACACCTCCCGATTTACCCCCTTCCCGATTTACCCCCTCCCGATTTACACACCTCCCGATTTACACCTTCCCGATTTACACTCAGATTTACACACATCCCGATTTACACACCTCCCAATTTACACCCCTCCCGATTTACATCCCTCCCGATTTACACCCCTCCCGATTTACACACATCCCGATTCACACCCCTCCCGATTTACAACCCTCCCGATTTACACCCCTCCCGATTTACACCCAATCCGATTTACACCCCTCCCGATTTAAACCCCTTCAGATTTACACCTGTCCCGATTTACACCCCTTCCGTTTTACACCTGTCCCGATTGACACCCCTCCCGATTTACACACCTGCCAATTTACACCTGTCCCGATTTACACACATCCCGATTTGCACCCCTTCCGACTTCCACCCCTCCCGATTTATGCCCCTCCGGATTTACACCTCCCGATTTACACCCCTCCCGATTTACACCCCTCGCGATTTACACACCTCCGCATTTACACCTCCCGAATTACACACCTCCCAATGTACACCTCTCCCAATTTAGACCCGTCTGATTTACACCCCTTCTGATTCCCACCCCTCCCGATTTACACCCCTCCCGATTTACAGCCCTCCCGATTTACACCCCTCCCGATTTACAGCCCTCGTGATTTTCACCCCACCCAATTTACACCTCTCCCGATTTGCACCCCTCCGGATTTACACCTCCCGATTTACACACATCCCGATTTACAGCCCTCCCGATTTGCACACCTCCCGATTTACACACCTCCCGATTTACACCCCTCCCAATTTAAACCATTCCCGATTTACACCCGTCCCGATTTACACCCCTCCCGATTTACAGCCGTTTGATTTCTACCCCTCCCGATTTACACCCCTCCCGATTTACACCCCTCCCGATTTACACCACTCCTGATTTACACCCATCCCGATTTGCAACTCTCCCAGTTTATACCCGTTTGATTGACTCCCGTCCCGATTGACACCCCTCGCGATTTTCACCCCTCCCGATTTACACACCACCCAATTTACACCCCTCCCAATTTACAACCCTCCCGATTTACACACCTCCCGATTTAAACGCTCCCGAATCACGCCCCTCCCGATTTACACCCGTCTGATATACACCCCTCCCGATTTACACCACTCGCGATTTACACCCCTCCCGATTTACACCCTTCCCGATTTACCCTCCTACCGATTTACCTCCCTTCCGATTTTGCCCTCTCCCGATTTACACCCGTCTGATTTACGCCCCTCC
The DNA here is from genome assembly GCF_044704955.1 of Pristiophorus japonicus. NCBI lineage: Eukaryota > Metazoa > Chordata > Chondrichthyes > Pristiophoridae > Pristiophorus > Pristiophorus japonicus. The sequence goes on along the minus strand of NC_091989.1, from coordinate 106,545,687 downwards.
TGGTTTAGGACCCTCCCGATTTACCTCCATCCCGATTTACCCCTGCTCCTGATTTACCACCCTCCTGATTTACACCCCTCCTGATTTACCCCCCTCCCGAATTACACCCCTCCCGATTTACACCCGTCGATTTACACACCTCCCGATTTACACCCCTCCCGATTTGCACACCTCCCGATTTACACCCCTCCCAATTCACACCCCTACTGATTTACACCCCTCCCGATTTACACCTCCCGATTTACACACCTCCCGATGTGCACCCTTCCCGATTCACACCGCTCCGGATTTACACCTCCCAATTTGCACCCCTCCCGGTGTACACCCCTCCCGATTTAAACGCTCCGAATCACGCCCTCCCGATTTACTCCTGTCTGATATACACCCCTCCCGATTTACACCCCTCCCGATTTACACCCCTCCCGATTTACGCTCCTCCCGATTGACCTCCCTCCCGATTTTCCACTCTCCCGATTTACACCCGTCTGATTTACGCCCCTCCTGGTTTAGGACCTCCCGATTTACCTCCATCCCGATTTACCCCTGTTCCTGATTTACGCCCCTCCTGATTTACACCCCTCCCGATTTACCCCCCTCCCGATTTACACCCCTCCCAATTTATACCGCAACTGATTTATACCCCTTCCGATTTACACCCCTCCCGATTTATACAACTCCCGATTTACTCCCCTCCCGATTTACACCCCTCCCGATTTACCCCCCCTCCCGAGTTACACCTCTCCTGATTCACACCCCTCCCGATTTACACCCCTCCCGATTTACCCTCTCCCGATTTATACCCCTCCCGATTTACACACCTCCCGATTTAACCCCTTCCCGATTTACCCCCTCCCAGTTTACATCCCTCCCGATTTACACCACTCCCGATTTACACCTTCCCGATTTACACCCAGATTTACACACATCCCGATTTACACACCTCCCAATTTACACCTGTCCCGATTTACACCCTTACTGATTTACACCTCTCCGGATTTACACCCCTCCAGATTTACACCTCTCCCGATTTACACCCATCCCGATTTACACCCCTCCCGATTTACACCCCTCCCGATTTACACACCTCCCGATTCACACCCCTCCCGATTTACACCGCTCCCGATTTACACCCCTCCGGATTTACACCTCCCGATTTGCACACATCCCGATTTATTCCCCTCCCGATTTGCACACCTCCCGATATAAATCCGTTTGATTTCTACCCTCCCGATTTACACCCCTCCCGATTTACACCCCTCCCAATTTAAACCATTCCCGATTTACACCCCTCCCGATTTACACCCCTCCCGATTTACATCCGTTTGATTTCTACCCCTCCCGATTTACACCCCTCCCGATTTACACCCCTCCCGATTTACAACCCTCCCGATTTACACCACTCCTGATTTACACCCGTCCCGATTTGCAACTCTCCCAATTTATACCCGTTTGATTTACACCCCTCCCGATTGACACCCCTCGCGGTTTTCACCCCTCCTGATTTACACAGCACCCAATTTACAGCCCTCCCAATTTACAACCCTCCCAATTTACACCCATCCGATTTACACCCCTCCCAATGTGCACCGCTCCCGATTTACATGCCTCCCGATTTACACCTCTCCCGATTGATACCTCTCCCGATTAACATCCCTCTCGATTTACACAACTCCCGATTTAAACGCTCCCGAATCACGCCCCTCCCGATTTACACCCGTCTGATATACACCCCTCCCGATTTACACAACTCCCGATTTACACCCCTCCCGATTTACACCCCTCCCGATTTACCCTCCTCCCGATTTACCTCCCTTCCGATTTTCCCCGCTCCCGATTTACAACCATCTGATTTACGCCCGTCCTGGTTTAGGACCCTCCCGATTTACCTCCATCCCGATTTACCCCTGCTCCTGATTTACCCTCCTCCTGATTTACACCCCTCCTGATTTACCCCCCTCCCGAATTACACCCCTCCGGATTTACACCTGTCGATTTGCACACCTCCCGATTCACACCCCTCCCAATTCACACCCCTCCTGATTTACACCCCACCCGATTTACAGCCCTCGCGATTTTCACCCCACCCGATTTGCACACCTCCTGATTTACACCCCTCCCGATTTACACCCCTCCAGATTTACACCCCTCCCGATTTGCACATCTCCCGATTTACACCCCTCCAGATTTACACCCCTCCCGATTTGCACATCTCCCGATTTACACCCCTCCGGATTTACACCTCCCGATTTACACACATCCCGATGTACACCCCTCCCGATTTACACCCCTCCGTATTTACACCTCCCGATTTACACACCTCCCGATTTACACACCTCCCGATGTACACCCCTCCCGATTTACACCCCTCCGGATTTACACCTCCCGATTTACACACCTCCCGATGTACACCTCTCCCGATTTAAACGCTCCCGAATCACGCTCCTCCCGATTTACTCCTGTCTGATATACAGCCCTCCCGATTTACACCCCTCCCGATTTACCCTCCTCCCGATTTACCTCCCTCCTGATTTTCCCCTCTCTCGATTTACACCCGTCTGATTTACACCCCTCCCAATTTATACCGCACCTGATTTATACCCCTTCCGATTTACACCCCTCCCGATTTACACCCATCCCGATTTACACCGTCCCGATTAACTCACCTCCTGATTTACACCCCTCCTGATTTACCCCCCTTCCGATTTACACCCCTCCCGATTTACACCCATCCCGATTTACACCGTCCCGATTTACTCCCCTCCCGATTTACACCCCTCCCGATTTACACCACTCCCGATTTACCCTCTCCCGATTTATACCCCTCCTGATTTACACACCTCCCGATTTACCCCCTTCCCGATTTACCCCCTCCCGGTTTACATCCCTCCCGATTTACACCACTCCCGATTTACACCTTCCCGATTTACACCCAGATTTACACACATCCCGATTTACACACCTCCCAATTTACACCTGTCCCGATTTACACCCTTACTGATTTACACCTCTCCCGATTTACACCCCTCGGGATTAACACCCCTCCCGAGTTACGCCCCATCCTATTTGCACCCCTCCCGATTTACACCTCTCCCGATTTACACACCTCCCAATTTACACACCTCCCGATTTACACCCCTCCCGATTTACACCCCTCCCGATTTACACACCTCCCGATTCATACCCCTCCCGATTTACACCCCTCCCGATTTACACCCCTCCCGATTTACACACATCCCGATTCACACCCCTCCCGAGTTACGCCCCACCCTATTTGCACCCCTCCCGATTTACACCTCTCCCGATTTACACCCATCCCGATTTACACCCCTCCCGATTTACACCCCTCCCGATTTACACACCTCCCGATTCACACCCCTCCCGATTTACACCCCTCCCGATTTACACACCTCCCGATTTACACACCTCCCAATGTACACGCCTCCCAATTTAGACCCGTCTGATTTACACCCCTCCCGATTCACACCCCTCCCGATTTACACCCCACCCGATTTACAGCCCTCGCGATTTTCACCCCTTCCGACTTCCGCCCCTCCCGATTTACGCCCCTCCGGATTTACACCTCCCGATTTATACCCCTCCCGATTTACACCCCTCCCGATTTACACCCCTCCGGATTTACACCTCCCGATTTACACCCCTCCCGATTCACACCCCTCCCGATTTACACCCCTCCCGATTTACACACCTCCGGATTTACACACCTCCCAATGTACACCCCTCCCTATTTAGACCCGTCTGATTTACACCCATCCCGATTCACACCCCTCCCGATTTACACCCCTCCCGATTTACAGCCCTCGCGATTTTCACCCCACCCGATTTACACCTCTCCCGATTTACACCCCTCCCGATTTACATCCGTTTGATTTCTACCCCTCCCGATTTACACCCCTCCCGATTTATACCCCTCCCAATTTAAACCATTCCCGATTTACACCCGTCCCGATTTACACCCCTCCCGATTTACATCCGTTTGATTTCTACCCCTCCCGATTTACACCCCTCCCGATTTACACCCGTCCCGATTTACAACCCTCCCGATTTACACCACTCCTGATTTACACCCGTCCCGATTTGCAACTCTCCCAATTTATACCCGTTTGATTTACACCCCTCCCGATTGACACCCCTCGCGGTTTTCACCCCTCCTGATTTACACAGCACCCAATTTACACCCCTCCCAATTTACAACCCTCCCAATTTACACCCATCCGATTTACACCCCTCCCAATGTGCACCGCTCCCGATTTACATGCCTCCCGATTTACACCTCTCCCGATTGATACCTCTCCCGATTAACACCTCTCCCGATTGATACCTCTCCCGATTAACATCCCTCTCGATTTACACAACTCCCGATTTAAACGCTCCCGAATCACGCCCCTCCCGATTTACACCCGTCTGATATACACCCCTCCCGATTTACACAACTCCCGATTTACACCCCTCCCGATTTACACCCCTCCCGATTTACCCTCCACCCGATTTACCTCCCTTCCGATTTTCCCCGCTCCCGATTTACAACCATCTGATTTACGCCCGTCCTGGTTTAGTACCCTCCCGATTTACCTCCATCCCGATTTACCCCTGCTCCTGATTTACCCTCCTCCTGATTTACACCCCTCCTGATTTACCCCCCTCCCGAATTACACCCCTCCGGATTTGCACCTGTCGATTTGTACACCTCCCGATTCACACCCCTCCCAATTCACACCCCTCCTGATTTACACCCCTCCCGATTTACAGCCCTCGCGATTTTCACCCCACCCGATTTGCACACCTCCTGATTTACACCCCTCCCGATTTACACCCCTCCAGATTTACACCCCTCCCGATTTGCACATCTCCCGATTTACACCCCTCCAGATTTACACCCCTCCCGATTTGCACATCTCCCGATTTACACCCCTCCGGATTTACACCTCCCGATTTACACACCTCCCGATGTACACCCCTCCCGATTTACACCCCTCCGTATTTACACCTCCCGATTTACACACCTCCCGATTTACACACCTCCCGATGTACACCCCTCCCGATTTACACCCCTCCGTATTTACAACTCCCGATTTACACACCTCCCGATGTACACCCTTCCCGATTTAAACGCTCCCGAATCACGCTCCTCCCGATTTACTCCTGTCTGATATACACCCCTCCCGATTCACACCCCTCCCAATTTACACCCCTCCCGATTTACCCTCCTCCCGATTTACCTCCCTCCTGATTTTCCCCTCTCTCGATTTACACCCGTCTGATTTACACCCCTCCCAATTTATACCGCACCTGATTTATACCCGTTCTGATTTACACCCCTCCCGATTTACACCCATCCCGATTTACACCGTCCCGATTAACTCACCTCCTGATTTACACCCCTCCTGATTTACCCCCCTTCCGATTTACACCCCTCCCGATTTACACCCATCCCGATTTACACCGTCCCGATTAACTCCCCTCCCGATTTACACCCCTCCTGATTTACCCCCCTTCCGATTTACACCTATCCTGATTTACACCCCTCCCGATTTACACCCCTCCCGATTTACCATCTCCCGATTTATACCCCTCCCGATTTACACACCTCCCGATTTACCCCCTTCCCGATTTACCCCCTCCCGATTTACACACCTTCCCGATTTACCCCCTTCCCGATTTACCCCCTCCCGATTTACACACCTTCCCGATTTACACCCAGATTTACACACATCCCGATTTACACATCTCCCAATTTACACCTGTCCCGATTTACACCCCTCCCGATTAACACCCCTCCCGATTGACACCTCTCCCGATTTACACCCCTCCCGATTTTCACCTCTCCCGATTTACACCCATCTCATTTACACTGCTTCCAATTTACACACCTCCCGATTTACACCCCTCCCGATTTATGCCCCTCCCAATTTGCACTCCTCCCGTTTTACACCCCTCCCGATTTACGCCCCTCCCAATTTACACCACTCCTGATTTACACCCGTCCCGATTTACATCCCCCCCCCCGATTTACATTCGTTTGATTTCTCCCCCTCCCGATTTAGACCCCTCCCGATTTCCATCCCTCCCGATTTACACCATTCCTGATTTACACCGTCCCGATTTACATCCGTTTGATTTCCACCCCTCCCGATTTACACCCCTCCCAATTTACACCCCTCCCGATTTACACCTCTCCGGATTTACACCCCTCCCGATTTACATCCGTTTGATTTCTACCACTCGGATTTACCCCCCTCCTGATTGACACCCCTCCCGATTTACACCCGTTTGATTTCCACCCCTCCCGATTTACACCCCTCCCAATTTACACCCCTCCCGATTTACACCCCTCCGGATTTACACCTCCCGATTTACACACCTCCTGATGTACACCCCTCCCGATTTACACCCCTCCGGCCTTACACCTCCCGATTTACACACCTCCCGATGTACAACTCTCCCGATTTAAACGCTCCCGAATCACACCCCTCCTGATTTACTCCTGTCTGATATACACCCCTCCCCATTCACACCCCTCCCGATTTACACCCCTCCCGATTTACACCCCTCCCGATTTACCCCCCTCCTGATTTACCCCCCTCCCGATTTACAACCCTCCCAATTTATACCGCACCTGATTTATACCCCTTCCGATTTACACCCCTCCCGATTTATACACCTCCCAATTTACACCACTCCCGATTTACCCTCCTCCTGATTTAAATCCCTCCCGATTTACACCTCTCCTGATTTACACCCCCCCTGATTTACACCCATCCCGATTTACACCGTCCCAATTTACTCTCCTCACGATTTACACCCCTCCCGATTTACCCCCTCCCGATTTACACCTCTCCTGATTTACACCCCTCCCGATTTACACCCCTCCCGATTTACCCTCTCCCGATTTATACCCCTCCCGATTTACACACCTCCCGATTTACCCCCTTCCCGATTTACCCCCTCCCGGTTTACATCCCTCCCGATTTACACCACTCCCGATTTACACCTTCCCGATTTACACCCAGATTTACACACATCCCGATTTACACACCTCCCAATTTACACCTGTCCCGATTTACACCCTTACTGATTTACACCTCTCCCGATTTACACCCCTCGGGATTAACACCCCTCCCGAGTTACGCCCCATCCTATTTACACCACTCCCGATTTACCCTCCTCCCGATTTATACCCCTCCCGATTTACACCTCTCCTGATTTACACCCCCCCTGATTTACACCCATCCCGATTTACACCGTCCCAATTTACTCCCCTCACGATTTACACCCCTCCCGATTTACCCCCTCCCGATTTACACCTCTCCTGATTTACACCCCTCCCGATTTACACCCCTCCCGATTTACCCTCTCCCGATTTATACCCCTCCCGATTTACACACCTCCCGATTTGCCCCCTTCCCGATTTACCCCCTCCCGATTTACACACCTCCCGATTTACACCCCTCCCGATTTACACCTTCCCGATTTACACCCAGATTTACACACATCCCTATTTACACACCTCCCTATTTACACCTGTACCGATTTACACCCTTACTGATTTACACCTCTCCCGATTTACACCCCTCCCAATTTACACCCCTCCCGATTTACACCCCTCCCGATTTACACACCTCCCGATTTACACCCCTCCCGATTTACACCTCTCCCGATTTACACCCCTCCCAATTTACACACCTCCCGATTTACACCCCTCCCGATTTACACCCCTCCCGATTTACACACCTCCCGATTCACACCCCTCCCGAATTACACCCCTCCCGATTTACACCCCTCCCGATTTACACACATCCCGATTCACACCCCTCCCGAGTTACGCCCCACCCTATTTGCACCCCTCTCGATTTACAGCTCTCCCGATTTACACCCATCCCGATTTACACCCCTCCCGATTTATACCCCTCCCGATTTACACACCTCCCGATTCACACCCCTCCCGATTTACACCCCTCCCGATTTACACATCTCCGGATTTACACACCTCCCAATGTACACGCCTCCCAATTTAGACCCGTCTGATTTACACCCCTCCCGATTCACACGCCTCCCGATTTACACCACTCCCGATTTACAGCCCTCGCGATTTTCACCCCTTCCGACTTCCGCCCCTCCCGATTTACGCCCCTCCGGATTTACACCTCCCGATTTACACCCCTCCCGATTTACACCCCTCCCGATTTACACCCCTCCGGATTTACACGTCCCGATCTACACCCCTCCCGATTCACACCCCTCCCGATTTACACCCCTCCCGATTTACACACCTCCGGATTTACACACCTCCCAATGTACACCCCTCCCTATTTAGACCCGTCTGATTTACACCCCTCCCGATTCACACCCCTCCCGATTTACACACCTCCCGATTTACAGCCCTCGCGATTTTTACCCCACCCGATTTACACCTCCCCGGATTTGCACCCCTCCGGATTTACACCTCCCGATTTACACACATCCCGATTTATACCCCTCCCGATTTGCACACCTCCCGATTTAAATCCGTTTGATTTCTACCCCTCCCGATTTACACCCCTCCCGATTTACACCCCTCCCAATTTAAACCATTCCCGATTTACACCCCTCCCGATTCACACCCCTCCCGATTTACATCCGTTTGATTTCTACCCCTCCCGATTTACACCACTCCCGATTTATACACCTCTCAATTTAAACCATTCCCGATTTACACCCGTCCCGATTTACACCCCTCCCGATTTACATCCGTTTGATTGCTACCCCTCCCGATTTACACCCCTCCCGATTTACACCCCTCCCGATTTACAACCCTCCCGATTTACACCACTCCTGATTTACACCCGTCCCGATTTGCAACTCTCCCAATTTATACCCGTTTGATTTACACCCCTCCCGATTGACACCCCTCGCGGTTTTCACCCCTCCTGATTTACACAGCACCCAATTTACACCCCTCCCAATTTACAACCCTCCCGATTTACACCCATCCGATTTACACCTCTCCCGATTGATACCCCTCCCGATTAACACCTCTCCTGATTGATACCTCTCCCGATTAGCATCCCTCTCGATTTACACAACTCCCGATTTAAACGCTCCCGAATCACGCCCCTCCCGATTTACACCCGTCTGATATACACCCCTCCCGATTTACACAACTCCCGATTTACACCCCTCCCGATTTACCTCCCTTCCGATTTTCCCCGCTCCCGATTTACAACCATCTGATTTACGCCCGTCCTGGTTTAGGACCCTCCCGATTTACCTCCATCCCGATTTACCCCTGCTCCTGATTTACCCTCCTCCTGATTTACACCCCTCCTGATTTACCCCCCTCCCGAATTACACCCCTCCGGATTTACACCTGTCGATTTGCACACCTCCCGATTCACACCCCTCCCAATTCACACCCCTCCTGATTTACACCCCTCCCGATTTACAGCCCTCGCGAGTTTCACCCCACCCGATTTGCACACCTCCTGATTTACACCCCTCCCGATTTACACCCCTCCAGATTTACACCCCTCCCGATTTGCACATCTCCCGATTTACACCCCTCCAGATTTACACCCCTCCCGATTTGCACATCTCCCGATTTACACCCCTCCCGATTTACACCCGTCCCAATTTACACCCATTTGATTTCTGTCCCTCCCGATTTACACCCCTCCCGATTTGCACATCTCCCGATTTACACCCCTCCAGATTTACACCCCTCCCGATTTGCACATCTCCCGATTTACACCCCTCCGGATTTACACCTCCCGATTTACACACCTCCCGATGTACACCCCTCCCGATTTACACCCCTCCGTATTTACACCTCCCGATTTACACACCTCCCGATTTACACACCTCCCAATGTACACCCCTCCCGATTTACACCCCTCTGGATTTACACCTCCCGATTTACACACCTCCCGATGTACACCCCTCCCGATTTAAACGCTCCCGAATCACGCTCCTACCGATTTACTACTGTCTGATATACACCCCTCCCGAATCACACCCCTCCCGATTTACACCCCTCCCGATTTACCCTCTTCCCGATTTACCTCCCTCCCGATTTTCCCCTCTCCCGATTTACACCCGTCTGATTTACACCCCTCCCAATTTATACCGCACCTGATTTATACCCCTTCCGATTTACACCCCTCCCGATTTACACCCATCCCGATTTACACCGTCCCGATTAACTCACCTCCCGATTTACACCCCTCCTGATTTACCCCCCTTCCGATTTACATCCCTCCCAATTTACACCCATCCCGATTTACACCGTCCCGATTAACTCCCCTCCCGATTTACACCCCTCCTGATTTACCGCCCTTCCGATTTACACCTCTCCTGATTTACACCCCTCCCGATTTACACCCCTCCCGATTTACCATCTCCCGATTTATACCCCTCCTGATTTACACACCTCCCGATTTACCCCCTTCCCGATTTACCCCCTCCCGATTTACACACCTTCCCGATTTACACCCAGATTTACACACATCCCGATTTACACATCTCCCAATTTACACCCGTCCCGATTTACACCCCTCCCGATTAACACCCCTCCCGATTTACACCTCTCCCGATTTACACCCCTCCCGATTTACACCCCTCTCGATTTACACCCATCTCATTTACACTGCTTCCAATTTACACTCCTCCCGATTTACGCCCCTCCCAATTTGCACTCCTCCTGTTTTACACCCCTCCCGATTTACGCCCCTCCCAATTTACACCACTCCTGATTTACACCCGTCCCGATTTACATCCCCCCCCGAGATTTACATTCGTTTGATTTCCACCCCTCCCGATTTACACCCCTCCCAATTTACAGCCCTCCCGATTTACACCTCTCCGGATTTACACCCCTCCCGATTTACATCCGTTTGATTTCTACCACTCCGATTTACCCCCCTCCTGATTGACACCCCTCCCGATTTACACCCCCGCTGATTGACACCCCTCCCGATTTACACCCGTTTGATTTCCACCCCTCCCGATTTACACCCCTCCCAATTTACACCCCTCCCGATTTACACCCCTCCGGATTTACACCTCCCGATTTACACACCTCCTGATGTACACCCCTCCCGATTTACACCCCTCCGGCCTTACACCTCCCGATTTACACACCTCCCGCTGTACACCCCTCCCGATTTAAACGCTCCCGAATCACACCCCTCCTGATTTACTCCTGTCTGATATACACCCCTCCCCATTCACACCCCTCCCGATTTACACCCCTCCCGATTTACACCCCGCCCGATTTACCCCCCTCCCGATTTACCCCCCTCCCGATTTACAACCCTCCCAATTTATACCGCACCTGATTTATACCCCTTCCGATTTACACCCCTCCCGATTTATACACCTCCCAATTTACACCACTCCCGATTTACCCTCCTCCCGATTTATACCCCTCCCGATTTACACCTCTCCTGATTTACACCCCCCCTGATTTACACCCATCCCGATTTACACCGTCCCAATTTACTCCCCTCACGATTTACACCCCTCCCGATTTACCCCCTCCCGATTTACACCTCTCCTGATTTACACCCCTCCCGATTTACACCCCTCCCGATTTACCCTCTCCCGATTTATACCCCTCCCGATTTACACACCTCCCGATTTGCCCCCTTCCCGATTTACCCCCTCCCGATTTACACACCTCCCGATTTACACCCCTCCCGATTTACACCTTCCCGATTTACACCCAGATTTACACACATCCCTATTTACACACCTCCCTATTTACACCTGTACCGATTTACACCCTTACTGATTTACACCTCTCCCGATTTACACCCCTCCCAATTTACACCCCTCCCGATTTACACCCCTCCCGATTTACACACCTCCCGATTTACACACCTCCCGATTCACACCCCTCCCGATTTACACCCCTCCCGATTTACAGCCCTCCCGATTTACACACATCCCGATTCACACCCCTCCCGAGTTACGCCCCACACTATTTGCACCCCTCCCGATTTACACCTCTCCCGATTTACACCCATCCCGATTTACACCCCTCCCGATTTACACACCTCCCGATTCACACCCCTCCCAATTTACACCCCTCCCAATTTACACACCTCTGGATATACACACCTCCCAATGTACACCCCTCCCAATTTAGACCCGTCTGATTTACACCCCTCCCGAATCACACCCCTCCCGATTTACACCCCTCCCGATTTACAGCCCTCGGGATTTTCACCGCTTCCGACTTCCACCCCTCCCGATTTACGCCCCTCCGGATTTACACCTCCCGTTTTACACCCCTCCCGATTTACACCCCTCCCGATTTACACCCCTCCCGATTTACACCCCTCCCGATTTACACACCTCCGGATTTACACACCTCCCAATGTACACCCCTCCCAATTTAGACCCGTCTGATTTACACCCCTCCCGATTCACACCCCACCCGATTTACACCTCTCCCGATTTACACCCCTCCGGATTTAAACCATCCGATTTACATACGTCCCGATTTACACCCCTCCTGATTTGCACACCTCCCGATTTACATCCGTTTGATTTCTTCCCCTCCTGATTTACACCCCTCCCGATTTACAACGCTCCCGATTTACACCACTCCTGATTTACACCCGTCACGATTTGCAACTCTCCCAATTTATTCCCGTTTGATTTACACCCCTCCCGATTGACACCCCTCGCGGTTTTCACCCCTCCCGATCTACACACCACCCAATTTACATGCCTCCCAATTTACAACCCTCCCGATTTACACCCATCCGATTTACACCCCTCCCAATGTGCACCGCTCCCGATTTACATGCCTCCCGATTTACACCTCTCCCGATTGATACCCCTCCCGATTAACACCTCTTCCGATTGATACCTCTCCCGATTAACATCCCTCTCGATTAACACAACTCCCGATTAAAACCCTCCCGAATCACGCCCCTCCCAATTTACACCCGTCTGATATACACCCCTCCCGATTTACACCACTCCCGATTTACACCCCTCCCGATTTACACCCCTCCCGATTTACCCTACTCCCGATTTACCTCCCTTCCGATTTTCCCCTCTCCCGATTTACAATCATCTGATTTACGCCCGTCCTGGTTTAGGACCCTCCCGATTTACCTCCATCCCGATTTACCCCTGCTCCTGATTTACCCCCCTCCTGATTTACACCCCTCCTGATTTACCCCCCTCCCGAATTACACCCCTCCCGATTTACACCCCTCCCGATTTGCACATCTCCCGATTTACACCCCTCCCGATTTACACCCCTCCCGATTTACACCCCTCCCAATTTACACCCATTTGATTTCTATCCCTCCCGATTAACACCCCTCCCGATTTACACCCCTCCGGATTTACACCTCCCGATTTACACACCTCCCGATGTACACCCCTCCCGATTTACACCTCTCCTGATTGACACCCCTCCCGATTTACACCCCTCCCAATTTACCCTCTCCCGATTTATACCCCTCCCGATTTACACACCTCCCGATTTACCCCCTTCCCGATTTACCCCCTCCCGGTTTACATCCCTCCCGATTTACACCACTCCCGATTTACACCTTCCCGATTTACACCCAGATTTACACACATCCCGATTTACACACCTCCCAATTTACACCTGTCCCGATTTACACCCTTACTGATTTACACCCCTCCCGATTTACCCTCTCCCGATTTATACCCCTCCCGATTTACACACCTCCCGATTTACCCCCTTCCCGATTTACCCCCTCCCGGTTTACATCCCTCCCGATTTACACCACTCCCGATTTACACCTTCCCGATTTACACCCAGATTTACACACAGCCCGATTTACACACCTCCCAATTTACACCTGTCCCGATTTACACCCTTACTGATTTACACCTCTCCCGATTTACACCCCTCGGGATTAACACCCCTCCCGAGTTACGCCCCATCCTATTTGCACCCCTCCCGATTTACACCTCTCACGATTTACACCCCTCCCAATTTACACACCTCCCGATTTACACCCCTCCCGATTTACACCCCTCCCGATTTACACACCTCCCGATTCACACCCCTCCCGATTTACACCCCTCCCGATTTACACCCCTCCCGATTTACACACATCCCGATTCACACCCCTCCCGAGTTACGCCCCACCCTATTTGCACCCCTCCCGATTTACAGCTCTCCCGATTTACACCCATCCCGATTTACACCCCTCCCGATTTATACCCCTCCCGATTTACACACCTCCCGATTCACACCCCTCCCGATTTACACCCCTCCCGATTTACACATCTCCGGATTTACACCTCCCGATTTACACACCTCCTGATGTACACCCCTCCCGATTTACACTCCTCCGGCCTTACACCTCCCGATTTACACACCTCCCAATGTACACGCCTCCGAATTTAGACCCGTCTGATTTACACCCCTCCCGATTCACACCCCTCCCGATTTACACCCCTCCCGATTTACAGCCCTCGCGATTTTCACCCCTTCCGACTTCCGCCCCTTCCGATTTACGCCCCTCCGGATTTACACCTCCCGATTTACACCCCTCCCGATTTACACCCCTCCCGATTTACACCCCTCCGGATTTACACCTCCCGATTTACACCCCTCCTGATTCACACCCCTCCCGATTTACACCCCTCCCGATTTACACACCTCCCAATGTACACCCCTCCTTATTTAGACCCGTCTGATTTACACCCCTCCCGATTCACACCCCTCCCGATTTACACCCCTCCCGATTTACAGCCCTCGCGAATTTCACCCCACCCGATTTACACCTCCCCGGATTTACACCCATCCGGATTTACACCTCCCGATTTACACACATCCCGATTTATACCCCTCCCGATTTGCACACCTCCCGATTTAAATCCGTTTGATTTCTACTCATCCCGATTTACACCCCTCCCGATTTACACCCCTCCCAATTTAAACCATTCCCGATTTACACCCCTCCCGATTTACACCCCTCCCGATTTACATCCGTTTGATTTCTACCCCTCCCGATTTACACCACTCCCGATTTATACACCTCCCAATTTAAACCATTCCCGATTTACACCCGTCCCGATTTACACCCCTCCCGATTTACATCCGTTTGATTTCTACCCCTCCCGATTTACTCCCCTCCCGATTTACACCCCTCCCGATTTACAACCCTCCCGATTTACACCACTCCTGATTTACACCCGTCCCGATTTGCAACTCTCCCAATTTATACCCGTTTGATTTACACCCCTCCCGATTAAAACCCTCCCGAATCACGCCCCTCCCAATTTACACCCGTCTGATATACACCCCTCCCGATTTACACCACTCCCGATTTACACCCCTCCCGATTTACACCCCTCCCGATTTACCCTCCTCCCGATTTACCTCCCTTCCGATTTTCCCCTCTCCCGATTTACAACCATCTGATTTACGCCCGTCCTGGTTTAGGACCCTCCCGATTTACCTCCATCCCGATTTACCCCTGCTCCTGATTTACCCCCCTCCTGATTTACACCCCTCCTGATTTACCCCCCTCCCGAATTACACCCCTCCCGATTTACACCCCTCCCGATTTGCACATCTCCCGATTTACACCCCTCCCGATTTACACCCCTCCCGATTTACACCCCTCCCAATTTACACCCATTTGATTTCTATCCCTCCCGATTTACACCCCTCCCGATTTACACCCCTCCGGATTTACACCTCCCGATTTACACACCTCCCGATGTACACCCCTCCCGATTTACACCTCTCCTGATTGACACCCCTCCCGATTTACACCCCTCCCAATTTACCCTCTCCCGATATATACCCCTCCCGATTTACACACCTCCCGATTTACCCCCTTCCCGATTTACCCCCTCCCGGTTTACATCCCTCCCGATTTACACCTTCCCGATTTACACCCAGATTTACACACATCCCGATTTACACACCTCCCAATTTACACCTGTCCCGATTTACACCCTTACTGATTTACACCCCTCCCGATTTACCCTCTCCCGATTTATACCCCTCCTGATTTACACACCTCCCGATTTACCCCCTTCCCGATTTACCCCCTCCCGGTTTACATCCCTCCCGATTTACACCACTCCCGATTTACACCTTCCCGATTTACACCCAGATTTACACACAGCCCGATTTACACACCTCCCAATTTACACCTGTCCCGATTTACACCCTTACTGATTTACACCTCTCCCGATTTACACCCCTCGGGATTAACACCCCTCCCGAGTTACGCCCCATCCTATTTGCACCCCTCCCGATTTACACCTCTCCCGATTTACACCCCTCCCAATTTACACACCTCCCGATTTACACCCTTCCCGATTTACACCCCTCCCGATTTACACACCTCCCGATTCACACCCCTCCCGATTTACACCCCTCCCGATTTACACCCCTCCCGATTTACACACATCCCGATTCACACCCCTCCCGAGTTACGCCCCACCCTATTTGCACCCCTCCCGATTTACAGCTCTCCCGATTTACACCCATCCCGATTTACACCCCTCCCGATTTATACCCCTCCCGATTTACACACCTCCCGATTCACACCCCTCCCGATTTACACCCCTCCCGATTTACACATCTCCGGATTTACACCTCCCGATTTACACACCTCCTGATGTACGCCCCTCCCGATTTACACCCCTCCGGCCTTACACCTCCCGATTTACACACCTCCCAATGTACACGCCTCCGAATTTAGACCCGTCTGATTTACACCCCTCCCGATTCACACCCCTCCCGATTTACACCCCTCCCGATTTACAGCCCTCGCGATTTTCACCCCTTCCGACTTCCGCCCCTTCCGATTTACGCCCCTCCGGATTTACACCTCCCGATTTACACCCCTCCCGATTTACACCCCTCCCGATTAACACCCCTCCGGATTTACACCTCCCGATTCACACCCCTCCCGATTCACACCCCTCCCGATTTACACCCCTCCCGATTTACACACCTCCCAATGTACACCCCTCCTTATTTAGACCCGTCTGATTTACACCCCTCCCGATTCACACCCCTCCCGATTTACACCCCTCCCGATTTACAGCCCTCGCGAATTTCACCCCACCCGATTTACACCTCCCCGGATTTATACCCATCCGGATTTACACCTCCCGATTTACACACATCCCGATTTATACCCCTCCCGATTTGCACACCTCCCGATTTAAATCCGTTTGATTTCTACCCCTCCCGATTTACACCCCTCCCGATTTACACCCCTCCCAATTTAAACCATTCCCGATTTACACCCCTCCCGATTTACACCCCTCCCGATTTACATCCGTTTGATTTCTACCCCTCCCGATTTACACCACTCCCGATTTATACACCTCCCAATTTAAACCATTCCCGATTTACACCCGTCCCGATTTACACCCCTCCCGATTTACATCCGTTTGATTTCTACCCCTCCCGATTTACACCCCTCCCGATTTACACCCCTCCCGATTTACAACCCTCCCGATTTACACCACTCCTGATTTACACCCGTCCCGATTTGCAACTCTCCCAATTTATACCCGTTTGATTTACACCCCTCCCGATTAAAACCCTCCCGAATCACGCCCCTCCCAATTTACACCCGTCTGATATACACCCCTCCCGATTTACACCACTCCCGATTTACACCCCTCCCGATTTACACCCCTCCCGATTTACCCTACTCCCGATTTACCTCCCTTCCGATTTTCCCCTCTCCCGATTTACAACCATCTGATTTACGCCCGTCCTGGTTTAGGACCCTCCCGATTTACCTCCATCCCGATTTACCCCTGCTCCTGATTTACCCCCCTCCTGATTTACACCCCTCCTGATTTACCCCCCTCCCGAATTACACCCCTCCCGATTTACACCCCTCCCGATTTGCACATCTCCCGATTTACACCCCTCCCGATTTACACCCCTCCCGATTTACACCCCTCCCAATTTACACCCATTTGATTTCTATCCCTCCCGATTTACACCCCTCCCGATTTACACCCCTCTGGATTTACACCTCCCGATTTACACACCTCCCGATGTACACCCCTCCCGATTTACACCTCTCCTGATTGACACCCCTCCCGATTTACACCCCTCCCAATTTACCCTCTCCCGATATATACCCCTCCCGATTTACACACCTCCCGATTTACCCCCTTCCCGATTTACCCCCTCCCGGTTTACATCCCTCCCGATTTACACCACTCCCGATTTACACCTTCCCGATTTACACCCAGATTTACACACATCCCGATTTACACACCTCCCAATTTACACCTGTCCCGATTTACACCCTTACTGATTTACACCCCTCCCGATTTACCCTCTCCCGATTTATACCCCTCCCGATTTACACACCTCCCGATTTACCCCCTTCCCGATTTACCCCCTCCCGGTTTACATCCCTCCCGATTTACACCACTCCCGATTTACACCTTCCCGATTTACACCCAGATTTACACACAGCCCGATTTACACACCTCCCAATTTACACCTGTCCCGATTTACACCCTTACTGATTTACACCTCTCCCGATTTACACCCCTCGGGATTAACACCCCTCCCGAGTTACGCCCCATCCTATTTGCACCCCTCCCGATTTACATCCGTTTGATTTCTACCCCTCCCGATTTACTCCCCTCCCGATTTACACCCCTCCCGATTTACAACCCTCCCGATTTACACCACTCCTGATTTACACCCGTCCCGATTTGCAACTCTCCCAATTTATACCCGTTTGATTTACACCCCTCCCGATTAAAACCCTCCCGAATCACGCCCCTCCCAATTTACACCCGTCTGATATACACCCCTCCCGATTTACACCACTCCCGATTTACACCCCTCCCGATTTACACCCCTCCCGATTTACCCTCCTCCCGATTTACCTCCCTTCCGATTTTCCCCTCTCCCGATTTACAACCATCTGATTTACGCCCGTCCTGGTTTAGGACCCTCCCGATTTACCTCCATCCCGATTTACCCCTGCTCCTGATTTACCCCCCTCCTGATTTACACCCCTCCTGATTTACCCCCCTCCCGAATTACACCCCTCCCGATTTACACCCCTCCCGATTTGCACATCTCCCGATTTACACCCCTCCCGATTTACACCCCTCCCGATTTACACCCCTCCCAATTTACACCCATTTGATTTCTATCCCTCCCGATTTACACCCCTCCCGATTTACACCCCTCCGGATTTACACCTCCCGATTTACACACCTCCCGATGTACACCCCTCCCGATTTACACCTCTCCTGATTGACACCCCTCCCGATTTACACCCCTCCCAATTTACCCTCTCCCGATATATACCCCTCCCGATTTACACACCTCCCGATTTACCCCCTTCCCGATTTACCCCCTCCCGGTTTACATCCCTCCCGATTTACACCTTCCCGATTTACACCCAGATTTACACACATCCCGATTTACACACCTCCCAATTTACACCTGTCCCGATTTACACCCTTACTGATTTACACCCCTCCCGATTTACCCTCTCCCGATTTATACCCCTCCTGATTTACACACCTCCCGATTTACCCCCTTCCCGATTTACCCCCTCCCGGTTTACATCCCTCCCGATTTACACCACTCCCGATTTACACCTTCCCGATTTACACCCAGATTTACACACAGCCCGATTTACACACCTCCCAATTTACACCTGTCCCGATTTACACCCTTACTGATTTACACCTCTCCCGATTTACACCCCTCGGGATTAACACCCCTCCCGAGTTACGCCCCATCCTATTTGCACCCCTCCCGATTTACACCTCTCCCGATTTACACCCCTCCCAATTTACACACCTCCCGATTTACACCCTTCCCGATTTACACCCCTCCCGATTTACACACCTCCCGATTCACACCCCTCCCGATTTACACCCCTCCCGATTTACACCCCTCCCGATTTACACACATCCCGATTCACACCCCTCCCGAGTTACGCCCCACCCTATTTGCACCCCTCCCGATTTACAGCTCTCCCGATTTACACCCATCCCGATTTACACCCCTCCCGATTTATACCCCTCCCGATTTACACACCTCCCGATTCACACCCCTCCCGATTTACACCCCTCCCGATTTACACATCTCCGGATTTACACCTCCCGATTTACACACCTCCTGATGTACGCCCCTCCCGATTTACACCCCTCCGGCCTTACACCTCCCGATTTACACACCTCCCAATGTACACGCCTCCGAATTTAGACCCGTCTGATTTACACCCCTCCCGATTCACACCCCTCCCGATTTACACCCCTCCCGATTTACAGCCCTCGCGATTTTCACCCCTTCCGACTTCCGCCCCTTCCGATTTACGCCCCTCCGGATTTACACCTCCCGATTTACACCCCTCCCGATTTACACCCCTCCCGATTAACACCCCTCCGGATTTACACCTCCCGATTCACACCCCTCCCGATTCACACCCCTCCCGATTTACACCCCTCCCGATTTACACACCTCCCAATGTACACCCCTCCTTATTTAGACCCGTCTGATTTACACCCCTCCCGATTCACACCCCTCCCGATTTACACCCCTCCCGATTTACAGCCCTCGCGAATTTCACCCCACCCGATTTACACCTCCCCGGATTTATACCCATCCGGATTTACACCTCCCGATTTACACACATCCCGATTTATACCCCTCCCGATTTGCACACCTCCCGATTTAAATCCGTTTGATTTCTACCCCTCCCGATTTACACCCCTCCCGATTTACACCCCTCCCAATTTAAACCATTCCCGATTTACACCCCTCCCGATTTACACCCCTCCCGATTTACATCCGTTTGATTTCTACCCCTCCCGATTTACACCACTCCCGATTTATACACCTCCCAATTTAAACCATTCCCGATTTACACCCGTCCCGATTTACACCCCTCCCGATTTACATCCGTTTGATTTCTACCCCTCCCGATTTACACCCCTCCCGATTTACACCCCTCCCGATTTACAACCCTCCCGATTTACACCACTCCTGATTTACACCCGTCCCGATTTGCAACTCTCCCAATTTATACCCGTTTGATTTACACCCCTCCCGATTAAAACCCTCCCGAATCACGCCCCTCCCAATTTACACCCGTCTGATATACACCCCTCCCGATTTACACCACTCCCGATTTACACCCCTCCCGATTTACACCCCTCCCGATTTACCCTACTCCCGATTTACCTCCCTTCCGATTTTCCCCTCTCCCGATTTACAACCATCTGATTTACGCCCGTCCTGGTTTAGGACCCTCCCGATTTACCTCCATCCCGATTTACCCCTGCTCCTGATTTACCCCCCTCCTGATTTACACCCCTCCTGATTTACCCCCCTCCCGAATTACACCCCTCCCGATTTACACCCCTCCCGATTTGCACATCTCCCGATTTACACCCCTCCCGATTTACACCCCTCCCGATTTACACCCCTCCCAATTTACACCCATTTGATTTCTATCCCTCCCGATTTACACCCCTCCCGATTTACACCCCTCTGGATTTACACCTCCCGATTTACACACCTCCCGATGTACACCCCTCCCGATTTACACCTCTCCTGATTGACACCCCTCCCGATTTACACCCCTCCCAATTTACCCTCTCCCGATATATACCCCTCCCGATTTACACACCTCCCGATTTACCCCCTTCCCGATTTACCCCCTCCCGGTTTACATCCCTCCCGATTTACACCACTCCCGATTTACACCTTCCCGATTTACACCCAGATTTACACACATCCCGATTTACACACCTCCCAATTTACACCTGTCCCGATTTACACCCTTACTGATTTACACCCCTCCCGATTTACCCTCTCCCGATTTATACCCCTCCCGATTTACACACCTCCCGATTTACCCCCTTCCCGATTTACCCCCTCCCGGTTTACATCCCTCCCGATTTACACCACTCCCGATTTACACCTTCCCGATTTACACCCAGATTTACACACAGCCCGATTTACACACCTCCCAATTTACACCTGTCCCGATTTACACCCTTACTGATTTACACCTCTCCCGATTTACACCCCTCGGGATTAACACCCCTCCCGAGTTACGCCCCATCCTATTTGCACCCCTCCCGATTTACACCTCTCCCGATTTACACCCCTCCCAATTTACACACCTCCCGATTTACACCCCTCCCGATTTACACCCCTCCCGATTTACACACGTCCCGATTCACACCCCTCCCGATTTACACCCCTCCCGATTTACACCCCTCCCGATTTACACCCCTCCCGATTTACACCCCTCCCGAGTTACGCCCCACCCTATTTGCACCCCTCCCGATTTACAGCTCTCCCGATTTACACCCATCCCGATTTACACCCCTCCCGATTTATACCCCTCCCGATTTACACACCTCCCGATTCACACCCCTCCCGATTTACACCCCTCCCGATTTACACATCTCCGGATTTACACCTCCCGATTTACACACCTCCTGATGTACGCCCCTCCCGATTTACACCCCTCCGGCCTTACACCTCCCGATTTACACACCTCCCAATGTACACGCCTCCGAATTTAGACCCGTCTGATTTACACCCCTCCCGATTCACACCCCTCCCGATTTACACCCCTCCCGATTTACAGCCCTCGCGATTTTCACCCCTTCCGACTTCCGCCCCTTCCGATTTACGCCCCTCCGGATTTACACCTCCCGATTTACACCCCTCCCGATTTACACCCCTCCCGATTTACACCCCTCCGGATTTACACCTCCCGATTTACACCCCTCCCGATTCACACCCCTCCCGATTTACACCCCTCCCGATTTACACACCTCCCAATGTACACCCCTCCTTATTTAGACCCGTCTGATTTACACCCCTCCCGATTCACACCCCTCCCGATTTACACCCCTCCCGATTTACAGCCCTCGCGAATTTCACCCCACCCGATTTACACCTCCCCGGATTTACACCCATCCGGATTTACACCTCCCGATTTACACACATCCCGATTTATACCCCTCCCGATTTGCACACCTCCCGATTTAAATCCGTTTGATTTCTACCCCTCCCGATTTACACCCCTCCCGATTTACACCCCTCCCAATTTAAACCATTCCCGATTTACACCCCTCCCGATTTACACCCCTCCCGATTTACATCCGTTTGATTTCTACCCCTCCCGATTTACACCCCTCCCGATTTACAACCCTCCCGATTTACACCACTCCTGATTTACACCCGTCCCGATTTGCAACTCTCCCAATTTATACCCGTTTGATTTACACCCCTCCCGATTGACACCCCTCGCGGCTTTCACCCCTCCTGATTTACACAGCACCCAATTTACACCCCTCCCAATTTACAACCCTCCCGATTTACACCCATCCGATTTACACCCCTCCCAATGTGCACCGCTCCCGATTTACATGCCTCCCGATTTACACCTCTCCCGATTGATACCCCTCCCGATTAACACCTCTCCCGATTGATACCTCTCCCGATTAACATCCCTCTCGATTTACACAACTCCCGATTTAAACGCTCCCGAATCACGCCCCTCCCGATTTACACCCGTCTGATATACACCCCTCCCGATTTACACAACTCCCGATTTACACCCCTCCCGATTTACATCCCTTCTGATTTTCCCCGCTCCCGATTTACAACCATCTGATTTACGCCCGTCCTGGTTTAGGACCCTCCCGATTTACCTCCATCCCGATTTACCCCTGCTCCTGATTTACCCTCCTCCTGATTTACACCCCTCCTGATTTACCCCACTCCCGAATTACACCCCTCCGGATTTACACCTGTCGATTTGCACACCTCCCGATTCACACCCCTCCCAATTCACACCCCTCCTGATTTAAACCCCTCCCGATTTACAGCCCTCGCGATTTTCACCCCACCCGATTTGCACACCTCCTGATTTACACCCCTCCCGATTTACACCCCTCCAGATTTACACCCCTCCCGATTTGCACATCTCCTGATTTACACCCCTCCAGATTTACACCCCTCCCGATTTGCACATCTCCCGATTTACACCCCTCCCGATTTACACCCGTCCCAATTTACACCCATTTGATTTCTGTCCCTCCCGATTTACACCCCTCCCGATTTGCACATCTCCCGATTTACACCCCTCCAGATTTACACCCCTCCCGATTTGCACATCTCCCGATTGACACCCCTCCGGATTTACACCTCCCGATTTACACACCTCCCGATGTACACCCCTCCCGATTTACACCCCTCCGTATTTACAACTCCCGATTTACACACCTCCCGATTTACACACCTCCCGATGTACACCCCTCCCGATTTACACCCCTCCGGATTTACACCTCCCGATTTACACACCTCCCGATGTACACCCCTCCCGATTTAAACGCTCCCGAATCACGCTCCTCCCGATTTACTCCTGTCTGATATACACCCCTCCCGATTCACACCCCTCCCGATTTACACCCCTCCCGATTTACCCTCTTCCCGATTTACCTCCCTCCCGATTTTCCCCTCTCCCGATTTACACCCGTCTGATTTACACCCCTCCAAATTTATACCGCACCTGATTTATACACCTTCCGATTTACACCCCTCCCGATTTACACCCATCCCGATTTACACCATCCCGATTAACTCACCTCCCGATTTGCACCCCTCCTGATTTACCCCCCTTCCGATTTACATCCCTCCCGATTTACACCCATCCCGATTTATACCGTCCCGATTAACTCCCCTCCCGATTTACACCACTCCCGATTTATACACCTCCCAATTTAAACCATTCCCGATTTACACCCGTCCCGATTTACACCCCTCCCGATTTACATCCGTTTGATTTCTACCCCTCCCGATTTACACCCCTCCCGATTTACACCCCTCCCGATTTACAACCCTCCCGATTTACACCACTCCTGATTTACACCCGTCCCGATTTGCAACTCTCCCAATTTATACCCGTTTGATTTACACCCCTCCCGATTAAAACCCTCCCGAATCACGCCCCTCCCAATTTACACCCGTCTGATATACACCCCTCCCGATTTACACCACTCCCGATTTACACCCCTCCCGATTTACACCCCTCCCGATTTACCCTACTCCCGATTTACCTCCCTTCCGATTTTCCCCTCTCCCGATTTACAACCATCTGATTTACGCCCGTCCTGGTTTAGGACCCTCCCGATTTACCTCCATCCCGATTTACCCCTGCTCCTGATTTACCCCCCTCCTGATTTACACCCCTCCTGATTTACCCCCCTCCCGAATTACACCCCTCCCGATTTACACCCCTCCCGATTTGCACATCTCCCGATTTACACCCCTCCCGATTTACACCCCTCCCGATTTACACCCCTCCCAATTTACACCCATTTGATTTCTATCCCTCCCGATTTACACCCCTCCCGATTTACACCCCTCTGGATTTACACCTCCCGATTTACACACCTCCCGATGTACACCCCTCCCGATTTACACCTCTCCTGATTGACACCCCTCCCGATTTACACCCCTCCCAATTTACCCTCTCCCGATATATACCCCTCCCGATTTACACACCTCCCGATTTACCCCCTTCCCGATTTACCCCCTCCCGGTTTACATCCCTCCCGATTTACACCACTCCCGATTTACACCTTCCCGATTTACACCCAGATTTACACACATCCCGATTTACACACCTCCCAATTTACACCTGTCCCGATTTACACCCTTACTGATTTACACCCCTCCCGATTTACCCTCTCCCGATTTATACCCCTCCCGATTTACACACCTCCCGATTTACCCCCTTCCCGATTTACCCCCTCCCGGTTTACATCCCTCCCGATTTACACCACTCCCGATTTACACCTTCCCGATTTACACCCAGATTTACACACAGCCCGATTTACACACCTCCCAATTTACACCTGTCCCGATTTACACCCTTACTGATTTACACCTCTCCCGATTTACACCCCTCGGGATTAACACCCCTCCCGAGTTACGCCCCATCCTATTTGCACCCCTCCCGATTTACACCTCTCCCGATTTACACCCCTCCCAATTTACACACCTCCCGATTTACACCCCTCCCGATTTACACCCCTCCCGATTTACACACGTCCCGATTCACACCCCTCCCGATTTACACCCCTCCCGATTTACACCCCTCCCGATTTACACCCCTCCCGATTTACACCCCTCCCGAGTTACGCCCCACCCTATTTGCACCCCTCCCGATTTACAGCTCTCCCGATTTACACCCATCCCGATTTACACCCCTCCCGATTTATACCCCTCCCGATTTACACACCTCCCGATTCACACCCCTCCCGATTTACACCCCTCCCGATTTACACATCTCCGGATTTACACCTCCCGATTTACACACCTCCTGATGTACGCCCCTCCCGATTTACACCCCTCCGGCCTTACACCTCCCGATTTACACACCTCCCAATGTACACGCCTCCGAATTTAGACCCGTCTGATTTACACCCCTCCCGATTCACACCCCTCCCGATTTACACCCCTCCCGATTTACAGCCCTCGCGATTTTCACCCCTTCCGACTTCCGCCCCTTCCGATTTACGCCCCTCCGGATTTACACCTCCCGATTTACACCCCTCCCGATTTACACCCCTCCCGATTTACACCCCTCCGGATTTACACCTCCCGATTTACACCCCTCCCGATTCACACCCCTCCCGATTTACACCCCTCCCGATTTACACACCTCCCAATGTACACCCCTCCTTATTTAGACCCGTCTGATTTACACCCCTCCCGATTCACACCCCTCCCGATTTACACCCCTCCCGATTTACAGCCCTCGCGAATTTCACCCCACCCGATTTACACCTCCCCGGATTTACACCCATCCGGATTTACACCTCCCGATTTACACACATCCCGATTTATACCCCTCCCGATTTGCACACCTCCCGATTTAAATCCGTTTGATTTCTACCCCTCCCGATTTACACCCCTCCCGATTTACACCCCTCCCAATTTAAACCATTCCCGATTTACACCCCTCCCGATTTACACCCCTCCCGATTTACATCCGTTTGATTTCTACCCCTCCCGATTTACACCCCTCCCGATTTACAACCCTCCCGATTTACACCACTCCTGATTTACACCCGTCCCGATTTGCAACTCTCCCAATTTATACCCGTTTGATTTACACCCCTCCCGATTGACACCCCTCGCGGCTTTCACCCCTCCTGATTTACACAGCACCCAATTTACACCCCTCCCAATTTACAACCCTCCCGATTTACACCCATCCGATTTACACCCCTCCCAATGTGCACCGCTCCCGATTTACATGCCTCCCGATTTACACCTCTCCCGATTGATACCCCTCCCGATTAACACCTCTCCCGATTGATACCTCTCCCGATTAACATCCCTCTCGATTTACACAACTCCCGATTTAAACGCTCCCGAATCACGCCCCTCCCGATTTACACCCGTCTGATATACACCCCTCCCGATTTACACAACTCCCGATTTACACCCCTCCCGATTTACATCCCTTCTGATTTTCCCCGCTCCCGATTTACAACCATCTGATTTACGCCCGTCCTGGTTTAGGACCCTCCCGATTTACCTCCATCCCGATTTACCCCTGCTCCTGATTTACCCTCCTCCTGATTTACACCCCTCCTGATTTACCCCCCTCCCGAATTACACCCCTCCGGATTTACACCTGTCGATTTGCACACCTCCCGATTCACACCCCTCCCAATTCACACCCCTCCTGATTTAAACCCCTCCCGATTTACAGCCCTCGCGATTTTCACCCCACCCGATTTGCACACCTCCTGATTTACACCCCTCCCGATTTACACCCCTCCAGATTTACACCCCTCCCGATTTGCACATCTCCTGATTTACACCCCTCCAGATTTACACCCCTCCCGATTTGCACATCTCCCGATTTACACCCCTCCCGATTTACACCCGTCCCAATTTACACCCATTTGATTTCTGTCCCTCCCGATTTACACCCCTCCCGATTTGCACATCTCCCGATTTACACCCCTCCAGATTTACACCCCTCCCGATTTGCACATCTCCCGATTGACACCCCTCCGGATTTACACCTCCCGATTTACACACCTCCCGATGTACACCCCTCCCGATTTACACCCCTCCGTATTTACAACTCCCGATTTACACACCTCCCGATTTACACACCTCCCGATGTACACCCCTCCCGATTTACACCCCTCCGGATTTACACCTCCCGATTTACACACCTCCCGATGTACACCCCTCCCGATTTAAACGCTCCCGAATCACGCTCCTCCCGATTTACTCCTGTCTGATATACACCCCTCCCGATTCACACCCCTCCCGATTTACACCCCTCCCGATTTACCCTCTTCCCGATTTACCTCCCTCCCGATTTTCCCCTCTCCCGATTTACACCCGTCTGATTTACACCCCTCCAAATTTATACCGCACCTGATTTATACACCTTCCGATTTACACCCCTCCCGATTTACACCCATCCCGATTTACACCATCCCGATTAACTCACCTCCCGATTTGCACCCCTCCTGATTTACCCCCCTTCCGATTTACATCCCTCCCGATTTACACCCATCCCGATTTATACCGTCCCGATTAACTCCCCTCCCGATTTACACCCCTCCTGATTTACTGCCCTTCCGATTTACACCTCTCCTGATTTACACCCCTCCCGATTTACACCCCTCCCGATTTACCATCTCCCGATTTATACCCCTCCTGATTTACACACCTCCCGATTTACCCCCTTCCCGATTTACCCCCTCCCGATTTACACACCTTCCCGATTTACACCCAGATTTACACACATCCCGATTTACACATCTCCCAATTTACACCCGTCCCGATTTACACCCCTCCCGATTAACACCCCTCCCGATTTACACCTCTCCCGATTTACACCCCTCCCGATTTACACCCCTCCCGATTCACACCCCTCCCGATTTACACCTCTCCCGATTTACACCCCTCCCGATTTACACCCCTCCCGATTTACACCCCTCCCAATTTACACCCATTTGATTTCTATCCCTCCCGATTTACACCCCTCCCGATTTACACCCCTCTGGATTTACACCTCCCGATTTACACACCTCCCGATGTACACCCCTCCCGATTTACACCTCTCCTGATTGACACCCCTCCCGATTTACACCCCTCCCAATTTACCCTCTCCCGATATATACCCCTCCCGATTTACACACCTCCCGATTTACCCCCTTCCCGATTTACCCCCTCCCGGTTTACATCCCTCCCGATTTACACCACTCCCGATTTACACCTTCCCGATTTACACCCAGATTTACACACATCCCGATTTACACACCTCCCAATTTACACCTGTCCCGATTTACACCCTTACTGATTTACACCCCTCCCGATTTACCCTCTCCCGATTTATACCCCTCCCGATTTACACACCTCCCGATTTACCCCCTTCCCGATTTACCCCCTCCCGGTTTACATCCCTCCCGATTTACACCACTCCCGATTTACACCTTCCCGATTTACACCCAGATTTACACACAGCCCGATTTACACACCTCCCAATTTACACCTGTCCCGATTTACACCCTTACTGATTTACACCTCTCCCGATTTACACCCCTCGGGATTAACACCCCTCCCGAGTTACGCCCCATCCTATTTGCACCCCTCCCGATTTACACCTCTCCCGATTTACACCCCTCCCAATTTACACACCTCCCGATTTACACCCCTCCCGATTTACACCCCTCCCGATTTACACACCTCCCGATTCACACCCCTCCCGATTTACACCCCTCCCGATTTACACCCCTCCCGATTTACACACATCCCGATTCACACCCCTCCCGAGTTACGCCCCACCCTATTTGCACCCCTCCCGATTTACAGCTCTCCCGATTTACACCCATCCCGATTTACACCCCTCCCGATTTATACCCCTCCCGATTTACACACCTCCCGATTCACACCCCTCCCGATTTACACCCCTCCCGATTTACACATCTCCGGATTTACACCTCCCGATTTACACACCTCCTGATGTACGCCCCTCCCGATTTACACCCCTCTGGCCTTACACCTCCCGATTTACACACCTCCCAATGTACACGCCTCCGAATTTAGACCCGTCTGATTTACACCCCTCCCGATTCACACCCCTCCCGATTTACACCCCTCCCGATTTACAGCCCTCGCGATTTTCACCCCTTCCGACTTCCGCCCCTTCCGATTTACGCCCCTCCGGATTTACACCTCCCGATTTACACCCCTCCCGATTTACACCCCTCCCGATTTACACCCCTCCGGATTTACACCTCCCGATTTACACCCCTCCCGATTCACACCCCTCCCGATTTACACCCCTCCCGATTTACACACCTCCCAATGTACACCCCTCCTTATTTAGACCCGTCTGATTTACACCCCTCCCGATTCACACCCCTCCCGATTTACACCCCTCCCGATTTACAGCCCTCGCGAATTTCACCCCACCCGATTTACACCTCCCCGGATTTACACCCATCCGGATTTACACCTCCCGATTTACACACATCCCGATTTATACCCCTCCCGATTTGCACACCTCCCGATTTAAATCCGTTTGATTTCTACCCCTCCCGATTTACACCCCTCCCGATTTACACCCCTCCCAATTTAAACCATTCCCGATTTACACCCCTCCCGATTTACACCCCTCCCGATTTACATCCGTTTGATTTCTACCCCTCCCGATTTACACCACTCACGATTTATACACCTCCCAATTTAAACCATTCCCGATTTACACCCGTCCCGATTTACACCCCTCCCGATTTACATCCGTTTGATTTCTACCCCTCCCGATTTACACCCCTCCCGATTTACACCCCTCCCGATTTACAACCCTCCCGATTTACACCACTCCTGATTTACACCCGTCCCGATTTGCAACTCTCCCAATTTATACCCGTTTGATTTACACCCCTCCCGATTGACACCCCTCGCGGTTTTCACCCCTCCTGATTTACACAGCACCCAATTTACACCCCTCCCAATTTACAACCCTCCCGATTTACACCCATCCGATTTACACCCCTCCCAATGTGCACCGCTCCCGATTTACATGCCTCCCGATTTACACCTCTCCCGATTGATACCCCTCCCGATTAACACCTCTCCCGATTGATACCTCTCCCGATTAACATCCCTCTCGATTTACACAACTCCCGATTTAAACGCTCCCGAATCACGCCCCTCCCGATTTACACCCGTCTGATATACACCCCTCCCGATTTACACAACTCCCGATTTACACCCCTCCCGATTTACATCCCTTCCGATTTTCCCCGCTCCCGATTTACAACCATCTGATTTACGCCCGTCCTGGTTTAGGACCCTCCCGATTTACCTCCATCCCGATTTACCCCTGCTCCTGATTTACCCTCCTCCTGATTTACACCCCTCCTGATTTACCCCCCTCCCGAATTACACCCCTCCGGATTTACACCTGTCGATTTGCACACCTCCCGATTCACACCCCTCCCAATTCACACCCCTCCTGATTTACACCCCTCCCGATTTACAGCCCTCGCGATTTTCACCCCACCCGATTTGCACACCTCCTGATTTACACCCCTCCCGATTTACACCCCTCCAGATTTACACCCCTCCCGATTTGCACATCTCCTGATTTACACCCCTCCAGATTTACACCCCTCCCGATTTGCACATCTCCCGATTTACACCCCTCCCGATTTACACCCGTCCCAATTTACACCCATTTGATTTCTGTCCCTCCCGATTTACACCCCTCCCGATTTGCACATCTCCCGATTTACACCCCTCCAGATTTACACCCCTCCCGATTTGCACATCTCCCGATTGACACCCCTCCGGATTTACACCTCCCGATTTACACACCTCCCGATGTACACCCCTCCCGATTTACACCCCTCCGTATTTACAACTCCCGATTTACACACCTCCCGATTTACACACCTCCCGATGTACACCCCTCCCGATTTACACCCCTCCGGATTTACACCTCCCGATTTACACACCTCCCGATGTACACCCCTCCCGATTTAAACGCTCCCGAATCACGCTCCTCCCGATTTACTCCTGTCTGATATACACCCCTCCCGATTCACACCCCTCCCGATTTACACCCCTCCCGATTTACCCTCTTCCCGATTTACCTCTCTCCCGATTTTCCCCTCTCCCGATTTACACCCGTCTGATTTACACCCCTCCAAATTTATACCGCACCTGATTTATACACCTTCCGATTTACACCCCTCCCGATTTACACCCATCCCGGTTTACACCATCCCGATTAACTCACCTCCCGATTTGCACCCCTCCTGATTTACCCCCCTTCCGATTTACATCCCTCCCGATTTACACCCATCCCGATTTACACCGTCCCGATTAACTCCCCTCCCGATTTACACCCCTCCTGATTTACCGCCCTTCCGATTTACACCTCTCCTGATTTACACCCCTCCCGATTTACACCCCTCCCGATTTACCATCTCCCGATTTATACCCCTCCTGATTTACACACCTCCCGATTTACCCCCTTCCCGATTTACCCCCTCCCGATTTACACACCTTCCCGATTTACACCCAGATTTACACACATCCCGATTTACACATCTCCCAATTTACACCCGTCCCGATTTACACCCCTCCCGATTAACACCCCTCCCGATTTACACCTCTCCCGATTTACACCCCTCCCGATTTACACCCCTCCCGATTCACACCCCTCCCGATTTACACCTCTCCCGATTTACACCCCTCCCGATTTACACCCCTCCCAATTTACACCCCTCCCGATTTACACCCCTCCGGGTTTACACCTCCCGATTTACACACCTCCTGATGTACACCCCTCCCGATATACACCCCTCCGGCTTTACACCTCCCGATTTACACACCTCCCGATGTACACCCCTCCCGATTTAAACGCTCCCGAATCACACCCCTCCTGATTTACTCCTGTCTGATATACACCCCTCCCGATTTACACACCTCCCGATTTACACACCTCCCAATGTACACGCCTCCCAATTTCGACCCGTCTGATTTACACCCCTCCCGATTCACACCCCTCCCGATTTACACCCCACCCGATTTACAGCCCTCGCGATTTTCACCCCTTCCGACTTCCGCCCCTCCCGATTTACGCCCCTCCGGATTTACACCTCCCGATTTACACCCCTCCCGATTTACACCCCTCCCGATTTACACCCCTCCGGATTTACACCTCCCGATTTACACCCCTCCCGATTCACACCCCTCCCGATTTACACCCCTCCCGATTTACACACCTCCGGATTTACACACCTCCCAATGTACACCCCTCCCTATTTAGACCCGTCTGATTTACACCCATCCCGATTCACACCCCTCCCGATTTACACCCCTCCCGATTTACAGCCCTCGCGATTTTCACCCCACCCGATTTACACCTCTCCCGATTTACACCCCTCCCGATTTACATCCGTTTGATTTCTACCCCTCCCGATTTACACCCCTCCCGATTTATACCCCTCCCAATTTAAACCATTCCCGATTTACACCCGTCCCGATTTACACCCCTCCCGATTTACATCCGTTTGATTTCTACCCCTCCCGATTTACACCCCTCCCGATTTACACCCCTCCCGATTTACAACCCTCCCGATTTACACCACTCCTGATTTACACCCGTCCCGATTTGCAACTCTCCCAATTTATACCCGTTTGATTTACACCCCTCCCGATTGACACCCCTCGCGGTTTTCACCCCTCCTGATTTACACAGCACCCAATTTACACCCCTCCCAATTTACAACCCTCCCAATTTACACCCATCCGATTTACACCCCTCCCAATGTGCACCGCTCCCGATTTACATGCCTCCCGATTTACACCTCTCCCGATTGATACCCCTCCCGATTAACACCTCTCCCGATTGATACCTCTCCCGATTAACATCCCTCTCGATTTACACAACTCCCGATTTAAACGCTCCCGAATCACGCCCCTCCCGATTTACACCCGTCTGATATACACCCCTCCCGATTTACACAACTCCCGATTTACACCCCTCCCGATTTACACCCCTCCCGATTTACCCTCCTCCCGATTTACCTCCCTTCCGATTTTCCCCGCTCCCGATTTACAACCATCTGATTTACGCCCGTCCTGGTTTAGGACCCTCCCGATTTACCTCCATCCCGATTTACCCCTGCTCCTGATTTACCCTCCTCCTGATTTACACCCCTCCTGATTTACCCCCCTCCCGAATTACACCCCTCCGGATTTACACCTGTCGATTTGTACACCTCCCGATTCACACCCCTCCCAATTCACACCCCTCCTGATTTACACCCCTCCCGATTTACAGCCCTCGCGATTTTCACCCCACCCGATTTGCACACCTCCTGATTTACACCCCTCCCGATTTACACCCCTCCAGATTTACACCCCTCCCGATTTGCACATCTCCCGATTTACACCCCTCCAGATTTACACCCCTCCCGATTTGCACATCTCCCGATTTACACCCCTCCGGATTTACACCTCCCGATTTACACACGTCCCGATGTACACCCCTCCCGATTTACACCCCTCCGTATTTACACCTCCCGATTTACACACCTCCCGATTTACACACCTCCCGATGTACACCCCTCCCGATTTACACCCCTCCGGATTTACACCTCCCGATTTACACACCTCCCGATGTACACCCTTCCCGATTTAAACGCTCCCGAATCACGCTCCTCCCGATTTACTCCTGTCTGATATACACCCCTCCCGATTCACACCCCTCCCGATTTACAACCCTCCCGATTTACCCTCCTCCCGATTTACCTCCCTCCTGATTTTCCCCACTCTCGATTTACACCCGTCTGATTTACACCCCTCCCAATTTATACCGCACCTGATTTATACCCGTTCTGATTTACACCCCTCCCGATTTACACCCATCCCGATTTACACCGTCCCGATTAACTCACCTCCTGATTTACACCCCTCCTGATTTACCCCCCTTCCGATTTACACCCCTCCCGATTTACACCCATCCCGATTTACACCGTCCCGATTAACTCCCCTCCCGATTTACACCCCTCCTGATTTACCCCCCTTCCGATTTACACCTATCCTGATTTACACCCCTCCCGATTTATACCCCTCCCGATTTACCATCTCCCGATTTATACCCCTCCCGATTTACACACCTCCCGATTTACCCCCTTCCCGATTTACCCCCTCCCGATTTACACACCTTCCCGATTTACACCCAGATTTACACACATCCCGATTTACACATCTCCCAATTTACACCTGTCCCGATTTACACCCCTCCCGATTAACACCCCTCCCGATTTACACCTCTCCCGATTTACACCCCTCCCGATTTTCACCTCTCCCGATTTACACCCATCTCATTTACACTGCTTCCAATTTACACACCTCCCGATTTACACCCCTCCCGATTTATGCCCCTCCCAATTTGCACTCCTCCCGTTTTACACCCCTCCCGATTTACGCCCCTCCCAATTTACACCACTCCTGATTTACACCCGTCCCGATTTACATCCCCCCCCCCGATTTACATTCGTTTGATTTCTCCCCCTCCCGATTTAGACCCCTCCCGATTTCCATCCCTCCCGATTTACACCATTCCTGATTTACACCGTCCCGATTTACATCCGTTTGATTTCCACCCCTCCCGATTTACACCCCTCCCAATTTACGCCCCTCCCAATTTACACCTCTCCGGATTTACACCCCTCCCGATTTACATCCGTTTGATTTCTACCACTCGGATTTACCCCCCTCCTGATTGACACCCCTCCCGATTTACACGCGTTTGATTTCCACCCCTCCCGATTTACACCCCTCCCAATTTACACCCCTCCCGATTTACACCCCTCCGGATTTACACCTCCCGATTTACACACCTCCTGATGTACACCCCTCCCGATTTACACCCCTCCGGCCTTACACCTCCCGATTTACACACCTCCCGATGTACACCCCTCCCGATTTAAACGCTCCCGAATCACACCCCTCCTGATTTACTCCTGTCTGATATACACCCCTCCCCATTCACACCCCTCCCGATTTACACCCCTCCCGATTTACACCCCTCCCGATTTACCCCCCTCCCGATTTACCCCCCTCCCGATTTACAACCCTCCCAATTTATACCGCACCTGATTTATACCCCTTCCGATTTACACCCCTCCCGATTTATACACCTCCCAATTTACACCACTCCCGATTTACCCTCCTCCCGATTTATACCCCTCCCGATTTACACCTCTCCTGATTTACACCCCCCCTGATTTACACCCATCCCGATTTACACCGTCCCAATTTACTCTCCTCACGATTTACACCCCTCCCGATTTACCCCCTCCCGATTTACACATCTCCTGATTTACACCCCTCCCGATTTACACCCCTCCCGATTTACCCTCTCCAGATTTATACCCCTCCCGATTTACACACCTCCCGATTTACCCCCTTCCCGATTTACCCCCTCCCGGTTTACATCCCTCCCGATTTACACCACTCCCGATTTACACCTTCCCGATTTACACCCAGATTTACACACATCCCGATTTACACACCTCCCAATTTACACCTGTCCCGATTTACACCCTTACTGATTTACACCTCTCCCGATTTACACCCCTCGGGATTAACACCCCTCCCGAGTTACGCCCCATCCTATTTACACCACTCCCGATTTACCCTCCTCCCGATTTATACCCCTCCCGATTTACACCTCTCCTGATTTACACCCCCCCTGATTTACACCCATCCCGATTTACACCGTCCCAATTTACTCCCCTCACGATTTACACCCCTCCCGATTTACCCCCTCCCGATTTACACCTCTCCTGATTTACACCCCTCCCGATTTACACCCCTCCCGATTTACCCTCTCCCGATTTATACCCCTCCCGATTTACACACCTCCCGATTTGCCCCCTTCCCGATTTACCCCCTCCCGATTTACACACCTCCCGATTTACACCCCTCCCGATTTACACCTTCCCGATTTACACCCAGATTTACACACATCCCTATTTACACACCTCCCTATTTACACCTGTACCGATTTACACCCTTACTGATTTACACCTCTCCCGATTTACACCCCTCCCAATTTACACCCCTCCCGATTTACACCCCTCCCGATTTACACACCTCCCGATTTACACCCCTCCCGATTTACACCTCTCCCGATTTACACCCCTCCCAATTTACACACCTCCCGATTTACACCCCTCCCGATTTACACCCCTCCCGATTTACACACCTCCCGATTCACACCCCTCCCGATTTACACCCCTCCCGATTTACACCCCTCCCGATTTACACACATCCCGATTCACACCCCTCCCGAGTTACGCCCCACCCTATTTGCACCCCTCTCGATTTACAGCTCTCCCGATTTACACCCATCCCGATTTACACCCCTCCCGATTTATACCCCTCCCGATTTACACACCTCCCGATTCACACCCCTCCCGATTTACACCCCTCCCGATTTACACATCTCCGGATTTACACACCTCCCAATGTACACGCCTCCCAATTTAGACCCGTCTGATTTACACCCCTCCCGATTCACACGCCTCCCGATTTACACCCCTCCCGATTTACAGCCCTCGCGATTTTCACCCCTTCCGACTTCCACCCCTCCCGATTTACGCCCCTCCGGATTTACACCTCCCGATTTACACCCCTCCCGATTTACACCCCTCCCGATTTACACCCCTCCGGATTTACACGTCCCGATTTACACCCCTCCCGATTCACACCCCTCCCGATTTACACCCCTCCCGATTTACACACCTCCGGATTTACACACCTCCCAATGTACACCCCTCCCTATTTAGACCCGTCTGATTTACACCCCTCCCGATTCACACCCCTCCCGATTTACACCCCTCCCGATTTACAGCCCTCGCGATTTTTACCCCACCCGATTTACACCTCCCCGGATTTGCACCCCTCCGGATTTACACCTCCCGATTTACACACATCCCGATTTATACCCCTCCCGATTTGCACACCTCCCGATTTAAATCCGTTTGATTTCTACCCCTCCCGATTTACACCCCTCCCGATTTACACCCCTCCCAATTTAAACCATTCCCGATTTACACCCCTCCCGATTCACACCCCTCCCGATTTACATCCGTTTGATTTCTACCCCTCCCGATTTACACCACTCCCGATTTATACACCTCTCAATTTAAACCATTCCCGATTTACACCCGTCCCGATTTACACCCCTCCCGATTTACATCCGTTTGATTTCTACCCCTCCCGATTTACACCCCTCCCGATTTACACCCCTCCCGATTTACAACCCTCCCGATTTACACCACTCCTGATTTACACCCGTCCCGATTTGCAACTCTCCCAATTTATACCCGTTTGATTTACACCCCTCCCGATTGACACCCCTCGCGGTTTTCACCCCTCCTGATTTACACAGCACCCAATTTACACCCCTCCCAATTTACAACCCTCCCGATTTACACCCATCCGATTTACACCCCTCCCAATGTGCACCGCTCCCGATTTACATGCCTCCCGATTTACACCTCTCCCGATTGATACCCCTCCCGATTAACACCTCTCCCGATTGATACCTCTCCCGATTAACATCCCTCTCGATTTACACAACTCCCGATTTAAACGCTCCCGAATCACGCCCCTCCCGATTTACACCCGTCTGATATACACCCCTCCCGATTTACACAACTCCCGATTTACACCCCTCCCGATTTACCTCCCTTCCGATTTTCCCCGCTCCCGATTTACAACCATCTGATTTACGCCCGTCCTGGTTTAGGACCCTCCCGATTTACCTCCATCCCGATTTACCCCTGCTCCTGATTTACCCTCCTCCTGATTTACACCCCTCCTGATTTACCCCCCTCCCGAATTACACCCCTCCGGATTTACACCTGTCGATTTGCACACTTCCCGATTCACACCCCTCCCAATTCACACCCCTCCTGATTTACACCCCTCCCGATTTACAGCCCTCGCGAGTTTCACCCCACCCGATTTGCACACCTGATTTACACCCCTCCCGATTTACACCCCTCCAGATTTACACCCCTCCCGATTTGCACATCTCCCGATTTACACCCCTCCAGATTTACACCCCTCCCGATTTGCACATCTCCCGATTTACACCCCTCCCGATTTACACCCGTCCCAATTTACACCCATTTGATTTCTGTCCCTCCCGATTTACACCCCTCCCGATTTGCACATCTCCCGATTTACACCCCTCCAGATTTACACCCCTCCCGATTTGCACATCTCCCGATTTACACCCCTCCGGATTTACACCTCCCGATTTACACACCTCCCGATGTACACCCCTCCCGATTTACACCCCTCCGTATTTACACCTCCCGATTTACACACCTCCCGATTTACACACCTCCCGATGTACACCCCTCCCGATTTAAACGCTCCCGAATCACGCTCCTACCGATTTACTCCTGTCTGATATACACCCCTCCCGATTCACACCCCTCCCGATTTACACCCCTCCCGATTTACCCTCTTCCCGATTTACCTCCCTCCCG
The DNA here is from genome assembly GCF_044704955.1 of Pristiophorus japonicus. Classification (NCBI taxonomy): domain Eukaryota; kingdom Metazoa; phylum Chordata; class Chondrichthyes; family Pristiophoridae; genus Pristiophorus; species Pristiophorus japonicus. The sequence goes on along the minus strand of NC_091989.1, from coordinate 106,506,069 downwards.
ATTTTCCCCTCTCCCGATTTACACCCGTCTGATTTACACCCCTCCAAATTTATACCGCACCTGATTTATACCCCTTCCGATTTACACCCCTCCCGATTTACACCCATCCCGATTTACACCGTCCCGATTAACTCACCTCCCGATTTACACCCCTCCTGATTTACCCCCCTTCCGATTTACATCCCTCCCGATTTACACCCATCCCGATTTACACCGTCCCGATTAACTCCCCTCCCGATTTACACCCCTCCTGATTTACCGCCCTTCCGATTTACACCTCTCCTGATTTACACCCCTCCCGATTTACACCCCTCCCGATTTACCATCTCCCGATTTATACCCCTCCTGATTTACACACCTCCCGATTTACCCCCTTCCCGATTTACCCCCTCCCGATTTACACACCTTCCCGATTTACACCCAGATTTACACACATCCCGATTTACACATCTCCCAATTTACACCCGTCCCGATTTACACCCCTCCCGATTAACACCCCTCCCGATTTACACCTCTCCCGATTTACACCCCTCCCGATTTACACCCCTCTCGATTTACACCCATCTCATTTACACTGCTTCCAATTTACACACCTCCCGATTTACACCCCTCCCGATTTGCACTCCTCCTGTTTTACACCCCTCCCGATTTACACTCCTCCCGATTTACGCCCCTCCCAATTTGCACTCCTCCTGTTTTACACCCCTCCCGATTTACGCCCCTCCCAATTTACACCACTCCTGATTTACACCCGTCCCGATTTACATCCCCCCCCGCGATTTACATTCGTTTGATTTCTACCCCTCCCGATTTAGACCCCTCCCGATTTACATCCCTCCCGATTTACACCATTCCTGATTTACACCGTCCCGATTTACATCCGTTTGATTTCCACCCCTCCCGATTTACACCCCTCCCAATTTACAGCCCTCCCGATTTACACCTCTCCGGATTTACACCCCTCCCGATTTACATCCGTTTGATTTCTACCACTCCGATTTACCCCCCTCCTGATTGACACCCCTCCCGATTTACACCCCCGCTGATTGACACCCCTCCCGATTTACATCCCTCCCGATTTACACCCCCGCTGATTGACACCCCTCCCGATTTACACCCGTTTGATTTCCACCCCTCCCGATTTACACCCCTCCCAATTTACACCCCTCCCGATTTACACCCCTCCGGATTTACACCTCCCGATTTACACACCTCCTGATGTACACCCCTCCCGATTTACACCCCTCCGGCCTTACACCTCCCGATTTACACACCTCCCGCTGTACACCCCTCCCGATTTAAACGCTCCCGAATCACACCCCTCCTGATTTACTCCTGTCTGATATACACCCCTCCCCATTCACACCCCTCCCGATTTACACCCCTCCCGATTTACACCCCGCCCGATTTACCCCCCTCCCGATTTACCCCCCTCCCGATTTACAACCCTCCCAATTTATACCGCACCTGATTTATACCCCTTCCGATTTACACCCCTCCCGATTTATATACCTCCCAATTTACACCACTCCCGATTTACCCTCCTCCCGATTTATACCCCTCCCGATTTACACCTCTCCTGATTTACACCCCCCCTGATTTACACCCATCCCGATTTACACCGTCCCAATTTACTCCCCTCACGATTTACACCCCTCCCGATTTACCCCCTCCCGATTTACACCTCTCCTGATTTACACCCCTCCCGATTTACACCCCTCCCGATTTACCCTCTCCCGATTTATACCCCTCCCGATTTACACACCTCCCGATTTGCCCCCTTCCCGATTTACCCCCTCCCGATTTACACACCTCCCGATTTACACCCCTCCCGATTTACACCTTCCCGATTTACACCCAGATTTACACACATCCCTATTTACACACCTCCCTATTTACACCTGTACCGATTTACACCCTTACTGATTTACACCTCTCCCGATTTACACCCCTCCCAATTTACACCCCTCCCGATTTACACCCCTCCCGATTTACACACCTCCCGATTTACACACCTCCAGATTCACACCCCTCCCGATTTACACCCCTCCCGATTTACAGCCCTCCCGATTTACACACATCCCGATTCACACCCCTCCCGAGTTACGCCCCACACTATTTGCACCCCTCCCGATTTACACCTCTCCCGATTTACACCCATCCCGATTTACACCCCTCCCGATTTACACACCTCCCGATTCACACCCCTCCCAATTTACACCCCTCCCAATTTACACACCTCTGGATATACACACCTCCCAATGTACACCCCTCCCAATTTAGACCCGTCTGATTTACACCCCTCCCGAATCACACCCCTCCCGATTTACACCCCTCCCGATTTACAGCCCTCGGGATTTTCACCGCTTCCGACTTCCACCCCTCCCGATTTACGCCCCTCCGGATTTACACCTCCCGTTTTACACCCCTCCCGATTTACACCCCTCCCGATTTACACCCCTCCCAATTTACACCCCTCCCGATTTACACACCTCCGGATTTACACACCTCCCAATGTACACCCCTCCCAATTTAGACCCGTCTGATTTACACCCCTCCCGATTCACACCCCACCCGATTTACACCTCTCCCGATTTACACCCCTCCGGATTTAAACCATCCGATTTACACACGTCCCGATTTACACCCCTCCTGATTTGCACGCCTCCCGATTTACATCCGTTTGATTTCTTCCCCTCCTGATTTACACCCCTCCCGATTTACACCCTTCCCAATTTAAACCATTCCCGATTTACACCCGTCCCGATTTACACCCCTACCGATTTACATCTGTTTGATTTCTACGCCTCCCGATTTACACCCCTCCCGATTTACAACGCTCCCGATTTACACCACTCCTGATTTACACCCGTCACGATTTGCAACTCTCCCAATTTATTCCCGTTTGATTTACACCCCTCCCGATTTACCCCCTCCCGATTTACACCTCTCCTGATTTACACCCCTCCCGATTTACACCCCTCCCGATTTACCCTCTCCCGATTTATACCCCTCCCGATTTACACACCTCCCGATTTGCCCCCTTCCCGATTTACCCCCTCCCGATTTACACACCTCCCGATTTACACCCCTCCCGATTTACACCTTCCCGATTTACACCCAGATTTACACACATCCCTATTTACACACCTCCCTATTTACACCTGTACCGATTTACACCCTTACTGATTTACACCTCTCCCGATTTACACCCCTCCCAATTTACACCCCTCCCGATTTACACCCCTCCCGATTTACACACCTCCCGATTTACACACCTCCCGATTCACACCCCTCCCGATTTACAGCCCTCCCGATTTACACACATCCCGATTCACACCCCTCCCGAGTTACGCCCCACACTATTTGCACCCCTCCCGATTTACACCTCTCCCGATTTACACCCATCCCGATTTACACCCCTCCCGATTTACACACCTCCCGATTCACACCCCTCCCAATTTACACCCCTCCCAATTTACACACCTCTGGATATACACACCTCCCAATGTACACCCCTCCCAATTTAGACCCGTCTGATTTACACCCCTCCCGAATCACACCCCTCCCGATTTACACCCCTCCCGATTTACAGCCCTCGGGATTTTCACCGCTTCCGACTTCCACCCCTCCCGATTTACGCCCCTCCGGATTTACACCTCCCGTTTTACACCCCTCCCGATTTACACCCCTCCCGATTTACACCCCTCCCGATTTACACCCCTCCCGATTTACACACCTCCGGATTTACACACCTCCCAATGTACACCCCTCCCAATTTAGACCCGTCTGATTTACACCCCTCCCGATTCACACCCCACCCGATTTACACCTCTCCCGATTTACACCCCTCCGGATTTAAACCATCCGATTTACACACGTCCCGATTTACACCCCTCCTGATTTGCACACCTCCCGATTTACATCCGTTTGATTTCTTCCCCTCCTGATTTACACCCCTCCCGATTTACACCCTTCCCAATTTAAACCATTCCCGATTTACACCCGTCCCGATTTACACCCCTACCGATTTACATCCGTTTGATTTCTACGCCTCCCGATTTACACCCCTCCCGATTTACACCCCTCCCGATTTACAACGCTCCCGATTTACACCACTCCTGATTTACACCCGTCACGATTTGCAACTCTCCCAATTTATTCCCGTTTGATTTACACCCCTCCCGATTGACACCCCTCGCGGTTTTCACCCCTCCCGATCTACACACCACCCAATTTACATGCCTCCCAATTTACAACCCTCCCGATTTACACCCATCCGATTTACACCCCTCCCAATGTGCACCGCTCCCGATTTACATGCCTCCCGATTTACACCTCTCTCGATTGATACCCCTCCCGATTAACACCTCTCCCGATTGATACCTCTCCCGATTAACATCCCTCTCGATTTACACAACTCCCGATTAAAACCCTCCCGAATCACGCCCCTCCCAATTTACACCCGTCTGATATACACCCCTCCCGATTTACACCACTCCCGATTTACACCCCTCCCGATTTACACCCCTCCCGATTTACCCTACTCCCGATTTACCTCCCTTCCGATTTTCCCCTCTCCCGATTTACAACCATCTGATTTACGCCCGTCCTGGTTTAGGACCCTCCCGATTTACCTCCATCCCGATTTACCCCTGCTCCTGATTTACCCCCCTCCTGATTTACACCCCTCCTGATTTACCCCCCTCCCGAATTACACCCCTCCCGATTTACACCCCTCCCGATTTGCACATCTCCCGATTTACACCCCTCCCGATTTACACCCCTCCCGATTTACACCCCTCCCAATTTACACCCATTTGATTTCTATCCCTCCCGATTTACACCCCTCCCGATTTACACCCCTCCGGATTTACACCTCCCGATTTACACACCTCCCGATGTACACCCCTCCCGATTTACACCTCTCCTGATTGACACCCCTCCCGATTTACACCCCTCCCAATTTACCCTCTCCCGATTTATACCCCTCCCGATTTACACACCTCCCGATTTACCCCCTTCCCGATTTACCCCCTCCCGGTTTACATCCCTCCCGATTTACACCACTCCCGATTTACACCTTCCCGATTTACACCCAGATTTACACACATCCCGATTTACACACCTCCCAATTTACACCTGTCCCGATTTACACCCTTACTGATTTACACCCCTCCCGATTTACCCTCTCCCGATTTATACCCCTCCCGATTTACACACCTCCCGATTTACCCCCTTCCCGATTTACCCCCTCCCGGTTTACATCCCTCCCGATTTACACCACTCCCGATTTACACCTTCCCGATTTACACCCAGATTTACACACAGCCCGATTTACACACCTCCCAATTTACACCTGTCCCGATTTACACCCTTACTGATTTACACCTCTCCCGATTTACACCCCTCGGGATTAACACCCCTCCCGAGTTACGCCCCATCCTATTTGCACCCCTCCCGATTTACACCTCTCCCGATTTACACCCCTCCCAATTTACACACCTCCCGATTTACACCCCTCCCGATTTACACCCCTCCCGATTTACACACCTCCCGATTCACACCCCTCCCGATTTACACCCCTCCCGATTTACACCCCTCCCGATTTACACACATCCCGATTCACACCCCTCCCGAGTTACGCCCCACCCTATTTGCACCCCTCCCGATTTACAGCTCTCCCGATTTACACCCATCCCGATTTACACCCCTCCCGATTTATACCCCTCCCGATGTACACACCTCCCGATTCACACCCCTCCCGATTTACACCCCTCCCGATTTACACATCTCCGGATTTACACCTCCCGATTTACACACCTCCTGATGTACACCCCTCCCGATTTACACCCCTCCGGCCTTACACCTCCCGATTTACACACCTCCCAATGTACACGCCTCCGAATTTAGACCCGTCTGATTTACATCCCTCCCGATTCACACCCCTCCCGATTTACACCCCTCCCGATTTACAGCCCTCGCGATTTTCACCCCTTCCGACTTCCGCCCCTTCCGATTTACGCCCCTCCGGATTTACACCTCCCGATTTACACCCCTCCCGATTTACACCCCTCCCGATTTACACCCCTCCGGATTTACACCTCCCGATTTACACCCCTCCCGATTCACACCCCTCCCGATTTACACCCCTCCCGATTTACACACCTCCCAATGTACACCCCTCCTTATTTAGACCCGTCTGATTTACACCCCTCCCGATTCACACCCCTCCCGATTTATACCCCTCCCGATTTACAGCCCTCGCGAATTTCACCCCACCCGATTTACACCTCCCCGGATTTACACCCATCCGGATTTACACCTCCCGATTTACACACATCCCGATTTATACCCCTCCCGATTTGCACACCTCCCGATTTAAATCCGTTTGATTTCTACCCATCCCGATTTACACCCCTCCCGATTTACACCCCTCCCGATTTACATCCGTTTGATTTCTACCCCTCCCGATTTACACCACTCCCGATTTATACACCTCCCAATTTAAACCATTCCCGATTTACACCCGTCCCGATTTACACCCCTCCCGATTTACATCCGTTTGATTTCTACCCCTCCCGATTTACACCCCTCCCGATTTACACCCCTCCCGATTTACAACCCTCCCGATTTACACCACTCCTGATTTACACCCGTCCCGATTTGCAACTCTCCCAATTTATACCCGTTTGATTTACACCCCTCCCGATTAAAACCCTCCCGAATCACGCCCCTCCCAATTTACACCCGTCTGATATACACCCCTCCCGATTTACACCACTCCCGATTTACACCCCTCCCGATTTACACACATCCCGATTCACACCCCTCCCGAGTTACGCCCCACCCTATTTGCACCCCTCCCGATTTACAGCTCTCCCGATTTACACCCATCCCGATTTACACCCCTCCCGATTTATACCCCTCCCGATGTACACACCTCCCGATTCACACCCCTCCCGATTTACACCCCTCCCGATTTACACATCTCCGGATTTACACCTCCCGATTTACACACCTCCTGATGTACACCCCTCCCGATTTACACCCCTCCGGCCTTACACCTCCCGATTTACACACCTCCCAATGTACACGCCTCCGAATTTAGACCCGTCTGATTTACATCCCTCCCGATTCACACCCCTCCCGATTTACACCCCTCCCGATTTACAGCCCTCGCGATTTTCACCCCTTCCGACTTCCGCCCCTTCCGATTTACGCCCCTCCGGATTTACACCTCCCGATTTACACCCCTCCCGATTTACACCCCTCCCGATTTACACCCCTCCGGATTTACACCTCCCGATTTACACCCCTCCCGATTCACACCCCTCCCGATTTACACCCCTCCCGATTTACACACCTCCCAATGTACACCCCTCCTTATTTAGACCCGTCTGATTTACACCCCTCCCGATTCACACCCCTCCCGATTTATACCCCTCCCGATTTACAGCCCTCGCGAATTTCACCCCACCCGATTTACACCTCCCCGGATTTACACCCATCCGGATTTACACCTCCCGATTTACACACATCCCGATTTATACCCCTCCCGATTTGCACACCTCCCGATTTAAATCCGTTTGATTTCTACCCATCCCGATTTACACCCCTCCCGATTTACACCCCTCCCGATTTACATCCGTTTGATTTCTACCCCTCCCGATTTACACCACTCCCGATTTATACACCTCCCAATTTAAACCATTCCCGATTTACACCCGTCCCGATTTACACCCCTCCCGATTTACATCCGTTTGATTTCTACACCTCCCGATTTACACCCCTCCCGATTTACACCCCTCCCGATTTACAACCCTCCCGATTTACACCACTCCTGATTTACACCCGTCCCGATTTGCAACTCTCCCAATTTATACCCGTTTGATTTACACCCCTCCCGATTAAAACCCTCCCGAATCACGCCCCTCCCAATTTACACCCGTCTGATATACACCCCTCCCGATTTACACCACTCCCGATTTACACCCCTCCCGATTTACACCCCTCCCGATTTACCCTACTCCCGATTTACCTCCCTTCCGATTTTCCCCTCTCCCGATTTACAACCATCTGATTTACGCCCGTCCTGGTTTAGGACCCTCCCGATTTACCTCCATCCCGATTTACCCCTGCTCCTGATTTACCCCCCTCCTGATTTACACCCCTCCTGATTTACCCCCCTCCCGAATTACACCCCTCCCGATTTACACCCCTCCCGATTTGCACATCTCCCGATTTACACCCCTCCCGATTTACATCCCTCCCGATTTACACCCCTCCCAATTTACACCCATTTGATTTCTATCCCTCCCGATTTACACCCCTCCCGATTTACACCCCTCCGGATTTACACCTCCCGATTTACACACCTCCCGATGTACACCCCTCCCGATTTACACCTCTCCTGATTGACACCCCTCCCGATTTACACCCCTCCCAATTTACCCTCTCCCGATATATACCCCTCCCGATTTACACACCTCCCGATTTACCCCCTTCCCGATTTACCCCCTCCCGGTTTACATCCCTCCCGATTTACACCACTCCCGATTTACACCTTCCCGATTTACACCCAGATTTACACACATCCCGATTTACACACCTCCCAATTTACACCTGTCCCGATTTACACCCTTACTGATTTACACCCCTCCCGATTTACCCTCTCCCGATTTATACCCCTCCCGATTTACACACCTCCCGATTTACCCCCTTCCCGATTTACCCCCTCCTGGTTTACATCCCTCCCGATTTACACCACTCCCGATTTACACCTTCCCGATTTACACCCAGATTTACACACAGCCCGATTTACACACCTCCCAATTTACACCTGTCCCGATTTACACCCTTACTGATTTACACCTCTCCCGATTTACACCCCTCGGGATTAACACCCCTCCCGAGTTACGCCCCATCCTATTTGCACCCCTCCCGATTTACACCTCTCCCGATTTACACCCCTCCCAATTTACACACCTCCCGATTTACACCCCTCCCGATTTACACCCCTCCCGATTTACACACCTCCCGATTCACACCCCTCCCGATTTACACCCCTCCCGATTTACACCCCTCCCGATTTACACACATCCCGATTCACACCCCTCCCGAGTTACGCCCCACCCTATTTGCACCCCTCCCGATTTACAGCTCTCCCGATTTACACCCATCCCGATTTACACCCCTCCCGATTTATACCCCTCCCGATTTACACACCTCCCGATTCACACCCCTCCCGATTTACACCCCTCCCGATTTACACATCTCCGGATTTACACCTCCCGATTTACACACCTCCTGATGTACGCCCCTCCCGATTTACACCCCTCCGGCCTTACACCTCCCGATTTACACACCTCCCAATGTACACGCCTCCGAATTTAGACCCGTCTGATTTACACCCCTCCCGATTCACACCCCTCCCGATTTACACCCCTCCCGATTTACAGCCCTCGCGAATTTCACCCCTTCCGACTTCCGCCCCTTCCGATTTACGCCCCTCCGGATTTACACCTCCCGATTTACACCCCTCCCGATTTACACCCCTCCCGATTTACACCCCTCCGGATTTACACCTCCCGATTTACACCCCTCCCGATTCACACCCCTCCCGATTTACACCCCTCCCGATTTACACACCTCCCAATGTACACCCCTCCTTATTTAGACCCGTCTGATTTACACCCCTCCCGATTCACACCCCTCCCGATTTACACCCCTCCCGATTTACAGCCCTCGCGAATTTCACCCCACCCGATTTACACCTCCCCGGATTTACACCCATCCGGATTTACACCTCCCGATTTACACACATCCCGATTTATACCCCTCCCGATTTGCACACCTCCCGATTTAAATCCGTTTGATTTCTACCCCTCCCGATTTACACCCCTCCCGATTTACACCCCTCCCAATTTAAACCATTCCCGATTTACACCCCTCCCGATTTACACCCCTCCCGATTTACATCCGTTTGATTTCTACCCCTCCCGATTTACACGACTCCCGATTTATACACCTCCCAATTTAAACCATTCCCGATTTACACCCGTCCCGATTTACACCCCTCCCGATTTACATCCGTTTGATTTCTACCCCTCCCGATTTACACCCCTCCCGATTTACACCCCTCCCGATTTACAACCCTCCCGATTTACACCACTCCTGATTTACACCCGTCCCGATTTGCAACTCTCCCAATTTATACCCGTTTGATTTACACCCCTCCCGATTGACACCCCTCGCGGTTTTCACCCCTCCTGATTTACACAGCACCCAATTTACACCCCTCCCAATTTACAACCCTCCCGATTTACACCCATCCGATTTACACCCCTCCCAATGTGCACCGCTCCCGATTTACATGCCTCCCGATTTACACCTCTCCCGATTGATACCCCTCCCGATTAACACCTCTCCCGATTGATACCTCTCCCGATTAACATCCCTCTCGATTTACACAACTCCCGATTTAAACGCTCCCGAATCACGCCCCTCCCGATTTACACCCGTCTGATATACACCCCTCCCGATTTACACAACTCCCGATTTACACCCCTCCCGATTTACATCCCTTCCGATTTTCCCCGCTCCCGATTTACAACCATCTGATTTACGCCCGTCCTGGTTTAGGACCCTCCCGATTTACCTCCATCCCGATTTACCCCTGCTCCTGATTTACCCTCCTCCTGATTTACACCCCTCCTGATTTACCCCCCTCCCGAATTACACCCCTCCGGATTTACACCTGTCGATTTGCACACCTCCCGATTCACACCCCTCCCAATTCACACCCCTCCTGATTTACACCCCTCCCGATTTACAGCCCTCGCGATTTTCACCCCACCCGATTTGCACACCTCCTGATTTACACCCCTCCCGATTTACACCCCTCCAGATTTACACCCCTCCCGATTTGCACATCTCCCGATTTACACCCCTCCAGATTTACACCCCTCCCGATTTGCACATCTCCCGATTTACAACCCTCCCGATTTACACCCGTCCCAATTTACACCCATTTGATTTCTGTCCCTCCCGATTTACACCCCTCCCGATTTGCACATCTCCCGATTTACACCCCTCCAGATTTACACCCCTCCCGATTTGCACATCTCCCGATTGACACCCCTCCGGATTTACACCTCCTGATTTACACACCTCCCGATGTACACCCCTCCCGATTTACACCCCTCCGTATTTACACCTCCCGATTTACACACCTCCCGATTTACACACCTCCCGATGTACACCCCTCCCGATTTACACCCCTCCGGATTTACACCTCCCGATTTACACACCTCCCGATGTACACCCCTCCCGATTTAAACGCTCCCGAATCACGCTCCTCCCGATTTACTCCTGTCTGATATACACCCCTCCCGATTCACACCCCTCCCGATTTACACCCCTCCCGATTTACCCTCTTCCCGATTTACCTCCCTCCCGATTTTCCCCTCTCCCGATTTACACCCGTCTGATTTACACCCCTCCAAATTTATACCGCACCTGATTTATACCCCTTCCGATTTACACCCCTCCCGATTTACACCCATCCCGATTTACACCATCCCGATTAACTCACCTCCCGATTTACACCCCTCCTGATTTACCCCCCTTCCGATTTACATCCCTCCCGATTTACACCCATCCCGATTTACACCGTCCCGATTAACTCCCCTCCCGATTTACACCCCTCCTGATTTACCGCCCTTCCGATTTACACCTCTCCTGATTTACACCCCTCCCGATTTACACCCCTCCCGATTTACCATCTCCCGATTTATACCCCTCCTGATTTACACACCTCCCGATTTACCCCCTTCCCGATTTACCCCCTCCCGATTTACATCCCTCCCGATTTACACCCAGATTTACACCCCTCCCGATTTACACACCTCCCGATTCACACCCCTCCCGATTTACACCCCTCCAGATTTACACCCTTCCCGATTTACACACATCCCGATTCACACCCCTCCCGAGTTACGCCCCACCCTATTTGCACCCCTCCCGATTTACACCTCTCCCGATTTACACCCATCCCGATTTACACCCCTCCCGATTTACACCCCTCCCGATTTGCACACCTCCCGATTCACACCCCTCCCGATTTACACCCCTCCCGATTTACACACCTCTGGATTTACACACCTCCCAATGTACACCCCTCCCAATTTAGACCCGTCTGATTTACACCCCTCCCGATTTACACCCCTCCCGATTTACACCCCTCCCGATTTACAGCCCTCGGGATTTTCACCGCTTCCGACTTCCACCCCTCCCGATTTACGCCCCTCCGGATTTACACCTCCCGTTTTACACCCCTCCCGATTTACACCCCTCCCGATTTACATCCCTCCCGATTTACACACCTCCGGATTTACACACCTCCCAATGTACACCCCTTCCAATTTAGACCCGTCTGATTTACACCCCTCCCGATTCACACCCCTCCCGATTTACACCCCTCCCGATTTACAGCCCTCGCGATTTTCACCCCACCCGATTTACACCTCTCCCGATTTACACCCCTCCGGATTTACACCATCCGATTTACACACATCCCGATTTACACCCCTCCCGATTTGCACACCTCCCGATGTACACCCCTCCCGATTTAAACGCTCCCGAATCACGCTCCTCCCGATTTACTCCTGTCTGATATACACCCCTCCCGATTCACACCCCTCCCGATTTACACCCCTCCCGATTTACCCTCCTCCTGATTTACCTCCCTCCCGATTTTCCCCTCTTCCGATTTACACCCGTCTGATTTGCGCCCCTCCTGGTTTAGGACCCTCCCGATTTAGATCCATCCCGAATTACTGCTGCTCCTGATTTACGCCACTCCTGATTTACACCCCTCCCGATTTACCCCCCTCCCGATTTACACCCCTCCCAATTTATATCGCTCCTGATTTATACCCCTTCCGATTTACACCCCTCCCGATTTACACCCATCCCGATTTACACCGTCCCGATTTACTCCCCTCCCGATTTACACCCCTCCTGATTTACCCCCCTCCCGATTTACACCTCTCCTGATTTACCCCCCTCCCGATTTACACCCCTCCTGATTTACCCCCCTCCTGATTTACACCTCTCCCGATTTACTCACCTCTTGATTTACACCCCTCCCAATTTACACCCCTCTCGATTTACACCCATCTCATTTACACTGCTTCCAATTTACACCCCTCCCGATTTACACACCTCCCGATTTACGCCCCTCCCAATTTGCACTCCTCCCGTTTTACACCCCTCCCGATTTACACCCCTCCCAATTTACACCTCTCCCGATTTACACCCCTCCCGATTTACACCCCTCCTGATTGACACCCCTCCCGATTTACACCCGTTTGATTTCCATCCCTCCCGATTTACAACCCTCCCAATTTACACCCCTCCCGATTTACACCCCTCCGGATTTACACCTCCCGATTTACACACCTCCCGATGTACACCCCTCCCGATTTACAATGCTCCGGATTTACACCTCCCGATTTACACACCTCCCGATGTACACCCCTCCCGATTTAAACGCTCCCGAATCACGCACCTCACGAATTACTCCTGTCTGATATACACCCCTCCCGATTGACACCCCTCGCGGTATTCACCCCTCCCGATTTACACACCACCCAATTTACACCCCTCCCAATTTACAACCCTCCTGATTTACACACCTCCCGATTTACACCCCTCCCGATTTACACCTTCCCGATTTACACCCAGATTTACACACATCCCGATTTACACACCTCCCAATTTACACCTGTCCCGATTTACACCCTTACTGATTTACACCTGTCCCGATTTACACCCCTCCCGATTAACACCCCTCCCGAGTTACGCCCCATCCTATTTGCACCCCTCCCGATTTACACCTCTCCCGATTTACACCCCTCCCGATTTACACCCCTCCCGATTTACACCCCTCCCGATTTACACACCTCCCGATTCACACCCCTCCCGATTTACACCACTCCCGATTTACACGCCTCCCGATTTACACACATCCCGATTCACACCCCTCCCGATTTACACCCCACCCTATTTGCACCCCTCCCGATTTACACCTCTCCCGATTTACACCCCTTCCCGATTTACCCCCTCCCGATTTACACACCTCCCGATTTACACCCCTCCCGATTTACACCTTCCCGATTTACACCCAGATTTACACACATCCCTATTTACACACCTCCCTATTTACACCTGTACCGATTTACACCCTTACTGATTTACACCTCTCCCGATTTACACCCCTCCCAATTTACACCCCTCCCGATTTACACCCCTCCCGATTTACACACCTCCCGATTTACACACCTCCAGATTCACACCCCTCCCGATTTACACCCCTCCCGATTTACAGCCCTCCCGATTTACACACATCCCGATTCACACCCCTCCCGAGTTACGCCCCACACTATTTGCACCCCTCCCGATTTACACCTCTCCCGATTTACACCCATCCCGATTTACACCCCTCCCGATTTACACACCTCCCGATTCACACCCCTCCCAATTTACACCCCTCCCAATTTACACACCTCTGGATATACACACCTCCCAATGTACACCCCTCCCAATTTAGACCCGTCTGATTTACACCCCTCCCGAATCACACCCCTCCCGATTTACACCCCTCCCGATTTACAGCCCTCGGGATTTTCACCGCTTCCGACTTCCACCCCTCCCGATTTACGCCCCTCCGGATTTACACCTCCCGTTTTACACCCCTCCCGATTTAC